>NW_026555085.1:55600000-56800000 GCF_021234165.1 Pteronotus mesoamericanus | reverse complement strand
GCTCTTCCCTTTAGTGGAGAAGGCAGTGAGCCCCTGTGTTCAAACGCTTTTATTGAAAGGGCTATCAGTGGGGCTAGGTAATAGGAATGTACAGGTGATCTCATTACATCTGTATGTTAATGTTTACAGAAAATACATGATGTTGAGGGAATAAATGGCAGGAACACACTAATTTACATGGGTCCGAGAGGAGACAGGTAAACATGAGAGCGTAAACATAATAACGCCAAAGGGTTTAGGGTCAGGGTCTGTGAAAAATGTAAATTTCCTTCCCAGCATGAGCTAGCTATTATAGCTTTTGAGGGAAGAACAAAGCATGCTTCAAGGAATTTACTTTTAGGCCTGATTTCCCCAGGAACCTCCCCATCCAGGTTAGGGCTGTCTGCAGTATAGTTTCAAACCTGAGCCAGGCAGGGGGGAGGGCAAGGCAGCCAGGAAATAAGGAGACTTCTTTCAGATAGAATGAGGACCCCGGCCATATCAAATCTGAGGGGTGAGGGTCTTTTTGCCGTCTCCATGTCCCCCAAGTTTTTCCCTGATGCCCATTGTGGCTGTGCCTGTCTTAGGTTGTCCCTTCCATCGAGGGGTCTTAACGCATCATTGTCTAACCAGCCATCCTCCGGGGCCAAGCAGGGTGATGAGAGGTGACTACAGCCCCTGCCAGGGGGACAGGTTTTGTCTCCTCAGTGGCCTGTTTTCCTAAGGCCTCCTTGATTAACTCCAGCCTTGGGGTCCTCTCACCTGTTGGCGAGGCTACAGTTCCTGAAACCATATGGGGTATTTCCCAACACATACTAAGTAAGGTATTCATGTAAATTGTTTTACTTTTAATTCCATGGCTGTTGAGTAGTTTATGATGTGGAGCATGGCTTGAGAAGAATATTAGTGTGGTGAGATTCCAGGATATCGGGGTGCCCAACCTGTGGCCCAGGATGGCTGTGATTGTGGCCCAACACAAAATCGTAAATTTACTTAAAACATTATGAGATATTTTTGTGATTACATGTTACAATGTATTTAATATGTAGCCGAAGACAACTCTTCTTCCAGTGTGACCCAGAGACGCCAAAATGTTGGACACCCATGAGTGTGCTCATCATCTGAGTTGCAATCATCTCTGATTTTCAAATTTTTTAACCTAAGCCACATGCTATGTAGATCCAAAAGAAACAGACTGTGAAGGTTATGCAGTGTATATCTTGGATATCTATGATTTTTCCTAAATATTTGTTGAAATTGTAATGTTTACTGTTAGAATATTTTAAACTTAAGCTTCTGATACATATACTGGCTTAGAAAGTACGGTATTGTCCTGGCTTCATCTTAGATACCTTGTTAATGCTTTTTAATTTATTGAAAGTATAAGTCCCTACAGTTGATTATTACAAACAATTCAGTATGTTTAGTGTACATTTTTGGTCTTTGAGGTAAATAACATCAGATTATTTTTAAATATAGTGTGCCCTTGAGAGACACCTGTGTAGCCAGGGTTTGGTAAGGGATATGAGAAAGAAATTTTCATGGAATTTCCTTGAGTGATAGCATTTCTGTAAGATTAGAATTCTGATGAACTCAAAATATGTATAGACAAGTGAATTTTGGCAGAAGCTTTACCATTTAAAAATTTTTGATCTTCTGATTATGGCATATATTGAAAATGTTTAGTTAAAACGAATTAAAAGGGAAAATGGTCTATATTTAGAACGATTATCTGGCCCAGACATAAAACCTTTATGATAAATGAACCATGAGACACTCAGTTTTCTGTATAAGAAGCAAATGTTAAAATGCTAAGAGAAGTAATTACAGTTTAACACTATATGTTCATTAATGTATAAAATTAATGTTTCTTTTCTTAGAAAAATACCAAATATTTGGAAGCAATGATTGTTAGTATCATTTAATTAGACATTAATGTATATATGAACTATAAACAAAACAATAAATATTACTACATAGTTATAATTTGAATAAAATAGTTTTGATATAACCACCCTCTGGCTCTTTTGTTTTCTTAAGATATTTGTGAATATAGTTGGAATATTATTCAAATACAAGAAATCCCTTCTGCATAATGAGCTTTAACTTAATTATCTCATGTCCCAGTAGCTCTCCGACACATTTCAAATATACTCGTCCTCTAGTGATATTTTTTAATATTGTTACAGTTGCTTTCCCTTTTAATTTTTTACCAAGTCAGTTGATGAAAATTGTTTCATTCATTTTCATAAATTCAAATGAG
The DNA here is from genome assembly GCF_021234165.1 of Pteronotus mesoamericanus. NCBI lineage: Eukaryota > Metazoa > Chordata > Mammalia > Chiroptera > Mormoopidae > Pteronotus > Pteronotus mesoamericanus. Next base: position 56,797,758 of record NW_026555085.1, on the reverse strand, counting down.
AAACAAAAACTTTTGGAAAAGGTAGTAGAACATTGGCTGTTTGAAGTAATTTATAAATTAATTTTGGAGGGTTTTTAATTTAGTTTTATTTTGTTACTTGCTGTTTCTTACCCAAGCGTATATATGCAACTGTATATATCTTAAGGATTCTTTTGTAACAGTTGTTTTTTTTTAATATATGTGGAGTCTAATTGAGTGGCAAAATAAACCATTGGATAACATTATTTTAAACAGTAAGACGGGTGGTAGTTTATATTTAGAACTAAGACAAACCGTTGAGGTCCCATTTCTTCTACAATTAGCAGTGTGGACTAGGGTGGACTTGGGTTATTGAACCCCTCTAGACATAAGGATTTGGGGGGTTTCTTGTTGTTGTTGGTTGTTTTGTTTTTTGCTAATTTCTTTGCATAGTCTATCAGGAAAATCCTCAGAGGTTTCTGGAGGACTCTCTGTGTAGTCTAGTCTTCGTAGTTTGGTTGTGGCCTACTTTTCCACCTTCATCCCTGTTGCCCCTCCCTGCCATATTCATCATACAACTACTGACTTTTAACTGCTTGTAGGTATTTTCTAATATTTTGTTTCTTCTACCTGAAAATGCATTCTTCTTAATGACTTTTCCCTCTGATCCCAGAGAATATACTTGATCTTTATTACAGAAAACTAAAATTATGTAATGTAAGTTCTAACATGCCTTTTTTTAACCACTGCTAATATATTGTAAGGATCATTTTAGACACTCTAACTTTTGTTAAGAATATGAATACTTAAAATGATATATTTTTACTATAATAAGATTTATACAAATGGTAAGTAAATGATTGTAGAATTTAATAAATACACTGTAATAAAACTCCTTATGCAGTAAGTTGGTCAGTATATTCTAATGTTTTAGATTACTTCTTGCTTGAACTATAATCTTTAAGAACATAAGAAACAAGTTTAAAACAATTTCAATCTTCATCTGAGGATATATCCACTAATTTTAGAAGAAGGGAGGGAGCAAGAGAGAGAAACATCGATGTGAGAAAGAAATATTGATTGGTTGCCTCCCGCACACACCTCAGCTAGGGATCGAACCGGCAACCTAGGCATATGCCTTGACCAGAGATCAGACCTGCACCCTTTTTGGTGATGTTCAGGACAATGCTCCAACCACTGAGCACGGGCGAGAAATAAGTTTTTAATTTAAGGTTGAATAGTATTTTTTTTTTTTCTGAACTGCTACAAATGTATTTTGGTTAGCTCCAGTTTACTCTTTCTTTAGAGGGTATTAGGTATGCGGTGCGTATCTTCCAAGACTCCCCTTCATTTATTCAATTGATTTATTAGTCAATTAAAATTTATTTGGAAGCTTATTATGTTCCTGGCAATTGGTTAGGTGCTAGGGAAATATATAAAGAGTAATAAAACAGAATCCTTAGTTTCAATCCAGGAGGCCAGATATACATTTAACAACTCATTTCAATATCTGTGGTCAAGGGTCATAATGACAATATAAAAAGAGGGCTTTATGAATGTCTAGTTACTGAGAGAAATGGCAGTTCCTTATATCTTTTTAAATATGGCAAAATATAAATAAATAAATGTAATAATTGCTTAGGGAATTGGAGATACCAGAGATTGCAGCTGAACTTGAATGATAATGAAGTGTTTCTCAGGGTTGGGAAAAGTATTATAAGGTGCAAAAGCATGAAGAATGATCAGAACATTATATATATAGTGTTGGAAGATAACAAGGGTTTCCATTTTGAAGGGTCCTGTTTGGGGAACACTCTGCCCTCAAAGATCTTGTATGTTGCATATCCTGTACAGTTAAAGTTGACAAGTCTTTGAAAAATCTTTGATCGGGAATATGACATATTTTTAATATAGGAATTAGCAGACTGTATTCTTGTCAGGAGTCTACAAAGACTTTGAAAATTGCAGCATTCATTCACAGCACTATTTTAGTAAGTCCCATAAAAGCTAAGGTGACCTATTACAGTGATGACAATAGGTACTATTCAGTTATTTGAACATATTTAATAAGTTTCTACTCTTTGTATGCTTTATACTATGTGATTTATAAAGATTATCAATTAATGACTGATTCTGAAGTTATACTATCTGAGTTCAAGTTCTAGCTCTAGTATTTATAGTTAAACAAATTTTTGGAAGTCTCAGTTTTCTCATCTATAAAATAGTTTGGTATGGTTATTACAAATACTAACGGTAATTCATATGAAGGATTTATCCTGTGATTGTTCCATTGTAAGCACTCCATATTGTTGGCTATTTTTGTTAACCTTATATAATTTTCTTGCACAATAATATCATTAACTTTATTTTACAGAGGAAATAGAACTCAGAGATATTAAGAATCTACAAAGTTAAACTGAAAATAGTGGCAAGGCCAATATATTAACCTGAGCTTCTGACCCCAGATCTCATGTTCTGAAAAATGTGCTGTACTGCCTATCCAAGGCTGAGTCATCAGTAGAAATTGATACAGAAAGTACTCCTGGTACTCTCAGATGTTTAATTGATCTGCTTAAGACTTTTCAGGATTTACCAAAATTACTTTCATCTCTTCAAAGTATGTGTTTTATCCTGATCAAAGCATAAGTGAATGTAATATATGTCTATATTGTATTTTATATTATTTTTAAAAAGTTGTATTAAGGTATACTTGCCATACAATAAACTATGTATACTTAAAGTGACAATTTGATGACCTTAGCACATGTAAGCACTTGTGAAAACATCACTATCATCACGACACTGCATGCAACTGTCACTTCCAAAAAGTACTTCATGATCCCCTGCAATTCCTTCTATATTTCTCTTTATCTCCTTATTCCCAAGCATTAACTAGTCTGCTTCCTGTCACTATAGATTAGTCTGTTTTCTAGATTTATATATAAATGTAACCATGAAATATGTACTCTTTTTTTGGTCTGGTTTTTTTCATTTAAAATAATCATTTATTTCAGTAATTCATTTTTATTGCTGAGTAGTAGTCAACCATATGAATATGCCACGTGCCACATTTTGTTTATCCATTCCATTGTTTCATGGGTATTTTTAGTTGTTTTTGGTTTTAAGCCATTCCCCACTCATTCTGTAAGATAAGCATTTCCCTGACACTAAAATCAGAAAAATAATAGAGGCCAATATACTTCATAAATATTGAAAAAATATAAATAAAATTTTAGTATATCAAATCCTACAATGTAAAATATATCATTACTAAATGAAGATTATCACAGGAATGCAGGGTGGATTTAACATTCAAAAGTCAATATAATTCACCATAAGAGTAAACTACAACAGAAAAATCATATGAGCATTTTAGTATATGCAGGAAAAGAATTTGACAAAATCTCAAACCCATTCCTGTTTTAAAATGAACAGAAACCTCTCAGCAAGCTAGAAATGAAAAGGAATTCCTCAGCTAATAAAGGGTATCAATGAAAACATTACAGCTCACACCATACTTAATGGTGAAAGCCTGAATTCTTCCCCCTAAAATTAGTGATAAAACAGGGATGTTACACTCACTACTTAACATTGTGCTTAGGCGCTAGCCAGTGAAATCCAGAAAAAAAATATTTTATTTAAAAAAAATAAAGACATTCATATAGGAAAGGAAGAAGAAAAACTTTGTTTAGAAATGATAACATTTTCTCTGAAGTACATCTGATGGAATCTACAAAAACTCTAAAATTAGAATTTTAGGAAGGTTGAAGGATACAAGATCAACATAAAAATTATATTTCTATATGTTAGCAATAAAACATGAAAGTAAACTTTAAAAATATCAATTACAATAACATCAAAATTATGAAATGTAATACTCAGGGATATTATATGAAAAGAGATGGGAAACACATCTACTGAAAACTATAAAATTTTGTTGAGAGAAACAAAAGAAAACTCAATATTCTTAAGACATTACTTCTTCCCAAATTGACCTGTAGATTCAATACAATTCTAATCAAAATCTCAGCTTTTTCTGTGGAAATTGACAAGTTGATTCTAAATTTCAGTGGAAACACATAGGACCTAGAAGACACATCAACTGAAAAAGAATGAAGGAAGACAGCTAAAACTGCCCACCATTGAGGATTATTTAAAAAAAAAAAAAAAGAAGAAGAAGAAGAACTAGAGAAATCAAACCAGCATGGTATTGGGCCCTGGCCAAGTAGCTCAGTTGGTTGGAGGATAGTCCTGATGTGCCAAGGTTGCGGGTCTCATCCCCCAGTCAGGGCACATACAGGAATCAACCAATGAATACGTAAATAAGTGGAATAACAAATTGCTGTCTCCCTCTCTCACCCTTTCTCTCCCTGTCCCTCTGTCCCCCTTCCTTTCTCTAAAGTCAAAAATTTTTTTTAATTGAAAAGAATAAAGTGGCACACTTTGAAAAAGTTTGACAGTTTTTAAAAATTAAACATGTCCCAGTTATATCATTTCCAGGTTTCAGCCAAGAAAGAAGGAAGTATATGTACATATAAACACTTGTACATGAATCTGAATAATCTAAAACTCCATGTAGAATTGGTATTATTTCCTTTTTAAATGCTAGGTAGGCATTTACTAATGAAGCTTTCTGGACTTGATGTTTTCTTTGTGGAAAAAAAAAATCTAGCCTTGATTTCTTTAATAGATACAGAATGGTTTAAGCTGTATGTGTCTTTTTAAGATTTTATGTATTTTTAGAGAGGGGAAGAGAGGGAGAAAGAGAGAGAGAGAAACATCAATGAGTAGTTGCATTTCCCACACCCCCTGCTGGGGACCTGGCCTGCAACCCAGGCATGTGCCCTGCATTGGGAATTGAACCGGCAACCCTGTGGTTGGCAAGCCAGTGCTCAATCCACTGAGCTACACCAGTGGAGGCTGGGTCTGTCTTCTTGAGTGAGCTTTGGTAATTGGTGTCTTTAAGACCATTTTATCTAAGTGCTCAAATTTATTGGCATAACATTGTTTATAGTATTTCCTTGTTATTTTTTGATATCTGTAGTGATACCACCTTTGTCATTTTTGACATTGGTAATTTGTATCTTCACTCTTTTTCTTGATTAATTTGGCTAGAGATCAATTTTATTGATTTTCTCAATGAAGAAGCTTTTCTGTTTTCCATTTCCTTTATATCCACTTTGATCTTTATTATTTCCTTTATTCTTGTTACTTTGGCTTTAATTTTCCCTTTGTTCTAATGTTTTATTTTGGAAGATAAAGTCATTCATTTGAAACCTTTCTTATTTTTCATAGGTAGGTAGTGCTATTAAGTATTGCTTTAGCAACATCCACAAATTCTCTTTTCTATTAGTTAAGAATACTTAATTTCTCTATGATTTCTTCTTTCATCCATGGGTTATTCAGAAAATGTGTTATTTTTTTCCAAATATTTGGATATTTTCCAAGGATCACTAAGGGTTTCTAATTTAATTTCATTCTGATTAGAGAACATAGTTTGTATGAATTTCTTCATTTTCATTTTATTGAGATTTTGTTTTATGACCCAGAATTTGGTATGTCTTGATAAATGTACCATGAACAATGGGAGAGAATATGTATTCTACTATTGATACACGAATAAATGTCAGTCAGGTAAAATTGGTTGAAGAGCTGTCCAGGTCTTTAGCTTTGCTGATTTTCATGCCTACTTTTTCTATCAACTATTGGATAATGATATTGAAATATGTAATTGAAATTGTAATTATGGATTTGTCTATTTCCTTTTACATGACTGTTAGCTTTTGCTTCATGTATTTTGAAGATCTTTTAGTAGATATAAAACTCATTTAGGACTGTTGTGTATGACCTGTGTTTTGTTATGATATGACTGTATTTAATTCTGATAATGTTGTCTTTAAAATTTTTTTCTTGATATTAATACAGCCATTGCAGTGTTCTGTTATTCCCATTCAGTGTTTTGTTTACTCTCAGAAATTAGTTTTCAACTGCAAAGACTTTCTATAGGAAGATTCTAGGAAAAATTATTCAGCCACTCTGTCTTGATTTTTTTCTCTATAAAAAGAACAATAATGTCTATACCATAGAATTGTTCTCATAATGAAATAAGGGAATATATCAAAATACTTACAATTACATATGTTGTGATATATACTCTGAATACATGTACTCTGTAGCTGTTATTCCTATGATTATAGCTGCTTTTCCATAGAGTTTTCTTAAACAACCCATAAGATATGGAGATGAAAATTTCTGTGGTTTTAAATACCAGGAAGTTTCTTGTTTGCACATTCATTAGACATCTTTAACCTAAATAAACTAGAATATCATCATGTGAACTCAAAAGGTACCTGTGTTTAATTTTGTTTCCCTAACTTACTAATTTATCATCATTTTATATTTAGGATTATATACAAAGATACAGGTATAGTCTCATCATATTTTTTTTTTCAAATTTAGTGTGGTGCAATTCCCAAAAGCATTAGAATTGTATAATAGTTGTGAATTACTCTCAACTGCACACACTTCATTTCAAATATAGGATACATTGAGAGACTGAATGAGTTAGTCATTCTTCAGTTTTTTTTAATCAAGGGAAGTAAATGTTTGTATTTATTGTCTTGCATGAGTCTTTCACATAATTATCATTTATAATGGGTCATGTCTTTTTTTAGATTGGTCAGCTGGCTTTTAAAGGAATGCGGAGACTCAATAGAATTCAGTCAATTGTGTTTGAGACTGCCTATAACACCAACGAGAACATGCTGGTTTGTGCCCCTACTGGAGCTGGGAAGACCAACATTGCAATGCTCACAGTTTTACATGAAATTCGCCAACATTTTCAACAAGGTGTTATCAAAAAGAATGAATTTAAGGTAGGAAATTAACAAGCCAGACAATAGCTTTTTAAATTACAAAATTAAAATTATTTGGCAGTTGTACATGTTATATAAAATCTGGAATTTTTTTAGGATTATTATACATGAAGTCACATAAAGAATGCTGCTTGATTTACTTCATTACTATTAAGGCAATCTCTGTGTTATGAAAATCTCATTACTCCTATGAAAGGCAATGAAAATACATTTAGCTTTGAAGCAGAACCAATTTTCCAAGTGATAAGGCTCTATAAACAAATTCCATTGTCCTTTAAACAGCTGTATACTTATCCAACAAAGATAAGTACTTTTCATATATCACTATTAAGATTTTTCACTTGAAGTTGCTAGAATCATATTTCACAATAATGAAATATTTGTGACTTGTATTGACTACTGTGGAACAAATAACATTGTAGTTTTTGCTCATTCATCAAGCTAGTGTTTCTTTGGTACAGATTGTATATGTTGCTCCAATGAAAGCCTTGGCAGCTGAAATGACAAATTACTTCAGCAAACGTCTAGAGCCGCTGGGCATCGTTGTGAGAGAATTGACTGGTGACATGCAGTTGTCAAAAAATGAAATATTACGAACTCAGGTATGTTGCATGCTTAGATTATTTGATCTGTTCTTTTTTTTAAAGGTAATTGTGAAAATTGTTAAACAGCTATATCTGTTGTAACTATAAAACATAGTACATAGTACAGCTATAACATAATAAACTTTTATTTGTAACCACATCTCTACAAAAGGGGTTTTTGGTAGAGTTTTGCTTTGTGGTATCTCTTCTAACTTATATGATTTTTGCTCTATCTTGAGTAAGGTTTCTGGTATAGATTTTAAATCCGTTGACAATTAATATTGTTCTTTTAAAACAGAAGGGAATAAAGATGTGGATAAGACAGACTTCAATTTTAGGAGCAGGAAAATGTATTCAGTAGATTTTTAAGTGATTCCTCTAGTATCCTAAACCATTCCATAAATATTTTTAGTCATTATTTCATCAAATAGTAAGTCCTTTAATCATGCACTGTATATAGCACTATTACGTGAAATGCATGACAGTGAAGACATTTAAAATGCACAGTTCCTGCCCTCAAGGATCTTATGACCAGGTAGGCAAAAACTGTATTAGAGCTCAAGTATGTTATCATTAATCGATGGAACATATAGGTAAGGTGATGTTTATAGTGCTTTTACAGTAAAATACCAGTGACCAAATATTAATGGAATAATTAGGGGACTTTGAGAGAAAATAGGTGATACAGCTTTTAGAAGAATGAATGGACACTGATTTAAAATGTGATTGGAGGATTGTTAGTTTCTTTGGGCCACCATAAAAAATTAGTACAAGCTGAGTGGCTTAAAGTAACAAAAATTTAACTCTCTCACAATTCTGGAGGTCAAAAGTCTGAAATCAAGGTGTTGTCAGGGTTAGTTTTGTTTGGAGGCTCTGACAGAGTGCCCTTTCCATGTCTCTCTCCTGGTTTCTGGAGGCTGCTGGCAGTTCTTGGCATTCCTTGGCCTGTAGACACTCCAGCTGCCTGTGTCTTCACATGACGTTCCCTGGGTGTCCTTTCCCTACTCTTCTCTTCTAAGGACACTATTCATTGGACTTAGGTCTTTCTTTAATCGAATATGAATACATCTGAAGATCTTTTACCTTAATTACATCTGCAAAGAGCCTTTTTCCAAATAAGGTCACATTCAGTTTCTGGAAGGCTGTATCTTTTGGGATGTTACTATTCAACCCACTACAACAGATATGCCAAGTACATGAACCACATGACAAAAATAGAAACCTAGGTTCCAGTTAAATGTACTTTGGGGTTGATAAGGTAGAGTGCATTATAATCCACATTTATGTCAGTTTTACCAGTTATTCTGAAGTTTGTCTTTCATAGATATTTGCTTAAAAGTTGATCCAAACTAATCAGCTTTTTTCTCATAACATTTTTATAGAATCTTATTATTCCAAAGTAATTTTTCTAAAAATAAATGATTATATTCACTATTAAATGCATAATGCCTTTTATCATCATTATTTTAGTATCACCTGCCTGGAGGTATTTTAATAATTTCTTAAAGTGACTTTTAATAAAAAGGACTTTCTCTAGTCTTTGACATCAAATTTGTAAAATTCTTTATGAAATTTGAGTGATTAAATTTCATCCAGCCTTTTCCTTGAAGTATTCTAAATTTGATTTTGTTACAAAGTGTAGTTTTACTTATGGTAACTTTGTCTAACAAATTTTGGTTCTTTTTATATAATTTGTACACTTACCACAATGACCTGAATCATACTTAAAATTTTAAGTTCATACAATAAGAGAGAAGGGAGTTTTACAGATTTGCATAACACAGTATAATCTTATGTAAAGTTTCCATGTTTATATACACATTAGATTTTGAAAGCTTGTTCATGTTTTCATAAAGTGGCGTTATATCTGATAGGCTCCCAGGGAGCTCTGAACATAGAGTCACAGAGATCATGTCTCAAAAACTACACATCAGGACACTGACTGATAGATAATTCTTTTTAGTGTATGATTTTATTTTTATAATGTCTTTTAAAGGCATATGCATTAAATCAAAATTTAATATTTAACAAATTATTTTTATTAAAAGTTAAATTTCTTGAAATTGAAACCATTCTAGAAAATCTGAAACTGTGCTTATGATGAATCTTACCTAAAGAAATGAATTTTGTAACCTGCTGGGTACAATGAAGTTTAGGGAAGAAATGAAATCATTCCTCTTTTATTGCTTGGAGATTTAAAAATTAGCATTAAGAAAGTTAAACGACATTGGATTCTCCACAGTTTATATCCAGCCTGTTTTTCATCCTTATGTACCAACTGCTTTCTGATATAAATTATGGCCAAACCAATTTTGCCTTTTTTAAAGCAACATTACTCAAATAACATTTTCTATAATGAACTTGGATATTTAGTAAGTTTCCTCAGGCATTTTCTTTTTTCTTTTCATAATTCCTAGATTTAATGATATATGTTTAAATCTTACCCATTCTTCAAAACTCAGTTTGAACACTGTGAGTGCTTTATTTCCTTTTTCCTGCAGCTTATAGCAGCAACAGTCATTTATATTTATAAAATAATACCTTGCCCACAAAGTCTGTACTTTTGGATCTGGTGTGGTCTTAGAAATCTGGACCACTCTCAAATAAAATCTTGATTACTGTTATACTGTATCCAACTGTGTATTGATACTAACAAAAGAATATTTATGGAAAGACAGGCAGGTAGCATATGAATTCAAATTATGATCTGGTCACTGTGCTAAGTGTATATTTGCGCATCCTCACTCAGTACTGGAACCATATTTAGTGTCTCCATTTTACCGATCCTAGAATTCAAACTCATTAAAAATCTATATTGGTTTACAAATTATATTTTCAAAAGGTTTATGAGCATCCGTTCTTTCCATTTGTTCATCTCTGTACTTTCCTAGACCAGTTCTGTATCCTTTGTGAATATTTGTTCGTTCTGCAAGTTCAGGGACCATGTTCTTAACCTCAGTAAAAGTTTATAAATTGAACCTCCTCCATTGTGCTTGCTCTTTATTCTCCTCCAGAGTAGCCTTTCTGTCCGTGATGCCAATTTTTATAGATCTGAAACTACATAGTTAGTAACCATATAATGTGGGTTGCTGATTGTTAGAAAGGACCACACACACAAACTTGCCATGTAGTCTTCATTTTATTAAATTGGGATTATAGCACAGGGCTGTTCAATATAGTAGCCACTAGCTGCATGTGACTATTTAAATTAAAATTAAGCAAAATGTAATAAAATTGAAAATTCTTTTCCTCATTTTCACTAGCCTCATTTCAGCTGTCAGAAATCACCAGTGGTCATTGAATTAAATAATGCAGATAGAGACCATTACTGCTTTCACAGGAAGTTCTATTGCACATTGACAATAGAGTTCTTAGAGGCAGCATTAAGCAATACAGAGGGCAGGAGCTGAGGCAGTATACATGCTTTTTCTCTTGGTATGGGGTATACAGTTCCAGTATACAAAGTTCTGTCACAGTTGAGAAAGAAGCCAATTATTGCTAAGCCACTCCCCTTTTATAGAATTCAGGCTTAGTCTCTGGTCTTCAGTTTAAGGAAATGTTTATAGACATTAGGCTTTCTTTGTTCGAAACCATTTTGATACAATTCTCAAGTGTGCACTTGAGAATCTCTGTGTCTAGCTTCCCGGGATCCCACAGAGCTGGCTCCCCATAGTAGTCCACAATATTTTGTGTTTTATTTAACTCTTGCTTGGATATTTGTTTACAATGTTTTCTCACTTTTTCTATTAGAAAAATCAAAGAGTATATATGATTTACTAGAAGTGTATAGTAAAAACAAAGCCATATATAATGGGAAATAAAAACCTAGTAAGTTTTTTTAAAAATGACTTAGATGCTTAATGTTGAAGGTAGCAAAACAGCCCTGTAGAACATGAACATGTTAACACATTCAAATTAATAACTGGGAGTAGTGTTTTCATCAATTTGTCATTTCTTAATTTATCACTACAAACTTAATTTTGATGTTATTTTTAACAAGTTATTTATAGTCATATTAGAAACCAGTTTAACTTTAGCCCATATACCTTCTTTCTTCAATTTTTTTATAGTTCTTCAATTACAGTTGTCCCCATTTTTCCCCCCATTGCTCAGCCCATATATCTTTATATTACATAGGTAAACATTGAAATTGCTATATCATGATGTTGATGATATTTTGCTCTGGAAAATACAGCATAGTTTTATAGCATACTTCTAATAATCACCACCCCTCCCCCCAACCTCCCTCTCTTACTCAAATGTTCTATTAAGAGATGAAAAGAAAATAACATATTTAAACTGCCTGATAAAATATGAAATAAAAAAATTGAGGAAGTGAAAATAATACACAATATAGAGTTTTTTAACACAAAAGGGTTTGTTTCAACTTACGGATTTTTTAAAGATCTGAACCTCTGCAATACAAAAAGATATTCAGGATATTCAGAATAAAATCATTTATCTAGTTCATTAAAATACTATATAAATGTTTCATAAATAAGTAAAGAATGCTAATCATTTAAAATCGCTATTCACTAAGCTACTTAAGTACAGGTACAGTTTTTGAACAGTTTGAAAAACCCAGTCTTAATGATGAAGTATAAATATTCTGATGTATTGATTTATTGTAGTTTAGAAATTAGTATAGTATCCTATTTGTTATAATGTTGATTTTTATTCTACCAGTTTTCTTTGTTTGGTTTTGGGATTTGTTTTTAATAGTAGTTATTTCAGAAGCAGATTAAAAAGCAACAAGCAGCATTCTTTTATTACTGAAGGTGATTCTTGACTGTTTAAGCTTAATTTTTCAAGTGACTGCACAAGCATAATTAGTGGGTTTTTGGTGGCAGTAATGATTTTTCAGCTCTTTGTAACTCTAAACATTTTGCTTTTTATTGTTTTTTTTTTCCTATTTGCTTTTCCGGTTTTCTATTATTAAGCAACTAATAACCAAAACAAAATTTAAGCTTCCTTTTTAAGGGAGATATCTAAACAATAGAACTAGAACCTAAAATGTGAATGCTTTGATCTCTAGGAACTATGATTAGTTTTAATAGGCTTAACCATGTGTTTATACATAATAGAATTAGAAGGCTGCCACTTTTTAATCCCTTGATACAATGTTAAAATTATTTGCAAGGATAAGTCTTTTTTGCATTGAAGGCATGCCATTGAGAAGTAATGAGAGTTCTGGTTTGAAGAATGTCTCATTAATTTTATTAGTAAGTAAGCTCTAAATTATTTTGAAGAATCATGGAATTCCTAGTGTCAATTATTATTTTTACTTTCACAAGGTTTAAAAGCTACTCACAGAATATACTAAAATGCTTTGAGTGAAAAGTATACTCCTTAATATACACTACTACTTTTAATTGTGTTGTTCTTAATATATTTCAGTTGGGGGGCGTAGTAAGAGAACTATAATTTTTGATGAATAAAAATATGTCTAGTGAGTGCAATTTACATTTTATGTGAGACCCTTTTCTTAGATTGTACATTAAAAGCACTCAATCTATCTTTGCTTTCACTGAAAAATTTTGGAATAAGAATTTTGCCTATTCCATGAGTATTTCTTTGCAGAAAAATAGGTTACCTCATAGCATTAGAAGAGTACTGACGGGATTGGGGGTCATGTTCTATTAATGGTTTCTATTTTTCTTTGTTTTACATCAACATTTAGTTAATTTTTTTCTATAATGTGATTGTTTCATACTGTTATGGACATTCACTAAGTAAAAATAGCAAAGTAAATAGACAATTTATTTTTAAATTAGTTTGAGTGCTGCTTGCAAAGTTTATCATGCTAATTTATTGAAATACAGATCAAAAGCCAATAGAAAGTTTATTTTCTTCTTCCAAAAGTAAAAAATTAGAATGTGCTTCTATTGTAAAATTGTAATATAATACATAGCATTCTTAAAAGCGATCTAGGTTTCATATAAATAAGGAAGTGAAAATAAAATGTCAAAACATCTATGATGTTTATCCTAAGTACTCTAGTTACTTATTAAATTTCAGGAAGAATCCTACCACCACAAAGTCATAAAATGGGCACTCACCACAAATACTAGTATCATTTTGAAAAATTACTGATTTTCTTCAGAAATATGACATGTATTAAATAATAAAGGGTAGATGGTCTCTGTGGTCTTTTGTAATTACAGATTCTTTAAAATGATCAGGGGGATGGTTCTTTGGTTTTTAAAGGCTGTCTAATGAAATCTGCAAAATATTTAAAAGTTTGGATCATTTAATTATTGTTCATAAATAATAGGTCCCAGCTTCTATATTCCTTATATCTTGCTTCTTTGTTGTTGTTGTATTTTTTGTACTTCTTTGTTATCCTGCAAATGTTGAGATTGAATCTGTTTACAGGATTTTGTCACATAAGTAAAAGTGTTGGCAGCTAATGACTTTGAAAAGATGAAGAGGCTAACCAGCTTTAATTTTCTTCCATTGTATTATCAAATCAAGTTAGAAAGTTATTCTCAGAAGGTAGCTTGTAGCTGTATTGAATATTTATTAATATTTTATTTGTGATTATTGCATCCTGACCAAGGAAGTTAGTAAAAAGAATTAAAATATCTGACACATGGGAAATTTTCTGCAGAATATATTTTTATAATTACTTTTCCTTGGATAAAATGATTGGCCATATTTAGCTAAATAGAGCCTGTATTTTAAAATAAGGTAAATATGGTCAGTCTAGCACCAACTCCTGCTGATTATTGATTTTTTTCTCTTAAGTATTTATCAGATTCATCCATATCTTCTCCATCTTTACTAATATTTTCTCCTAGCCTGAGCCTATATCATTTCTCACCTTGATTACTACCATAATGTTCTAACCGAGGTACCAGCATCCAGTCTTCCCTCACCCATTCTTTCCTCCCAGGTAGTGAGAGATACAACCTGATGAGTTTCAGTCCTTCTCTTCTCATTCTCATACTCTGTCCCATGAAAAGCAACAACAATCCAAAAAAATATTGTGTTCTGTTTGGAGAATGTTCAAGTTATATTGATTCTTCTTTGATAGTACAAGATAAAATCCTGCTCTTCCATAAAAGAGGAGGATCTAGGCCACTTAAATTTAGCTTAATCCAGAAGGAGCCATCAGAACTCCACCCATCCTCAGCAGCTTTCATCCTACAGGAAGTAACATCCAGATACTTAGAATATCATCCCCTGAGGCCACAAGTGAGCAGCTGAGGCGCTAGTGGCTTCTCTGTTCAGGACTCAGTATGTGGGCTTCCTTCCTTACACAAGTTTTTAGATTTTTCAGTTTAGCATATGTACATAAACAGAGAAGAGAACATTTCATTCACTAATTCACAAAATCCATTGTAAAACAGCATCTTAAACATAACCTTTATACCTAAATATCTATGTATTAGCACATTTCTCAATTAATTTTTATACTTTCACTTTATAATTGAAGGCTGTCGTCTTTGACATAAATATAACTAGGTACTTCGGAGGACTTTGTGCTTTACATGTGTTAGTGCACAGTCGTGCATGTGAATTGATGGGAGAGGAAGGAACTTAAAAAAATGTAGGAAAGTAGTTGGAACTAACTGATTTGTTGTAGTGTCCTAGGGGCAGGTATAATCTCCAGGCTGTCAGATTCCATTTCAGGGGCAGTTGCCATCTATCAGAGCTGACGTGTGTAGCAGAGGTTAGTATAACTGTAATTATTTGTATGTTTATAGAATCTAACCCATGTGACAGTTTAGATTTAATCTTCAAATTAAAACATTCATGTAATTTACAAGCTTGTTGATTGGGTAGGCATGTAATTATGTATTTTAAAAAGGAAGATAGACTGCCTAAATCTTGTGCTGCCTGGTCTGCTTCTATAGTATTAGAATATGCTTTGTAACCACTCCAGGCTGGCTGTTTTCACCACAAAAGATGTAATAAGCAAGGATTCATGAATATTGCTCTTTAGCTTAGTTAATAGATTCTAACATTTTCAACTAAATGAACTATATTTCATCCATTGTAAGACACATTTTAAAAATTTATTTGATAGTGCTTTTCATTAACTTCTTTGACTCACAGAATAATGTTGTAACTTACAATCAATGGCTCCTGAGATTTGATGAAATATAATAATATACTCTTGGATTTTAATGACTATATTTTGATATTTTACCATTCTGGTTTATTAAAAAGTCACTTATGTATTTAGTTTAAACATTTTTTTCTAACTTTCCACAACCTAAATACCAAAAATTTCAAAATGAATTTTAAATATTATGAAGTATACATACAAGCATACTTCTATTTTTAAACTCTTTGTATTCTTTTGATATAATAATTTATTTAACATTTTAAATCTAGTTTTAATTTATAGTTATCTGCCTCAAGGAAGAAATCACACTAACAGTAAAAATGATTTTTTTAAATGTTAAAATTCAATATGTGAATATGACTTGTATAACTTTACAATAGATAGAACAAGATTTGTTAAACATAAAACATGATTTTTAGAGATCACAAACGTCTGTTTTTGAGGCTAGGAATGTATTGTTGATAGTAGTATAATTAATTTTAGGACTGTGTTTTTCTGTATAATGATTTAATGTATTGGAATTAGAAGGTTTTATGGACTGGGCTAAGTATGAAAAATATGAAAAGACAAGGATATATTTTGTTTTAAAATAAGGAGCAACAAGAATAACATTACGGAAATATGGTGATTGTACAATCTAAATTATGTGTCTAATTTGTTTTTTGGAATCAAAGATTTCCCATCAGTATATTGAACTTCCTTATCTTTTTGCATTTGGTGCTTATCGAGGTCTGTGTTTGAGGAGAAGACTGATGAGTGGACAGGAAATTGGCCTAAATTTAGAAGCTGTCATCTGTACCTTAAAAAATATATCATTAAAAAACGATAAAGTATTTCCAATTAATAGGTTGAAAAATTTGCAAATACGCAAAATTTCATATTGATCCCTTCCTCAAGATGTTTGCAATACACATAGAAAAACACATTTACACGATCAGACAGGAGATGATATGTGATCAATGAATGTTAGAAGCACAAAAATATATTTGCTCATTTTTTCCACAGCTTGGAATATTATTTGTTTTTTCTTTGTCTGGCAAACTCTTATTCCTGTTAAGTTCTTGTGTCCCTTCTTGCCATTTAAGTTTTGCTTTTAATTATAAGTTATGTAAACTTAATGATGGCATGTATACACATGTCTTAACTGTTTTGAAATAAAACACATACACACAATAGTGCAAAAATTGTAAGTGAATGGCTTGGCACATTTTTCTAGGTGAATACACTAATGTAATCACCACCCATAGGCAGGAGAATGAAAATGGCCAGCTATCTTACACCACTCACAGAATGTGCCTCAGAATGGATAGAGATGTATTGTAAGACCCAAAACAGTGAAACTACTGAAGGTAATATAAGAAAAATGTTCCTTGACATTGGTCTTGGGAATTATTTTTTTGGATATGACACCGGAAGCACATGAAACAAAAAGAATAAACAGGTGGGACAAAAAAAATAAATGAAAAGGCTTCTACAGAGTAAAAGAAACAATCAGCAAAATGAAAATGCAAGCTACAGAATGGGAAAAAATGTTGTCAAATTATTTGATAAGGAGTAAATATCCTAAATAGGTAAGAAACTTATAAAACTCAAGAGCAAAAATATCTAATTAAAAAAATGAACAAAGGATTTCAATAGACATTTTTTTCTGAAGAATATATATAGTGGCCACCAGGTATATGGAAAGATGCTCAACATCATTAATCCTCAGGGAAATGCAAATTATAATCACATTAAGCTATCATCAGACACCTGTTAGAATGGCTATTGTCAAAGATAGGAGATAACAGATGTTATCTAGGGTGTGGAGAAAAGGGAACCCTTTTGTACTATGGTGGGAATGTATATGTAAACTACCACTATGGAAAACAGTGCGAAGGTTGCTCAAAAAATTAAAAAGAGAACCACTGTATGGTACAGCAATCCCACTTCTACATATATATGCAAAGGAGATAAAATCACTGTCTTGAAGAGATACTGCCCTCCTGTGTTCTTTGCAGCATTATTTTCATTAGCTAAGACATGGAAACAGCCTGTTTATCAGTGGGTGAATGGATAAAGAAAATGTGATAGAATTGAATATTACTTAGCTATAAAAAAAGGAAATCCAGCCTTTTTCCACAGTATGATAGATCTTGAGGGCATTATGCTGAGTATGCAATAAGTCAGAGAAAGATAAGTGCTATGTTTTTCGCGTATCATGGAATATAAAATTGCCGAACTCCAAGTGACAGGGTAAATGGTGATGGCCCGGGCCTGGGGGTGGGGGAATTGGAGACATGTTGGTCAAAGTGTACAACCCTCCAGCTACAAGATAAATGTGTTCTGGAGACTAATGCACTACATGGTGACTACAGGTAACAATACTATGTTATATACTTGTAAGTTGTTAAGAAAGTGTACCTTAAATGTTCTCACCACAGGTGCGTGTGTGTGCACACACGCACACATCACAGTTACATGACGAGTTGCAGGCTTTAACTAATGTTATTGATGTAATCATTTTGCAATATATGTGTGCGTATCAAATCACATTGTACACCCAAATTTATGTGTTAAATGTCAATAAAAATCTTAATAAAGCCGTTGGAGGGAATTGAGGGAGAGCTAAAATGACTTCCTCTAGGCCACAAAGTTTTGAAGGCAAAAGATAATATTGTCTTTTATTATTAATGTGTATTATTAATGTTATTGTGAATGACCAGATGAGTTGGTTTTTACTAGTCTTAGGTCCTGTCAAGTCTTTTGTTTTTGCTCTCAAATGGATGAACATTTTAGAATTGAATACACCAAATTTTTGGCCCGATGGTGGCATACATCCTCTCAACTGTGTCATTTTCCCAGTGGACAAGCTGAAACTGGAACAGTTTGGAATGATTTTTATACTCCTGAGGGCATAAGTACATGTATTGAGAGAAATTTAATTTGACAGTAAAAATATTGACAGTTAACCCATGCCCTAATATAAGAGCAGGTGGAAATGCCTTACATAAGTTCCAATTCATTAAGCAAATGTGTTATTTTCTAGCCATTTTAGTTCGGAAAACTGAAGTAATGAAATAGTAAAATAAATGAAGCCACTTCTCACTGCACTGAAAGTAAATTATAGAAAACAAAATGCTAGAATGAAATTTTAAGATTTGGTGGTAAATTTTCCTGATATCTGAAAAATTTGATTTTACAATTTAATTCTCCCCACATCATTGTCTCTGTAAGATAATTGTAAGAAAGTGTTGGCACAATAGTCTATGTTCATGGTGAAGTAGGTAGCCAAGCTTTGTATTTATTATTATAATTTAATGGTATACTTTGTAACTTTCATAATATTTACTGCTAATAAACTTGGTTATTTTATAAATTAATATGAAATAAATTTACAGTTTAGGAGAATTGTTATTTTTGAAAACAGGCATGTTTTTCATGAAAAGGATTGTTAGTAAGTGATCTCTGGGTATATTTATAATAATATATCTTGGGTCATTTTAAATTTGTCATTTTTAAAAGTAGACTAATTTATTATAATATAAAAAAGATATTAATTCATGGTGACTTTTTCAGCCCATTTTAGGTCTCAAAATTCATTAGACATCCATTTATACTTAGTTCCAGTAGCATATTTTTTCCATAAAATTTGATATAATCTCAATATTGCCATTTAACTTTAGCAAGTTCACTAGGTAGTTTTGGATTTGTACTGTTTCACACATTAGACATGAATTCCATAATCTGTTTCATTACAGCTTGCCAGTTAATGTTGTGTTGAAGTTCAGGTGTTAAATTTTGTGGCGAATGTAATTCATTTCAAAATGATAGCAGCGATATCTCTAATAATGTAACAGGGTATATTGACAAATTTGGATTGTGCATTTGTTAAGCATTTATTTAGCATTTGCAATCTAAAAAAATAAAGGTTATTGTTATCCCTGTAGGTGACTTCAAAACATAAGGGAAATAACATAACAAAAATGTTGACACAAGAATCTGACCCCCATTTCAGTTAACCTCTTCAAAGCACAGTTGTGTTGTAATTCCTGATACACTGACTGAGAATAGCTTTGGTTTCAATTTGTTACCTCATGTGTTCTTTGCATTATCCACTTACAGGATTATTTCCTAATGTGACATTGTTATAGTAGAAGATATTAAACTTACCATCTTCTTCTCTGCCACAGTATGCTTTTAGAGCACACCAAGGAGTCAACATGTAAAAAAACAAATAGATACATAGTCAAAGGTTCATGTCAGATGGTCTGCTTCTGTGAAGTTCTCCCAAGTATCCTGAGCCTACCTCCTGTTCTGTATGCCCTGCATCACTAGGGGACTCACTATCTTGGTTCCTGCTCTCTTCTAGTTATACGGTAGTATTTATATTAGTTTTTAGTATAAAGTACAGTATATATAGTTGAAATTCAATGGCATTTATTAAAAACTGGTATCAATAGTAAAGTTTCCTCAAATTTGGATAGGTACAAACAAGTGACCATTCCTAAAGTGAATTCTTGATTTCTTTTTCATTTCCATATAATGCTTTGTTCCTTCTTTGTCTGTTTTCAAAAAAAGACCATTATCAGTATATGCAGGCTTAAAAAATAGTGTCATTTGTTTTTTACATTGTAAGATGCTTTTTAAAAAAACTTGTCTATTTTGTACACTTCACCCTACAATATAAAGACCAACTACCTCACTGAGTTTTAAAAAACTGTTTAATATCACAACATAGAGAAAGGTCCTCTTGAAGTGACCATTGCCTACAGCGAATTAGATATCATTCTGAGATATTTTTAACACTTTTTATTTGATCTGTATATAAGACGTCAATCGTATTTCTTTTTGAATGACAAAGTTGAAATTTAAGTAATCTATGTAACTTTTTCACCTTTTTAATTTGTTTACCTTTTCTTGTCTTACAGATGCTTGTGACCACACCAGAAAAATGGGATGTAGTGACAAGAAAGAGTGTTGGGGATGTAGCTGTTTCCCAAATTGTAAAGCTCCTTATTCTCGATGAAGTTCATTTGCTGCATGAAGATAGAGGACCAGTATTGGAAAGCATAGTGGCACGTACTTTACGGCAGGTATGAGGAAGTTACCTAACAGCTCATTTTGGAGGGATGAGTAACTTTTTCAACTTAAATGTAGCATTCAGGGAAATATTAATATGTATTGTTCATGGAGATAAAGTTAATTTTACTAGGGAGAAAACTTTAGCTATTTTGTTTTCATGTTAAAAGTAACCCTGTCTTCCTTTAAAGTTTTATTTTATTGAAGTTTCTTTAAAGTACTGGAAAACTTCTGTTCTAAATATATATTGCAAAGGTAAATCACTAACTAAGCAATATTAAAATGTGTTAGACCAATCCTTCCCCCAGAAAAAAAATCTGAGTGATTGATATTTTTCTGATATATTAGATAAAATGAGATAAAATCACCTAATATGCATAATCTTAATCATGTTGTAAGAGACATGTACATGTTGTCTGTAGTTTTAGACTTTCATGGTTAGGTTATTCTTAAGTAGCCCAAACCAAAATTGGTGAATTTACCAATGTCTTGTAATTGTTTTCTGTTAGCTCCTCTTATTATTAAGTGAAAAGATATCTTAGAATACTCATGCGTATTAAAATTATGTTATTAAATTGTACATGTATGGAAAATAGATGAACACTAGTTTTTCAACTTAATCGGGAATTTTTAATTCCTTGATTCCTATCTGTTAATTGTCTTTGATTTATATTCTCCTGGCTTTATTTTCTTTCTGAAATAGCCAAGACTCCATGACCATTTTTTCTTTTATTAGTGACACTTTAACTTATCCCCTCACTACCTGGTGAAATTCCAACCATGAATCAAATCCTTCTAGCTTCTCTGCTAAACACTTGTGGAGGCTACACAGTGACTTAGACTAGGGTTGCATACTTCATAAGACCGAATTCAACAGGAGGGTTAGGATTACCCTGAAACTTCTAAGCAGCTTTTCTTTTTTCCTACAGTAATTATCCCTAAGTTTCACCAGACTTTTCCCTCACACTTCCCCACCCTCTTCGTGCTTTATTCTTATATAACAATACTTTTTACTGAACAAAAAGAGAGAGGCTTTTGTGCTTGAACTCCTTCAGTTTGCATTCTTTCCTCCTCTTTTCACCACTCAGGAAGAAAACCTCAAATCCTTCCTCGTAGCCATATTGACCGTTCCGTCCCTTGTCCTGTGTTTAGAGGCCCCTTCTCCCCTTGCCTTGGACCGCATTCATTCCTTTCGCTCCAGTTAGTTACCGCTTTCCTTTCTCCCTTGCCTTTAACTTCTCCCTCTCAGCAGGCACTGGTTCTTCAGTTTCACCTCTCTCAAACTATCCCTCTCCAATAACTTCTGCTTTAAAAAGCTCTTTTTACTTCCCAGTTTTTGAAAATAGTAATCTATGTTCACTATTTCCCTTCTGACTTTCAAACCACTGCATTCTGTATATTGCTTTAACTTAGGTAATAAAATGTTTTTACCAGGATTTCCTGTTACCAAATCCAAAGGGTAGTTCTCAAACCAGTTCTTTTTTTTTACTTTTTAATACTGCCCATTTTTATATTACAACTCACCATTTCCTGAGCCTTGAAATTTTGGCTCCACGGTGCCATCTTCCCCTAGTTTTCTTTTTATATTTGTTTACCTGCTTAGCTTCTCTTTGTCAGGCCCCTTTGCTCTCTCCTCACCCTTAAAATGTTTATATTCTCTGAGACTGCCACATGCCATCTTTTGTTTGTTCTGAATACCCAGAGAACTCACACTTCTGTGGCTGTGTCATCTAAATCATTACCTATAATCCAAATGTCCCCTCTAACTTCTGGCCATTTCCAAATGCAGTTGTATGTTTCTACTTTGAAATTCCATAGACATCTCTTGCTAAACATGTCAGAAACTCTGTCATCTTTCTTGTGTATTTGTAAATGATATCACAGTCTACTTGGTCCTGAAACCAAAATCCTGGGAGTCACACTCAAGTTTCTCCTCTTCTTAACATTATTTCCCCCCACCAGTAGATATTCAATGTTTAAATATTTTATATTCTAAATATCTCTGATCAGATCAAAGTATGGGAATTCAGTATTAAAATAGGAATACAAGGTCGGTCCAGAAAGTATCTATCCATGTAATGTGAAAAAGAGGCATTTGTTGAAGAAGATACAAGATACAAGAAACATTGTACATAGGACAATGACGCCTCAGTCCCCTACAAAGTAGACACTTTGGGACCTCTCACAGTCCTCCCAGCTACCAGTAGCCACCTCATTGTATTTTTCTGAATCTCAATGACAGTCTGAATTCTATTCCTTTTCAAAGGTTATTTTAGTTTGGGGAAAAGCCAGAAGTCACAGGGTGCCAAACATGGGCTGTAGAGGAGCTGAGTCACCTGGGTGATTTGGTGTTTTGCCAGAAAACTGCATGGGATGTGATGAGCTCCTCTTTGTGATGAAGCTGCCAGTCACCAGTCGCCCATAGCTGCGGCCTTCTGAATCATCCGAATATTTTCTGTGGAGGAATGTTCAAGCTTAATGCAAAATCTGATGCAGCTTTGCTGCTCTACTTACTCATTTTGAATGCAATGACCACACAGTACACATGTTCACTCAATGGGGTCTGCGGCCCCCACTGACTAGTACAGTGAAGTCATCATTGTTCACACATGCACATCCCAGTCCACTCTCCTTGAATGTCAGCCTTCATCGATGTCATGCGAACCATTCTTGTTATATTAACACTGGCTAGACCTCTTTCAGACAGACCTCGTAAAACTTAGCAAAGGTATATTGTTATTTTAAAATGTTTTAAATAATATGTTTTCATCTGGTAAATTACCACAAAATTCTAAATGGATTAATGATTCAACTATACCAAACAAAACTGTCAGTGTTTAAGGAAAATATAAGAGTTTCTCTTGGGGTGGAGAAACTCTAAGGAAAATGCAAAACTCCAAAGGTTATAAATGCAGCACATTTGGATATATAAATATTAAAAACTTATGACCAGTAAAGACACCTCCAAGAAGTTGAAATGTGAGACACAATAACAGAAATTATTTGTAGCACACAAAATAAGGCTTAAATGTCCACAATATTTGAACGATTTAACACCAGTATTCACTGAAGCCTACTTCTTGTTGTGAAATATGTTGGAACCAATGCAATGTCTAACGAAAGAAGAAATAGTTTAACAAATTATATTACATTCATACAATAAAATGCTACTATGCAGCCTTTAAAAAGAATGAGGTAGAGCTATATGAACTAGGCTTAAAAGATACACATTTTATATTCACTGAAAAGACAAGCTGTCCTATGTATGACACAACTCCATTTGTGTAAAGAAAGATGTGCAGTGTACTTATATTCTCATTTATTCATTTAGAGAAGCTTTATGGAATACCTACTATGTGCCAGCCACACAGTTCTAGTTGCTGTACATAGAGTTAATGAAGTTTTGCTTATATTTAGATTTTAGGCTGGGGTAAAGTAGGGTGCATTTACATGGAAGGCTATGCAACGGGCTATAAAACTAGTTTTATAGTCAGGTTAGAGTTAGAGGTTTTGTTACATATTTACTTTTTACCATATAAGTTATAAATATGTGTATAGATACACATACAGATAACACAAAAGGTTGAAATATTCAAAGTTAGACACACACAACTCAGATTTTTGCTAATATCCAACTTAAGGATAATTTTAGAGATACGGTATTTTTTAAGACACAGGTAAGAAGAACCTGGAGAAGCCTGAAACTGCCATCACTGATATCCGGGTCCTTTCTTGCTGCAGTCAGTCTGTTCTGGCCAGGAGATCGCAAAAGAAATATGTGGGAATCATGTACACAAAGGGGAACTATTATGCTCATGAGACGTTTTGATTATATACCCTGGTACTTACAGACCTTAGTGATGTATTTTAGGGAGCCATGCCACATGAATCCATATTCCAGGTTTATTTAGATTGGGCCACCTAGAAAGAGACCATGACCATCAGCTAAAAGATTACAAAGATAAGGACTTCCCTGCAACTAGAGAATATTAGAGGTCAAGTAAATACCATTAGTCCATTTACCAGGAGGTCTGTCATAAGCATGTTTACCAAAGAATTTGACCAGAACATCCTTCTTTTTGAGCATTCCCAGTTGATGGAGAAAATAGATTTCTATATGTACACAGACACACAAAACATACTACATCTCATGCAAGGTATATTTTGCAACAATCATTATAAATTTATAAATATTTTGTAAATTATTTATAAATGCATAATGGTGTAATTTTTATACATACTTTATAAATACAACTTATATAAAGTTAAGTATATAAAATAAATATATAAAAGTTATGGTTTTGCTTATTATATATGTAATATGTAAATGCATGTATTAATATGATATGGAAGTATACAATATATTGTATGTTATGTATATTTATATATCATACACATTGGCATCTCCATAATATAATCAAATTCCAATTATATAGTTTATCACTACTATGCTCATAAATTTTTGGTGACTTGCTGTTTTATTTTAAGAAAAATGTTCAAATTACTTAGCTGGATATTAAATACTATTAAAGCTCTGATCTAATTTTAATTTCTACATGTTGTTTAGCTACCTTAGGTTCCATTCACATAGAACCTAAGTTCCTTCTCCACTTCCTTTCCTTTACCACTGACCCTTTTTCAGAGTTGAAACTTGCCGTACTGAAGTCAGAGTATATTTTTGGTTATGAGATTAAGAGTTAAAAATGAAAATTTATATATCTCCATTATTCTACTCATCCATCTGTTGAAAACCTTCTGTTCTTTTCAATCTGCCAAATACCACTTCTATAAAGTGTTTCCCAGTTCACCTCTTTTGGGTTCTCTTTATACTCCCTTTCTTTGCACATTTTTAGCATTTAACAGAGTTCCTTATAATTTCACAACTTGCTATAATTAATTCTACCTTCATCTGTATCCCCTAGATTTTAATTTCCTATACAGAAGGGTCTGTGTGATTCTTGCCATATTTCCGATGCGCTAATGCAGTACTCGCAACTATTGTTATTAAAAAGCAAAGTACCTATTTTTATTTGTTCCTTGTGATTACCAGATTCCCCAGTAGATGGCAGTGTTTTACGTAGCACTTCAAAATTGGTAACTAACAAGCGCCACAGGTAGCTATTCTAATGCAGTGTAGATTCTGTTCTGGTTCTGAGTTGCATGGTGGTATTAAGGACTAAATTCACAGCACACTTGGCATCATTGAGAGAAATCTGGAAAAGAGAAAAGTGTAAGAAAGGCCAAATCTGTCATATTTAATAACATTGAACTAATTGTCTTCTTAACTGCTTTCAGTGAATAGAGAGACTATTCAAACTTAGATTTCTATGTGAGGGAAAATGTAATAAAATTTACTACCTAGTTTTGGAGCTAATGATAAAGATGAAGCTGAAAAATACTAATTTTTATAGTTTTTAACAATTAATAATTTTTAGGTGAATATATGTAGCATATATGCTTTGAGATTTGGCTTAGGATATAGAGTTCCAAATTATCCCTATTTAAAAGCACATGTTTCTCATATGGGCTTATCTCTATTGAGAATGATAGGGTTATATTTTTTAAATTAAAAAATAGTTTTTAAAAAAATGGATTTTTAGCAGAAAAGTATCTCTGGTGTTTGTAGGGCACTATGTATTTTAAAAGTACTTAAAATTACTCTTGTGTTGTAAATAATAATATTAAAAGCAAAAATCCATTTTATTTCCTTTCAAGTTACCATCAGTGCTACTTAGGACTACTGTGTGGTTAAAAATGACCATTCTAATTCCAATAAAGTGTTTTTATCACAACATGTAAGGGGAATTTCTTAAATAATGGATGTGGTCATCTTTTCTTATTCAGAGTTTCTTAGTTTTTAATTGATTTGAGTTTTTTAGTGCTATCCATAAGATTTCTTTAGTGAAAGCAAATTCATAGTAAGAAGTAGTATATGTATTTGTACTTTAATTTTTATCCCTGTCTATCTGTGTGTGTGAATCTGTGTCTTACTCAGTAGTGTATCTCCTTTGACTAAAGGTTAAGTCCCAAGCCAATGTTGATGAATGGATGATTCTGGAAGTATTCATATTACATTGGCCTACTTTCCTTATACCCATTGAGTCTTCTGTAGTTATAAGTTTACTCAGCAAACTTATAAACAGCTTTTACAGAAAAGTGCTACGAAGTTGTTGTCAGTAGCATCGTGGGATCATAATAATATATTTTAATTATCAAGTGAATAGAATTTTTGGCCGTTCCCTTTGTTTTATATTTCTAAGTATATAACATTGTCATCAGAGAATGTGGTCTTTATTACTTTTACTTTATGAAATATACCGTGTTTTTTTGTGACCTTCATGCATTTTTAGGAAAAAGAAAAAGAAAACATTACGTAATAGAATTTTTCCAGTTCAGGAAATCTACCAAACTTATATTTTTAATTATTTTATATCACCCCAAATGTCACGTTTAGGCTAGTTTTCTTTCATATAATCTGTCTTTTAGGTTATGTGTTATTATCCTGTATTTCTTGGGGGATCTTGTTTTATTATGAATGTTTCATACCTTATATTTACTAAAATTTATTTTAAACTTAATAAAAATCCAGATTTGTTGAATTTACCTCATATGTTAATTAAAATAATTCATATAGGTGGAATCCACACAGAGTATGATAAGGATTCTTGGACTCTCTGCTACCTTACCCAACTACCTCGATGTTGCTACATTTTTACACGTTAACCCCTACATTGGACTTTTCTACTTTGATGGCCGTTTTCGACCAGTTCCTCTAGGACAGACATTTCTGGGGGTTAAAAGTGCAAATAAGGTAAATATTAATTTAATAATTATACTTTTTTCTAAAATATTTCTGTTGATGTATTGTTTAATACTTATTTGGGATTAGAGACGCCAAAGGACCATTTCAGTAGTATTAAAAATATAACATCCTAGACAAAGTCAAGCAATTTCTCATCTATATGTAGGAGAGTAATTCCTCCTCCAAAAAGTTGCTTATAGTAGTTTGCATTGCTATTATCAATGTATATTTTGTATTCTCAGCTAAGAATGCAAGCTATATATAAGAATATACATTTCAAAAAGATATTTTGATATGATTGAAAGCCAGTGTTAAGTAATAAAAGGTTATTGTTAAATAAGTAATACATATTTTGATATAATATTTATCTAAAATAAATAACCTTATAGGCAAGTAAAAAATAATTTCATGATAACAACTATTAAGGGAAGTGCTCTGTTTAACTTACAATGTTTTATAATTACTATGTTAATTATATACATACATATGCAAGTGGAAAGTTTAGAAACTCATGATGTGATTCAGTGGTTCTGGAAGAGCACTGGAAAATGGTGTGTGTGATGTGTCTACTTTGAAACAGGTAATGACTTCGGCTAGAATTCAACCTAAAATACACTGAAAAATTATTAGCAGTTTTATTTGGATGAGTTGCTTTTTGAATCCTTAATGGGGAGTAAACTATTTTGTGATTATCTTGTACATCTTAGTTTATATAAAACATGAATTTCAGAATGTTTAAGTGTTTACATTATTAAAACAAAAACCTAAATCATAGCCATTTCAGATGTATATGGCATTTTCATCCCCTCCAAACTCTTAATAAATGTTAAGTAAAGAAATACAGGCTGTGTACCATGCCTATTCCTTTGGGCTAACTACCTCCTTTTTTATTGGAGGCTTTTTCATCATTAATAAAGAAAATGAAACCCTTAATTTCATGAATTTGATATCAATCAGAAATATGTTTCTGTAGAAAACTGTCTACCTTTTTACATATGCATTGCAGAAACAGTATGTTTCCTTACATTTCACTTTTATATACCACAATATTCTATTGGTAGTGTTTTAGTGATTCTGAGAATTACACAGGAAAACTGTAGTTTCCTGAATGAAATAGAAGAATGGCTGAAGAATGGGCTTGTCTGGGAAAGGCAGAGAAAAGAACTTTAAAATTATTCTAAAATATGTATGACTATTATCCTTTAGTATCCTAGTAATTATCCTTTGAATTATTGGCTTTAAAAAACTTGGCACTCTTAGAAACTTAGTAGTGTAAAGGTATTGTGTGGTGTGTTTTTATTTGTATTTTTTAATTACATTGTGACATTTACATTGCATTTGCTATTTCTGCATTCTAGCTAGTCTGAAAGTAAATACACATGCATTGTAATTGGCAGGTTTTTGTACTTAAAAAATTTATAATTGCTTCATTTGGGTTTTTTTTTATGTTTTAAACACTTTAAGGTGCAACAGTTGAATAACATGGATGAAGTATGCTTTGAAAGTGTTTTGAAGCAAGTAAAGGCTGGATACCAGGTATATTTTATTTTATCCTACTTTTACACAATGCTTAATGATTAAAATTATTAATTTTTATATTCAATAAAATTTTTCTTCAATTCCAAGAGGTTTTATTTCTTAATTTTATTAGCCCTGTAGGTAACCATGTACATCATAAAATATTTATATGTAATATAAGCACCCTGATAATGAGAGGTCATTCTGTTTTGTTTGCTATTTTTGTTCAGTAGATGATAGAGAGGAATTTTATCCTTAATTTTTCAAAAAAAAAATTTTTTTAAAAAGCACCAACTTTTTCTTATACCTCAAAGTTTTTAATTGAAATTTTTTATATACTGTAAAATCTTAAATATTATATTATTCTGGTTTCATGAAGTCATATCCTTTGAAATATATATAATAAAGTTTTGTATTGTTTTATGGTGTTTGGAAACTAAGCAGTTTCACTTTTAAACTCTATTGTCTCAAGTGCTCCAAATCAAGATTTTTAAAGACAAACTGGAACGATAACAGTTGCTTACAATGAAACTTAATCATTGCCCAGTTATATATGGTTCTTTGAATCACTATTTTTTTCTCTATTCAGCCAAAAAAATATGACATGTAAAATGAAATATTTTCTGGCTCTTTAATTTTTAAATTTGTTGTTAAGAATTGTGGAATCCTTTTTTGTCCAGACTAAATCTTGTTTAAAGCCCCAATATACAAAATAATCAAAGATGAATGAGACTTGAGACTCCTGAACATTCCTGATTCAGTTTGCCACTTTTTAAGGAAGCTTTAAAACCAGCTTTTCAGCTAATCTCAAGAGAACGTCCTTAGTTTTAAGAATAACTTTTAAGGGAAAAAAATGCCATGACTGATTTGTGTAATATTAGTGGCTTACCCTTCCTAGTGATTAGTAAATGCCTAAAATTGCTAAAATTGTCTTACATTGATTATTTCACTGAATTCTCTCAGGAGCCAATGAGGCAGATACTATTATCCTCATTGGACAGATGAATATAGTTAGGTACTATGTGAAATAAAGTAGCACACCCCTCTCATTTTATTAGTGCACTTACAAATTAAGGCCTTTCAGGCCAGATTCAGGTGGGTATAGAGTCTCCAGTAACCATTGTTCATATCACTTTATTTTCATTTATTTGTTGTATCAGTGTTATTCTTTGATCCTCAGTATAAAATTGCTTTGTGAGTTGCATTGCTTATGTACAAGTGAAGAAATATAAAAGGCCAATATTCTTTTTTTTTAATCAAAAAATAGTACCAAAAACTAATCATTTATTCTGGGTCAGGAGACAGGAAACTTTTTCTGTGAAAGAGCCAGATAGTAAACAGTTTAAGATTTGTGGACCTTATAGTTTCTGTTGCAGCTACTCAACACTGCTGTGTGGCATGAGAGCAGCATAGACAGTGTATGAACAATTGGGCACGGCTGTGTTCCAATGAAGCTTTATTTACAAAAACAGGCATCAACTGCATTTGACTTACATGCAATAGTTCGCCGGCCTCTGTTCTAGATTGACTCATGAGATTTATTTTAAGTGAATGTCAAATGATCCCAAAGTGCTATCTAGGGAAACATTGCATTTCACAGAAAATCCTAAAAGAAAGAAATGGCCTATATAGCCGCCAGTATTTATAAAAGACCAGGATAAATTCAGTGTAATTGGGTACATGTAATGCCATGGACATTTATTTTCAACTCTTATATTATGGAAGATATAAACTTATTAGCTAAAGAATCTATAAAATTAAATGCTGTTTTAAAAATATATAGTAAATATTTAAATGTTTTCTCATTAAACTTTTTAAAAACGGACTTTTTTTGGGGGGGGAGCAGTTTTGGGTTCACAGCATAACAGAATGGAAAATAGAGAAAGTTCTCGTACACACCCTCTCCGCCCACACTCCAATCAAGTACAGCTTTCTTCACTATTAACATCCTGCACTAAAGTGGTGCATTTCATTCAATCAGTACACCCACATTGATGTGTCAGCCTAGTTCATGGTTTACATTAGGCTTTACTCCTGGTGTTACACATTCTGTAGGTTCGGACAAGTGTATAACGACATAAATCCAATATTGTAATAATTAATTCTACTGCCCTGAAAACCCTCTATATTCTCAGCCTGTTCATTCTTCCTTACCCCTAACCACTGATTTTTTTACTGTCTCCCTAGTTTTGCCTTTTCAGAATGTCATATACGGTAGCCCCCCCATCCCCATCCATGGTTTCTCTTTCTGCAGTTTCTGAAAATAGTAAATGGAAAATTCCAGAAATAAACAATTCCTAAGTTTTAAGTTGCACATGGAGAAATGTGATGAGATCTTGTGCTGTCCTGTTTTGTCCTTCCCTGTCTTATCCCATTGTCCAGCCCATCCGTGCTGTACAGCAGGTCCTTGAGTAGTGTCATTTCATCCAACATCATTTTATTCCTTCACAATTAGCACTTAATGACCAGATAAAGAGATACTTGCAACATTGCTATAGAACATAGGATTGCTTCTCATGGAAGGAAGTCATTGTTCTGTGACCTCTTAATGAGACTGATAAATATATACACCCATGTATAAACATACACAAATGTAAACCCTAACATAAGTAAATAGCTGAATAATGCCATTACTGCCAGTACAGCTCCTGTTTTGAGGCCTGAGGAACTGTGGGTCACTCATCTTTGTAGCATTATGGTCTTTTATCATGTAATTTATATATCATGCAACCATTTATAATTGTTCATTAAGTATGTTTATTATACTGCATTCTTTTTTTCATATAATCATACGTTATAAAATATTTCTTTAAAAAATAGAATGCCCCTGTCTCTAAATGTTGGGAAAAGAAGCAGGTAGATAGATAAAAACCCAAGTAAATTTTGTAATTTAAGGGATCCTAGGAAGTTTATATTCTCTTACTCTTCTGACACAGCTCTCTCGTTATTGTAGGAGCTAACAAGTTTCTCTTGAAATCATCATTTATAGTTCAGATGATGTCTGGGGGTGTTTGGTGAGTAGAGAAGAGATCTTGCCGCTGGCTCTCTCATTTTTGGTATAAATTTGTTCAGTACATTACTTTTCCAAATGAAAGCTGCCAGAAGGCAGGCATTTGTAGTAGTAAATTCTAGCAGGACGAAGTTGGTATTGAGGGTTGGTTCACAGTACTGGTTCCCATTTAGAAAGGACAGACGTGGGCATCATACCCAAGGGAGGCTTTAGGGCTGGCTGCTCTAGGGCACCAGGAACCTGGGATTGGAGAGCTTGCGAAGCTGAGGTAGAAGTTGTGTATGTGCGTCAGCTCCTCACCTTTGTGTGTGTCATGGCATCCATGATTGCCACCCTTTGAAAGGCGTGTGACTACCAACCTGTCTCCTTCTCCTGCACTCTTGTCTCGCAAAAGATGCAGTCTGAGTGGTTGTGTCAAGTGCGATTACAGCTTGAGAGCCCATGGAAACACTTTGTCCAGATCTGTTCTTAAGTCCCGCCCTCCAATTAAGGCCAGATAATTATGACCCTTTTCAGGCTGTGTGGCCTAAGGACTGAGGTTTAGCTGCAGGTCTCTCAGTTCCTGGTTTTGAATGATGAGTGATGTATGTTTTTCATAACAGTAGGATTTTTAATTAATTTATTTTTCAAATTACAATCTGCATTCAACACTATTTCACACCAGCTCCAGATGTATAGTGTCGTCGCCAGAAAAGCATGTACTTTACAGAGTGGTGCCCCTGATATTTCAGGCACCCACCTGGCCCCACACAGTCATTACAAACCATTGAATAGTAGGACTTTCTTAAATTCTATAGAAAAACATCCATATCTCCTTTACCTTTTCTTAACTGTAAAAATAAAGTAACAAGACTGGGGAACATTTTCAGTCCTCTGTTATTTTACCGTTTCAACATCATTATTATAATTTTTATACATAACCTGCTAGTCTTTTTTATTCATTTGTACATGTAGCTTTGATTTTGCTCATTCAAATTTAATTTTAATTATTACAATCCATTACTATATTATAATTATATTGTATATATAGATCTATATTCACTGTTTTCCTAATGAACACTAAGCATTTTTTATTGTTTCTACATAGTCTTCACAATTTTAATGTTTGTAAGAGAGAACAGGGAGTTTTTAATTCAGGGTCTAGGTTACCAATGTTATGTAAGTTCTTTGGACTTTTAATCTTCCCAGGCCTCTGACATACACATTATTATCTCCTTTTGTTAAAAGGGAAAATGAACCTAAAACATGTTAAACAGCTTCCCAAGATGATACAGCAAGTAAAGAGTCACACCAGGATTGAAATACAGGTCTTTGTGTTGATAGGCCACATCTTCAGGCTTTACGCTGCCTCTTTCCCATTAAGCTGACATTGGACCTCTTTTAGTGGTCGCTCTGCTGTTATTGATGCTTAAATGTGTGCAACTTTATATTATCAAATAGAGCACTATTGTACCAATCATCTCTCTTCTTTTCTTTCTGCTGAAACATTTAGTTAGGCTAAATTCCCTGAAATAGAATTATGACACGAAAGACCACATTGTTTGGTCTTGCCACGTGGTTCTGTAATGCATCTGCACTGGTTATATCACTTTGTTGTTACAGCAGACCTACATAGGATTTTATAAATTAAGGCCATGTTTGTCCGAGTAGTTTTATCAATGTAGTGTGATGTAAGGTTATGATCTGATTCGTGTTTGCTACTATTAATTTGTTTTACAGTCTTAAGTCATATAAGATAGAATGGTGACATACCAGGGAAACATTTTGCATACCGTCTTTTTGATGCTTTGCTTTGGGTGTGCACATGCTTTGAATTAGAAAGATCTGTTCTTGCCTGTGTTTTTGCTTCATACAGCGACCCTCTGGTCTTTGACCTTTGTAATAGTATTTTTGAAATGTTGTGTAAATATGACCGATATAAAAGAGACTCAACAACAAAAGAGAGTTTAACAAATTTAACCCTTGGACATACCAAAAAGCAAAAATGAGGGGGGAAAATTACTGCTAATTCTACTACCCAAAGATAGTTTCTGTTGGTGTATGTCTTTCCATTTGTTAAAATGTATTTTATTCCCTATCTTTTCTCAGTTATTTCTAAATAGTTTCTATAATGTATTTATTAGGTTTTCTCTATTCAAAAATATGACCAAACCATAAAGAGAAACAATGACATTAAAATGTAAATAAACACTTGAATATGTCAGATTAAAAATAATTAATCAGTGTGTTTGATGCCTTATTGTTCTTTTAGGTTTTGCATTCCATTAGGACAGGTTCTATTAAGATTGGATTATAAGGAATTATTGTTGGTTAAGTTCTTAGTATAGTGTCATGTGCATGGGGACTCCTTGGTAAATATAATTTGATTTTGATGAAGTGCCTCATCTTCAAGGATTTAACTTCCTTAGTGAGATGGGATATTGGGAAATATAAAGTGCATCAGGACTATGGCCCACTGGTTGATAGTTGCCTCTAGGATTGCTAGTATTAATAATGCCCAAGCCAGTGTCTTCAGATTATAAGTGCTGAGTCATTAAGATAGTGCTTCAGTCTTTTACATTAATGCAGTCATCTCAAGTTAAAAGCTCTTTTGCAACATAATTTGAGAACAATGTTCTATATTTTTCATTTCTTTAAATTACCTGTATTATGTGTATAACTAAAAAGGTTGCCCCAAACCAAAATCTTTTCCTGTTTTAGTATTTTCAAAGAGATTGTTCTGTTTAAGTCTTCTCTTTGCAGGTTGCTCTGCCAAATACCATTTGGCTGGTGAGTGCATTTAGCTTGATAAGTGGCAGCTTCTGGTGATTGCCTTTGTAGTATGTCCAGGACAGAAATTGTAGTGTGGATACTTGGAAAAGAGGACTGTTGCACATTTTGATTTTGGAAGCTGAGGTAGATAGCTCTTTCAACAAGGCTAGCCATCCTTGATTTAATTCCTCACACAAGAATTGCTACTTCACCGGAGTCTTTGATTACTGAGGCCCATGTTTGAAGTTTGTTTTCAGGGGCTTAGAACCCCTCACTGGATTATTTTTCCCTTTTCTAGCTCCTTGAAGTAATACCTTCACTAAGCTGTGGTCCTCTGCTTTTATGAAAAAGTTAACAGGGAACTCCCCAATAGTATAGAGTTTCTGAGTTGGGTTTTTTCCCCCCTCCTAATTGAGGTTGAATATAATGTTATCCCAGTCACGAGCTGTCTATATAAGGCTCTAAGTGATAAATTTCAGCAAATGAATTTGTATATATCCATCTGTCAGAAAATGAAAAAATATATAATTCAACAGTCTTTTCACCCTATTATCTAAAATCCTGACAGTCAAATTAGTTCTTCGATTATATTATGCCTCCCTCTCATGACTGAAAGATCTAACTATATGGGCTTCATTCAAAGGGACTTTTCTGTTTAAATGTTTAGATTACGTATAAATACAGTAAATTATATGTGGATTCTGTCTGTGCGTGCGTGCGTGTGTGTGTGTGTGTGTGTGTGTGTGTAGAGACAGAGATAAAAAACAGACAAGCAGAGAGCCTTGCCTCTGGAATTCAGTTATAGTCATAACTAACTGCACACTAGTGCAGTGTTGTTGAGCACACACCTAAATATTCAATAAAGGTGCTTTTCCTTGTTATTAAGTGAACATAAGTTATTTCTTATAGAGCTGTGTACTTAACAAACTTTAACTTTATTTTGTTGCCTTCTAAATATATTTTAAAGATTTTATTTATTTATTTTGAGAAAGAGGGGAAGGGAGGGAGAAAGACAGGGAGACAAACATCGGTATATCAGCTCACCGCCAACGGGGGACCTGGCCTGCAACCCAGGCATGTGCCCTGACTAGATATTGAACCGGCGACCTTTCTGTTCGCAGGACGACACTCAATCCACTGAGCCACACCAGCCAGGGCCTAAATGTATTTCAGTAGTTAGTGTATAGCAGTAAGAAATTTTAAGTTAGTGTATTCTAGTCCAAGAAAACTACCACCTCTCTCTGCTCATCCAGTTAAAAATCCTTCCAGTGAATATACCTTGATTTTGTTTTCTTAACCTGCAGATTGTTTTGGCATTTTGGGTTTTCCTAGTCGTGGTTTCCCTAAGTAATCTTATTGGAACAGCTGCTTTTCAGACCGTTATTACATAGACTGAAAACGTGTCCATTAAAAAAAAAAAAAAAAAAAGGCTATAACTCTCAGGCAAATAAATAATTTGCATGATAAAAAATTAATAATTTTTTAAAATATACCAATGAATTCATTTTGTTTTTCTTCATTTAGATTAAAATTAAAATAGAGCAAATTTCATCTTCAAAAGCCATGCTGATAGTCTCTGGTTGCACTGCGCCATGGGTTTCAGTATACTAGTCACCTAAACTTGTGTGCTTGTGTACTTAATAGATTTTATGTGCAGCTTTGCCTTAAATGTATTAAAAACAGTAGGAGGCAGTTGTGTTCCACTCAAGCATGTGTGATGACAGATGGAGAAAATCTTTTCATGTTGACTTTTCAACAGTCATACTCTGTAAGACTTCAAGCTCTTCTTGGCTATTGGGAAATTAAAAGTTGGCGATTCAGCCTTTAATTTTGATCCATCTGCTCAAACTAATGAGACGTCTCATTTGTAAGCTTCTCTTTGTGTTACCAAATGCAAGTACAGCTTTATCATTCCTGTTAATAATTCCCCTCCTCCTGTGTAACTAGCAGAATGGGAAAATAATTGATGCCTTAAATCTATCGAGATTTTTCTTGTTATACAAACTTTGTTACAGTGATAGGAAAAGAAATTAGAAACTTCCTCAGAGATTAAGGCATATTTAGTAAGTTAACTTGTTCACTTTTCACATTATCAAAAAATGTTAAGGTCCTTATTTAGTAGCTTCTTACTCAAAAATCTACCACCAGATTCAAGGTTTTACAGTGGTAAAGAGCAAAAAAAAGTGGCCTTCAACCTTGGATTAATATTAAATATCAGCCTTTTCCTTATTCAGATGTGTATTTTGTTTTCTCTTCATGGATTATAATTTTTAGTAGATGTTTATTTCTAATAAACCACCTTTTAAAATTAACTAATAATTATAGATTGATTTAACTTAGTACAATCTGAAGGGAGTTATTTTTGTTTCTTAGCATTGCTTCTTAGTTTATATACAATTAATTATGTACAATTGAAACAAATGTTACCATGCTAACTTCTCTGCTTTGACAATGGAAGTTTCCCATTGGCCCTTTTGCCAAGTTTTTCTTTCTCCAGATACAAACATCAGTAATTCTTGGTGCCAATTTTCTGTCATTTCAAATTTGTCTAAGATAACTTCTATTTGTCAATTCTTTGAGTGCTGTTTTCTTGTCAGCCTTCGTTGCTCCCCCTTCCCCCAAGTGAGACAGATTCCTAAAGGAATATAAAAGCACAGTTCTTAGGATGGAGACATTTTAACAACCATGAGCACAAAATGAGCTCCATTAAAAAGGCCCTGGGTACCTGCATTGCTCGGGCATTACCTCCTTGCATATTTATCCCATACCCCTCCCTCCTTTCCCACATCCCACCACCCTGGCTTTCTTTCAGGCCCTCATCCAGGAGATGCTCTTCTGTTCACCTCCGAGCTTTGGCATAGGCTGTTTCCTCTGCCTCACATTTTCTTCCTTACTCTCTGCTTGGTTGTCTTCTCCTAAACCCTTGAGATTTCATCTTTTCCTGAGAAGCCTTTTCTTTTACTTCCCTGACTCCTTACCTCCCTATTATTAACTGTATAACACCACCATGCATGTCTTCTCTATATTTCTAGCTACAGTTTTACCTTTTTTTCTGGCTGTTTTTAATTAATGCCACTTGTCATTATAAGATTATAAGTCACATAAGGGAAGGGGTTATCTCTGGTTCTGGTCATCACCATATAGTCATGGCCTCACCGTACCTGCCTGACACACAGTTGGTGCTCAGGTCGTGTTCGATGAATAAGTAAGTGGGAGCTATAGTAGTCTTTATGAGTCTGAATTTATTCTTAAAGGATTAGGCGGCCACCAACTTCAAGGAAAATTAAGGCAGTAATCTTAGGTTCCATGGTTAACTCAATGTTTAGGTTGAGGGGAGAACAACGTGGAGACGTGGAATGACTTCAGATACTTTTAGTTACCTTATTAAGGAACTTTTTCCCCTCTGGAGGCTGTAAAGGTCAATGAAACAATGTTGGTATTCATATCAAAAATGTTTTATTACATAAATTTACCTTAAATATTATTTTATCTGGGTATAGTCATTTCTGTTGGACATATTAAATTACCTCAGTTTTTTCCTAATTTAAGATATCCATCTGACTTAACTCTTTTTAATGATATAGACATCATCTCTGCCACCAATTATTTTAAGTTCATGTATTTTTTCTTTCTTTTATTTCTATTCATTAGGCACTACAGGAGAAACTTTTGAACGCTTTTAAAATTTAGATTTTTTAAAGAACAGAAAAATTCCATTTTTCTGAAATATAGTGTACCATTAGAGTGCTCGATTATGTTCTTGAAATATGTATGTAAGCAGTTTTTATTAATCTTGTAATGTTCTCTTCATTTGCAAAGAGAATGCTTTTAATATGGCATATTTGCATTACATTTTTTCCTTCATTGTTCTTAACATTACTTTTTCCCTAAATCTCTGAGAATTTCTCAGTTACTGAAGTAACACATTCTCATAACAAGAGAATCAACACAAAAGTGTAAAAAGAAAAACCGAATGATGATTTTTCCCTCCCCTCACCTCACCCCCCAATACTCCCACCCCTGAAGTGTATTGTTTTCTCATGGCAGATACAGACATATGCAGGTATGTAAATATCTTTAGTCATTTGAGCTTTTTAAATTTGGTAATCAGTGGTTTCTGGAATTATAGCACAAGTGAGCAGAACACAGTGAAATACTTTTTCTCAGAACGATGTTTAGAAACTTTGAGGATATAAACTAAGTTTAGATCTATTCTTGTGTAGTCTGCAGATCATTAGCCAAAATATCAAAAGAAAAAAATGCTCTACATTATCAAATAATTTCATTTTTGCAAAACTGGTTTTCTTTATATTAGATTCAGCATGGAATATCAGGGAACATATATATATGTATATACATATATGTGTGTGTGTGTGTGTGTGTATACACACACACACACACATCATTCAAACCTGAAAAGCAAGGCTAATGCTCCATCTAATTCATCTGTTATACAGGGTATGCAAAGGTAGGTTTGCAGTTGTGAGTATACAAAACACGTTTTCTCTATGAACAACTGTAAATCTACCTTTGCCCCACCCTGTGTAGTAGTATATTATCTCTATTTTTATGTACTTGGTCAGTGTAACTCCCTCATAGAAGTTATCAACTTTTCCATCTATTTTCTTATCCTTCCTGCTTTTTTTTGGTGCACCTCTTCATGATTTATGTTGCAAAATGTGAAGATAGTACAAGTTGCTTTGTTCTCTTACTAGGTATTTTTTTAAACCATATTGTTATACAATTTTCCTCTGTTAGTTCTGTTTCACACCTCCAGAATTGCATGAAAACAGCTATACCTATGGAGCTTTGCATATATGCTTTATACAGGATGGGGTAAAAGTAGGTTTACAGTTTTGAGTATGTGGAACAGTTAATAAAGCTATTGCAATAATCATAACCTGTGTCTTTTTCCATAAAAACAACTGTAAACCTACTTTTACACCACCTGTATATGAAGCCAATACATAAATTCATGTTTTCTGACATAAATGTATGTTATACATAGAAAGTAAAGCCAGTTAGAATGTGTCAAAAGTGGTTTGCAAAGTTTTCTTGGTATTATTGACTTTTGGCCAAATAATTCTTTGCGGTGGGGCTGTCTTATGCATTGGAAGATGTTTAGCAGCACCCCTGGCCTCTACCCACCAATAGCTAATAATGGAAGATAGCTGACATAATTCAGAATATCCACATCAGTAAATTTATTGGTGAAAATTAAAAATGTGTCTTTTATTTTACAGAAAAAAAAAACTAAACAGACTTTTTGGCTGACCCAGTACTTCCTATATTTCATATTTTCATTAATTTGTTGAAAATAAAACCTAATTTATATAACATGTTTATAGTATACTATGTTATTTGAATTATTTATATTTTTAAATAACAGTAATAGGGAAGTACTAAAACAATATTTGTTTGTAATCATTTTTCTGTCTTTTATAACACCATAGAAAATTCTCTAGACAGCTATTCAGAGTATTTTACATTAAATTGTCAGAAGTTAATTTGACAGCTATTTATTTCATTTTAGAAAATGATATATTGAATCTCTTTATTAACTAGTTTCCAGCTGATATTTGGATTTGGAAGCAGTTCAGGGATATATTTAATAAGTTTAGTTAGCACGGGAATTTGTTGACTATATTTTTAGAGCCATCTTTTGATAAGACCGAACAAACAGTATTTTTATTAAAGCTGAGGATAAAAATATGTGCCCTAAGGAAATCCGATACAACTATTCATGTGTTTGCTCAAAGTGCAAAAAAGGGAGCTGAACATTCAGTCTAAATTAACCACTGCAGATTTTTACTATCTTGACTGTAGCTGGGTTTTTAATCAGTTTTTTTGCTGTCATAGTACCATATTTAAGTATGTAGTATTGGGAAGAAAGAAATATCTCTATAGTTAATACTGTAAAATAAGATTCTGTTTTTTAAAAGAATAATATAGTTTCAGATCTCATCTGATTTTTTTCTTGGTTTTATAAATGAGTAGAAAGGAAGTGCAGCTCTAACTATATCATGACAAATACAGTGGGAAGTTTCCAAATTGTACAGCACTCATCAAGATAGTGGCTGTTCCTAAAATGCAGTTAGAGACCTGTTAAGTCTTGTGAAGGGTCTAAGATACTACCCTACCTGCATACAGACCTGCCACAGGCTAACTTCATTATATTCTTTATGTGTACCATATACACACTTACAGGTAGAAGTAGGGGACACTGGATTATGGAACAGACCTAATATTTATTCACAGTGCATCTTGTTCTTTGCTCTCCCTAGCTTTCACAAAGATTAGTAGTTTCTGTTTTGGGGGCAATACCAAGTAGACTGATCTTTCACATATGGAATATCAATTTTTTTGATCTTCCACTTTGTCATGTTTTTGACAAAGGACCAAGCAAACCAGTAGTTTTCCCTTGAGGGTGCCGAATACCAGCTTGAATGCTGATTAGATACAGTGGCTGAATGCAATAGCCTAAAGGTTTTCACCAGGCAACTATGACTCTTCTGTCACTCAGATCGAGTACAGACTCACGTATTTGCATGTGTAAAACAGGTCTGTCGCTGAAATGCTGTACCACTGTACACACAAGGGCTGAGCCAGAAAGTAGAGGGCACACCTTTCCACAGCACCCTCCATCCCCATGGCTGTGGGCCATGCTCGCTAATGTGACTCTGCACACAGTCCCTCTGTTCTCACTGCCTTTCGTCACCAGAAGTTAACACACTTAAGTTTGTTGATTTGGGTAAATGCTTTTTACATAAAAACCCGTAACAAAAAATTCAGCTTTTCAATTTGAAAGCTTTCGTACGCAAAAAGCAGTTATAAGTGTGCCACAAATTTGTTAGCATCATGTATGATATAAGGAAAAATATACTTTGTAAGTAGATATCTTAAATATTCTATCATTACAATTCAAATCATTACCAAATATCTTGTTGAAATATTATTTGCTTAAAAATTAAGATGGATAATACTCTTTTTTTTCTCTTAAATTATGGGATATAGTTATTAAATCATACTTTTTCACCTTCTGGTCAGGTCCCTAATAATTTTTTTTGAGATAGAAATTATTTTTAAAACATTTAATAGATCATCATTATGTTCATTTAGACATTGAATTTATGAAAGCACCATAAAGTTCATTAGTCCACCTTCTTATTACAGATGACAAAACAAAGCCTGTAATAATCCCAAATTCAGACAGCTAAGAAGCTTTGCATTAAAACTAGAACCATGGACTTTTCGCTTCACTTTCAATATTTTACCCCACAAAACTCACATTCTCATTGAACCAGTTATTGCCCTGTAAAGAGAAGAGAATGCAAAAAATCTGTTTGTAAATGCCATCTGAGACATCTGGCCTGAGGAAATCATCAACAGTATGTGCAAAAAAATCTATAATAATGCAGTAATTTTGAGTAATACATTTTTTAAAGGTTCAGCCCTTTGAAAAAAGTGATCTTTGAATTTTCAAAAAAATCATTTTTATATTTTTAAGAAGTAAATACCAACATCTGCCTTTTAAATTATTTCAAGTTTCTCTGTAAAGTTCAAATTGTTACATCTGATAATGTAAGGTAAAGTCATATTAAATGGTATAATCAAGGAGCATACTTTTTGGTGTTTAAAAAAAAAAGAATAAAGAACATAGAACTTATCTAGTGTCCAAACATAAAAACAATGATTTATAGAAAATAACATTGAGAACTGGTAATGTTTAACTGAGGAAAGAGCTATCATACGGGAGATATGATAAAAATGTTTAAATATTTGAAGAATTGTTATGTGTAAAAACAAGTGCATTTGTTTCCTGTTGCCTTAGAGAGCAATGGTGATCTTTGTCCCAGTGAGTGGGATGTGGAGGAATCAGGTTTGGGGTAAATATTAAGGAAACCTTTGTAAAACAAATAAACCTTGTTGGGTTTTTTGTTTTTTGCTACTGTGTGGGCCATCTTTTATGTGCCAGGCGCCTTTCTAGTTACTTTCTAATTATTTTTTGTTGTCCCTACAGCAGCCTTGCAAGGGACAACATTTTACAGGTGAAAACTGAGGTACAGATAAATTTGCCCAAGTTTATTTAGTATATAAATGCTGAGTTATGATTGAAACATAGTCTATTTGATTCTAAAACATCATTGGTATTCAAAATAAGTCTGTATGTTGTATAGGTTAGTTTGGCATCAGATAAGAGTTTGTTATAGATTGCTAAGAACTTCTAAACAAAAAAATTAGTTTGAGTCTATCTTAAATAGTTATGAGCAAGTAAAATTAATATTCTTGATTAAGTTTATTTAGTTTTATGTTATGAAAATCAGATTAAAATTAAAACATTTTTTAACTTAAGACAATTTTAAAGTTTGAAGTACACTTTCATCTAGAGAATAATCAATACTTTTGAAGTTATTTATGTTTATAAATATATTGAATAAGTTCTGAAAAGAAGTACAGATCTCAAATTGAATTTATAAGTCTATATAGTACACATGTAAAACAAAACCTGAATTAAGAATTTATAAATAATTTATTCAAACATCAATTAGA
The DNA here is from genome assembly GCF_021234165.1 of Pteronotus mesoamericanus. Lineage (NCBI taxonomy): Eukaryota > Metazoa > Chordata > Mammalia > Chiroptera > Mormoopidae > Pteronotus > Pteronotus mesoamericanus. The sequence continues at coordinate 56,754,575 of NW_026555085.1, read as the reverse complement.
TGACATAAACTAGATTACGTGTTAAAGATATGTGTATGCTTAATGTCTTAAGAAAATTGATAAAAGCTTAAGAAAATTCTGTGTTTTAGTAAGTTGAAGAAAAAATTCATAGGAAAGGAAAAATGCACTCCAAGTAATTACCATTTTAAAAATTCTACCTTTTTTCCTATTTGTTGTGGTCTTAACAATTTAGAGACTCTGGAAATATAAATGTCTTATGCTCCTAATTAAATTGTACAATGCCCTGATATCATGAATTGATTGTACGACAATATTTTACAGGACTTAACTAGAAATATGATGTTTTACCTAGCATAGTACATACATAGTACAATAAGTCCTCCAAGTTTTGGGTTTTAAAATTATTATACATTTTGATAATATGTATCTTTTAGTTAGAAGATGTAAAATGTGTGGAATCCTTTTAACCAAATATAGCAATTAAAGATCTATTCAACTCAGACATAGAAACTGATAAATATTAAAATGATTTCTTTAAAGAAATTGGTGAAAAATATATTTCACAGAGTAATGCCCTAAATATAATTCATTAATGATAACCTGAATCTACTTATCACTTAAAAGCTTAGGTTTCTTGAGAAGAACTGCAGATTCTCAGTGTGGGAATCCAGAGGTGGCTCTGAACTGCCAAGTGTAGATCTAATTACACAGCTTGGAGCTGCAGAACCACTACTCTCTACTCCAGGTTACTTTCCTTGGTTTATTTGCATAATTTAATTCATGAAGACTCATCAGGGAATTATCCAGTTTTCTGATGCAGTTAGATCAAGATAAATTAATCCTATTTAAGGTAGGGTTTTTTGTTGTTTTTTTTTTGTAATATACCTGCTAAATATTTAACCAGGTGTTTTTAAGCTCAAATAAATGCGTTAGTAATTTAGTTGGTTGTCAGGAATATCTTATAATAAATGATAGTGGTTACACCCATGATTAATAAAATAGAGGATTTTAAAATTTACTGTTACCCCTATTTTAGTAATAATTTTATTGACATAATCCAAATACAGTAGTGGCTAATTTTTATTATTTTAGAACATAAGAATGTTTTCTATATTCATGCCCATCAGTAGGATATTATTTTGGTATAATGAATTAAATTAGTTTAATTTATTGTAAATATAGTACCTTTGATTTAGGGCTTGTCTTTGACTTCAAAGTCCATAATTTTGGTGTTTTTTCAAGATGCTCTCAGAATAGCTCATTTTATAAATTGTGTTTTTAAAATCACAAATTTTGAATTTTGCAAAGGCATTAAAATTAACATACACATAGCTTTACATCAATATCAAAATCCTAATCATTAGCAATTTTAGTTCATTAGATATCAGTTGAATGTTTGCCTATAAATTTAACTAAAAGTATCCAAGAAAATTAATGATCTAGTTGAAAAATTGGAATTTATCTTGATACCTTACAGTGTAATAAAAGATATCGATAAAAGTATTAACTCAGCTATATCCTATTGTGATTTATAAACTTTAAAATTCAGATCTCAGCTCAAAATATGCTAAAAAATAAATCATTCCTGTGAAAGCTATCATTTTTTAACACTGGGATTTTAGCAATCATTTATTCAGTGCCCACTCACTGAGTGAAAGCTGGGAAAATAATATGGCGGGGAACAAGGAGACCTCAGAATTACCATATTTTGCTGTGTATAATGTGCACTTTTTTGCCCAAGTTTCTGAGGGAAAAGTAAGGATGCGCCTTATATGTGGGTAGTACTAATTCCATATCTACATAAATGTTTTTAGTTCTTTTATTTATGCTTATGCTTTAAAAGTATAACTCTAGAAAGCAATAATGATATACATATGCAAAATAATATCCTGGAATACAATAATCAATTTTGTTTCTAAATATAAATAAATAAATAAATGATTGAATTGAAAAATTAAAATAAAGTTTTTTTTCCTGAAAGTTTGGGCCAAAAATGCAGGTGCATGTTATACACAGGAGCGCAATATACACAGCAGAATATGGTAAGTAAGATGTAAGCTTGCTCTCAGGCAGCACCCAAGGTGGGAATATGACTTGATGGAAAGAAAGAGGCTTTGGAATGTCAAATCTGAGGCTAGTTCCCTATTCTTCTCTTGAAGGAGTAACAAGTTATTGAAAGTCTAAGCTTCAGTTTTCTCATCTGTAAAATACTGATAGAATTATCTATCTCCCCAATTGTGTTGTTAATAGTAAGCTAGATGGCTATTCATGCTCCTAGTAGTAGGCCTAGCACATAGTAATTTATTCATAGTTCTAGTAATTGTTAACAACAATGGTGAGATGATGTAGAGCTGGAGATAACACAAGGTGTGAACTAAGTGGTGTAGAAGTGATTAATTTTCCCTGGAGCTATTGGAGAAGAATAGTTAGAACTGGACTTAAAATGTTCTCAAGTAAAATTGGCCAGAGAACCAGTAAAGTAAAACAGAGGTAGAAGCCTGGAAACATACAAGTGCATGGAGGTTTTGGACGATGGGAAGGATTTAGAGAGATGACACCCTAAGGCCAATAATGAAGAAACATGAAATGTCATGACCTTTAAATCCAGTAATTTCCTAACTTTGAGAGAGGACCCCAATTAAAGTCTAGATGATGTTTTTCTTTCTTTTCTTTTTTGAGTTGGGGTGGGTGGGGGGTTGTGCATTTCTTCCTTCCTATAGTTGTTGATGCAATGAATAGTGGCTTCTTTGTTCACCATCTTCCCAGACTCCAATCCTGCACCATGGTAACTTACCCACTGTTACATCCTTAGTGCCTGTGGCATAATTACTGGATGATCACAAACTCATGGAAGAGCTAAATTAAACACAAAAATAGCTAAAAATAAAAGATAGTTAGTGATAAATACTAAAGAGAGGGGCATACAAATTCTTTGAACGTTCAAAAGAATAAAGTATCACATGTATCTGGAAGCATCAGGGAATATTTTATTGTTTTAATTTAACCATAATATAGTAACATCCATCTCCCCCATGTAGGTATAAGAGTTTCTGTTGTTTTTTAAAAAAGAAGTTTTGTAAACTTGTATCTATTTTTCTGTTCATTGGTTACAAAGCTATATTTTGGAAAGTTTAAATGAAGTTTCTTACAAGCTCTGTCTCAAACAATCATATTAACTGTCAGGGATACCTCTCTAAATACTCCTGCTCATCTACACTCTTTGTAAAAATCAGAGCCCTCTTTTTTTTTCTTTTACTAACCACACCCTTTTAAAATTGTACTATCCAGTGTCCTATCAGTTTACAATTCCAAAATTATCTTAAGGCTTTCCTCCCTATGTGTTATCTACCTTTTTATTGTATACTTCCTTGAGTGATATTTTTATCATATAATGTTTATTACTTTATATTAAAAAATCGCTATTTTTTTTCCATGATGATGGCTTTCTCTCTGTTAGCTTAAAAATCTTTCCCTAACAGAAAAATAATTTTCAAGCATCACTTCTACTGGTATTTTTTTTTTAGTCTGTAATGAAATTTTCTCTATATCTTAGTATATATTTAATAATGAGATTAAATGTATTATTATAACCTCATTGTTATCATTGTTTATTTCACCTGTTCAGTATAATTTATATATTTAATTATAAAACTATTAAGGAATGGATAATACAAACAATACAAGATACACAAAGGAAATGTTCTTTTTATCTCCTTCCCATCCCATTTTCATTTTGCTGGGTAATTCATTACTTTGGTGGTTGTCCATTAATATCTCTCTCTCTAAACACACACATTCTTTACACATACACTTAGGATAATTCAGCTTGACACTTTTTCACATAGCAGTCTATCATGGATATCTTTTCAGATCTTTGTGTGTATGTGCAAGAACAAAATTTAATTGTTTGTATCTACCATTGAATTTTTAGAGCCACGCAGTATTAATACAGCATCTTTTTAATGTTTATAATTATTTTCACTTCCTTGCCTGTGAATTTCCCATAAGCCAGAGGAAAATGCTGACAGATTTAAAGAAAAACGAACTATTTCCATACTTAATAAGATACCATAAACAAAGACAAGAGATAAAGAGCATAGACGAGAGCAAAATATTTGCAATATAAGAAAAGGCAAAGCATACTATCTTTCTTATACAAAGAGCACCTATGAATCAATAAGAAAAAAATGCCCAATACTAAACAGACAATATGCATAGTAAGTTCAATGAATAGTCACATATACTTTGACCCAACAATTCCACTTCTACGAAACTATCCAACAAATATATTCACAAACATATGAAATGAATTATTTATAGGGTTATTTATTACAGAATTGCCTTAAATAAGAAAAGATTGGAAACAAATGCCCATCAAACAAGGAGTGATTAAATAAAGTATGTTATTTCTAAGTAATGGAATACTATGCAAGTGTGAAAATAAATGAGGAAACTGTGTATTGATGTGAAAAGATCTTCAGATGACTTGAGTCTTCAGCATGCCAGCATTGTCAGACCTAAAATGAGAACCCTGTATAATGTGTAGCATCCACCACAGATGACTCTTGGATTTATAACATGCAGAATGAACCTTTTAAAATTGCATCTACCTGGTAACACAGATGTGGAAATATGACCACAGCAATAAAACCTATTTTTGCTTTCATGCTCTTGTAAATAAACCTATCTGAAATACATTTGTAGTGACACACTTCATTCAAACTATAAAATACGAAAAAATAATTAAGACTATTTTCTTAATTCTCCCCAAGATGGTACTTATCAAGACCATTCTAAAAGCACAGAGAATGCATGAAAAAGGTGAGGGGAGAAAGCAAAAAAAAAAAAAACACCAAAAAGACAAAAAATACAAAATCCTCACAGATGGGACAACAGTTTGGTGATTACCAGAGGGAAAAAGGGGGTCAGGATCTTAGAAGAGGGTAAAAGGGGGACAAATGGTGATGGCGGAGACTTGACTTGGGGTGAAGAACACGTGATACAAAATACAGATAATATAGAATTGTATACATGAAACGTATATAATTTTATTAACCAATGCTACCCCCAATACAATAAAAAAGTAAAAATAAATAAGTGATAAAAGCACAGAGAAGTTTTTTTTGTTTTTTTAATAAAATTCATTTATTTATTGATTGATTTTGTTCAAATACATTTGTCTCCTCCTTTCCACCACCATTTTCCCCTGCCCCCTTTCCCCACCTCCGTCCCTCAATCCTGCCCCACTTTGGTTTTGTACATGAGTCCTTGCTATATGTTCCTTGACTTGACCCTTCCCTTTCCTTTCCCCTCCCACCCCTCCCTCCTTTCCTCTTGAGTCTATTGATTTCTTTTTTCTTTTTTGCTTTTTTACTTGAAAATTTTTTTAATTTATTTTTTCATACATTTGTCTATGCCCACCCCCCACCCCTCCCTCCTTCCCTCCCCCAGCTCCTCCCCCTTTGCACTGTCCATGAGTCCCCGCTACATGTTCCCTGACTCTCCCCTTCCCTTCCCTTTCCCTACCCGCCCCTACCTCCTTCCCTCTTGTCTCTGTTGATTTCTTTTCCTTTCAGTGTTGCTGGTCTTATTTTCCTTGCATCTTTGTGTTGTTGGTTAGGTTCCACTTATAGGTGAGATCATGTGGTATCTGTCTTTCGCCCCCTGGCTTATTTGGCTTAGCATAATGCTCTCCAGTTCCATCCATGCTGTCATGAAGTTTAGTAGTTCTTTTTTTCTTTCTGCTGCGTAGTATTCCATTGTGTATATGTACCATCACTTTTTGATCCAATTATCTACTGATGGGCATTTAGGTTGCTTCCAACACTTGGCTATTGTCAATTGTGCTGCTATGAACATTGGGGTGCATAGGTTCTTTTGTATTGGCGTTTTGGTGTTCTTAGGGTATAGTCCCAGCAGGGGAATCACTGGATCGAAAGGCAGTTCCATTTTCAGCTTTTTGAGGAAATTCCACACTGCCTTCCACAGTGGCTGCACCAGTCTGCATTCCCACCAACAGTGGACTAAGGTTCCCTTTTCTCCACAGCCTTGCCAGCACCTGTTGTTTGTTGATTTGTTTTGATGGCCATTCTGACCGGTGTGAGGTGGTACCTCATAGTGGTTTTGATCTGCATTTCTCTGATGGCTAGTGATGCTGAGCATCCTTTCAAATGCCTCTGGGCCCTCTGTATCCCCTCCTTGGAAAAGCGTCTGCCCCGGTCCTTTGCCCATTTTTGGATTGGATCGTTTGTCTTCTTGGAGTGGAGTCGAGTGAGTTCTTAATATATCTTGGAGATCAAACCTCTATTTGATGTATCATTAGCGAATATATTTTCCCATAGGGTTGGCTCCCTTTTCATTTTGCTGATGTTTTCTTTCGCTGTGCAGAAGCTTATTATTTTGATGAGGTCCCACTGTTTATTCTTTCCTTTATATCCCTTGCTTTAGGAGTCATATCAGTGAAAAAATTGCTGCGTGGGATATCTGAGAGTTTCCTGCCAATGTTCTCCTCTAGGACTTTGATGGTGTTGCGACTTACATTTAAGTCTTTTATCCATCTTGAGTTTATTTTTGTGTATGGTGTAAGCTGATGATCCAATGCCAATTTTTTGCATGTAGCCATCCAGCTCTCCCAACACCATTTGATGAAGAGGCTATTCTCCATTTTATGCTTCTGCCCCCTTTGTCAAATATTAGATGTCCATAGAGACCTGGGCTTATTTCTGGGCTTTCTATTCTGTTCCACTGGTCTATGGATCTGTTCTTGTGCCAGTACCAGATTGTTTTGAGTATAGTGGCTTTGTAGTAGAGTTTGATGTCCGGTATTGTGATCCCTCCTACTTTGTGTTTCTTTCTCAAAATTGCTACAGCTATTCGGGGTCGTTTATGCTTCCATATAAATTTTTGAAATGTCTGTTCTATTTCTGTGAAATACATCATTGGTATCTTAATAGGGATTGTGCTGAATCTATAAATTGCTTTGGGTAGTATGGACATTTTGATGATATTAATTCTTCCAATCCATGAGCACGGTATGTGCTTCCATTTATTTGTGTCTTCCTTAATTTCTTTCTTCAATGTTGTATAGTTTTCTGCAAACAGGTCTTTTATGTCTTTGGTTAAATTTATGCCTAGGTACTTTATTTTTCTTCTTGCTGTATCGAATGCTATTCTCTTTCTGATTTCTTCTTCTTCTATTTCATTGCTAGTGTACAAAAATGCCTTTGATTTTTGAATACTGACTTTGTATCCTGCTGTTTTGCCAAATTCACTTATTAGGCTGAGTAGTTTTTTGGTGGAGTCTACAGGGTTTTCTATGTACACTATCATGTCATCTGCAAACAGTGATAGTTTTACTTCCTTTTTTCCAATTTGGATGCCTTTTATTTCTTTTTCTTGTCTGACCGCTGTAGCTAGGACTTCCAATACGATGTTGAAAAGAAGCGGTGAAAGCGGACATCCTTGTCGTGTTCCCGATCTTAGTGGGAAAGCTTTTAGTTTTTACCTGTTGAGTATGATGTTGGCTGTAGGTTTGTCATATATGGCCTTTATTACATTGATGTATGCCCCCTTTATTCCCATTTTGCTGAGTGTTTTGATCATAAATGGGTGCTGTAGCTTATCGAATGCTTTTTCTGCGTCTATCGAGATGATCATGTGGTTTTTGTCTTTCCTTTTGTTTATTTGATGTATTACATTTATTGATTTGCATATATTGAACCATCCTTGCATCCCTGGGATAAGTCTCACTTGATCATGGTGGATGATCTTTTTAATGTATTGCTGGATGAGGTTTGCCAATATTGTTGAGCATTTTAGCATCTATGTTCATCAGTGATATTGGCCTGTAGTTTTCTTTCCTTGTAGCATCTTTATCTGGTTTTGGGATTAGGGTAATGCTGGCCTCATAAAAAGAGTCTGAGAGTCTTTCCTCCTCTTGGATTTTTTGGAATAGTCTGAGAAGGTCAGGGGTTAGCTCTTCCTTAAACATTTTGTGAAATTCTCCTGTGAAACCATCTGGCCCAGGGCTTTTGTGTGCTGGGAGTTTCTTGATGACTGCTTCAATTTCCCCAGCTGTTATCGGTCTGTTCAGGCTTTCTGCGTCTTCTTCATTCAGTGTTGGAAGATTATACTTTTCTAGGAATTTGTCCATTTCATCAAGGTTTTCAAATTTCTTGGCATATAATGTTCCATAGTAGTTTCTGACAATCCTTTGTATTTCTGTGGTATCAGTTGTTATTTCTCCTCTTTCATTTCTGATATTACTTATTTGGGTCCTCTCCTTTTTTTCCTTGATGAGTCTGCTTAAAGGCTTGTCAATTTTATTTATCTTTTCAAAGAACCAGCTTCTGGATTGGTTGATTCTTTGAATTGTTCTTTCCGTCTCTATATCATTCAGTTCTGCTCTGGTCTTGATTATTTCCTTCCTTCTACTTGCTGTGGGATTTATTTGTTGTTGCTTCTCCAGTTCTTAAAGTTGTAGGGTTAGGTCATTTATTTGAAATGTTTCTGTCTTTTTTAGGTAGGCCTGTATTGCTATGAACTTCCCTCTCAGGACTGCCTTTGTTGTGTGCCATAAGTTTTGGAAAGTTGTATGTTCATTTTCATTTGTTTCCAGAAACTTTTTCATTTCTTCTCTTATCTCATTATTGACACATTCATTTTTTAATAGTGTGCTGTTCAGTCTCCATGAGTTTGCAAGTTTTTGAGGTTTCTCCTTGAGATTGGTTTCCAGTTTCAAGCCCTTGTAGTCCAAGAAAATGCTTGTTTTATTTCAATTTTCCTGAATTTGTTGAGGCTTGCTTTGTGTCCTATCATGTGGTCTATCTTTGAAAAAGTTCCATACGCATTTGAAAAGAATGTATATTTTGCTTCTTGGAATGAAAGGTTCTATATAACTCAGTTAAGTCCATTTGATCTAATGCATCATTCAGCTCCACAATATCCTTGTTGATGTTTTGTTTGGAAGATCTGTCCATTTTTGACATGGGGTGTTAAAATCTCCCATCAGTGTGTTGCTGTCTATATCTTTTTTGATGTCCTCCAAGATTTTCTTTATATACCCGAGTGCCCCTATGTTGGGCGCATATAAGTTTACAATGTTTATGTCTTCTTGATGGATTATAATTTTCCTTTGAATATTATAGAGTGCCCCTCTGGGTCTCTTTTAATGGCCATTGTTTTGAAATCTATTTTGTCTGATATAAGTATTGCTACCCCTGATTCTTTTTCTTGCCCATTTGCTTGGAATATTTTTTTCCATCCCTTTACTTTCAGTCTGTGTAGGTCTCTTGCTTTGAGGTGGGTCTCTTGTAGGCAGTATATGTGTGGGTCATGTTTTCTTATCCATTCAGCTACCCTGTGTCTTTTGATTGGGGCATTTAGTCCATTCACATTGAGAGATATTACTGATAGAAACTTACTCATCTTTTCTCTTTGTTCCTGTGTTCCTCTCTCTCTCATTCTTTTCCTTCATCTTCTTAAACCAGTCCCCTTAGCATATCTTGGAGGGCTGTTTTGGTAGAGATGTATTCTTTTAGTCTTTTCTTGTCTGGGGAACTCCGTATTTCCTCTTCTATTTTAATTGAGAGCCTTGCTGGGTAGAGCAGCCTTGGCTATAGGCCCTTGCTTTTCATGACTTGGAATATTTGTTGCCATTCCCTTCTGGCTTGTAGTGTTTCTGTTAAGAAGTCAGCTCCTAGGTGTATCCGGGCCCCCTTGTTTGTTACTTTCTCCTTCTCCCTTGCTGCCTTGAGGATTCTCTCTTTGTCTTTGATAGTTGCCAATTTAATGATGACTTGTCTTGGAGTGGGCTCATTGGGTTCCTCTTGAGTGTGACCGTCTGTGCTTCCTGGAATTGTGAGACTTTCCTCAAATTGGGCAAATTTTCCATCATTACTTTTTCAAACAGGTTCTCTATCCCTTGCTCTTCTTCTACTTTTGGTATACCTATTATATGGATATTATTCCGTTTAAGGTTGTCCTGCATTTCCCTAAATGCCTCTTCATTCTTTTTGAGTCTTTTTTCATTTTCTTGCTCTTTCTGGGAGCTTTTTTCTACCTTGTCCTCCAGCTCACTGATTCAATCCTCTGCTTTATCTAGTCTGCTTTTGATTCCTTCTACTGTGTTCTTCAATTCAGAAATGGTATTCTTCATTTCCTCTTGTGTCTTCTTGATAGTTTCTATGTCCTTTTCCAGGTTTATAGTTTGCAGTAAGTTCCTGATAGTTTCCCTGTAGTTTTTCATAGTTCTCTTTGAGCTTGCTGAGCTCATTGAGCTTTCTTAGAGCCATTGTTTTGAATTCAGTATCTGATAGGGTAGTTGCCTCTCTTTCATTTAGTTCTCTCTGTGGTGATTCCTTCCTTTCCCTTCCACTAGGAAAGGAAAGATTCTTCCTTTCCTAGTGCATCTCTGTGGGGGTGTTTCTTTTCCTTCCCATTATTTGTGAGAGTCTTCTTTTTTATTTTCCTTCTGCTTCAATTGATCAGTCTTGGTTTCCTGACTTTGTGGATTAAAATTCTATGGTAGTAGGTGGGTCTTTTTTTAAATTTATTTATTTATTCATTTATTTATTTATTTATTTATTTCCTTTTCTTTCTGGATTTGCCTCTGATGAATTCAATAAAAAAGTAAAAATAAATAAATAAGTGATAAAAGCACAGAGAAGTTTTTGTTTTTGTTTTCCACTTGCAAGGAATGCCAAAAACAGGGTTCTCAAATTTTTACAAGCACCAGAATCACCTAGGGCACTTATTAGACCAGATTGCTGGGCAACCCCCTCAGTCTCCTCCCCCTCAAGGCTCATTCATTAACACTTGCAAGAGTCAATATCATATATTTCAGAACATAATTACTCATGTATGTCATGTCGTAGATACAGGTATTTCCATTCTTCGGCTTTTTTCTTAGTGGAAATATCTTGGAAAGTCTTTGAGTCAAGATTTCACCTTTAATATTTGGCCTTTTCCCTCCTGTTTTCCAATAATCTCCAGCTTATATAGTCCTATTAATTTTTTTATTCCTAAACACATTCCCATAAATGAGGAATAAATATTTACATAGGTGTTATTTTAAAGGAGTCATTCACTAATCTAAGCACTTAGTCTTTTAGAAAAAAGTTAATATTATTAGTCTTTATTACTCTTATAATGGTGCTCATACTTACCAGCTCTGACAAAGGTTCTCAAAGTTCCTGTATAAAGAGTATTAGCATCTGCTTAGAACTTGGTAGAAATGCCAATTCTTAGTTTGTCTGAGACCTAGTTAATCAGAAAAGGAGGGAGAGGGGAAAAGAAGCATTTTCTTTTTATAACAAGCCTGCTTGATGGTTTTGAATCATTCTAAAATTTGAGAGCTTTGCTTTACTAAATGTACTGTTTTCACTTAACATTATATCCTTCAATCCTTATGATAATCCTGTGACACTAGTCACCATCTGTGGACTGGAGGAAATACAATCAAAGAGATTAAATAATTTGTTCTAAGTTATAATGCTATTTAATAATATTTCAAAGTAAAATGTTTGGCCTTTGTCAAATAATATATTATCCTTTCCTTTGAATGTACTGAAACAATGTCAGTTACTTAAGCATTCTAATTTTTTAAATGATTATTTGAGCTTTTACTCTTGCATTAATTTTAATCAACATCTTATGTGAACAACACTTTTTTTGGCAAGTCAAATAATAGGACCAGAATTCATATTCACATACTTTCTTTCCTAGTCCAGGAGTGATTTTATTATGTGTATTTAAACTGAATGACTTTTTAAACTAAAAATAACTATATAAAATATTTTTAAATACATTAACTTAACAGACGTCAAGTAAAAATATAAACAAATTTTATAAAACAATTATAATTTACCAACATATTGACTTGAACCTACTGTTCTAATCTTATTTTAACGACAAATGCCCATATAACTGCTATTTGGTTACCAACAGTGTTTTTAAGATTTATTTGAAGTTATTTCTGCCAAATGAAACAACACTGTCCTTTCTGTTATAATTTTCATGAGTCTATTTAAATTAATTAACTAAATTAACAAACCATAAAATCCAGTATGTTTATAAAGACCCAAAATCTTGTAATGGTTTCTGTTGGAGCCTCTATAGAAAATTTCTAATAAGAAAAACAGTTCATTTTACTAAACAAGACATGATGGATTCTTTAATAAAAAGAAATTGCTATTTTTAAGTTGTAACTAATATTTCTCCTGGCTGCAGTAGAAAATAATTTGCAAAATGATAAGTTGACAAGTCAAAGTGAAATAATTAATGAAGATTTAGGGTCATATTTTATTTTCCCTTATGTTCTTCATGTCTGTTATTTCAACAGGATTTACATAATGTGGCGTTTGAATAATGGAGAATAGAAATCTGGTTGCATTATAAAAGCCTGGCCCATCTGGGAAATGATCTTGGGCCTATACTATTTATATAAAATACCTCAATATTTCTTGATATCATATGTTTAGGTAAATTAAGATTAGGGAATTTTTTTTTAAATAATCTTTGTAATGGTGGTTTTATTATTTTCCTTTTAAACTTCTTTTAATTTAAGAGAAGAAAATTAAGTTGGTGGTAATTATTAGTTTCACACAGTAGTCATCTCAGTAGTTGTTAATATGTATACCCCACCCCTAGATAGTCTTACTTACTTAATTGGTTTTAGGGAGAACCAAGAAATCTATTTTAACAGACACCAGTAGTGATTGTGATGAAGTGGTCCTTGGGCCTCAGTATTAGAAATTTTGAAAGAGATAAGCTTCTTCAAACTAATGCACTAAAATTATCAAAGGTAAATACTCCTAATACTGCTTTAGCCTCCACCATCCAGCCTGGACCCTGCTTCTGTAACCAGATCAGGCTGACTACTAGTGATTCTTTCTCACCATAGCAGTAATGCTCCAGTTTGGAGCCTTGGAACATATTATCATTGCGTGACTGGTGCTTAGTACATTGCTTGGCACACAGTAGGTATTGTGTAAATATCTTGGAGTGGATGAATGAAGGAGACCCGGGAGCTCTATGTTTAGCATTCCTGGGTTAGCTACATTCCATCCATCTTTTGGATCAGCTCCCTTGATTATGTGTACAGTTTTGTTTTCCTCCTTAAGGAGGAAATTTTAATTTAAATTATACACACCTTTTATAGACAGGATCATGTCTTGTCCATTTTCATCTCTCTCCTTTTAAGAGTATTTTATGGATACATGGCAGTAAATACTATGTAAAGACGTGTATATTTTTTTAAAATTGAATCCATCATACTAGATTCTCATCTCCATGAGAGCAGGGACCGTGCCTCTTCTTCACAATAGTTTGCTCAGGTGTTGGTAGTGACCACATGCTCTGGAATGTATAAATGAAAGAAAAAATTAATAGAGTAATAAGAAACTTTATTTTAGTTATGATTTTTAAAAATTTATTATTAATGAGGCTGTGTGTGATAAAATTTGTTTTTGTATAAGAGAAAAAAATTAGCCTTACACTTTTAAAAAGGAATTCACAGTTGAAATATCCCTGCCTTTTGCAATAGACAGGATAATAGAATTTGACAGATTCTGAAGTAGGGAAACTTCAACATGGCATTATAGTTAACAGAATTTTCTTTCTTACTAAGTATTAAACAGCTTTTGTCAGTAATTATGAAAATATCACAGTGATATTAAATGACAGTCTCTTGATATCTTATGAAGTAAAGATGTTTCCCCAGAGAGCTAGAGAACCTATCAAAATCAAGTTTTTTTAGTTGAAAATGAAAACAGAAGAATTTTCTAGTATCTTGTGAAACTTTTTGAAATAAATGTTATGAATGTACTCTTTAGAAATATTCTTATGATCATATTTTTCAAGACACATTATCATCAGCAAATAAGTTAGAGTTCTGACAAAGTGTGAAATCTCAAGCTTTATATCCTTGAAAACTGTGATTAACTTATGTAAAATTTCTCTAGATAACTTGCAGTGCTATTTTATGTTCTGGAAACACTGGGAGTGTTTCATTGAAGAGCTTCTGGTCTTCTCCAGATTATTTGCTCTTCTTTACTTTGAATACACCCTAAAAGAATATTAGTTATTTAAGCATTTCAGTTTCTTGAATGATTGTCATTTGAAATTTTACCCTACTGTGAATTTTTTTTTTCACACTTGTCCCTAATACTTTATTGGTCACCTCTGGACCTGTGCGTGGTTGGGCAGATCCAGGGATGGGTCACCATTCACCATTCATCTAGGAATATGAAAAGGCCTGGGACTAGCCCTTTAGGGTCACAGACTATGGAGTATGAAGGAGCAGATCTGTCCATTCCTGTGCCAACACAGGGCACCCGGGTAGGGGACAAAACCCCAAGCTTGGCACCTATTTGTTAGCCTAGTTGTGTTTGGAGAAGTATTCTTTGCTGTCATCCATGTTGGGCTTGATCGTGTCACTGCCTGGCTTCCAGCCAGCAGGACAGACTTCCCCATGCTCATCTGTGTACTGAAAGTGCTGGACCAGCCGAAGAGCCTCATCCAAGGAGCGCCCCACAGACAAGTCATTGACAGTGATCTGGCAAAGGACACGCCTGCCATCAATGATAAAAAGGCCCCTGTAGACAATCCCCTCAGCTTCCTTCAGCACAGCATAATCATGGGACAAGCTTCTGGTTACATCAGCCGGCAGGGGGATGTTCAGAGGGCCCAAGCCTCCCTCCTTCCAGGGGATGTTAATCCAAGCCACGTGGGTGAACTGCGAGTCCACAGAGACCTCCAGCACCTCGCAGCCCAACTTGCAGAAGGCCTCGGCATACTCACTGAAAGCGATGATCTCATGGGGCACACAAAAGTGAAGTCCAGTGGGTAAAAATAGAGGACCACGTACTTCCCCCTGTACTCTGTAAGCTTCACCTCCTTGAAGGTGCCATCCACCGCGGCAGTGGCCTGGAAGTTTGGGGCTGGCTTTCCAATGTGAGCTTTTCCAAGGGCCATGACTGAAAGCTGCTTGGGGACTGGTGGGATGCACAGTGCAGCAGACTAGCTGGCTCATGTTCTTAAAGACCCCTACTGTGAATATTAATCAACATTCCATATGTGGAGCATATTCTTTGACAACTTTATAAACAGACAGGATCTGTCCAGAAAGTATCCATCTATGTAATATGAAAAATGGAGGTATTTCTTGAAGAAGATACAAAAAACATTGTACATAGGACAATGACACCTCAGTCCCCTTCAATGGAGGCAACTTGGGACCTCGCACAGTTCTCCCAATCACCATCAGTTGCCCAATCGTATTTTCCTGGATCTCATCGACATTCTTGAAATCTCTTCACTTTCAAAGGTGATTTAGTTGAAGAAAAGCCAGGAGTTACAGAGTGCCAAATCTGGGCTGTAGTGGGGCTGAGTCACCTGAGTGATTTGATGTTTCTCAAAAAAACTCTGAGGGAGACATGATGCATTAGCAGGCATGTTGTGGTGATGAAGCTGCCAGTCACCTGTGGCCCTTAGCTATAGCCTTCTGAATCATCTGAATAGTTTCCCCAGAGGAATGTCCAAGATTAACATAAAACGTGGTGCAGATTTGCTGCTCCACTCTCTAAATCATTTTTAATGCAATAACCACAACACATGCTCACTCAATGGCATCCCTCACCCCCACTGGCTAGTACAGTAAAGTCGTCATTGTTCACACATGCACATTCCAGTCCACTCTGCTTGGATGCCAGGTTACATCGATGTCACACAAACCATTCTCGTTATATTAGCAATGGTTGGACTTTTTCCGGACAGACCTTGTAGGATTCCTGTGGGTTAATTACATAACATATGCTCTATATTTGTGTCACTCAGTCTCATTTCTGGCCAAATCCCAAGCCTCCTTCACCTGTTAACTTTTGTACTAGTTCTCAAAATGATCTTCTCTTTTATCAAAACAATCAGTTACCTGTCCTCCTAAATATGCAGCCTGCACATAACTCCAAAGTTCTAGCTTCTAGGAAAACATAACAGAATATGGGGAAATACTTGGAAGAAGAAGCAACAATTAGGAACATCACATGGCTGAGCCATAAAGGGAATGACATGGAGACTCCAGAGAGATTTAAAGTGTCATCCTAATTGGAAGCTGTGGAAAGAACTGGTCTTTAAGTCATCCAAAGCTCCAGACCGACTGTCCTTAGACTGTATGTTTCAGCGGTAAAGATGTCAAAGTTATCTAAAGATATGTTTATTTACACCATAAAAAATTGAAAAGGATCACTCAACCATATGAAAGACTAAAATTATTTTTCACCATAGTAATGGCTTTTGGGGGAGGCTGGGATTGAGCTGCATGTGGGAAAATTGAAGGAACAAAGAAGAAACAGGAGGAGAGAAGGCAGATCCTAGTAGGCAGCAAATACAGGATGCTGATTGCATGCTTATTTATTCTCTTCAGTTGCATTTAACATTCTGCCTGGTGACTGTCCTGGAAAGTACTATTGTCCACCTCTCTTTGACAAAGAGACACGTGCCTTTCCCCTAAATCGGATTTCCACAGTCACTTTGTAAATAATTCTACAGGAAGTTCTACCACTATAAAAAATTCCAAATACCTGTCTAGAAACATTTTTGTCTCCAGCAGTCCCCTAAACTGTATTTTAAGTGGTTCTTATTAGACATGATTTTGTTCAAGAAAAAGGGTTCTTTACTATTTTTGATTTCTTTAAGCATATTTATAATACTGAAAATTTCATTGACTGTGGAGAAGTAAAGCTCTCATACATTTTTTATACTCTGTCCCCATTATAGATGATGGTGCAAATGCATCATGTCTTCAAAAGAGAAAATGCACAAATTAAACTCCACATTTTATATAATCCACTAGTTCCATTTCTAATGTCTGCCAATTTATAGGCTAATAATAAATAAATTCATGTTACTGAATTTTATTTAACTTCATCCTACACGTACTTTGTTCTAAAGTAAGGAGATGCTGGAGAGTTCTTAAACTTGGGATTTATTTTGAAAAATTAATAGTTGTTTGTATACAGTGATTTCCAAACTAGTATTAAGCCATCTTTCAATGAATTTGAATATTAACTGCTTTCTTTATTTTAGGTGATGGTGTTTGTACACGCTCGAAATGCCACTGTAAGAACAGCTATGTCTCTAATTGAAAGAGCAAAGAATAGTGGCCAGATTTCCTGCTTTTTACCTACTCAAGGATCTGAATATGGACATGCAGAAAAACAGGTAGGGGACAAATGACAGCATTATACAGGAACTAAAGCACATAATGTCCCAGACATATCAGATACTTTATGTGTGAAAGATCCATGGTGTCTAAACTCTAAAAAATTAATTTTACAGATCTATTGTGTTATAATCTTGACTTATTTCTTGACTTAATGATTTTTCAAAGGATCCCAATGCATGTGTTCAATTATAACTTATTTCTAAATGGTTATAATTGTTTAATCCTACTCTTTAAAGTATAGTTAAAACATAAAGGACAGTTTTATAGAATATGTTATCTATATATTTATCATTGTTCTTTTTAAAGAATTAATTGACAATTTTTAAATTTCTCACTTTTAATTTCTTGGATTAGTATAGACAGACATACCTACATAAAAGCCCTTTTAAGAATGTAAAAGTTTGAATCCAAAAATTTAAGAACTGCGATACTATTCAGTATGTGCTCAAAGGACCTAAAAAGTGAAGGTCCTCTTTAGATATGCAGAACCTCAGGCCCCATTCCAGTTTTACCAAATGATTATCTGCATTTGAACTTGATCACCAGATGATTTTATGCCCATTACACTTTGAGAAGTACTTCTCTAGGTCATTTGGGTATCCTAAGATTTATAAAAGGTTTCATTTAATTATATCAAATAATAATGTAGATCAGCAGTGGGCAAACTACAGCCCAAGGGCCAAAGGCAGTCACATAAGTTTAACAGAAAACTGCCATACCCTTTTCTTTTGTGTGTGGCTGCTTTCTTTGCACAACAAGGGAAGAACTAAATACTTGCTATGAGGACTGTGTGATCCACAAGCCTAAAATGCCCTGACCCTAAGCAGAAAAAGTTTGCTCTGATTTATAGCTGTGAAAATAAATTTTCAAATAAAAAACTCTGAGCATAAAATGATAGTAACTTCAAATGATAGTAACTTCATAATATTTTATATGCAATAAGATTTAATTATTGTTTACTGAATAGTTGCTAGATGCCATTGTTCTATTATGCACTTTCACATTTATTAATCAATAAAACATATTTAATTTTTATGATTGCACTGTAAATTTTTCCACTTTTAATGCTATTTTAAATTCTGAGTATGATAATCTGATGCCAGTTGTGAATGTCAGATTCTCTTTCAGTTTAAAACTATAAAATGTATTCATTCTCTTCATTTTTTTATATTATGAAATTTCTATTATATAACATTTATGAATCAGCTTAGTAGTCTTCCAGTTATTTATTAATTATGAATTTATGAGAGTCTTTGAAAACTCAGGTTGACATTCATAAGTCTTAATTCATTTCTTTGGAAATACAAAGCAAGTCTAATGTGTTTCAAAGCCAAGCCTGGAGAGCCACCTTGTGGATGTCTGGTTATTCGTAGCTCTCAATTCTGAGAGCTCTCCCTATTCTGAATAAAGCAGGTTTATTATTTACTCATTATAATAATAATGTTTAATATTTATCAAGTGTTCACTAGTGCCAAGTATTGTTGTTATTATTTTATATAACTCAATTCTCACAACTACCTGTGATGTAGATTTGTATTGTTATCCTTTGATATGGCATATATGTAACTCAAATATAACATAAAATATTCTAAAGCATATAGAAATAATTTATATAGAGACTTTTTCAAATAATTAAGACAACATCATCAGACACAGATTCACAGATCACTATGCTGAAAAAAACATGGAGAAATGGGAAGTTTTAATATAGTTGGATAGATTTGAAAAATATGTAGTTACTTTTATTAGACCTTTTTTGGTATTTTTCATTGTACTTGATTTTTATCCTGATTTAACTGTTATTATTGGATTTTTTTAAAAGGAATGATTTCCACAACATTTATTAATAAATACAGGAATATCTGTCCGTTCACCATTATATTCCCAGCCTTTTATATAGTACGTGGCGGATAGTAGGAACCCAAAAATTACTTTTTATTTTTGCCTTTCTACTTATGAGACAGACATTATAAGAGATGTTCGCACTTTAATTTTCTTGTGATCAGCACCACTATTGTTTCTTTAAAGGTTCCTATCCCCACTTTACAGAGAAGGAAACTGGAACTGTGTGAGATAATAACTTTCCTGCACTCCCATGTAGTGAGCTAGTGCAGCCATGATTGGGGCTAGTCTGACTCCAAAGTCTACCCTTTTTGGCGCCTGTCTTTTTTTTTTCTTCTTCCTTTTTATTGAGTTTACTGTGACGACACTATAACAAAATTATGCAGATGTCAGGTGCACAATTCTACACCAAGTCAAGTCTCTGTCCATCACCATTTATCACCCCCCATACTGTCTTCCATCAAAAGCAAATAGGTGAAAATCCAATCTGGGTTTTTTTTTAAAGCCTTGAGGGCTTTGAATTTTTTTTTTTTTTTAATAAAATGGAAGAACAATTTTTAAGCACAGCCATATTCCCCATTTCTCCTAAAGAGAGATTCAAAAAAGTTGGCCACTCCACAGTGGATATTATTTCATAACAAAAGATAAGGAAATCTTCCTGAATGTTTTCTCACATCTTCAGAATTTATATTATAATTCTAGTTCTAGTTGTATTTTCTTCCTATTCCTTGAAGTGCTTTTTGAACTTGAATGGTATTAACATTCTAGCAATTCTAACGAAGCTATTACCATGATGATAGGGGATATTTCTTCCCACGTTTTTGAAAAATGGGAAATTAAGTACTCAAAACATTAAAATAAAATTAGGAGGTAAATTTCTTATGGTCATACATAGAAATTTAGCCTCATGGGTCCTGTTAATGGAAATATAACGGAATCCCTACTGTGTCCCTGTGATATTTTACCCCTGCGTGTTTAATGTAACCATCTTAAGTCCTGACTTACCAAATAAGGCTTTTCACAGCATTTCTTCACAGTTTTATTTAACACACTATAACTTTATTTCTAGAAATAATAAATAAAAACTGCATTAAGGAAATGGAAATGCCTCTCACGCTCTTGCGCGCCCTCTCTCTATTATGTGTGGTGTGTGTAAAAAGGTTATTTCTGTGTTTTATCTACAGCTCAAATGAGTCTTTTCTTCCTAGTAAGTAAAAATTATACTTCACAACTCCTCATGTCATTTCCATCTTTAATATCAGTTACCCCCCAGCTGAAAAATCTACCATATTTTCAAATTGTTCACTAAAACAATAAAATAGGGGAAGAAAAATGAAATACCTAAGAGTAGCTTCACCTGTAGTGATGGAGTGTCTAAGAATTTCAGATGAGGTCCTAAGCAAGAGATTAAGGGAAAGCTTTCATTGTGACTTTACCTCTAGAAGCCCTGAGGCCTTAAACACCCAAACATTTTGGGAACTTTCTCTTCTTTTAAATGGAATAGCAATGGGATAAATAACATCTATTCTAGTAGTTTACTATGGGGAACAAATGGAATTTGATCATTTCAAATGGATATGAAATTATCTTGGAACCTGGATGAACAATTATAAAACTTTACATATATTATAGAAATCTACTTTTAGAATATATAGTAATAACTAAATTTTAAAATAATGAAGGGATAACAAGCAATATGTATAAATTTCCCTTATATACCCTGCGTGTTATTACTTGCTACTCTCCCCAACAGAGATACTCTCAAAAAACCACAGTTTTGTGTGAAACAGAACATACCTCAGGGAAAAGTAGCAGCTTAACATTTACAGAAGAAAGTGTATTAAGTTGAATGAATATTTCAGTTACACTCTTCAGATTGTTTCACTCAAGATCCAGTCAAATAAATTTTTACCCTTAGGTACAAATTTGTTAAGAGATTTTAAATATTCTAGTGTGAATATGAGTGTTTCCATCTTCCCACCCACCCCATACCGTATATCCCTGATTTGTGAATTTTGTACATATATTAGTAATATTAAGAGTTTCTTTCTTTTAGCTAGAAATGGTCAATCATACAATAAGCCTCATGAATGTAGTTAATGAAGGTATCTACTAAGCAAATCATAAAACTGTGAAAAATCCAATAACAATACATATCCTCAAAACTACCTTAATATATCATTGTATGACTTTTTATTACCTAACATGTACCAGACATCTCCTGGTTTTCATATATGAGCTTTTACCTTTGCCTAACAGTGGAATCTGGCTTTGTTTCCAAATTTACTGATAGCTTTCTTTATTTCTTCCTTAGCAGTTTAACAGTATCAGTATAGCCAAATAAAATTAGAATTTCTTCCTGAAATAGAAGATACTTGTTAAATAAAGACTGTAGCAGGTGTCTGACATCTCCCTTTCTCTTGTTTTTTACTTTTAATCTATGCAAAATGTTACCCTCTCAGAGGTTATTTTTTCCTCCACCCTATCAACCACCTTTCCTTTTGGACGATAATATAACAATTTTACTATCTGTTGTAATCACACAGAAATAATGTCAAAAGTGCAGTATTGTTTTTAGGAGGAAATTAAATAAAATTTTAAAAAATAGAACTATGTTTTTAGTTGGATTTTTAGAAACATGACTTTTCTATTTTCAAAAGGTAGTAGCCTCTCAGAATAAAGGCTATGGATCCAGGCAAACCTGGATATTAATCTTGATTCAAATAGTCTAACAGAGCTTTTTAAATTTCTGAAGTTATAATTTACTCATATGCAAAGTGGCAATGATACCTATGTCTTAAGATTTTTGTAATAAATGAGGTGACAGATTCTGCCTGACACATAGTAGACACTATGAATAGTTACACATATAAGCTTTAAAGGAAAGGAGAGGACAGCTCTAAAGAATATTAGCTGTGATCACATTAAATTTAAAGCTTTTGGACAACAAAATATAATCTATTGAATTGCAGAAGGCAATAAACAGGTTGGAAGAAATATCAGTAACCAATACAACAGACTAGTTACTAAGTATATCTTTAGATGTGTTCCTGTTTAATAACCAAAACATCAAACTTCCAGTAAGTAAATGAACAAAAAGAGGAATCAGGTAAATAAAGTGTTGAAGAAAATAATTAGTACTTAAGGTTGTATAAATAATGGACTACAAATGCTCTTAAACCCAATACGTCATCAAAAACTAAAATGATAATGTCCAATCCTGAAGATGATTTGATGATTTGGCACAAGCTTGGATTTCCTGTGGCAAATACCAGTTCAGTCTTTTTAAAAAAACATTTTGGTATATATTTTAAGAGCCAAACTTTTTTTCACATTCTTGAACTTTGAAATCTTAAACCTGGCAATCTTTAAAGGAAACATTAAAAGATGAGTTAATACACATGAGTTCTGTTCCAACACATTATTTATTATGAAAAAAATACAGACACAACATAAATATCCAACAGCAGAGCAACTTTAAAGTAAACTATGGATAGGCTTTCAATTAAATAGTATATAGGTATTAAGAACAATGATTGGAGAGTATGTAAGACATCCAGTTCTACAGTAACAGGCGATTTTTTTTATTGTGTTTTTTTTAATTTATTTTTTCAAATACATTTGTCTCTGCCTACCCCCTACCACTTTCCTTTGCCCCTTCCTTCTTTCCCTCCCTTAGCTCTTCCCCTTTGGTTTTGTCCATGAGTCCTTGCTATATGTTCCCTGACTCTCCCCTTCCCTTCCCTTCCCCCGTCCCCCCTCCCTCCTTCCCTCTTGTCTCTCTTGATTTCTTTTCCTTTCAGTGTTGCTGGTCTTATTTTCCTTGCATCTTTGTGTTGTTGGTTAGGTTCCACTTATAGGTGAGATCATATGGTATCTGTCTTTCGCCCCCTGGCTTATTTCGCTTAGCATAATGCTTTCCAGTTCCATCCATGCTGTCATGAAGTTTAGTAGTTCTTTTTTTCTTTCTGCTGCGTAGTATTCCATTGTGTATATGTACCATTACTTTTTGATCCAATCATCTACTGATGGGTATTTAGGTTGCTTCCAACACTTGGCTATTGTAAAATTGTGCTGCTATGAACATTGGGTGCATAGGTTCTTTTGTATTGGCGTTTTGGTGTTCTTAGGGTATAGTCCCAGCAGGGGAATCACTAGATCATAACGCAGTTCCATTTTCAGCTTTTTGAGGAAATTCCACACTGCCTTCCACAGTGGCTGCACCAGTCTGCATTCCCACCAACAGTGGACTAGGGTTCCCTTTTCTCCACAGCCTCGCCAGCACCTGTTGTTTGTTGATCTGTTTATGATGGCCATTCTGACCGGTGTGAGGTGGTACCTCATGGCAGTTTTGATCTGCATTTCTCTGATGGCTAGTGATGCTGAGCATCCTTTCAAATGCCTCTGGGCCCTCTGTATCTCCTCCTTGGAAAAGCATCTGCCCAGGTCCTTTGCCCATGTTTTGAATGGATCGTTTGTCTTCTTGGAGTGGAGTCGAGTGAGTTCTTTATATATCTTGGAGATCAAACCTCTGTCTCATGTATCATTAGCGAATATATTTTCCCATAGGGTTGGCTCCCTTTTTATTTTGCTGATGTTTTCTTTAGCCATGCAGAAGCTTCTTATTTTGATGAGGTCCCACTTGTTTATTTTTTATCAGCAGCACACAAGGCAGAGTCTCAGTTTTTAAGACACACACATTCTCACAGAGGATTTAGAAATACATGTATGTGTAAAGCAAAGTGTTATGATACAAGAGAACAAACAGTCCAATGTGAACAAAAAGAAAAGTAATTCAATTCAAGCCAGTTCTTCTGTATTTCAATATACAGTAATAGGTGTAACGAGTATTCCAAGGAAAGGAGAAAGAGAACATGGGTAAAGAAAACCACTGGATATATTTGGAGAATGAGAGTGTTCTATTTTCACTGGAATGTCAGGTTCATGTATATTTTGGTCAGAATGTGGAGGGCCTTAAATTTCATGCTAAGAGTCTGGATTCTGTGTGCAGTAGGGAGCTATTGAAGTTCATTGGAAGAACCAAATTTTATGGCAAGAATTTAAGGACTGAAAAGTAGGATTGCTTTTCCTCCAAGCAGGGGAAATTTCCATAGCCAAAGTGTTCATTTCAATATATCTAACATACGGCTTACTTGGTGAGACTTTTTAACCCCAATGTACTTGAGAAATACTTGACCTACATCACTGTATAAATTTAAGGTGTTCAGCATGATGATTTACATATACAGTTCACCCTTGAACAATGTGGCGGTTAGGGGAGGTGACCCCCCCCCAACCTGGTGCAGTCAAAAATCTACATATAACTTTTGTTTCCCCCAAAACTTAACCACATTTGTCCCTTGGTATCCCTGGAGGATTGGTTCCAGGACCCCTGCAGATACAAAATCCAGGGATGCCGAAGTCCCTTGTACAAGATGACATAGAACAATGCATACAGGGAGTGGGCCCTCTGCATCTGTGGGCTCCCAACTGCAGACCAAAAATACTGTTTTCAATCTGTGGTAGGTTGAATCCATGGATATAAAATCTGGGGATACAGAGGGCCAACTGTGTATGTATTGACAAAAATCCACATGTAAGTGGACCCGTGCAGTTCAAACCCATGTTTTCCAAGGGTCAAGTGTTTTGTGAAATGATTCTACACCTAAGTGTGATCATATAGTTATGTGTCTTTTTACTGTTTGACTTATTTTACTTGACATAATGCCTTTAAGGTCCATCCATGTTGTCAGAAATAAGAGAATTTTCTTGATTTTCATGGCTAAACTGTATTATACATCTTTATCCACTTCATCCATTGCTGGACACTTAGGTTGTGTCCATGTCTTGGCTATTGTAAATAATGCTACTGTGAACATAGGAGAGCAGGTATCTTTCTAGTTAGTGTTTTTCCTTTGGATGTATTTCCAGAAGTGAAATGTAGGGACTATATGGTTGTTCTATTTTTAATTTTTTTTTGAACCTCCATACTATTTTCCTTGGTGGCTGCAGCAATTTACAATCCCACTAACAGTGCACATTGGTTCCTTTTTCTGTACATCCACACTAGCATTTGTTGTTGTCTTTTTGATGATAGCCATTCTAACAGGCATGAGGTGATACCTCATTGTGCTCTTAATTTGAATTTTCCTAATGACTAGTGATGTTGACCATCTTTTCCTGTACCTCTTGGCCATTCATACATCATCTTTGGGAGAGTGTCTATTCAAGTACTTTGCCTTTTTAAAAAAAAAAAAAATTGGATTAGTGGGGGGGGGGGTTGTTATTTTATTTGTTTATTTTTGCTTTTGAGTTGCATGAGTTTTTTTTATATATTTTAGATATTAACAGCTTATCAAATGTTTTGCAAATATTTTTTTTCCATTCTGTAGTTTGTCACTTCACTTTGTTGATGGTTTCTTTTGCTCTAGTTTTTTAGTTTGATGTAGTCCTACTTGTTTATTTTTTATTTCATTGCTTATGCTTTAGGTGTGATTTTTCCAAAATAATTACCAGTACCCATATCAAGGAGCAAGGAACATAGAAAGTGGCATTAGAATTTTATTATTCCTTTTGCTGTTATGTTTAAGTATATATTGTTTGCAATTACTTTTGTTCCTGTATTTTAGCATGTATTTTAGAGATATTGAATAAATTTTTTACAACAATTTGTACATCTTGCTAAGAAATCATACTGGTTTGGAAAAGTATATTAATTGGAATATTGTTGCTCTTGCATTTGAAAACACTTTAGTAGGAGAATCACTTTAAAGATAGATTAAATAAGTAGGGTCATTAAATATTAATGATGCAGAGATTTATATTGATAAAATTTAAAGCTGAAAATCACATTTCACAAGGTGATTATTTCTTACTGTATTTCAGCATTTATTTGAGTTACATGTAGTATTTTCAGCTACCTTCTATTATTATAAAATATTGTAATAGTAAAAAACATGAAGATAAAGAATGCAATTTTTTTTTTTACAGCTCTCTTTTGCTAATTAGGGTACTCTCTGGAATTCTAACTTGTTTCTAAATTGACTTGTAGTAATGTCAGGGTAGCCCATGTGAGAACCAAGACCATCTTTGAAGGAATGCTGTAATGTGGAACCAAAGATATGGAATTTTTCTTTATCCCAAGTTAAAGTGAATAATTGAGATGGCCAAAATGATATGGACATTGGTTATGGCAGTTAGGCTAGTCATTGTAAGTTGATTGTATACACATGTGCCTCAAAATGTTTTTAGTGGTGGTCACTCAGTAAATATTTACTGAGTGTAAGCTACATACTGGTCACTGTACTAGATCAATAGGTATCAAGATAAATGAATTCTGTTTTCAACCTGATTAAAGTGGATTGAGGAAGATGTGTTGTATCAGTCAGGATTCAGTAAAGGAAAGGAACCACTCTAGATACAGTTTGAATAGAAAAGAAATGAGGTACTTGCTAGAATGTTGGTAAGATGGGAAGAGTAGGAGCGATTCACTGGAACTGTTGAATTAAGAACAGGTGAATCGCTCCTACTGATGGTGAAATATGCCACTGGTGTTTTAATATGAATTGCCTTGAATCTATATTTCCTTTGGGTAGTATGAACATTTTAATGATGTTAATTTTCAATCCATGAACATGGTATAAGCTTCCATTTTTGGTGTGTTCCACAATTTCTTTCTTCAGTGTTCTATAGTTTTCCAAGGACAGGTCTTTTACATCCTTGGTTAAATTTATTCCTAGGTACTTTTTTTTCTTCTTGCTATAGTAAATGGGATTTTTTTTCCTAGTTTCTCTTTCTGATACTTCATTGTTGGTGTAAAAAATGCCATCACTTTCTGAATGTTGACTTTGAATCTGCTACTTTGCCGAATTCACTTATTAGGTTGAGTAGTTTTTTGGTGGAGTCTATAGGGTTTTCTGTACACTATCATGTAGTCTGTGAATAATGACTGTTTTACTTCCCCCTTTCCAATTTGGATGCCTTTTATTTCTTTTTCTTGTCTAGCAGCTGTGGCTAGAATTTCCAGTACTGTGTTAAATAAGAGCACTCTTGTCTTGTTCTTGATCTTAAGGGAAATACTTAGTTTTTGCCCATTGAGTATAATGTTGGTAGTAGGTTTCTTGTATATGGCCTTTATTATGTTGCTATGTTGTGCTCCCTCTATTCCCACTTTGCAGAGTATTTTATCATAAATAGGGGCTGGAAAAGCTACAGCCACTACTACAGATGCCTTTCAATATTCGTGAACAAATAAATGAGTGTTCAGTACATCCACTATAACTTTCAGCCCTCATTTCTCCAAGGTCTTTCTTGCCAGCAAAGAACAATAGCAGGAAGATGGTTTCATCTTTACCTGTATTGCCTAGTTCTTACCTGAGTGCATCTAATTAGAAGATTGGATTTTTACATCCAGTATCCTGAATACAAGAGACCTGAGAAACAGGTTTTTACCTTCTTGCTCATACAATACAGGAAGACCTCACAGAAGAAAGTGGGAGGTGTGTGCTGATTAATATTCTTTGTTTTAATTGAGAATTAAAATATATTTAGGAAGAAAAGTAGCTGTCCTTTTACCCTTATGGAGCTTATGTTTTGTCAGGACAGAAAGATTAATCAACTAATTACATTATTTTAATTGAATTTCTAATAAATAATAAAGACGGACAAAGTGCTAAGAGAAAGTAAAATTGGGCAATCTTAGCTAGACTGGTAGTGTTAGAAGAGGCTTAGCTAGCAAAATGACATTTAAGCTGAGATTTGGAGGTTAGGTGTTTACAAAGCAGAAGTATAGCAGCAGAGTGTTCTAGGAAAAGTTTCAGACAAAAGAAAATAGCACACTGAAGCAAGTGAGTAAAATCAGAATTACTAAAACATAGAGAATGATGGAGAGTGGCAGACAGTAGGTTTATAGCAAGGGCCAGGTTGTGAGGGCCTTGTTTATCATGGTACAGATTTGGTATTTTGTCTTTAAAGCAATGAGTTATGATTACAGGAATTTGAGGAAGGAAGTGGCATGATCAGAACTATGTTTATAAACAAATGATTATTACATACAGGCAGGGCAAATGAAAAAGGGAACACCAGTTAGAGATGTTGATTCACTGGGGAATATTTGGGAAACCGAATTGCTAGGACTCAATGATTAGTAGGATGTAGATGATTGAGGATCTAGAAGTTTCTGTCTTCCAAAAGATGTCTGGCTTGCATTGTTGAGTGAGTAGTTGGGTCATTTATGAAGAAAAGGAGTAGTAGAGAAAGATACGTTAGGATGGAAGGACATGCTGAGTTTGAGATATCTAGTATATTTAGAGATGGAGAGTAAGCATCTGGATTAATAAAAGAAACAGTCTGTTTTGGTGGGGAAACCACAGGAGTGAGTATGAGTGGTGAAAGAGCCTGGGACTAGGTCTTCAGGAATCCTAGTATTTAATGATCACATAGAGGAGAATGAGCGAGCAAAGGAGCCTTCACGGCATTGGAGTAAACCCAAGAAAGTATAATGTAATATCATAGAGGCACAGGAAAAGAGTGATTCAAAGAGGAGAAAGTGATCACCTTATATGTAGTGCTGCTGTGAGTGGTCAAGTAATGTGAGAGTTACAAAACGTTCACTGTACTTAGCAACATGGATATTGGGGACCTTATGTAGAGCCTTTTTCATTCACATAGTGGAAAGCAAAAAATAGGTGAACTTTGTTGTTCAAGTACAGATATCAATACTAAGAAGTTACTTTATATACAAAAGGAAAATGGATGGTATCTGCAAAATACGAAATAGAAAGGTAGACATATTATGTTTCTTTTGTCTGGGAACTGTTCAAGAGGGAGTGAGAAAGGATTGAAGTTGATTGATTATTTTATAGGAAAGAAATGGAATCACAGATAATATAAGAGTCCTGAGAATTCAAGAGGCATGGGATCCAAAGAACAAGTAAAGATTTTCCTTAGATAGAAGTTAGGGTACTTCTATTATAACGGAATTGGGAAAGTTAAAAAGGTGGGTCCTAATGCAAATAGGTTATAGGTATATGGCAGAAAGGTGAGGGAGTTTTCTGTGATATAATGAGTTTCCTTTGTGAAATAGGTGTTAAGGTCATTCCCTGAGAGTCAAGGGCAATAGGTAATCAGGAGTTAGTGGAGAGAAAATAAGTGTCTAATGTAGACATTGTGAGACATGTGAGAACAAACTGACTATAAAAGAGATCACAGAATTCCAGTGTTAAGGGCTTGTGGAGATTGTGATCGTGAATTTAAAATGTTCTCACGTCACCCTTGTATGTAATTTTTTGCAACCACTAGCGACCTTGGGGGGAGGTCATCTGAATTTGGCATTTTGCCAGTCTGTTATAGCAAAAAGTTCTGTTACCTGGATTGGGTAAAGAACAAGAATAAGGACTGGGGTGTGGATTGGGGGTGAGGGAGGTGCTGAGTAGAATGAAGGTAGAGAAATTGTGATTGGAAGTATCATTAAAGATGAAGAATGAGCTTAGAAAACTTAGTTGGGCAAACTTGAATTATAGGAAGCTTTGGTCAGAAACTGAGATTTTTGTACTAGTGATTTTAAAAGTCACACAGTTGTGGGTTGATGACAAGTCTAGAATATAATCATTGGTCAGCTGAGGTGGGACAGAGGCCATGGGAATTGAAGGGTGAGGGGTTTGATGTCCACATGACAAATACTGTCACCTAAGATGATGATAGTAATTGGGAAGGACAGAAGACAAGGTGTCAATGGGTATTAAGTCTTCATTGGGTAAGTCTGGTGACAGAGCCACATATATTGAACCTTAAAGGAACAAAGGTTCTTACAAAAGGTTAGTACACACCGGTTTGGAAATGGTGATGGACAAGAGAGACCTCATCTCCTGTCACTTGAGAGTCATTCATGGGAAGCAGAGTCCATAGAGGGGAGTCAAGTTTCAGTTGAGGCAAGGTGGGAAGAGAGACATCATAATGTTTTGGATATACTTTGCTGGTCCCTGAGTGGTGCTTCCAGAGAGTAAAGTGGAGAATGTCATATTCTCAAGTGGAAAAAATAGTACAGAGGATAAGGAATTGAGTCAAGAGCAAAAAAAAAAAAATACCAAGATTTGTGGGAACAATAGTGCAATAAACCATTGGTTCCCATTGCCTGTTTCCATGCCAGATATCAAAATCAGAATCTCTGAAATGAAGGTCCTGGAAGTTTTAACATGATCCTCAGAAATTCTGAACTTAGCCAGGTTTTCCTGCCTGCCTCATGGGAAACAGAGCATTACAGGTTATGACTCTCTTGACATAAATGCCAGAGGACCAATTTTCGATGTCTCAGTGAGCATGGTTTAAAGTGAAATAAACCTTCAAAATAGAGAGAAGAGAATGGGTGGGAAAGATGGCACATTATATTCCTTAGATCTCTAAACTCCAATGCCCAAAGGGAAGCCAGATATTGGTTTATCCTCCTGACATGTAAGCAGGTCCGCTGTCTTATGCTGATTAACATGATAAACATTGAATGATAAGAATATAACTTAACA
Source organism: Pteronotus mesoamericanus (assembly GCF_021234165.1). Taxonomy (NCBI): domain Eukaryota; kingdom Metazoa; phylum Chordata; class Mammalia; order Chiroptera; family Mormoopidae; genus Pteronotus; species Pteronotus mesoamericanus. The sequence goes on along the minus strand of NW_026555085.1, from coordinate 56,724,035 downwards.
AAGATGAGGGCTTTATAATACTTTTTCTAACATTGATAAAGCATGCTGACTAATAATTGTGAGAAAGAATGGGATCATTTGGGAAAAAATATTTGCCTTTTCCTAAATTTTCATTTTTATAATGGCAGTCATTTTTTCCTAATGGATTTGAAATTACCCACAGTGAAGCATACCTTATCAAGACAAATTACCTCGAAAGGCTTACAAAAGTCACCATAAATCATTTATGCAACTTCGTCATACTCTTTTATTCACAGTCTGTGTCTGACCTGAAGGTCTTGCATATGTTTTGGTCTTATGTTGAACAAAACAAATTTGTTCTCCTGTAATATCCTCAATCGCTTGCTGTCAACCTTTTTTATCAACTTTTTTAATCATGTATTTGTGTTAATTTGGAAGTCAACTTTTGAAAGTGGTTACATTTTAATCTTACTCATTGATTTTTTTTTCTATTTCATGAGTAGGGAAAAGATATGGCAAGTCATGAAAGGAAGCCATGTATACTTTCATGGGGAAAAAAGAATGTAGTACCCTCTGTGTGCTAATGGATTATTTTAGCAGTTGTCCATTCCATTCTAATTTGAGCGACTACCAAATTCCTGTATGGGAAGTTCACTTCTGAAAACTGGAAATATAAAGCCAGAGGAGACCAAGCTTAGACAATTCTTAAACTACACGTAGTTTACTTTTCACAGCTGGTGTTCTTTTGTCTTTTGTGCTGAAGTCCCATGTCTAGAAACACTCATCCAGTGAGTATAGTATTGGATCTTGAATGGCCTCCTTTGAGAATCCAGTGCTCTGTTGAGAGAATGTGAACAAGATGAACTATATCTCTGCAGCTATTCAGAGGATGGCAAAGCCTGGATTCCAGGTAACAAGGGAACAAGGTAGAAAATGGATTATCTGGACACTTCAGAAAGCAGCAGTATCTTGTAATAAATTTAGCTCCATAAGTCATGGTCTTCACCACCTCTTTTCCATTCATTTCTCCAAGTAAAACTCCAGTTAAAAAGCTTCTTGTTTATATTTCTTTCAAGGAAACGTTTTGTACAACTGCCATTGTACATATTTGCACATGAGATTTAATGTGAACAGATTGGATAGTGTTAGACACACTTTTATGTTTGTTGCTCTTTTCACTTAATATATATGTCAAAGAGATCTTTCCAAATCAACACAGAAAGACCTGATCCTGGAAACAACTTCTTTTAACAACTACATAGAATGCTACAATATGGACATTATCATAACTCGCTTACCCAGTCCCAGCTTGATGGATACTTGGTTGTTTTCAGTTAATAATAAAATAAAATAATAATTATTTTATTGTTAAAAGTGCTGTAGTAACAAATTCTTGCTCATACCCTTGGCAGTTGCAAGGATATCCTTTGGGAAAATTTCTGGCTATAGAGTTTATCCAGCAACATGGTACATGCATTTAAAATTTTGGTCAAGTGTTCCTAATTGCCCACTAGGGAGATTGTTCCAGTTTACACTCCTCAAATCATAACTTTGAGGAAGTTACTTTGTTCACATAACTTTGCCAGCACTGGGCAGTGTCAGAGTTTTTAAGTTTATGACAGACTAATAAGCAAAAATTTTTAAAAAAGTTACATCATTATCATTTTAACTGGCACTTCTTTATGAGTGAAGCTGAGCACTTTGCATATTCGCCATTTGATTTTTATTTGTTTATATATATATATTTACCATGCTGAAGTTTTTATCAGCTTATAGTCTTTGGGCTTTGCCTTGCTTATAAAGGCCACCCTATTTCGTCCATGATCTTCTCCAACTCTTTTTTTAATTTAATTTATATTGCTAGGTTTTAATCTGTCTAAAACTTATTTCATATAGTAATGGACCCATTATCTTTTTCTGAATATTCCTCATTTCTTCTGTTGATTTTTAAATTTGATATAACATACAAAATTCTTGTATTTGCCTGAGTCAATTTCTGGACCTTCTCTTCTAGTTCATTGGTCTTACTGTTTCTTATCTGGTATAGAACTGTTTTACATATTCTCTTTTTATAATATTTTTTAAATGTGGTTGGGATAAGCATCCTGATTACTTTTCCAATTTTGAATTCTTGCTGATAAATATACAGGTTTGCTTTTCAAGATGAACTTTAGTGTCACCTCCAAGAAATCATGTTCACCTTTTAGTAGAGTTAAATGCATTGATTTTACAGATTAACGTAGTGAGAATCGGTATTTTTTACCAAATCAAGTTTTCCCATCTCAAAAGCAAAGTATATCATTTTATTTCTTGAATGTCCTTCAACATTATTTTAATGTTTCTTCATGTAAGTGCTACTTACGTCTTCTTTCTGTTTTTGATGGGTGTTATAAATGTTGTATTTTCTTTCTTTTACTATCTGACAAGTTATATTTAGAAAGACCAACTGCCACCTTTCCTAATTCTCTTATTTTAGTTAGTAGATTTGAGTCAAGCCTCAATTTTCTGAATAAATGTTCATTTCATCTGCACCTAATAATTACTGTGGCCTCTTCTTGTCCAGTACTTACACTGTTTGTTATTTCCTCATACTGTATCTAATTCTTTTGTCCAGGACACTGACAGGCTGGTAAACAACTTTACCTTGTTCCCAATTTTAATTGTCATACTTCTAATGTTTTACTATTAAATATGGTTTGAGGTAGACATTGTCACATTTACTCATCAAGAGTGAATACAGCCTTTTTTCCAGAATTCAGTGCCTGGAGATGATCATGCGTTTTTTTCTTCTTTAGCTTATTAATATGTTAACATAAGTATAATTATAAATATTGCCCTTGCATTCTAGGGCTAAACAGTAGTTAGTGGTGGTGTATTGTGATAAATTCTCTTTTATAAAGTTCTTTACTATTTGTACCAATATTCTTAAGAGAGATTTCTCTATTCTGTTTTCTGCTTCTTTATCAAGTTTTAATAATAGGACTATAACACTGCCTGTGAAAGATTAATTGCGAGACCTCTATCTCTGTGCTGTAAGGCCTCTTAATAACAGCAGAATTAATTTATCTTTTAAAAGTTTGAATGCCCAGGTATTACATAGCCTTTAGGTTTTCTTCCATTGCTTTTATATTTTAATTTCCTTCGGTATTAATATTAGTAACATATTTTCCTAGGAAGTCATCCATTTCAAACAGTTTTTCTAATGGATATTATAAATAATGTTTCAATGAACATAAGGGCACAAATATCTTTTCAAGTTAGTGTTTTTGTTCTTTGAATAAATACACAAATGGAATTGCTGGGCCATATAGTAGCTCTATTTTTAATATTTTGAGTAACCATCATACTGTCAAAGCAACCTAGGTGTCCATTGAATGTGGGGTGTGGTGTGGATTCATGTAGTGTGTATGGAGACACATATATACATATACAGACATACTATGGAATATTAGCCATAAAAAGGAATAAAATCTTGCCATTTGAAACAACATGGATGTGGTAGCATAATAGAGGGTATTATGCTAATGAAATAAGTCAGACTGAGAAAGACAAATATTGTACGATTTCACTCATTTGAAATTTCAAAAAACAAACATACAAACGCAACAAAGCAGACCGAAAAGCACAGGAAACAGACTGCTGGCTTCCAGAGAGGAGAGGATGGAGGGATGAGTGAAAAAGTTGAGGGGGGGAATGAGAGTTACAGACTTCCAGTTATAAAATGAATTGTAGAAATGTAATGTACAGGAGGTTACTGGACTCACTGTGGTCATGTTGTAATATATATAAATGTTAAATCGCTAGGTTGTACACCAGAAATTAACATAACATCTTATGTCAACTATCCATTAAAAGAATAAATAAATGGAAACAAATAAAAAGAAGTGTATTGAATTTTATAAAGTACTCTTCTGGCTCTTTTAAATCATGTCATATTCCTGAAAATTTTTCTTTTTTTAATCACTGATTTCAGGTTGTTTTGCTCATATACATCTATGTACCTACTTTTGCTTAGAGGCTAGATAGGAAATATTTTATGCCTATAGACATATGGTGTCAGATATAACCATTCCCTTCTCCTGCTATTAGCTCAATAGCAGCAATAAACATTATTTAAACTAATTGATATGGATGGGTTCCAATAAAACTTTATTAACAAAACAAGTGGTTGGAACATAGTTTGCCAGCTCCTACTGGGCAGTAATAGCCATTGTCTATTTTTGTTTAATATTTTTTTAAAAACAAAAATTTTTGTATTATCGATTTCAGATTTTTTAAATAAAATCCTATTTTAACTTTATTTGGACAATTTTTCTTTGTTACATTTTTATTTTTCTAACTTTTTAAGTTAGATGCTTAATAATTATTATTTTTATATGTAGTTACATAAGTATTTCAACTGTGGTATTTTCTGAGAGTACAACTTTATTTAGTCTGTTGAATGCATTTGTTGTGTGGCGTTTTCTTTAATTTTAAGACTTCTGCAATTTTAGTTTTTATTTCTTATTTGTTAGGAAATAAATAAGAGATACATGTAGAAAGAGAGTTGTGTGTGTTCCAGAGTCTTTACGATGGATGTCTTCTGTCTCCTGTCCCAGCTGAAGCTTCTTCCCGCTTCCAAATGCCCAGCCTGAGGCCTAAGCGGGGGCTTTCCTTATCTCATTTTCCTTTGGTGCATTGAGTGCACCAAAGCAACGATCATCTGAACAATCTCAGCACTTTCCTTTCCTTCCTGTCTTGCCTACCACCCTTTCATTCTTAGTTACTTTATAACCTACTTTAGGTGATATTTGTTTCTCTTGTCTCCCCCTCCTCACCTGAATTGCTAAGTAGCCCCATAGCATCCAGCCTCTGGTCGTTTTTTGTTTGCTTTTTATTGTTGTTGTTTTGTTTTTTTACCCTCACCTGAGGACATTTCTTCATTGTTTTTAGAGAGATGGGAAAGGAAAGAGGGAAATGTGGATATGAGAGAGAAGCATTGATTAGTTGTCACCCACACATGCAACTGGGATCATACGCATTCGCACCCCAGGCATGGGCCCGGACCAGGAGTCAAACCCTCAACCTTTCAGTTACAGGATGACGCTCCAGCCAACCTCAGTTGGCCTCTTTTCTTAATACAACTATATAGTTACCTCTCTAAACATTAAATCTCATACTGCTTAAAAATTTCAGTTGGCTTCCTTTTCACAGATGCTTGGGGCCATATAAAACCTGACCCCAATTCTTCCCCGCTTTATTTTCTTGCACTTACCGCATACTACCTGAACTAATACCTTCCAGACACATTGTACTCCTTCATTAGTTCCAGCCTCTAAGCTTGTTTATCCTGCTGTCTACATTCCCCTGTTTAGTAGTATATCATTTGTCCTTCACTAGTCACATTTTACACTTTCTGTAAAGACTTCTTGCATAAGACTAGCAGATCACTGATTCATTCATTCAAGAAATATGTAGTAAGTACTAGCTATGCAGAAGATACTGTGCAAAGTGCTAGCAGTACAAATGCAAATAAACCATGCCATTCTTCATCTAGTTTTAGCTGTGTCCACATGCCTCTATTATAAACATTTCATAGTTTGTAGAAATTATTTGAGTATAGGTCCATATTCCTCTCTGGTCTGAAGATTATCCAAAGCTCAGATTTTGTCTTAAATGTGTTTGTATTCCTAGGATCAAGCACTTGTTAAATAGGTGTTTCTTATTTAAATCACCTCTTCTTTGGTTCCTTACAGTGCACCTTTTTAAAGTTACACATATGTTTCAGCATATGACCCAGCAATCCCACTCCTGGTATCTACTTAGAGAAATCAAAATGTATGCATGTACATGCAAAAAAGAACCCCACCAAACCCTACATGAATGTTCATAGAGGCTCTACTCATAATTTGCCCAAACTGGAAACAGCCCAAACATCCCATCAGTGGGTGACTGGATAAACAACTGATGTATTCATTCATACTGTAGATAGTCAGCAATAAAAAAAAGTGAACTATTGACATTACAACTTGGACCAATCTCAAAGGCATCAAACTAGGTGTAAGATTGAATCTAAAGCATTCTTGACGTGAAAAAGAAGTATAGATCTAGAGAGCAGATCAGTGCTTGCCAGGGATTATAGGTAGGTTATGATTTAACTATAAAGGAGTAACACAAGGGAACTTATTAGGGTGAAGCAATTGTTTTATATCCTGATTCTGGTAGTGGTTGTACAAATTGAACTTATGTTAAAATCATATAACTGTACCAAAAGTGGAAAAATAATTTTACTGTATAAGAATTTTTTAAGTAAGATTTCAAAAAGTATGTATCCCAAGACTTCATTCCCAGGATTTCTAGTTTATTAGTAGTGAGCTAGGGCAGATCACAAATGGCAAATTCAAATTCAAAGACAGAGAAGAATGAGTATCCTTAATAGTCTTATTTTAAGATTGTTGTCATTTCAAGTCTCTACTGAACCAATAAAAAAGCAGTGCACAGAATATTAGCAAGAATAGTGTTGAAAGAGAAGGGACTCTTGGTGCCTCTTAGTTCCTCATGGAGACCAAGCTTGTTGAAACCACCTGGTCAGGTGCTATGTCAACACTCCATGACCTGCCTGCTACCTTCTAAGAATATTCTTCACCACAGTTACATATTTCCTGCATTTAACTTCTGAGTCATTGGTGTCACCAGCCAAGACCTACCTCAGATGGAGCTTGACTGAGGAATCTGCATTTATAACAAGCATGTCAGGATATCCCAGTTCAAAAGTCCACAGACAGCAGATTCACTGGAAACAAGCCAGTCCAGCAGCATTATTTGTACAATACGTCTCCTTCAAGCAGTATTTTCTTTGTTTCCTCTGTTAGCTCTTACTCTTCATTTATGAATATTAAAGAAAAAATAGAGTAGGTGAGATGTTTCTTCTCTCCCTGCCCTGGGCCATGAAAGAGCTCTGTTATATTCTAGCAAATATTCCACAGCAGACTTTATCCCAAGTCATCCCATATTCGTGAGATTGACAATGACAGTATCTCATGTCTGAAAAGAGGAAAGTGGTGGTAATATGATCCAAAGTGGTATTTAGTTGTAAAGTGTATGTATAGTATGATTTCTGAGAGGCCGACCACTCTGCACAAACATGAAATAAGAATATACATCCCTTGAAACTTGAAGAAGATAGTCTTTTCATACACATGTATCTTGTTTGAGTCTCCATCTCAAAATGTATGTTGTTATTTACTTGGCTGGCCACTAGATGGTGGGATTTGTTAATGTATTACCATCCATTTTATGTTTGAAGCAGATTTCATGGAGTGCTATTTTCTTATATTATTTTCTGAGTAAAAATGTTATTAACATAGGAATTTAAAATTTAAGTGACCTTAGAGATAATCAATGTGACAAAGTCTGCAGTAGAACCACAGACTCCTGAAATCCTACTCTCCTAAAAACTATGGGAAACTGTTTCAAAAGAAGATATTGAAATGTTTGTAATGAAAATTTTAGAGCAGTAGCCCATAAATACAGGATGTGATGCACAAACATCAGCTTTGACTGTATAAAGACTTATGTTAATCTTAAGTCTTTAATTTTGCAGAAAAATTTTCTCCCATTGTATAGTGAGTCTTCATGGGATTTTGTAAAAACTGCTTTAGCACTTACACAGACCGCAGATAAGTGGGCCAAATCCCACCGCCGACCTCAGGCCAGCTCAAAGAGCAGGCACCAGAAGTGAAGTGAGTGTATTCAGGGCAGCCATGAGGTTGAGCTAAGGCAGGTGTCAGCACCCTGCCATCAGAGATCAGTAGGAACACGCGTGCAGGTGAACACAGTAGGTTTATTGGCTTATTGCTGTGATGAAGAGTATGCCATGCAGAACTATAGCAGCATCTCAGTAAGAGGGAGAAAGGCTTCCAAGGCAGTGGGTCTGAATATAGTGTCACCCTGAGGTGAGTGTGGATTTGTCAGAAAAGGGACATAGAGAAAGAGTTGGCCCTTGTAGCTTGCTAAGTGAGGGCCTTACGGTGTAAGGACTCTGCTCTCTTGGAATGAGGTGGAAGCCACTGAGGTTTATGCTCATCTCAAGAGAATGTGTTTGGAAGGATAGGAAACAGATAATACTGATTGACTGAATGTAAGAACAGGACACCTGCATGAAAAAAACACTTGGTTTTGACATCTTTCCTTTTGGATTTTGCATCATATTAGAGATTATGTATTTTTTAAACAGATAAAATATAATTTTAATAACTTTGTGTAAACCATTATATACTAATACTTAGTAAGACCTTAAGATGCTTAAAAATGCCCCAACTGGTGTGGTTCAGTTGGTTGGGCATTGTCCCCCAAGTGAAAGGTCACTGGTTTAAAGGTTCCTGGTCAAGGCACATGCCCGGGTTGTGGGCCCATTGGTGCCTGATTGGGATGCGTGTGAGAGGCAACCAATCGATGTTTCTCTCCATCTCTCTCCCTCCCTTCCCTTCTCTCTAAAAATAATAAAATCTTTTTTAAAAAATGCTTAAAAATAATTTTATGTTCTTTGATAAGCTCATTCAATAAAAGCTAAATAACAATCACTTTTAAATGCTAAAAACTTTTGTTTTGTTTATACCTACTCTAGGTGCAAAAGTCAAGAAACAGGCAAGTACGAGAATTATTCCCAGATGGTTTTAGTATTCATCATGCAGGAATGCTTCGGCAAGACAGAAATTTGGTTGAAAACTTGTTTTCTAATGGGCATATCAAAGTCCTAGTCTGTACAGCCACATTAGCCTGGGGTGTCAATCTTCCTGCCCATGCTGTTATTATTAAGGTAAGAGCTTACCTTCCTTTGCACATGGATTTGTGATGCCTTGAAACAAACCTGCGGATTAATTTATTTAGAAAAATAGAGCGATATGGCTGCTTCACTGACTTTGAATGTTATTTATATAAGGACAGAATTATTTTCTCTAAAAGAATCTAGTTTATATTTTGAAAATTTAACTCTATCACAGATGATGAAAGGATTAGTTAAAGTACACTTTTGAGATCATGCCATATTTGCCTAATTTCAGTATTCAGCTCATCAGGATTATATTTGTGTGTGTTTATGTTAATTTTTATTAACTTTTCCTCATCCAGGGAACACAAATATATGATGCAAAAAGAGGCTCCTTTGTTGACCTTGGAATATTAGATGTCATGCAGATATTTGGTCGAGCTGGAAGACCACAATTTGACAAATTTGGGGAAGGAACTATCATAACAACACATGATAAACTCAGCCATTACCTCACTTTGCTCACTCAACAAAACCCAATTGAGAGTCAGTTTCTGGAAAGCCTGGCAGATAACCTGAATGCAGAGGTAAGATCTAATGAGTGAAAATTGGCAAAGAATCATTAGCTGTAAGGAAGATCAAGTAAAATAAAGATTGAGTTAGTTGCTGATTTGAAGTATTTAGGATGATAGTTTATTCCTTTAGACAGCCATAAGACAGACCAAACCAAATGGCAATATTGTTGATTAGTTCAGAAATGATAACTGATAGGAACTCATTGCTCAAAGATTATATACTTTTTTAAAGTTGAATTTATTGGAGTGACATTGTTAATAAAATTACATAGGTTTCAGGTGCACAATTCTGTAATATGTTATCTGTATATTGTGTGTTTACCACCCGAAGTTAAATCTCCTTCCTTCACCATTGATTCCCCCTTTTCTTTCTGCCTCCCCTCACAACCCCTTTCCTCTGACATTCACCGTACTGTTCTCAGCGTCTATGAGCCTGTCTTTTTTTCTTTGCTTAATCTCTTTACCCTTCTCACCCAGCCTTTAATCTCCTTCCCTCTGACAGCTGTCAGTCTGTTCTCTGTATCCAAGAGGCTGTGTCCACTTTGTTAGTTTATTTTGGTCATTAGATTCCACATATACATGAAATCATTTGGTACTTGTCTTTCTCTGACTGATTTATTTCACTTGGCATAACACTCTCCAGGTCCATCCATGCTGCCACAAAAGGTAAGATTTCCTTCTTTTTTATAGCTGAATAATATCCCATTGTGTAAAAATACAACAGCTTTTGTATTCACTCATCTCCTGATGGGCACTTGGGCTCTTCCAAATCTTGGATATTGCAAATAACACTGCAATGAACATAGGGGTGCATATATTCTTTTGAATTAGTGTTTTGGGTTTCTTCATATATATTCCCAGAAGTACAATTGCTGGGTCACAAAGCAGTTCCATTTTCAACTTTCTGAGGTAACTTCACGCTGATTCCCCCAGGGGCTGCAGTAGTCTGCTTTCCCACCAACAGTGCACGAGGGTTCCCTTTTCTCCACAGCCTCACCAGCTTTTGTTGTTTGTTGATGTATTGATGACAGCCATTCTGACAGGTATGAGGTGATATCTGATTGTGGGTTTAACTTGCATTTCTCTGGTGATTAGTAACGTTGGACATCTGTGTGTCCTCTTAAGAGGAGTGTCTGTTCAGGTCCTTTGCCATTTCTTAATTAGATTGTTTGGAGGTTTTTTTGGTGTTGATTGAGTTTTATACAGTCCTTCTAAGTTTTGGATATAGTCAATTACTTCTTGACAAAGGAGGCAAAAACATGCAGTGGGGTAAAGATAATCATAATCTTTTCAATGAATGATGTTGGATCAATTGGACAGATATGTACAAAAAAAGTGAAACTAGACCATCTTCTTATACCACACACAAGAATAAATTCAAAATGGATTAAAGACTTAAATATCTGACTCAAAACCATAAAAATCCTAAAAGAAAACATAGGCAGGAAAATCTTGGACATTTCTCGTAGCAATTTTTTTCTGATATATCTCCCTGGACAAGGGAAATAAAAGAAACAAGAAACAAATGGGACTATATCAAACTAAAAACATTTTGAATAGCAAAGGAAATTATCAACAAAATGAAAAAACTGCCCTGACCAGAGTGGCTGAGCTGACTGGGCATCACGCAAAGCCAAAGATCACCAGTTCAGTCCCCGGTCAGGGCACGTGCCTGGGTTAAGACTTCGATCTCCATTCAGGGTGCTTACAAGAGGCAACTGATGGGTGTTTCTCTCCCTCTCTTTCTCCCACGCTTCCCCTCCCTCTAAAATAAATAAGTAAAATCTTTTTTTAAAAAAATGAAAAGACAACCCACAAAATGGAAGAATATATTTGCCAAGACCATATACTTTTTAGATGATGAGATTTTGTTATGTAGCAGAAATCTAACCAAACCTAATGCAAACCAAGGAAACAAATAGCAATTTCAACTAGCATATTTGTATCACACTGGCAAATTATTTTATGAAGTATTTTTAAAGTTTTTACAAAGTTTGTAAAGCTCAGATCATTTGATTAACTTTGTTATACAAAATATGATTGCTCAAGTCTTACAGCGTCTCATGTGGGTATGTGTATATGTGTGTTTTGTGTTAAGATTTAAATAACAGACTCCGGAATCCTAGTTAACTAGTAAACAACTCATAAAATGGATAAACATTCTTAATATAAGAGTTTAGGCATCATACATTCAAATGAGTCTTTACTGTTTTCATGACACTTTTAATTATTGCTGTAGCATTTAATACTTTTTAATTTCTCTATCCTTTTTACTTTTAAAGTTGACTTAAATAATTTTTTAAAGTAGGAAAGATATAAGTATTAAAGAGATAAATAAATGAAATATTTACTATCAAATATTGCTAGTGTGCAGGTCCTATACCAGGTACTTCTTAAACACCTTATGGAAATATTGCTTACGTTCTATTGAACTTAAATAAGTTCAAGTCTTTTTAGAGGATGAAAAACAAACTCACTTTTCAGTCCCTTCTGTTAAGGAGCATATAGTCCAATGGGAGAAAAAGATGGGAAAAAAAAGAACCCCAACAAAATACAGTGATGTTTATAGAAGAATTCAATAGAAGGAGGAAGTACTTTTAGCCCCAGGCTACTGGTAAAGGCTTTGCTTTTGAAGATGTTACAACTTGATCTGGGTTTAGAAGGCTAGATAAGGTTTGGAAGATCTGGTTAGAAGTTAGAACAAGTCATGAAAGATGCTGGTTTCTATTAGTCTAATTACAAGAAAATAGAAAGGATTAGTAAATAAATTTTGCCTCCAAAGAAAATAAAATAGCTCAATCATCATCATCTACTATGATTGCCTGGTTTAAATAATTAGGTCTTTGGTCAACAGTATTCATGATGGAATAATCTATTGTACAAAGATAATAATAACAGCAGTCGCCTGAGGACCTGCTAAATGCCAGAGACTCTGCTGGGTGCTTTTTGTATATTCTCTCTCTCTCAATATTTCTGCTAAGCAGATAGGATTGTCTTCAAAGAGATATGTAACTGACCCATAGGTCATTGAAATACTAATTTTTGGAACTAGTATTTAAACTCAGATCTATGTAACTCCAAAAGTAGTCTTTCCATTACAGCCTAGATGTCTGTTATATTAAAATGTAGTAAGTTAGAGGTGAATACATTTCTCTATATTAACACCTACCATTTGACTTCTTCTAGGACAAGGAATAAACATTGTCCAAGTTGATAGTCATAATTTCTCTGACTTACAATAAAAATCTAGGCTCCTTTATGCAGTTTTTCTAGAAAAAAACATACCAAGGAAAACTACATCTTTATAAACTTAAAACGACTGTCCTTGATAGCTTTTTGTAAGTGGTAAACACAAGGTGGTGAAGTTATTATACAGAAGGCTCAGGTGAGTAAAATCTGCTCCTGTCTTCAAGGAACTCTTCCTCGGGACTCTAAAATACCATCAGTAAAACTATTTGGTCATGTCCTGAGAAATTAAAAATAAATCGTAGTCCATAGATTCACCTCACATTCATAAAGTACTTGTTAAGTATATCATTTTCAGTAAAGCTAACTTTAACCATTAATTCCATTTATTACTATAAATGGCATTCAAATAATGAAATATATACTTTGAAATTTTTAGCTAATATAGTAAAATATAGCCTTTTTTTTTTTCTGTGTATAAAATTTCTTTCTCATATTTTGGTCTACTACAATAGTTCCCAATTAAAGTAAAATTTCTCCTTAAGGAAAGAAACTCCCTTAAATTGTATTTGAGTGTGAAATTAAATTTAGTAATCTGTGGAAATCAGGTGTGAAATTAGTTTACAAAAAGAATGTGTGCTGTGTCCTTAAGGTAATGGATTTTTAAGTCTTTAGAGTCCTAAAATCTTTGCAAGACTCTACAGTGACAGTGATCAACTAAAGGTGTTATGTTAGATTAGCAGTGTTGCTTCTACTAATATCTTGATAATATGAATATCAATTCTAACCATTAGTTTAGAAGAGCCGGAGAAAGTATTATATTAATTTTAATGCAAACATTTTATGAGGCATCTCTGCTGATTGATGCGTAATGGGGCTGACTCTCTAATGCTAATGCCAAAAGGTCACTAATCCCAGCCCTGTATAAAGCTACTTCATTTTACACTGAGAGAAAAAACTGAAGCAAGTTTGAGGCCTATTAAAATTTATTTGGCTGACATTATTGGGTACCTGCTCTGCGCCAGCCCTCTGTAGTCTATTTTAAATTATGTTAGTCTTTCTATATAGCCATACCTATGTTCTTTATATAGAGCGCCTTCCGTCTCTGCAGGACATGGCGCAAACATGTTGTCTTTGCATTTAAGGCCTCCACAGTCTGACCAGCCATCCCAATTCTGGCCCTGGTTACTCTCCAACACGGATCTTCTGCCGTAGACAGGCTCTTATTTACTCACTTGGCCTTTAAAACCTAATTTTCCTGTTTCTAAAATAAGGATAATGGATTTTTGTAAAAATATAACAAATGCCTGTGCCTAGTTGGTATTCAGTGAAATTGTATTACCATTAGCTGACAGTCCCTTGATTCTCAGCCCCATTTACACTTACTGCCAGCATTCACATTTTAGTTGAATAAATAAATGAATGAATGGTAGCATAAATGTTTTTTTCATGTATACATATATATAAAAACTCTTTTAGTAAGAAGTGATGATTATATTTGCTTATTTAGTTTTATATGATTTCAGCTAATTTAAAAAACATACAAGTAAGCAATTAAGATAACTTTAATGACTAAAGTTTAAATAGATGAATTAGATATAAAGTGATACCTTGAGTCTTACCTCTAAATTACCTAAATTGGGGTGGATTTTTTTTTCTCCTTAACAGAGCTTAAAGCTCTATTATGCTATATACTAATAGCATTTTTTAAAAGTTTCACATGTTAGGCATTCTTCTTTAAAAGAATTTTTGAATACATATTATGTGCTAAGCACTGTAGTAGTAGTTTCATATATGTCATCTTAATTAGTTACATGTGCCTCGTCTGCAAGATTAGGGAACTTTCTGAGATGATGAACTATGCTCTGTTTGTTACCATATCCACTGAGCTTTATGTAGTAAGTCTTGTTCTGACTTACTACGTGACTACTGAGATGAATGGATAAATTTCAAATAAATACTGTAAAAAATACTTATTTTACAAAAGGCTCCTATATTAAGTAGCCACTAGGTGACAGCAAATATTTATAGGTAAATTTTAATTTTTGTTACTAGGTGGCATTCTAGAATTAATCTCAAAATATGATCGATGTACCATCATAAATTTTCATTCATTTTCCTTGGTAGTCTGTTTCTTTTTAGTAAACATTTGGAAGATTGCACTATTTGAGCCAGTCTTTAATGCCTACTTTCTCCTTTTTAATCTAATCATTACTGTCAATTGATAACCACTAATATTAATTTGTTGTGTCTGATTTTGAAAATAATAATTTTTTTATAAAAGTTTTCTCCTGTTAAGAGTGACATGGTATTTTAAAATATATATAGGTCATAAGGGAATTTACACAATTTTGACTGTCAAATAATAGAATCACAAATGAGGGACACTATTAAGCTAGTGTCCCTTACCCAAGCAGACTAGAAGATGTTTTTCTTATTTTAAAGTATTTAAGAATTTGTACAAATCCCTCATTGGCTTACATTTAAGTTTTTGTTACGCTGCATTTTGTAGCAAATATTACAGTTCACATTTTAGAAAATGCATATATTTGCCTCTATTATGAATGGTTTAGTCATTTGTAAGTATATTAGTGAAAATTTATTTTTTCCAGCTTTATGGAAATGTAATTGGCATATGTATAAGTTTAAGGCATTGAGTGCAATAGACAAATTGATAAATGTATATATTTTGAAATGTTTACCACAATAGTAAATATATCCTTCACCTCACATAATGATCCTTTTGTTGTTGTTATTATGAGAACATTAAAGCTCTGTTTTCATAGCAACTTTCAAGTACACAATACAGCATTAACCGTAGTCATCATGCTGTACATTAGATCCCCAGAATATGTTCTTTTTATAACTGAAAGTTTGTACACTTTGGCCATCTCCCATTTTCCCCTTCTCCCAGCCGCTTGGCAATCACCATTCTACTCTCTATCTATATGAGTTCTATGTTTTTAGATTTTACATATAAGTGAAATCATCCAGTATTTATCTTTCTTTGTATGACTTTTCTTAGGATAGCATAAATTTAAAAGCCAATAGTCAAATTATGCCTTATCATTTTTTCATTTTTGGTCATTTCTCTATTTAATGGCATAATATGATATAACATTATAATCATACATATAATGCTATAGCTCCTCTTCAACTAACCTTAGCTAAGCATTCACATATTTATTTCAGAAAATTAGGTACACAGAATTTAAAATTATGATATGGAAATGAAACAAATGTAAAGGTTTTTATTTTCTTTAATATTCAGTAATAAAGTAAGAGGCTTTTTTTTTTCCCCTTCTAAAATTTAATTATTTAGGTAGGGAATATCTCTTCCCTTTGGTTAAAGTATTGACAGGTAAAAAAAAATTTTTCAGCTAAAGGTTCAAGAAAAATTATACAGCTATGAAGTTTCACAACTTCAGTGAATTTTTAAATTAAAATGAACACTTTAAATAAAAACAAAATGTCTATGTATAGATACAATGGCTAAGAAAATGTATTTTTAAGAAAACTTTCCATTATCATTCTGTGTTAACATTTTCTAATACTTCTATTCTCTTTATTATACAGATCTTACGTGTTATGTTTTTAAATTAGCTTTTTGTTTTATGAAGTTAATGTGTTACAACTACATTAAAGTGCTATATTAAAATTGTATTTCCTTTTATAATATAATTTAATGTATTAACCAGTGGTTATTATAATTCAAATGTATAAATATCTCCTTTTTTCATAAGCTCCTTTAAGTTTACCAATACAATATTAAAACCATTCCCAATTGCTGCATGTTTCTTAAAGTGAATGTATTATTAATATGTATAAATCCCAATAAAATCCACTTTGTTGTTGCAGGAATGATTGCATTTTCCATTATATTTATATTGTATATTTATACTACCCAACCTGCAAATGGGTATTTTGAGAGGTAAAAGCTAATGTTATGCCCTCTGTTGTGTTGGTAATGATAATACATAAAATCACAATAGACTTAGCAATATTATGATTATGGTGAATTTACATTTAAAATTTCAGTAGTGTGATCACATAAAATGAAACCAAAAGAAGACGGAAGAAAGAAGAAAAATGAATACCAGAATGTTTTTAATGCTATACAGAATTAAACCCCATTTATGGAAAAATAATCAAATGCCATAATATTAAGAAAGTTCAATTTTGGAAAACAGCATTTCTAATGTACTGTTTTCAATTAAATGAGGCAGGACTGATTTTTAATTAATTGGAGAAGTGTCATGCCCAATAATTATTCTATACCTTTTAATTATAGCATAGTGGTGATGTGTTTTAAAAACTTAATTTTTGACAATTAAGTTTTGATGTACTGTTTATATTCAAGTTTAATGGGTTAGTTTAATTTCTGTTATATTTTTGATTTGCAGATTGCTCTGGGAACAGTTACTAATGTGGAAGAAGCAGTGAAGTGGATAAGTTACACTTATCTTTATGTACGGATGAGAGCAAATCCATTAGTATATGGCATCAGTCACAAGGCTTATCAGGTAGAAAACTCATCTGTAAATAAAAGAAATCAAGCCTTCCTTTTAGTTCTGTAATCCTTTCATGGTATGAGGATAAATATTTGCTACTCCTGCCTCATCTGAAAAGAGTTAGGTAGCTGGAAGAAAAACAAAGAGCTTTAACCTTTTTTAGAAAATACTAAGGAAAATTAAATTTGCCCTCTGCAATTATTCCACTTTATTTATAGTATCTCTTGTACCAGACATACTATAAATATATCTGAATAATACATTGGAGTTATTATCTTTAATAGTTTGGAGGTTGGGATCAGTTCTGTGCACAAAGACTTAAGAATGAGATGCATGTGGTAGCAGCTGTTCTTATGAGCCCTACAGTTGTGTGGTCCACATGGCTTACAGATTCTGTGAGATCTTGTCTTTTCTTTGGAACTCTGCTTTATACACTGTAAATGCTTCCTAATTACAGATATATTCCAGTTGTTCTCTAATGAAAACATTATTTCACGATCATCATATGGAAATTCACTTGTGTTAAGTAAAAATTAGCAAAGAAACAATTCAACTTAGAATTATAGTTTTCCTATAATAACAATAACTTAGTTTTTATTTATATTCTTTTAAAGCAGTGCCAATCTTGCTTTTTTTTTAAATTTTCCTTTTCCTTTACAGTAGATGTGACCATGGAAAAATTGAAACTTAAGATCTGGGGGTGGGGGAAGAAAAGTAACAGCAGCAACTAGTTCTGAAGCTGCTAACATGAAATCATTGTTTTTATACTTATGTGTACTGTAATTGGAATTCAGCTACCTTTCTTCTCCAATCAAATATATGCAGTTCTTCAAATGGATAACTTCTTCTACAGCCAGATTATTCTCAGCTTTAAAATATAGGTGCATTATAACATGTAAGCCTCAAAAATTTTAAAGAATATGATACTAGCTGTTCTGATAACCAATACAGGCTTTGTGAAAATAGTCAGTGGCACTATTAAAATATACTGAAGGGGGGGTAAAATAAAACAAAATATAACATGTATTTTCATAGACTAAGCCATCTCAATTCTTGGCACAACATAAACACATCAATTGATTTTTAAGTACTAGATTAATATCATCAGTCATTTTTTGTATAATTTTCCAGTATAAGGAAAGTGGATTTTTTTCTTCTGAGATACATGGTTTTACTGCCTTCACAATTCAGAGAACCTTACCTTTCTACTCGTTTAACTTATGTTTTCATTTTATTACTCAATATGAATTTGTAACCACAATACTCATAAATTAACACAGATCATCCAGCTTAACATATTTTAAATGGTTTGTAATATGTGATTAATAAAATGGTTTCATTAGACTGGACGCATGTAGTGTACCAGTTGTAGCAAATACTTAAGACTTTGTATTTGCTAATATAATTCTTGACTCTGCCTTACTTCCTTAGAGTACATTTTTATTTTACCTCATTTTTCTGATTTTTAAATTTATTTTAGTTGTATACCCTTTGAAGTTCACATTCTACTTTATTGCTCATGACCAGAGAGTGATCTTTAGGACCTTGCTTGTGTGCATGTTACTTTCTCATGTAGTAACAAGAATATTTGTTAATAAATGTTCTTTGTACTAGGAAAAAGACTGATATAATAGTTTCTAAACTATTTAAAACTTGTTATTGCTTTATTTTACTCTTTGCTTCTA
Organism: Pteronotus mesoamericanus; assembly: GCF_021234165.1. Classification (NCBI taxonomy): domain Eukaryota; kingdom Metazoa; phylum Chordata; class Mammalia; order Chiroptera; family Mormoopidae; genus Pteronotus; species Pteronotus mesoamericanus. The sequence continues at coordinate 56,705,371 of NW_026555085.1, read as the reverse complement.
TTATTATTATTATTATTATTATTATTATTATTATTATTATTATTGGGAAAAATGGGTTTTCCCGTCAGCACTTATGAAAACTACTAGAACCCTAAAACCTTACTTTTGAAAGGATAACTTTTTATTTATTTTTGTATACTTTGACAGAGGAAAGCATCCTCACTATCATTTTTCCATTTATACTGATAAAATAAGAACATGGTTTGATATTTTAATATCCCTGTTTACTTTTAAGTATGGGAGGGAGAAGACATTTTTTTCTTATAGCTGATTTCTAATTTTTAGAATCTTAAAGATTAAGACCATGTAAGAATTTTAGATTGAAGATAATATCCAGATTGATAATTTTAATGAATTTTATAGCTATAATCTATTCAAATCAAATAAATTTTGGTTTATTTGATGTATTTAATGAATAAAATAGTTTTTAGTTATGTCCTAAATTTATAATACATACTTCTTTAAAATTGTAATAAAAAAGTTTATTCTAACTAAAACAAAAATGTTAGTTTTCATAAACAGGTATATGTAACTCTAAAGAAAATGATGATTATCTAAAGAAATACTGAAGTGTTTATATATATTTCTTCCCCATAGATTGACCCGACACTAGCGAAGCATCGGGAACAGTTGGTCATTGAAGTTGGACGAAAACTAGACAAAGCTAGGATGATTCGTTTTGAGGAACGAACGGGATATTTTTCCTCTACTGATTTGGGTAGAACTGCCAGCCACTACTATATTAAATACAACACCATTGAGGTATTAAACTGAATGGAACAAATACAATAGTATGCTTACTATGTAATGCAGATATTTTTTAGATGTGCAAATAGAGGATTAATGCACAATAATGCAAGTTGTTATTAGAACAGAATGCTTTTAACACAGTGAATTCAATAGCATATACTCAGTAAAGACAAGAAAAAAATAAGACTTTAAATATTAAGGACCCCTTGCCATCTTGTTCAATAAATATATCCCAAGCAGGAGATACACTGAAGCTGATACAGCTGAGCATGTTGGTGAGACCTATGGAATGAATGCCCAAATAATTTTAACTGGGAAGTGATGGCTTAATGATATCTTTGAATACAAAGTTGAAAAATAATTGAAAGTCATTGATAAACACTGACTAAAGAAGAATTAGAAAAAGTATTAGAATTGTAAATGTAATTTTGACTACATAATTGTAACCTTGCTTGTTGCCATTTGACACAATGTTATGTAAGACTAGACCAGGTGCTACTATAATATTTACACGTTAAAGAATACGTGTGTGTCTTTATGTATGTTTATATGCATATGTATGTACATATATATGTTAATGCACAGGAATACTGAACAGTGATCACCTGTGGGGAATGGACTTAACTTTGAAAAGAGAGGCACGGGTTAAGATGAATTTTTACTTTTTATTCTTAGAGAAAGTTGGATTTTTTAAATTTTATTCATTTTTATTTTTGTATTTAAAATTATTTTTCAATCACAGTGTTAATAGAAATCACTAAAGTGAAATTGCTTCATAAATATGAAAAGCTAGGTCTATGTGAAATCTAAGTTTTGTACTTACTTGACATGTGCTTATGCCTTTAACATCCATCCATTTTGTCCACTAAGTAACCTTTCCCATTAATCCACCTGATAATGTGTTGGTGTCAGACTACATCCTAAACTTGTTTGCCACTCTCTTTCGGAAATTGTGCCTTTATTCAGCTTTCTTTTTATTCTATGTGGCCTTTTACTGATTTTTTTCTTCCCATTTTCCTGAATTTCTATATGCCTTCATTAGTAATATTGTAGCATTGTCACCAAAATCTTCAGGTTACATCTTTTTAGTTATTCCTCTCTGAATTTCATAAGATGCATTGTTAATTTAAATTTGGTGAATGGTAGATTTCCATATGCCTATTTTGAAAATAAGCCAAAATCATAATTCTATGCTGAACATTTTTTTTAGATATTAATGTAGGTTTGTTAAGTGATTTATTGCCCTTTTTGTTTCTAAAGAAGGGTCTTCTCTAGCTAACTCTATTTTAGGAATACTTTTTAGTGTCTGATAAATAAGCAGTGATTTGGAATAGTATGCCACAGACATCATAACTCTGTATTGTCAAGGCTCAAATGTTCTCTAAGAGTGTGTGATTTACAGTCATGTTTTTAATTTAAAATATTTTATTGGACCTTCTATTTTAATCACATATAACACTTACCTTGGTAGACCTTCAATGAACTCTTCGATGCTCACAAAACAGAAAGTGATATCCTTGCTATAGTCTCCAAAGCTGAAGAATTTGAGCAAATCAAGGTAAGATTACTTGAAGCTTGAATCAAATGCATATAACATATGTATTCATTCATTTATAAAAGCTAATAAGTAATTGTATTGTTATCCCTGATATTTTGTGAGCTGTATGGCACTTCACATTTGCAGTACCAGCAATGTTCTTCCATTTTATCAACAATGGCCATTATCCTAGATTATATTATGTCATACCTGCCATCATTCTTTGCTCTCTACTGCAAATCAAATGTAATTTAAGTAGGTTTTCAAATAATGAAACTATCGGAGAATATAATATGTAGATTTTGGTTTATTTGCAATATGAAGTTCACTAAAGAAAATATGAAGGACATGTAAGATTCAAACTTAGATCTGAATATTTCTGTACCCATATTATAGTATAATCTTATTAACAGTGAAAACTCTAATACTTTGAATCATAGTACTTCAGAGCTTTAAGCTATGAATGTGTTATACCATATAAAAATATATGACTCTAATGAATGCATTTGGAGATAAATCAAGTTTGTCCTAATCCGTTTGGGCAGAGGTTTTACTCTGGTCAAATAAAATGTGCAGTCTCATCAAATGAAAGATGGTGAGGTCAGAGGATTTAATTTTTGTGGCATATCAAATTTTTATATGTCAATGGCAACTTTAATATTGGTGATGAATAAGAAAATGTAATTGTGTCAACCTCAAGATAATTTCTTATTTTATGTTATTAGCTACCTGAAAACAGTTACTGTTATTTTAGCATATAAAGGAAAATACAAATGGAAACTGCTTTTTAAACTTGAAATGTGGTTTTACTTCAATGAAAAACTTCAGTAAATAAGCCCAAATAATCCTATAAAAACATTGATCCTTCCAGGTCAGAGAAGAGGAAATAGAGGAGTTAGAAGCCTTATTAAGCAATTTCTGTGAACTCTCAGCTCCTGGGGGTGTAGAGAACAGTTATGGGAAAATAAATATCCTGCTTCAAACTTATATCAGCCGAGGTGAGATGGACAGTTTCTCCCTTATATCAGATTCTGCATATGTTGCACAGGTAAGAATATTACTCTCTTCCCATTTTTTCTCTCTTGTTTACTTTTAGAGACTCAATGAATTACTTCATCCTATCAGATTACTATTTTATCCTAGAACTGGTTCTGTTTAATTTGTACATCTTTTATGCCATCTAAGCTATTAGATTAGGAATGGAGGTAGAATCTGGTGGTTAGTTTGGCTCTTTAATATTGCTGTTATTTTTATTTTAGAGTTTAAAGTTCTCAATATCTGATTTATTTTACTTTAAATGATAATGTTTATTTCTTTTGCTTACAAAAGGCAATAATACAAGAAATTTTAAGGAAAAAAAGCAAAGATTGTGGGACCATTATACCTTTCCCCAACCATTAGAAATATAAACAAAGATTTTTATTAGTAAATAAGGCTTTCTAAATATACCTCAGACCATATGTTTAGTATAAGGTTCTGGTTAAAAAAATTATTTCTTCTCTACTGTTGATACTTAAAAATTGAGGACTGAAAGAAAATTATTCTCTAAATTACAGCTTATTTAATGTATAATAATACCGTATTTGAAAAATACCGTAGTATAAAACGTCATAATGTTTATGTGTTTATATTTAAGGTCCATGTAAAGAGTTGGGTTTTTTTTGTATTATTTACCTTTCAAATGAGAGGTTTCCTTTACAGACATGTTTTTTAAAAAACATACTTTAGTTTAAAAGAATACCATTTTCATTATTTTTTATTGAATAATTCCTCTTCTACATTAAGGAGAAATAAAAGCTTAATCGATATACATCTTAGGTTTATAATTTTGCTCAGGGACTTAATATACAAAATATATTTTTGTATTAAATTAATATAAACTGCCATGAATACCAAGTAATGCTTTGATACCACTATAAACATGAAATATTTACAAACATGAACCAAGATGTATTGGCAAATAATTTGAATGAATACAGTAACTTAATTAATGTAACTAAGACACCAGGTGATTTGGAAACTTTTTTTTCCTTTTTGCATCTTGAATAAGATGTTTCCGTCACAGAAAATCTTTATATATTCTGTAAACCCCATAGCTTTATAGTAACCATTGTTTCTAACTTCTTGTTTTTCTAAAAAATAATACAATATTTATTTTCTTATGATTTTACGTTGAAATAGTTAATGATTTAACTAAAATGTAAAGCTTTACTAGATTCTAGATGAGAAATCTACCCACATTTCTGCTTATTTATGCTTTAAAATTATGAAGATATTATCAGAGACTGATATACAAATTGCTTTACAATATAGTATTTACCGTTTCTTCATCATTGGTACCCAGAAAGTCAGTATCAGAACATCAAGGATATATTTCAAAGCATCCCTGGTTTTCTTCAATAGCTATTATGGGTTTATCATCCTTGAATTTATAAATAAATGATTATTGAGTTTATTTATATTTTAAGTTTAGGCCGTCAGTAGTTCCCCAAGCACTTCCTCGGCTCTGTAAAATGGTACTGCTCTATTTCTTTAACTCCATTCTCTCAGCTCCTAAGAAAAATCCTTGGCTCAAGTATCCTATGATTTTATTTTAGAAAGCCGAGATTTATCCCTATAAACTGTACGTGTCAGAGACTTGGATCATTATTCCCACACAATTTATATCATTCTAGATAGAATGTCTTGTTTGTATCCTGTCACATGGGATTTTCCCTTCCATTTCTTTTTAGCTTCAAGGAAACAACTGTGGGTTCTGAGTTAAAAACAAATTACATACTTTCAAACACAGTGGGAAAATTAGTTTGGCAGTTTTTTACAAGAGTAACAGGAATAGTGATTTAAAAAACCTATTTGATAGATGTAATAATCAAAATGTTCATTTTATTTATCATTCTCTGGGTCTAGTAAGAGCCATCTTATTGTTTTTAATGGATATCAGAACTTTCCTCATAGCTCTAAATACCATATTTTTTTTCTAACACTGAACAAAATAGTTGATTTGTTAAAAGACAAATACACATTTCATGTAAAATGTAAAATTGAGGTCCATAACTTCTACCATCATAGTTTCAAGCTGGATCATCTGCTTGCTATTTAAAATCTGTACTTTTTCATCTTTTATGATGTTAATCAGATTTAACATTCTTTATTTTGAAGTACAGATATCATTAGATACTATAAAATGTCTCCAAGTTCATGATTTTAAAAACAATCTTCAATAAAACAATCTGCAATGTTAATGATAGAAGGAAGGAGGCAAAACAAATAGCAACTAACTGTGGAGATGGGGAAAATGTCTTTAATCATTATAACTTTCTATATGTCTGTTGATGAGATTATTTTCAGACCACTGAATTTAAAATATTGGGCTTAAGTTTAGAATTGTTTCGATCTGGCTTTGAAGAGATACTCTGATGCCAACTGTGTGACCTTGCTCAGATTATTAACCTCACCAAGCTTCAGTATCTTTATCTATAAAATTATAATAGCAGGACCAATCAAATGCAGTTGTTATAAAGAGTAAATGAGGTAATATATGTAAAGCAGTTAATATACTGCTTAGTTTATAGGGAGTCATTAACATAGGTAGCTGTACTTATATTTACTTCGTCACCCTCCTCTCACTAATTTTTCTCCCTGACTATATCCCAGAGTCTTCCTTATTTCTCTAAGTAGCCTTGTAAGTTTAATCATCTCACTATACTAGGCTATTATATTCCAGATGGCCTCCACAGCCCCCTAAATGCGTCGAGTGCCTTTTGTCTCTTCCTGCTTCGTTAGTATTTAGGGGGTAAGGGTGGAGCTTCCTGAGAACTTGGAAATAAGACTACCTTCTGAAAGTTAAACAGGCTAACTTCCACATATATACGAAGGAGGTGGTTATTATTGTGTATGAAAATAATTAGGTATATATGAGAATAGATGTTGCCCACAATTAAAGGATGCATCTTGACATACTTCTTTTGAAACTGAGTCTGAATAATAAATGTATTGACAGGTTTAAAAGCCCATGTTATCTAACCAGCAGTCTCCCCTTTTTATTCTTCAGAATGCAGCTAGAATTGTCCGTGCTCTCTTTGAAATTGCTCTGCGAAAACGTTGGCCTGCCATGACCTACAGGCTCCTGAATCTTAGTAAAGTCATTGACAAGCGGCTCTGGGGTTGGGCTAGCCCTTTGAGACAGTTTTCAGTCTTACCACCACACATTCTAACAAGATTAGAAGAGAAAAATCTTACTGTGGATAAGCTAAAAGACATGAGGAAAGATGAAATCGGTAAGAAGGAAGCAAAAGTGTTTTAATATGTTGTTCTGTGCATTTGAAATATTTTACTAGATGTAAAAAGAAAGTATTGTGAATTTTCACATTACTTAAGATAAATTATCCTTTTTATGAAATTTATTTTATTTTATTTTTCAGATCCTCAAATCACATGGTTTTTTTTTAGTAAATGTAAAATGCACAGTGAGGAGCAAGGTGAAAGCAGTGGAGGGGCCAACATATTTAGCATTAGATTCAAATTGGATGGGGGTTCACACAGCCTGAATTCTGGGTAATGCACTGGGCATCTGTCCTGTCAAACTGAAGCCTCCTGAGTACTACGTGCCTCGGTGTCTCCTGGTATTTAGTACTCATTTGGTTCTTCCCTCCCTTTCTACCTCAGCTCACAAAAAATAGATTCTACTTACCAGTGTCTAATTTGTTGCACTCACTTATCCATGTGGAATGCATGAGAGTTCTACCCATCCCACCTTCTTTCTTTTTCTTATCTTTTTTATTTTGTTTTCTTTTTTATTTTATTTTATTTTTTTTTTTACTTTTAATCTTTATTGTGTTTTTTAATATAACCTTTTAGCCTCCTTATACTCCCTTCCCCCTCCAGCAATCACTACACTGTTGGCCATGCCAATGAGCAGAGCAAGTGTCCATCAGTAGATGAGTGGATAAAACAACTATGGGACACTTACACAACAGAATACTACTCGGCTATAAAAAAGAAGAAAATTTTACCCTTTGCAGCAGTATGGATAAATCTGGAAAACATTGTACTAAGTGAAATAAGCCAGTCAGAGAAAGACAAGTACCATATGATTTCACTAATATGTGGAATCTAATGAACAAACAAGGAAAATGGGGACAGACTCATAGGGCAGCGGGGGGTGAAATTAGGGGGTGGAGGGTTTGTGTATGAAAATTTTTTTCATTTATCTAAATTCTAATAGAAGTTCCTCCAAATTTTATGGAGTTTAGGTTGTCACACCATTGAGTGTTTTACATATAGAATGATGTGATGAAAATTAGTCAAAAAAGATTTATCCTCAATTTATTTCTTAATATTTAATTCATTTCAAATTATTTCGTTATGTATATCAGCTGTATCACAGCAAAAAATTAAATGTCACTAAATTCTGCATTTCTTCAGAGTTTCTAAATGAACTTCATCATTACACACAGATGCATCTTTAAACTCCATTGTCACCATTGTTATCAGGCCAAATAGCATTTGGCCTTTTGCTTTTTTCACATAGTATTGAAAAAATATTTTGTATATATATTTTCATGTACATTAACATTTAATTGAACAAATATATAATCCTTTGACTGGGTAATATTTCAGATTCTAAATGAGTAGGTACTCCACGTGAAGAGAGTCGGGCTGAAGAAAAGTAAGAAGGAGGATTGCTGCTAGCTAAAGATCCAAAGATGTGAAGAGAGGCTGAGATAGTTATTTCACTTGTAGTGAGAAGAATACATCTAAGACAGAAGGGAAGCATCAGTATGAATAAAGAGAAATTAAAGATATTAACTGTAAAAGTTGAGAGTATTCACAATGGGTTAACATGTATAAATTTTTTTTGGAAGTATACCATTTCTTTTTTTTAATTGTTGTTCAGTTACAGTTGTCCCCATTTATCTCCCAGTTGCTCTCCCCTGCCCCAACCAACCCCACTCTCAAAGACAGTCCCCACCCCATTGTCCTTGTCCATGAGTCCTTTGTACATGTTCCTTGACTTGTAAATGTTTTATCAAAATAAGGAAGAATGCTTTAGTTTCAAATTTGGATGAATATAAAACATTTGATTCATTCACAACTGTTCTTTAAAAAATATTATTATGAAGAGCCAAGACATATAAGAAATATTGATACTATAACACAAAAGGTAAACTGTAATTGAAAAATAAAATTAAATATGCATATGTAATATATATATATGTAACCTATTCCCACTTAGTTACTTGGACTAGAGTAGGAAAATGTTTATAGTAAGTCACATTTATCTGTGACTCCCCACCCCACCCTGGGCCTCACCTACGTATCTCTATCTTAGAATCTGATAATTTATGAAAAATATGTGTAGTGGTTAATGTGGTTAATTTTGTGCCAGATTGACCATATTTAATATTTTATCTTTGTTTTTTGGAAATGGGTATGGATGGATGAGTTGTTTTATTATTAAAGCATTTCCCATCATGGCTATAAAGTTCTGAAATAGACCTTGAATAAATTAATGGCTATTTTCAAAAAACACTAAATATTTTTATAATGTGTCATAAACTAACTAGAAGAAAAGAAAAACCGTTTATAGTAGTTCTAGTAAGTCTCAGTAATTTTAAGAACTCTATTAATAGCTGAAGAAACCTTGATACTGGTTTTCAGAGCTATGAATTGCTAATTCAAGTTAACTATTACAAAATATTCAAACATGCCAGGTCAAGAATGTCAGCTATTCTACGTAGCAAATCATAAAACAAGCAATAAAATCACCTTCTCTGAAATCCTATTTACAAGTCAGATTATATTGCTTTTATTCTGTTGGACACGTTTCTTCTATGTGATGTTTTCCTTGCAGGTCACATGCTGCATCATGTGAATATTGGACTCAAGGTCAAACAATGTGTTCATCAGATTCCTTCTGTTACAATGGAAGCTTCCATTCAGCCCATCACACGGACTGTACTCCGAGTGACACTCAGTGTCTGTGCTGATTTCACGTGGAATGATCAGGTAGAAAAGGAAAATGTCTATCTCAATGTTAAGCAAAAATGTCTCTGCTGCAGCTTCAATTGTACCTCCTTACATCTGTCCTTAAGGCATTTAGAAAATTCTCTCAAAAATATATATTAAAGAGTCATTTAAAACATTGTAATAATTATTTATTCTCATCATCGAGAAGAATGTGTGGTATAATATATTAATATGTTAACCATGAGACCTCTTCAGAACATCTAGGTCACCTAAAATCTCAACATTGAACAATCATTTAGTGAATTCAACTGCATTAGGCCTTTGCTTAATTCTATCTTCTTTCATTTTTCTCTGTTGTCTTCGTTTTTTCCATCTCTAATACTGTCATCTTGGCCTACTAAAAACTCAAGATTCTCCATATTGAAGGAGCCCTTTTTATATCCTTATATTATCATTCTCTTCTTTAACATTACATTGGACTTGTACAAAGAGCATTCTGTATTTCCTCCTGGTCACCTGCTTCTTTCCTGCTGAGACTACTACTTCAATCAAGGATCACCAAAGACTGACTGGTTGCCATAATAGATGGCTTTTTCATAGTTACATTCTTTACCTAAGTGAACATTCAGCACTATACATAGTCCTTGAAAATGTCCTCCTTGGCTCCCATCACTTTCCCACTTCTGTTTTTACCCCTTCTTCTGTTCTTTCTTAATACCTTTGATGTTTTTATATACATGTGAAGAAAGATCCATGGATTCTCTTCTTCAATCAATATTTCTTAAGGTCTATTTTTGTACCAGTTACTATGTAGAGAGTACAGTAGAGTTATAGATATGCAAATAAGATTCACTCCTTTCTTTCAAGAAGCCAGTGAGGGAAGACAAGTAAATCAGTAATTGTAGTATAGGAATATTTACTTTACATGTTTACTATAAGGTCTAGTTAAGTGGATACAAATACCTTCTGATTTATATGACATTAGTATATCTTTAATGTAAATGAATTTTATTAAAAACATGCTCTAAAATTACACAGCCATAGTCCTTACCCAAATCTACCATGGTCTTAAAGTGATATAACCTTTAATTTCTTCAGTTTCCTCATCTGTAAACATTATACTAATAATTATCTTTCTCATAGAATTTCTGTGAGGACCAGATGATGTAAAATTATATTTAATATTTAAATCAAAAGTTAAATATAAAATTATAGTTAACCATAAACTCATTTTTCAAGTTTTATGTTTAATAGAATGTTTTTGAAATGCATAAAAGTTTCATATTTTTTTTACCTAGTTTTCTTCTTTCAGTATCCACAATAAGTCTCTCACAATTTGGTTTAATTCACCAGTAAAAAGAGGAGTATTTAATTGTTTTTATAATTAACTCTCTTAGTTAGAATGCTCTTGGCTGTAAGAATAAAATACATGACTCCCTCAAACTGTTAAACAAGAAAACACATTATCTTTCACAATAAAATGTCTACAAGTAGAATAGGCCCTAAAGATGACTGAGTCTTCTGTTTCACCGTATCATTCAGGGCTCAGGATCTTTGCCTCCTTTTGTTCTCCTGACACTGTTAGTCTCTTGTCAAATGTTTTCATACTTTTCTGTTCATATTTAAAGAGAGAGGGGAATGCCCCATTGCACCAGCCCAAAGCAAGGGCTGTAAGACCTCTTCTTTAGTCTAATTGGGCCATTATTGGTCATGTGCCTGTCCTTTACCACAACTTGTTGGGGGCGGGGGCAAGGGGTGGTGCCATAGCTGATTGACTTGTTCTAATCAAAACTATTCTAGGAAATGAGGTCACCTTCTCCTGAGTCACTTGAAAGAGAGATGAATACTGAGTAAGGCTGGGCTTTGTTAGGGAAAAAGGAGGGGAAAAAGAACTAATACACAAAAGATGGTATTTAATTTATCCAATGGAATATGACTTGTCTATAAAAAGAAATGAAGTACTGATGTGTACTATAATAGGAATTATCTTGAAAACATTATAGAAAGTAAAGGAAGCCAAGTTGTAAAACCACATATTAGCTGATTCCCTATAAAATGACCACATATTAAATGATTTATATGCAATGTCCAGAATAAACAGATCTATAGAGAAAAAAAAGCAGATTATGGATGTCAAGGGTTGGAAGTTGGGGGAATGGGGAAAGATAGGTAGTAACTGATAATGGGTACAAGTTTTCTTTTTAGGACGATGAAAATGTTCTAAAATTAGATTATAGAGATGATTGTACAACTTTGTAAATATATTAAAACCATTGAACTCTATAACTTAAATGTAAACTTTGATATATCAATAAAGCTGATAAAAACAGTAGGTGCTGGATATACAAACAACAGTATTTTCCTTACTTGAGTCAAAATATACATAGTATAAGGATACTGTTTTTCTTCTAGGTCCATGGGACAGTAGGAGAACCCTGGTGGATTTGGGTAGAAGATCCTTCAAATGATCATATTTATCATTCAGAGTATTTTCTAGTTCTTAAAAAACAGGTAAATATTTATGTATGGCTATATGCTTATGTTGCTATTATAAATAGAAAATATAAACTAATAATTTCTGCTTTTACTTATTCTCTATAATTTCTAATTTCATTAAAGCTTTTTCAAGTTTCTGTGTGATTTTAAACGAAAACAAATGTTACAGTATTGATATATTCAATCTGATCTTAGTTTGAGAAGTTGAATTATAATCTTTATCATTGTTTAAAGCATGGCTTCCAGAAGGATGGAATATGTCAAATAGGTGGGATAAATAATATAAAAATAAATTAAATTAAATAAATAGGAAATAACAAACTTTAGGTGCTACATAATTACCACTGTACTAAATAGTATTGAGTCACATTGTGATTTTTTAAAAAATTTTAAATGCAAAAACAGCTTTATTTAAATAACTACCGTGGCAAAAAGATTGGAGAAAGGGCGGGGGATGAAAGTCCAAAAAGGCAGGAGACACATAGTACAGCAGTCCCCAACCATTTTGGCACCAGGGACGAGTTTTGTGGAAGACAGTTTTTACTGGAGTGGGGACAGGGGAAGGATGGAGGGGGGATGATTCAAGCCCATCACAGTCAAGCCCCGCTCCTGCTGTGGAGGGGGTGGGGAAAACCCCCCTGACATGATAGAGTGAGAGTCTTAAATGGGTCCATCAATTCATTTCCTTACAAAAGGCAAAAGATAAGTTTCAAATTAACATTTCACAACTCTCACTATTCAGATATAATTTAAAAACAATAATTATCACATAAGGCGTTCCTTTTAAAATTCTCCATAAATCCCAAAAGACTCAGTTTGATTCTAGATACTTGACTTGGATGATGCCTCAGTCCTATACCAAAGAGAAAGAAAGCTTCAGGCTTGGAACCTTGGTGGGCAGCAGTAGAATTTCATAGCAATGTTTTGTTTTCATTGCCTTTGTCTTCATAATTACCTTCTATTATGGCAAGTGATTCTGTTTTTCCACTTAATGAAGTGATCTAATTTAAACAAAAATATTAAATGAAAATCATACAGTTAAGTAATTGAATGACTAAAGTTTGGGAAATTTTGATTAAAAAAACAAATTAGTGACTCATTAATTTATGATGAATACAGTGTAAATACTGAAAATTGAGTATAACTTTTACCTTCTGTTATATCAGGTATCCTCAGAAAGGAACCACCCACAAGTTTCTGAAGCATTTGAATAGCTCACCTATTTAGAAATCCAAGATGTTTTCTTTCTAGTGTATATTGCTTTAGATACCATTGTCTTAACAATAGACTAGTAAGACCTTTATGATATTAGAATATCTATGTTCATTTTAGACTTTGTTTCACATTAGGTCATTAGTAAAGAAGCTCAACTGCTGGTATTTACAATCCCTATTTTTGAACCTTTGCCTTCCCAATACTACATCCGAGCAGTGTCTGACAGATGGTTAGGAGCTGAGGCTGTATGTATTATCAACTTTCAACACCTGATTCTGCCAGAGAGGCATCCTCCCCATACAGGTAACATATTGAATAGTAACTTGAACCATTGATTTTACAAAATTGTTTCAGTTAATGTTAAAAAGTATCTGTGCTTTAAAGTTGTTGGAATCTGAATCACAACCCAACTTAAAATAATTCAACTTCATCTTTCATAGCAGTGAAAGAGAGAAGACTGATGGGAAAGTAAGGTAGAGGTAGTGAGATTAGTTATAAGTTATTATAAAAGTCCAGCTAAGACATGAAGAGGGCCAAACCTAAGGCAGTGGAGATAAAAAATGGGGGTCAAGACTTTCTCTTTATAGAGAGATGGAACTCCTACCTTTTGTGACAACATGGATGGAACTGGAGACTATTAAGCTAAGTGAAATAAGCCAGTTGATGAAAGACAATTACCGTATGATCTCACCTATAAATGGAATCTATTCAACAAAATGAACCAATGAACAAAATAAACCACAGCCATGGAAACATGGAGCAGGCTGAAAGTGACCAGAGGGGATGGGGAAAGAGGACAATGGTAGAAAGAAGGGGAAGAGACTGGACAAAGAACATGTATGAATGACCCATGGACATGGACAACAGAGTGGGAATTGACTGTGGGAGCAGAGGTGGGGCTGGGATGGGTGGAGGGGGGAAAAGGGGAAAACCTGAGAACTCTTAATAGACTAAACATGATTTACAAATTAAAAAATAAAAACTTTATTAAAAAAGATAATTCAAGTTCATTTTAGTTCTCATTGGCTACAGCAACAGTTCATTTGATCACTTTAGTCAGTTGTCTAATAGATCAAAAGTAATTTGTTATAGTAACCATTCTAATACCAAAGTTTGCGAATAGCTGTCATTTTTCTACAAATTGGAGGAGATGTTGTTTTGTTCTATAACACGCATGTTTTTATACACCTGTCATTCAAATTATTTTCCTGATTGGAAAAAAAAGATATGGCATTGTAGTTGGCTTATGGGGAGCTCCCCCCGAAAAAGTTACCTAGTGGGTCAATATTATAAGTGTGGTAATAGGGAAAAAATGATCTGTAACTAGTATGTAAGAATTTATGTTAAGCTTTTTTTCCTCTCTAAAGAATTAAGGTTTGTTCTAATTTAATCTAATGACACAGTATTCAGTATTGTGCATATTTTCCAGTTAATAACAGTACCTTTTGCATCTTTCAGAATTATTGGATCTTCAGCCTTTACCGATCACAGCTTTGGGGTGTGAAGCATACGAAGCGCTGTACAACTTTAGCCACTTTAACCCTGTGCAGACACAAATATTTCATACTCTGTATCACACAGACTGTAATGTCCTACTTGGAGCACCCACTGGATCGGGAAAAACTGTTGCAGCTGAATTAGCCATTTTCAGAGTCTTCAACAAGTACCCTACCTCAAAGGTCTGTTTGAAAGAATCACATCTTACATTCAGTTAGAAAAGGCATTTCATAATCATTTCATATACATTTTAGAACTGTGTACTACGCAGTTCTAAATACACTGGCAGGACTCAATGAGCAGCTTTGAAACTTCTAGGAAATGTTTTCAGCTGGTGGAGAGGGTGTCGGGTTTGGGGGCAGAGGGGGAGATCAGTATTAAAACAGCTGGCCGCAAGAAAATTTACTTTAAATGTTGGAGTCCTCTAGTTCGATTTCTGAAATACATATTGGTACTCACATGTCCTTTCCTCATAATAAGATATCTATACTTTATCGGCATTTTCATTTTAAGATACCTAATTCAAAGCTGTAATTATAAGATATATAATGATTCAAAATCCAAAGTCTTTGGCTACGAAGGAAATGCAAATACAGTACTTTAACAAATACAGTTTGATTATACAGAGGAAATGTTGAGGTAGCTTTTACTCCACTTTCCTGTACCTGATGATATCATTATGTAACATAAAATAACATGACAAGTCAAATAAGTACGGATTTTAAGTGTTCTTGAAATAAGAGGTACAGCTTAAAAACAGCGTTTTTTTAAAAGAAAGCTAGTTCGCATGTTGTGATTGGAATTATGTGCCATTTTTCTGATTGTGTGATTTCAGAAATGTTTTAACTTCCTTTTTTAGTGACTTCCAGTTAGTGGCTTTTCTTCCCTGTTTAAAGTTTTCCTACTTCTCAATGTATTATGTGGTTATTGATCCATTGGGTGATCAGTACACCAGTAGAGCTCTAGTCTAAATTTGAAATCTTTTAGAAAGAAAAGAAGTATTTTTTTAGTGAATAATCTGTATGTAAATTTGATTATTAGGGTCATTTGTTCTTTCTAAAAAATAATAAAAGTATAACATATAAAATAAACATATCACTAGCATCTTCCATAAAAGTCTAAATTAATATTTAGGCAAGCAGGTTATTTCTCTTCAGAATTTTAAAATTAGTAACTTTTTCAAAAAGTTACAACTCAGATAACTCTTGATTATAATTCCAGGAAAACCTTATTTTCATCTGAAACCTAGTTTTCTCTAAGTAATATATACTGTCTCATAACTTTTCTTTATTCTTTTATATTATGTTACAAGATAATTTTACTATAAAATAGTTTTTAAAAAATTACCTCTGGTACTTTTTACAAAATATCTAAAATTTATTTGGTCAGTATTTTTATGATGTACTTACTATATTTCAGTCTTACTTTTGGATAAATGTAGATTAAGGTAATGACTTCTTCCCATTAATTTCAAATTTTAAGTATTTCAGTATTATAAGATGCATTTCAAAACCACACTGTTCATGAATCTTCTTGCCCACGCCCCCCCCCCCCCACCTTCAGGCAGTATATATTGCGCCCTTAAAGGCCCTAGTACGTGAAAGAATGGACGATTGGAAAGTGAGAATAGAAGAAAAACTTGGTAAAAAGTAAGTTCATATTTTTTCCTAAGGATACTCTTTGAATAACCTAAAGGGACCAACAAATAAAAGATTTGCATAAAACAAATAGTTTTACAGTGATTTCCATTATGTTTTATTTAAAGGTATAGTACATTAGATTCCATATATGAGTGAAATCATATGGTACTTGTCTTTATCTGACTGGTTTATTTCACCGAGTAATGTTCTAACAAACTGAACTAAGAAACAGAATAGTGACAGACTCATAAACAGAGTGAACTGGCAGCTCTAGGGGTGGGTTTGAGAGTGGAGGGATTAGCAGAAAAAAAAAAGAAAGAACTCTTGGTCATGGACAACAGTGTGGTAATTGCGGGGAAAGAGGGGTGGAGCAGGGTATAGGGGTTATAAATGATAATGAAAAAATACAATTAAAAAAGGTATCATAACTACTAAAATGTATCAATATTGCCAGTTTTATGATTAAAAAATAAAACTCTTTAAATTATTCAATATGAATACTTTCATTGGCAAGATAATTTACAAAACAATAAAAATTTTTTAAAGGACATGATATTTTAAATGATATTTAAATATTACATGAGGTTATTCATTGTAGTATTGTTTTTAATAGCAAGATTTCAGGCAACCCAAGTGTCCACTAAATAAATTACGATATAGTCACATAATACAAAATGCTCTATAAAAAGCTCTTTATATATTGAAAGAATGATCTCTAGAGATACTGCTAAAAATGTTTTAAATAAAGTATTCTGCCTTTGTTTTTGCAAAATGGGGATGAATATGAATATATGGTTGCTTCAGAATGAGCACGGGGTGACTAGCTAGTAGGCCTACTTACAGAGACATATTCGCTACATGTTTTTTGAGTCATATGAATATATTACATATTCAAAATAATAAGTAAAAATTAAAAATGAATGAAAATAAGTAAGAATTTTGGGAACATTACACTAGGAAACTAATCTTGCCCTTTTTAAAACATGTAAAAATTGTTTAGTGATTTTTTTAAATTTTGAGTTTGCCTCCACATTTCCCTCTTTCTCTCTATAAAACTGGGTCTGCTCAGAATGAGGTGGCACATTTGTCCCAGCTTGCTTCTGTATGTCCTGATATGTTTGAATCTGCCTCAACTCTATCAAGAAAATTTCAATCTAAGAAATGGAGCTTATACATAATCATATTTTTAATCAATACCTGCTTTTCTGTTAATAACACTTGCCCTCATTGGAAAGGTTTTATTCCAGCATATTGAGAAGAAGGCTTGAGCTCATCTCTCTAAAGTCACATAAGGCAGAGATTTTGCTAACACAATCATAGCTAAGTTTAACACATTTTCTATCTGCATAAAAGTTATATTGTTAGTCTTTTGAATTTATACATCCTTCATTTTATGGGAGAAAATCATCTTAAAATTCTTAGGAAACCTATTTTGGACTCAAGTCATAGAACATTTCAGAAATCAAAGGGAGATAATGTAGTCTTAAGCATTATAAAATACTATTTTGAAAGATAGATTATTGCCTTTCCAAGGTCATATTACTTGAGAAGTTAAAGGGATTGTTTTTATTCCTCTCCAGAGTTATTGAACTAACAGGGGATGTGACTCCTGATATGAAATCCATTGCCAAAGCTGACCTTATTGTCACCACACCAGAGAAATGGGATGGAGTCAGCAGAAGCTGGCAAAATAGGAACTACGTAAAGCAAGTCACAATTCTCATCATAGATGAGATCCATCTGCTTGGTGGGTACCACTGTATCTGAAGCCATTTTATAAACTTCGACTCTTGTACCTGCATCAGCCAGCATCAGGATTTGTTAAAATGATTAATGTGCATTGCTTTTATTTCCTAGGGGAGGAAAGAGGTCCTGTTCTAGAAGTCATTGTCTCTCGAACAAATTTCATCTCATCGCACACAGAAAAGCCTGTTAGAATAGTTGGGCTATCTACTGCCTTAGCTAATGCCAGAGACCTTGCCGACTGGCTCAATATTCGTCAGGTGTGTGGAAGACTGATAAATCAGACATTTAATAATGTGGCTTAGGTAGCTGCAATGAGGAGTTAACATTATAACTTAAATATAAAAGCTGAAAATGGTTTCTCTCTCATTTTTACTCTAGATGGGCTTGTTCAACTTCCGACCATCAGTACGCCCAGTTCCACTGGAAGTTCACATCCAAGGCTTCCCAGGCCAACATTACTGTCCTCGAATGGCTAGTATGAATAAGCCTACATTTCAGGGTAAGCTTCATATTCTTGGAATGAATAGCAACCATTTTATGTGGTAGCCTTTAAAGACATTATAAATAATTTGGGTTTCTTTGAAAGGGTGATATTGCTCCAGCTTCTACAGATATCTAAAGCTATTCACCTCAACTGAATTAGATTTATAAATAGTAAGATCTCTGTAGCACAATAAATGTGTATAATTTTAAATAGTAATTAAACTGATCTAAAATTCTGTTAAGGTGTTTCATTATGGAAGTAGCTTAAGCAAACAATAAATAGAAGCCACAGTAAAAACAATCATGTAATAATTAATTTTTACAAGAACCATAAAACTTAGAAATCTCAGCACTGTTTTTAGCTTCTGTTTCTGTGGGTTTTTTTGTTTTGTTTTCCCTTTCTAACAAATTAGGCAAGCAGAAAAAAATTTAAGAATAACACTCATTTTATAGAAACATGTTTTGTTTAGACTACATAAGGAATATTTATTATATCAATTAAAAATAACCTCCAAAATAAATTCTCTAACGTGAGCTGCTGTTGATTGTGAGGTGACAGTTGTGAGGTGACTTTTTAGCTGCTATAATTAGCCTTATGACAGAAGCAAAGTATTGATTGTGAACTGGAGACCAATCTTGGCAGTTCAGATTATTTATACCTCCACAGAAGCATTGTACAAAATCACTAATGAACAATAAATCTGCTGTGAGCTGTTCAGGCACACCTGTTCTTGCAGCAGCAAAAATTCATTAAATGTGGAGGTCTAAAAAAGAGACATTCATTCGCGATTATGTGTACAAATGATACCAATATTGTACTAATATGGTATTTTAAACATTGCACCTCTAATATGATTTATCAAAGCATTGCCATTTACATTCTATGATATTCTGATAAACAGTGAATGAGAAATATGATAAATGAATTTATTTTTTCATAGTATGTATTATTGAGTTTGTTTTATTTAAAGAATGGATGATTGCATACCAATGATTGGAATGAAGCATTTTGATTTGTGTAAATCAGTAGTAAATAACTGAAATACACTTCTCTAAATATGGTATCAATACAGCAGCTGTTTTTATAAACTAATTATACCCATAGTTTATCATTATAGTTCTTTGAATTTAGAAATATGATTTTATGATAGATTTATTTCTCACTAATAGAGTATAAATGTAGTCAAGGCCATGTCAACATTCCATTATAAACCTTGTTTCTTAGCCTATAAAAAAATTCTACTGCTCACATTTGAAACAAGAAATTATGAGCCTGTTGAACTTTCTTATATAAAAGTTTTAAGTCTTTCCGACTATTTTAAGAAAGCTAGGCAGACATAGCTATTAGTTTTACTTGTGCCATTTTACCAGTATTTTGGAGGCTGTCTATAGCAAAGAGACCTCTTTTTCAATTAGGTCAAATAATATACGTGGCTCTTTATGTTTTCTAGGGTTTTTTCAGGCTTAAGACCCAATTTTCGATCTGATCACCTTGTGTGTGTCAACTACCCAGCTGCCATCATGCAGATACAGATTCAGGCCTAGGGTTCTCATCAGCTCTCTTCCACATTCTCTTACCTCCCCACTTCATGCCATACATGTTTTTAGAAAAACAGAGGAAAATATTCTTCTGGCCTATCTCTTACTAGTTTATTGATACAAGCTCTCTTAATTTTCCATTTATTGGAAACAGGGCAAAACCAAAAGGAATTTTTGTGGCTTTTCCGAGTTTTCATGACCCTTCAGGACTTGACTTTCTCTTCACATCCCAGGACCCGCTAACTCTGCAATATCATTTACGCAAGCAGAAACCCAGCTCAGAAATAGAAAACACAACCTCAGATTTAGTATCCGTATTACAGCTGTTAATGGAGAGTCTCAGCTTTCAAGTGCCTCTTTCCTCAGGAGCTGAGCACAGAACTGGGAGCTAACAAAATTGAATCTTCCCTGTTCCAGGTGGCATGCTCCCTTAGGGCTCCCTCTCCTTTATTGTCCTTCCTCAAGTGTGCTTTCAGTACACCTGTTGATAGTACCTCAAATAACACTATGCTTCATGACCAAATTAAGAATTCACTTAAATCATTTACAACATTAGCTTTCATGTATCTCTTGATATTCTAATAAATTCAGATTTCAGTGTAAGTGGCTTACCATTTTATTTTCCACAACTTTTCAACAGCAATTAGAAGCCATTCTCCAGCCAAACCTGTTTTGATATTTGTCTCATCAAGACGTCAAACTCGTCTTACTGCTTTAGAATTGATAGCCTTTCTGGCTACTGAGGAGGATCCAAAGCAGTGGTTGAATATGGATGAAAGAGAGGTACGCAGTGTATTTTGTTTCTACTTTATGTACATGTCAAGTTAGTTTGTTTTGTAGTATAATAGAAATTACATATTAATTATGTTTAGTTTTAATTTATACCAAAAGTTTAGTATAACACTATAGAAACTTTGAAAAAAAATAGGGGAAAGAACAAATGCATAATATAATACTACCACTTTAACACTATGAATATTTTGATACATTTTCATATTTTTCCACTAAATATTTATTTTTGTATCTGTAGTTATCCCCATAGTTTTTTCTTAAATATCATCACCTGTGTATTTTAATATTCAACTAAGTTTTTATAATATTTGAGTGTTTACTGCCCTCAAGAAACAGTAATTTTATAAAACACACTTTTAACAAAATATGTAACATGACTATTTTCAAAAATTTAGAAAACCCTAAGTATATAAAAATTAAAAAGCTCTTGTTATACTTTAACTAAGTAAAACCATCATTAAAATTTTAAGAAATTAAAATTTTTATATCCACATAATTATATTCATTATGTGGGTATTCCATTGTATTTTCTGCAATAATTAAAAACTTACACATCTTTATTATTATAGGGTTTTTTAAATTTTTCACATACACTGCTAATTGCTTTTCAGAAAAGCTATTCCATTTGATGTTACCACCATCGACGTGTGAATTATCAGTAGGACCTGAAAGTGACAGTTCTACCACATCCTCATTTGTTGTAATTTATTGATTTATTGTAGATGCAATTTTTTATTTTAATTCTTTAACATGTCTTGATTTTGTGTACTTGAACTTTTTTTCATACATATGTTTACTAATTGTCTACTTTTTTCTTTTTTGTCTCTTCATTCCTCTGGGCATTATCTGTTGCAGGACAGGTTTTTCCTTATAAATTTGTGTGAGAGCCTTAGCAAATTAAGCGCGCGCACACACATACATCTAAAACTTTATATGATATAATTTTTCCCATATATGTTTATTACTATATATGCATGTGAATCTTTCATCTGCTTTATTAGTTAATTTTGCTCATTCTAGTTCATTGATGATTTTTTATCTTATTAGTTTTTTACAAATAGAGTTTTGTCATTTTTTTATGATACAATCTGTTGCTATGGTTCTGCTACTCCTCAATATAAACATTTCTCCTCCCTCCATAGATTTATATATAATGAGTTTCCTTTCTTATACTTTTCCAGTTTAAAAAAAAAATTTTCCTAGTTGGAGTTAATGATGAAAAAATAAGTGAAATTGGTAATGGAATTTTTTCACTGTCTCCCTTCTTCCTCCATATCTCCCTTTTCTCATTTCATGCAGTCTGAAAAACAGTACAAACACTTTTTTTAATTGACTAGTATCCAGCCTCAACAGTATGCATTTTCTCCCCTCCTGCTACTCATGACTTACTTATGGTTAGTAAGCCTGTTGGATGCTACTGTATACATAACAGTAATGTGTTAACTAATATTTCAAAATGTTCTTGCAGAAGATCACAGATGATCTTATTTACTAATAAGTAGCAGACCCCAAAATTAGTTTCTTATAAAAGATATCACATGACTCTTTGAAGCAGAGTGAAAGCTACTTTATTTTTCAAGTTTCATCATTACTTTTTTAATGTTACTTGTATGTGTGCACAAAATATTTATACAAGATAATACTTTAAGATCAAAATAATTTTGTCAAAAGGTTTCTTATCCTGTGTTATTTAATTAACATGCCCAAATAATCACCCTGTTGTATCTAAACAGTATCTTGACTTAGGAGGCAAATGCTGAAAAAAATAGATGTATGGACTATTGACAGTTTAGTTTATGTGCGGCATCGATCTAGGCTTAATTTTTTTTCTCTTTTGTTTCATTCCTAAAAGTGTTCCAAATGGAGACTTTTCTTTGATGTCAAGGTACAAAGTACATACCTATTGAACACACTTTGGGATGTTGGCTAAACGTATGTATAGAGAGAGAGGCTGTGTATTTAGCACATATGTGACTCACATTAAACTCAAATGTGAACCTCATGTGCTCTTCCTGGGTATAGTACAACTATACTCTTTCTTTTTTTCTTTTTTCATTTTAATGTATGAGACCTAAGGAACTGTGGACAGCCTAACCACTGTATAAAGTTACTTCTCTATTTTGTATTTTTCGTCAGCACAAAAATTTCTGATAAAGGCTAATTAGAAACCATAGAATTTACTTGCAAGGATAAATAGGACAGCTAGAAATTGTCATTTCCCCAAGACTATCTTAAGACGAAGACAAGCCAGGCTTTGTTTTACTCCTGCCTCTAAAAGCAATCACCTTCCAAATAAAAATTTCAGAGACTTTGCAACTGATCACTATGCAAATTGAATTGTACCAAAACCTACTATAAAGCAGGCATTTCTGCTGTTTAGTCCCCCAGAACATCTTAAAATGGAAGTTCTTTTTAACACTTTAATTGTTGTAAGAGTTATTTTCCATAATGTCCTGGGCTGGAAGCTTACAGCTATCCCTGTTGGGACCCCTGGTGCAGTGTCAGATTGGTGTTCCGTGGCAGACACAGTACTCTGGGCAGGACTCCAGGTTGACAACTGGAGCATTCAAAGGCGGCATTGTACACACGGGAGCTGTTACCCTGGCAGCTGTGGAGCAGGTGCCTGTGGTGTAGGGCAGCCCCAAAATCCTGCAGTTGAATGCCGTTAAGTCAAGAAGTGTCCCTGGATATTGGAGGTAGAAGGGAAGGGGAGACAGAAAAGGAAGCTAGGGCAAATCTGAAGGCAGAGAAAGAATATGATGGAGGAAGAATATACATGTTCTAATTTATTTCTTGGCAAAGGCAAGGTGGGTTCCCTGTCTATCTTTTTAACACTGTAAAGTTTCAAAGTAAAGTATTAGGAAAGACCCCTTCAAATGTATCATCGATGTGAAATCATATTGCAGCATGAGGAAACCACAAAAGTTATCCCTTTCATATTGGCCATTTTGAAGTAATTGCACCATATTTGCAGTTACTGCTTGTCATAATTTTAAAGTTCATGGGCATCTGCTACCATGTCATTTGGATTCTTGGTTTGACAGCCACCACTTCCCCAAACTGTTAACCCCAAACTATTGTTGGGCTTTTGCTCACTTGCTCAAGCTTCAAGTTCAAGACAAGTTCAAGACAGAAACCTCAGAATGCCTCAGCTTCAGTCTCTAGCATGCAGCTGAAATAGGGATCATCTTCCTTTCTTTGACCTCTCTTGTAGGAGATGTTCAGATACTAGCTATTTGTGAACAGCAAAGGTCCACTACATTTCTTTAGCTACTCAAACCCACTCACACACCATTCTCTCCTTACCTATACACTAAAAAAAAATTTTTTTAATTTCTTCTAACAATGCAGTTCTCACTCATATATCCTAAATCCACTCATCTCTCCCTAGATGACACAACTGAAAATTTCATCATTGACTCCATTAGTCCTAGATCTCTTGGTTATTTTCAGTGACCCTCTGGTTCTTTTGCATTCTCATCTCAGTAGTCTTCCTCTAGTTAGTGGACTATGCTATAAAGTTACCCACACTCAACACATGCTATATTCAACAGTGGAGGATAGGGAGAGGAAAGAGCAACAACGTCAGGTAAAATATGTGAAATATGTTAGTTCATATATGAGACAGCAAGGAAACAGGTAGATTCCACAGTATTTGTTTCTGCACCTGATCAGGAGGTCAAACCAATATTTATGATTTGTTTTCTCTGCTATCCATCACCTGTACACTTCTTTAAGCAGCCCCTAAGGTAATGAATATTCTTTATCCAGTGAGGTAACCAAAACCCACATTCCTGAAATATTGGAAATTAGATTTGATATAGGCTTAATATATAGGGCTTCACTTTGATTCATTTTTCAAATGGATGCAGTAGTGTGAGAAGATTTCTCTAGGGTCCATCTACACTCTTTCCTCCCGTTATTGTATAGGAACAGCGTAATTTTTATATCAGGGTCAGTCACCTAAATTACATTATGAGAGCCCAAAATGGACATGGTTATTTCAGCTTCCAAGTAAATTGTTACATCTCTTGACTAGCCCAGCTAGAATTATAGAGAAAGGAAACAAGATTTTTTCAAGTGGTTTAGCAGCTATGATTGCAAAAGTCATCCCTATGCATTCACTACCTGATCCCTAGGACTGCATATTCTGGCAGTGAGAAAAAATAGTATCATTTAATGATCACTAACTAGTTCAGAACAAACACTTCATCCTACAAGATAGCATCCCAGTCTTGGCCAAGAAATGTCCCTCACCTGCCAAGATAGGTCATTAATCTATAAAACCAGCTCTTTCTGGGGAATGAGGGACAGCGTAAGACCAGCAGATTCCATAACATCCGTTGTCTTAATCTTTTTCTGTGAATTTAGTTCTGCAGTCAGAAACATTATACACAATATCATGGTGATGTATAAAACATTTAGTAATTCTCCTTGAAGCTACTAGCAGAGCCTGATGATCAGAAAAAGAAAATCAAAATCCAAAGCGTTCATTTTATATCTTCTCAAGTAGATGTGCCCTCTGTGACTGAAATGGTCAAATATAATTTTCTTTCCAGCAGATAGATATGTGGTCCCAGGTGTAAGGTACTTTATCATGGGCCAGGGTTGCTTGCATTAGTGGCATAGTAGTCACCGAGCATTGGCAGTGCTGGGTCTGCCTGAGGATATGGAAGTCCCTATCTGCCTCGCGCCTGGTCCAGTCTTCATCTCTTCCACCAGGCATCACTTAGTACATGAACCCATTGTACAAAATACTGGGGTCGGCCTTGAGGCTACCTGGTATCATCAAAAGTGGTCATTTTGCCCACTTGATTATTAGCAGCATTTTCCACACTGCTATTAACTTTTTGGAAAACATTTTTATGAGATATAGGTAGTCTTTTATTCTGGGACCAGTCTAAAATTCACCCACATAAAATTTCTGCTTTTCTCACCACCGCCCGCAAATAGCACACTTTCCAAGCTTCTGACAGGAAAATGTTTGACATTCCATTTTTACTCCTTTCCTTAGAGTTGCCCTTGAAAGGGGCTATCACACCACATCCGTGTACTTTATATGGTGCCGCTGCAATGTTATTCAAAGCCATTTGTAATTTTTTCCCCCTCAGTCAGCTTAGCATAAATATCCCGTGGGGCCTAGGTAGGTTGAAATAGGGATTGTGTGGCAGGAAAAGGCACACACATGGAGTTTTCCTGAACTACCTTTTTTTTTCCATGGTTGTTGTTTTTTGCAATTGCTTACATATAATTTTATTATAAAAGTTACTTTTTCCTACTTTATTTTTTTATTATTTATTCTATTACAGTTGTCCCAGTTTTTTTCCCTTTTTCCCCCCTCCACCCAGTCTACCCCTCTCTCCCACATTCAATCCCCAGAGATGTGGACCCATTGTCCACGTCCATGGGTCATTTATACATGTTCTTTGATTAATCTTTCTCCCCTCCTTACAGCTATCACTCTGTTCCATGTTTCTATGTCTCTGTTCCTATTCATGAATTACCTTTCATGATATTCTTCCATCTGGTTCTTTACTTCTACTAATGATGATCTGCTGCTACACAAATCTAAATATATAACTAGGTAGGTTAGCTAATACCCAGTTCAGGATTAGCAGCTTCAGCTACAAGATTACCCAGTGATTACTATGTGATCATAGTCAGGCATTCCTTCTCCCTCCTCCTCAAAAATATCCATAAAATAGTAATTCTCAAACTTAACTCAGTATGTAACTCTTACCAGAATTTGTATTCATTTATTTAACATTAATTGAATATCTGCAACTTACCAAGCATTGTGATAGCCAACTGATCCCAATTTCAAAGGAGCTTAAATGAAGAAGATACAAATTTTAATATATATGTGATTAAATAGATAATACCAAATTATGAAAATTGCTGTGAATAAAGTAGAACTAGGGGATGGGAGGCTTTTCTAAATAGAATGGTGGTCAGAGAAGAGTTCTCTAAGGAGATGACACTTTGAGCTGAGAATCAAAGCATGAGAATATAGTAGCTACACCAAAAGAGAAGATAACAGCATTTCAGGTGAAGAGAAGAGCACATTAAAGGAACTGAGAAGATGGTTCTGCTGGAGCAGAATAAGCTGGGAGGAGAGTGGCACAAGTTACATATAAGAGATAGGCAGGAGCCAGCTTGTGCAAGGTCTTAGACCCACGGCCAAAGAGCTTCGATATTAGTTCTAAGTACTCTAGGAATGGATTAATTGATTCCTCTATTAAACTTACATTTATTGAGCTCGTTCCATGTGTTAGGAGAAGTTCTTGCCCTTGTGTACCTAACATTCTAGTTATGATACACATAATAAGCAAATATGTCAAATTGTGAACATTGATATAGAAAACAGTGAACAGGGTTAAGGGAATAGGGAGTACTGAGAGTGATAGTAGAATGTTGTACATTAACGTAAGAAGGCCTCCCTGATGCGGGTTCCTTTGAACAGAGAACTGAAGGAAGCAAGGAAGAAAACCAAGTCTAATGGGGAGGGGGGGGCGGGGGGGCACGGGGTGGGGCGGTTCCAGGGCATTAAAAGGCTGTAGACTAGACAAATTACATACTCCAATTTATATTTTGAGGTCACTTTTCCTGTTAAGTGGAAAATGGATCAAAATGGAAGTAAGCGTGGAGTTGATGGTGACCTACAGGCTACTTTGGGTGGCGACAGTAAGAATGAAAAGATGAGTTTTGGGCTAGATTCAGGAATACCATCTGATAAATAAGGGATGGAGGTTGAGAAAAAGAAAATACTTAGTCCAGAATGACTCCCGTTATTTTTGTTTAAGATTTTATTTATTTACTTTTAGAGAAAGGGAAAGAGAGGGAGAAAGAGAGGGAGAGAAACATTGATGTACGAGAGAAACATTGATCAGCTGCCTCTTGCACACCTCCAGCTGGGGCCTGGCACAGCAATCCAGGCATGTGCCCTGACCAGGAATCAGACTGGTAGCCTTTCGCTTTACAGGGGGATGTATGCCCAACCCACTGAGCCACACCAGTCAGGGTGCTCCCCAGTTATTAACTCTGAACATCTGATTAAATAATAGTGTTATTTATTAAAATAGGGAGAGCTGAGAGGATAGGGTAGAAAAGAAAGTGGAGACAGATTTGAATTTTTAAAGACAAAGTGATATGAAGTCTGTCGAAAAAAGTCCAGCCATTGTTAATATAACAACAGTTTGCAAGACATCAATGTAACCCGGCAGCCAAGGAGTATGGACTGGACTGTGTATGAGTGAACATGTGTACTGTGTGGCTGTCACTTTCAAAATGACTGAGCAAGTAGAGCAACAAATCTACATCAGATTTTACATTAAGCTTGAACATTCTGCGGCGGACACTAGTAGGATGATTCAGAAGGCCACAGCTATGGGCAGCTGATAATTGGCAGCTTCATCATGATAATGTGCCCACTCATGCATCACATCTGGTGCAGAGTTTTTTGGTGAAACATCAAATAATCCAGGTGACCCAGCCCTGCTGCAGCCCAGATTTGGCGCCCTGTAATGTCTGGCTTTCCCCAAAACTGAAATCACCTTTGAAAAGGAAGAGATTTCAGACCATCAGTGAGATTCAGGAAAATACAACAGGGCAGCTGATGGTGATTAGGAGAACTGTGTGAGGTCCCGAGGTCCCTACTTTGAAGGGGACTGAGGTGTCATTGTCCTATGTACACTGTTTCTTGTATCTTCTTTAATAAATGTCTCTATTTTTCATATTACATGACCAGATACCTTCTGGATGGACCTTGTTTTTTGGACATGTTAATTTGTATGTCCAAGATTTTCAGTGGAGATTTCAAGGAAATTGGATGTAGGAGGTTTGTAAAACCCACAGAAGGTATAAGATAGACGTATGAACCTAAGAGCGTCACATTAGAAGCACCCTTTATTCTTTAAAATTTTTTATTGAATTTATTGGGGTGGCATTGGTTTACAAAACTATACAGGTTTCAGGTGTACAAATCAGTAAGACATCATCTGTATACTGCATGCACCCACCGCACAAGCAAAGCTTCTTCTCATCCCCACTTATTCCCCCTTTGCCAAACTACAACTACCCCCCACCTCTCTTTCTCTCTGGCTGCCAACACACTGTATATATAACACATAGACACAGACAACTGGGTGGTGATAGAAGCAGCCTTTAAACTCAGGTGAGCACATGAGACCCTGATATACAGTGGAGACCTGGAGGTCAGGCCTTGAGGGACTCTTGAGAGCTTATGTAGAAAATGAGGCACTGGAAAAGGGCACAGAGAAAGTGATACCAGCGAGGAGAGTTTGAAAACGTGGTAGAAGAGAGGGTTTTGTGAAGGAAGCAGTGCTTGACTACATCCGATGTTAATGGAGTTGAGCGATGTGAGAGCACAGAAACACCCATGGGGTTTAGCACTTGGATGTCCTGGAAGCACTTGGCAAGCAGAGTCAGTGACATGTTGTGAACAGAAGCCAGCTTGGAATGAGTTGAGGAGTAAATGGGTGGGAGGGGAAGGGAATGAAAGCAAACGGGACATAAAATCCTTCTAGAATCTCTGCTATGTAATTTAATTAATGTTAAAATTTAGCGCCTAACAAGTATGGTCTGTTAGTTTCCGTAAGACATTCTGTGGTCTGGTCTCACATGCAAGGGTGCATGGTTCTAGTATCTGGATAGTTGCCAACCTGCACTAACAGATAAAAGAGCAGAGGAAAATGCTTTCTTTTGAATGGCTTTACCGATTGAAAGCTCAGAATGCTGCCCTTACTTCATCACTCACACCTTGGATGAGATGCCACATCTGGGGTGAGAGAGCAGAACAATGTCTGGATGTGAGACTTTAGTCTTGTTTACATTATGCCCCTGAGTTCCTCTATGCATATTACCAGTTAGCAGCAGAGTTACCTCTTTCTTCCTTCATACTGTTAAAAACAGAATATATATAGGGTTGGGTATTATTTGCAGTTTCAGGCTTTGCCTCGGGGGTGTTCAAATGTATCCTCTGCAGATAAGGGGGATGACTGTACACTGAGCATTGTTAAAAAATGTGCTAATAACTTTTTATGCAATGCTTCATAGTGAATTCATGAGAAACTGCAGCATAGGTGCACATAGGATCATTTTCATGAAAAGTAAGATTGGTATTATTTTCACATGCTAATAGTGAAGGAAGTTGTAGATGCTTGAAAAGTTTATCATTTTAAGCCAAGCATAACTCATCCAATCTCATAAGTAAAGCCTTCATAAACTTACTCGTGAAATGTAATCTAGCTTTACTCAAAATAATCACAATATTAGATTTGGTGGAGTTCCTATAATGACAGTATACTATAGTTTCCTTTGATTCATTTGCTTTTTCATTTACCATATATCTATAGGCCTCTTTCTATAGATAAAAAGTTAGTACCAGGCTTTGAAGATGGACTTGGAGATTGTTGAAAATCAGAAATTAATTAGAGTGTAATGAAGGGTAACCACATTTTCAACTAGAAGAATCTGGGTTGGTTGGTTTGTTTTAATCAAAGCAAAGTAGATTTGTCTTGTGATACAAAAGTCTCACCCCATGTACTTCCTATTTTGATCAACTTTCCAACCTCTGAATGACCAGTAAAGAAACTATTAAGAATATTAAGTGTTAGAATAGACCTTATCTACAGATTAGCTGAATTTTAACTCAGTTGGGTGTCATGGAATATTGTGTAATTAAAAGTAGCTACAGGATAAGAAGCTATTCATTTTTGTTTTGCCTTTGTTGCTATATATGCTCTCTTAGAGAGGGAAAGCTCTTATTATGCTTAGTAATAATTGCTATGTTGAGAGTGCTGTATGGTGCACTAAAGACTTATATTATCTCATTTCATCATGAATTCTGGGAGGGTTGTTCTTGTTATCCCGATTGTACAGCTGTAGAAACTGAAACTTAGAAGAATTAAGTGATTTGCCTGTTAGTACAAGCAAGTAAGTAGAGCTTGGGGACTCAAAACTAGGGCAACTGACTCAGAGCCTGTGTTCTTTCACTCTGCCACAAGGTGAATGGAATTATTGACAACATACTGACCAGAGAAGGTAGAAAA
Organism: Pteronotus mesoamericanus; assembly: GCF_021234165.1. Classification (NCBI taxonomy): domain Eukaryota; kingdom Metazoa; phylum Chordata; class Mammalia; order Chiroptera; family Mormoopidae; genus Pteronotus; species Pteronotus mesoamericanus. Next base: position 56,674,637 of record NW_026555085.1, on the reverse strand, counting down.
GTCAAAATGGGGGTGTGTGCTATTTGGCGGGGATGGAACTACAGTAAAGACAGAGAAGAGTCAGCAGCTCAGATACCAAACACAACCAACCAAGAGCAGTATCATTCTCAGTCCTGAGAGGTGATATTTTAGTTTATAAAAGAAGATATTTTTGTATCTTCTTTATATACATATACATATATATATGTACATATCTACACCTATATTGAGGCATAGGTGTAGATATACTCAAATAATAAAGAATAAAAACTTGCACGTTACCTGCATAGAGTTCCTCAGCTTGTGAGTTTAGTATATTACTCTTTACTTCAAATGTTACCTGTTTTTTGCACACTGAGCCCCAGCTGTAAGCCAATGAATAGTGTCATTAAGTAGTTATTTTAAGGTCATTCATGTGCTGATTAGAGTGTGGCATTGAGAGCTTGGACTGGAGTCCAGCTTCCTGGGTTCATTACTGACTGCCCATTACAAGCTACATGACCTTGACAGGATGTTTAACCTCTGAATCTCATCCTTTCATCTAAGGAAGAATAATAATAATAACTATCCTATCCTTACAGGATTCTTGTAAGATTAAGTGCGTTAATACATGTAAAATACTTAGAAGAGGTCTGGAACAGTAAAGAAACTATCGGGCTAAGGATATTAAGTGTCCAAGTAGATATTATCCACAGATTTTGTTCAATAAATATTAACTGTTATGACATTGAATACCACCTTGTAAACAGGTTCTTTTTGGTAAAATTTGATCATATTTTTGTATTTGGCTTGTGATCCTTTACAAATTTAATTAATGTTAATGCAGTATTTGTTCATTTAAATGATGCTACTATAAAAAATTAATCCTGTGAAGTCCCTTACATCAAGATTTTCTGCATTTTAAATGTTTTTCAATATTTTTTTAAAATTTTGTATTTATTTTTAGAGAGGGGAAGCGAGGGAGAAAGAGAAGGAGAGAAACATCAATGTGTGGTTGCATCTCACACACCCCCTGCTGGGGACCTGGCCTGCAACCCAAGCACGTGCCCTGACTGGGAATCTAATGAGCAAGCCTTTGGTTGGTGCTCAAGCTACTGAGCCACACCAGCCAGGGCAGCATTTCAATATTTTTAAATGCCCTCCAAGCATGTTTTGGAATCTAAACTCTCCAAAAAATGGAAGTAAGCATAAAACGTATACTCAAAAATAAATATGAAGCACATACACTAGGATTTTCTATCAAAAGCATAGTAGAATTAAATTAGAATAATTCCTTAGGAAAATGTATTTAATATCTATAGCCCAGTTTTGATATTACTATTACTAAGAATCAGACCAAGCTAAAAATATACAAACATTGAAAATAGTAATGTGTTTTTAGCCAACAAAGCAAAAGTTGTTTAGATTTTATATATATATATTTAATTTACATAGAATTGTATACTTAATCACATATAAGTACATATTAACAGTCTAGTGAGTTATATTGAGGTGTAGTTGTTTTGGACTTCAGGAGGGACAGCAAGGGAATATGTTCTGAGGAGTACTGATAAAGTTTGGAAACTTACTATCTTTAATTAATTTAGTTTCAGATTTCTCTCCTGTTAGTAGATGAACAGAATGTTCTAAGGTGTTTTTTTTGTTGCTGTTTTTTGGTTGGTTTTTTTTTAGGTTTGTCCCCTTCAGTCTATGGGATTTATCATAGAGAAGTATATTTAAGAAGTTAACACTTAGTAATTATGAGGAAATGTTTTTAACTTCATTTAACATCTGTACCAGATGTGATGTATTTAATTATTTTTTTAATGAAAGTATTTATAACTTTTATTATTCTTCTGTATGGTGCATCTTTTATTGAGCGTTTAGACAATTGATAAGCATTATTCAGTGGCATATGGTCTGAGTCTGACGTGCTTTGAAAAGAGTACAGAGTTCTGATAATGAGGATTCTGTGAAAATGGGAAAACCAGCACAACAATATGCTTTGAGAAAGTATGGGTTTTTAGCATCTTGAAACAATATATCACACTCAAAGGGACAGAACTGGGCTGCACAATCTGTTAGCTCATTCTTGTCCAATCTGGTCTCCTCCTTTCTTTTGGAGCCAGCATTGTCATCAACTCGCTGAATTATATTCTGGCTGGAATGTATTTCAGGCACAGAGTAATGTATCTACTTAAATGGAATCCTATCTTTCTACAAAAGCTTTTTGAGTATAATAAATTTAAAATATAAAAAAATTCTATTAAGTTAAAGTAATTGGTTCAACAGTTTACATATGTGCCTCCTCCCCCACCGCCCTAAGACCACTACTTAGGGGAACATAGATCTGTTTTTCTTTTTAATATTGAATAATTTTCATGGTTTAACTAACATGTAGTCAGGCATATATCAGAGACCATTTATTGGAAAAATACCTATACATTGCAACAAATGTTAATTGAACAGAAATAATCTGTGGAATTAAAACTTTCTTTATTAAAGTGTTTTAATTATCATGATTATTCTTTTTAAAATTCTATAGCAGACTTTCTTAACAAGAATAATGTCTCAATTTCCTAAGGCAGCCATTGTATTTACCATAATAAATGAACTTTTTTCCTAACCATCTAGAACAGTAATTCCTATGCCTGGAAAAATTAAGAAGATGGTAATTCAGATTTTACTCTCTCATGGAACCGGGGTTGAGAAAGCCACTCTCTAGTATTCAAAATCATTGAGTCTTAATCTGTAATATGTTGGGTGTGTAAATGAGTTGGATGTTACAATGGAGCTACATTACTTTATGTAAAGGATTAAATCTGATAACTTTGTAAAGTAATAAACATAATACTTGATAACTAAGTACTCAACAAATAATATCTAGTATCATGTTTTAAGCTTCCATTATCCTAAGTTCCTGAAAAATTTAACTTATATTTTGTTTTGATCAAGATGAAACTTAATCAAAATTTTACATTTTCAAATTTGAACGGGCTGTCCTAGCAGTATTTTATGCTTAATGATTGAGTAACATCACTATAAATTTTGCCTTTTTTTATGATGTTCAAATAACTCAGAATTCATCCACAGTAACCATGTAATAAATGAAGTTGTTTTTTGTGATTGTCCTCATGAGGATTTTAGGTCTTTGCCCGTTCAGATAGGCAAATAGTTCTTTTTAATGCATTGATTTATGTGAAAGAGGGACCAGGGGAATGAGAAACAGCTAGCTTTCCCTGATATAAAAGGACAGGATATTACTGCCTCACCAAATCTCTTGCCATAGGATTCTTTAGCTTTCCTATGGTAAATGCTACATTACTTTTTGGCTATGATTAGCATTGCCATGGAACAATACAAGTTAAAAATATACGTGGTTGTTTAAGTTGTGAAACTGAAAAAAAAATCCCTGAAACTAATTGTCAGACCAAGAATATCAGTGAATTAATTCTTGATAGTATAAATTGAAGATTTTATGCAGTGACCTATTGAACAAAACATGGGTAATAGACTGTCATCTAAGAACTACTAACAAATAATTTATGAGACAAGTACTTTTCTTTATAGCATGCATTTGTAATCAGCTTAGTTATCCTGTGCTAATTTTAAAGATAAAGTGGATTTATGTTAATATATTTTTATATTCTTGCTTAACAGTTTACAAAGTAAATAATGCAGGAATATCAGATGACCTCACTATGACTATGAAACAGAATGAACTGTTTATACATTGCATTTTGTTCAGGGATAGTTGGTAAATAACATTTCTGATATGTATGTCATTAAAATATTAACTCACCTATGCAGTACTTTTTATACATTAATAATTATTATAAAGGCAAACTTTATATTCCCATTTTTCAGATTATTGGTATAAAACAAATTGTTACCACATTTAAAAAAACAGAAAAATTTTTTGACTGTTGGGGAAAAAAAAGAGTGAGAATGAAAACAGTTGGAATGCTTTATAATGTTGATATGCTTGTCTTGTGCATTTGTACTAAACTGCAGCAGACTGCTAATATTTCTCTAGGTGGAGAGTTTGTGAGCTGATTGTTGGTTTATGGACAGTCAAGAGTGTATTACAAGTAGACTTGTGTATATTAGGGGTCATTACTATTAGAAGGAAAAAGGAAATGAAGTCGGAAGACAACATCAGTTTTTAATATTTCTACCTTAGTCTTTAGACATATAATTATTATACATGTACCTATTTACAAGTTCCTGTTCCACTTTTCTTTAGTCTTGGACTGTGGTAGTAAAGATACAGACATAACTAAAATGTGTCTTTGAAAAAAAATGCTCATGTATTCTCAGACTACATGATCTTTACATTAGTGTTCTTTTGGAGTTGCCCAGAAAGAACTTCTCCATCCTGCACCTGGTGTCATCCTCTGCTTCAAGGACCAGCAGAGAGAGGTCTGTTATTAAATAGAAGGAGATTAGGGCTTCTATTTAGTTCTTTATAGGGAGTCAATTTTGTAAGAAAATAAGATTTGCTGCATGTTGCCATAAAATCTGTGTTGCATTAAGTATTTTCCATGTAGAGTGGAAAGTGATAGAATATTCAGAGAGTATTTATAATATATGAGTTTCAGAAACCATTTAGACGTGAAAATTTAGTGAGTTTAACTGAGGCCAAATATTAAGTCTATTTTAAAATTTAAAAACTGGAGAAGGTATAAGAATTCTGAATATAATAACATTAGAATTTAAAATAAGTGCAGTAAGGAATTGTTTAACCAGAATTGCTAGAATAATTGATGAATTATTTAGGAAAAATAAACTTAGACTTCTACCATACTTTCTGTTACAAAATAAATTACAAGTTGATTATTTAAATATAAAAAAATAAAACTATGAAAGAAGTTGAACTAGTAGGTGAATATGTATTTGATCTCAAGATGAGGCAACAAAACATATGGGATCAATTTAAAATTTTAAGTCCATAAAGTAAAAAAGAAAATTAAATGAAGACCAAAAAACTGGATGAAAGCGTTATAGCATATGATGGACAAGGAGTTGATACCCTTTATCCATAAAGACCTATCACAAGCCAATAAGAAAAAGGGCTATCATGTCTACCTGAAAAATGAAAAGAAAATTTACAAAGAAAAACAGCTGGTAAATATGAAACATATTTAACTGCACTATTGATCAAAGAAATGGGAAGTAAACAAAAATAATGCCAGTATGATTTGTAAATTATTAAACAGAGGCTTGAAGAGGTTACCGGGCGTGCCTGCGGGTCACAAAGGCAGTGAGAAAACCTAAATTTGAACAATTCCTATCTGTGTGGTGGGATTATGACTGATTTTTTTTCATTAGTTTTTGTTCATGTTTTCTAAATTTTCAGCACTAAACCAAAGAGATAGAAGTCTTCCCTATCATTTGATGAACAAAGACATTGAGACATTTTAGGCAACACTGTGCCCCTTTAATAGCTAAGGGGATATTTCACTTATTCATAATTTTAATTTTCCTTGATGCATAAAAATAAGATGGATAACCTTTAAACTTTATTTTGAATATATCTTCTCACTAAGATATTCTTTCCAATTCCTTTGCCTTTAGTCATAGCCATAGATGGAACATATATTTTTATGCTTATAAATATCATAAGCAAAAACCAAAATCAGTCACAGTCTTAATATAAACATTTTAAAGTTAATGTGCCTACATCTTATTATTATTTGCATTTGCAGATGGAGAATATCATTGGAACACTAAGAGATTCCAACCTGAAGCTTACACTTGCTTTTGGAATAGGAATGCATCATGCTGGACTCCATGAGAGGGACCGGAAAACAGTAGAAGAACTCTTTGTAAACTGTAAAGTTCAGGTAATTTTTTTTTTCCATGACCAGATATTTAAATGTAATTTAAAAGCTCTGTTTTAGTTAGATATGTTACTTTTTTTTTTTTTTAAGGTTCTTATTGCTACAAGTACATTAGCTTGGGGTGTAAACTTTCCAGCTCATTTAGTAATTATTAAAGGAACAGAATATTATGATGGAAAAACAAGACGTTATGTGGATTTTCCCATTACAGGTAATTTTTTTTTTTTGAGTTACAGATACATTAATCTGCTGTTTGTGTCTTAAAATTTTGAATTTGCATGAATTAAATTTTAGAGAATTGGTCACATTTAAACATATGATGAGCAAATTTTAAGTTTTTGTTTCCATGCAGATATTAAAGTGTTGAGCTGTTTTTATTTACTTTGACTTACCCAGTCTTACATTTACCCAATTTGTTAAGAAACATCAAAAGCATAACTAACGGTTTCAAATTCATAAATAAATAAAAGTACTAATTAGTAGCACTTGTTGCATGAACAGTCTGTTAGCATATTTTAAAACTTGATAAAACCATTTTCATTGGGTTCTGAAGAGAAAAATATTCACAATATATATAATTATACTCAATACATGTACAAGCTATGTTATTTCTACATGATTACTTTAGAAATTCCTACTGTAAAAAAAGGTATTTTATACTATGACTAGATGAAGGGTGAGGTCTAAATAAATCCATTATTCAGGGAGAGAAATAATCAAATGACCATGGTGAAAAGATTTTTCTAAGTATGTGTTCATTTTTTTTGTTAAATTAAAATAGTAATTGTTCTTAAACACCATTTTTAAGCATTTAACTAAAGGAACCATTTCTCTTTTCTTTCTTTTCCAAACATTAAGAGAGAGCCTTTTGGGGACTTAATTCTATATCATAATGAATTGATTATTTAATTAAGATATGTAACAGTAGGCATCAGCCCTAGCTGATGTGGCTCAGTGGATTGAGCGCAAGCCTGCAAACTAGAAGGTCGCCAGATCGATTTCCAGTATAGGGCACATGCCTGGGTTGCAGGCCAGGTCCTCAGCAGGAGGCGCATGAAATGCAGCCCGCATTGATGTTTCCCTCCCTCTCTTTCTCCCTCTCTAAAAATAAATAAATAAATTCTTTAAAAAAAAAACAAACAGTAGGCATCAGAGGCAGCATACATGCTCTTAAGATATTCTATTTCTTCGTTATTTTGCTGTGTTGTAATTATTTATACATGTCGGACACATAATCAGTAATACACCTTGTGCTACGTTGCAGAATGTCTCTTGATCTCTTTTTTATAGATGTACTCCAGATGATGGGACGTGCTGGGAGGCCTCAGTTTGATGACCAAGGAAAAGCTGTAATTCTGGTTCATGACATAAAGAAAGACTTTTACAAAAAATTTCTTTACGAACCTTTTCCAGTAGAATCGAGGTAGATTTTGCTATAAATTATTTTAAATTAATTCATGTCATAGCAAGTTGATATTTTTGTGGTTACATTTTATTAGTTAAAAATCAGTAAACCAGTTCAAAAATATTATTTGAAATGAAACTAAATATAATTATTGCTATAAAATAATAATTTTCATTTAAAAAAAAACTTTTTGAAAGAAGTAGTATAGTGCAGTGTTCATTACATGGACTCTGGAACCAGGCAGCCTGGGCTCATAACTGAGCTCCACCACTTGCTTGATATTGAATGAGTTATTTGATTCCTCAGTGCTTTTGGGCACCCATCTGTAAAGTAGACATAATAGCTATACTCGCTATCCATAGCCACTTAAAATGATCGAATTATAGTGCTTGCAACAACAGTGTGTATCACAAAGTAAGTGTTAAGGGATTAGTTTTATGTGTGTTTTGTGCTCTAGCCAATAAGTGTCTAAAATAAAAAGACTTACAGTGAATAATTTAGGCAGGTAGCATATTTCAGAATTGTTACATACTGTTTTGTGGACCTAGTAACTACACAAATTGTGCCCTTGGACACAGTCTTGCCTCATATTCTCAGCTGAAAATCTTCTTTCTTTTATCCCTTAGATTTATACATTTTTTTATTTCTAATATTTATCACTTGCTACCTTTTATCAGTCTTTCAGTCTTTTTGAATATACTGTATCTCCTGTACTATATTCCAACTAGGAAGAGTAAAAAAAAAATTTTAACTTATACTGTGAATAGTTAATCGGGTTTTTTATTCTTATTAATGCCAGTAATGTTCATTACTTTAAATTTGAAAAATGTAAAAACATTAAATATTGTGGGATATAGTTTACTCTGTGCTTAGAGAAAATTTATGACCATAAATATATATTTAAAAAGAATGAAATGTCAATTACCTTATCATCTATTGCAAGAATTTAGGAAAAAATTAGCAAATTGAACTCAAAGGAGAATAGAAGAAAAATTAAAGCAAGAATTAACAAATTGAAACCAAACATAATACATTAGAAGAAAATCAGCAAAGCCAAAAGTTGGATCCTTGAAAAGAACAATAAAATTGATAAACCTTTAAGTCTGATTAAGAAAAAGAGAGAGAAGGAACAAAATGGTATCAGGAACCAAAAGATACTACAGACATTTAAAGTAAGATATTATGAAAAACCTTATGCAAATAATTTTTAAAATTTAGATCAAATGGTAAAATTCTTTTTAAAAATCTTACTAAAACTGACACAAAAAGAAAGAGAATATCTGATTAGTTTCTTATCAATCAAAGCAATTGAATCTGAAATGTAAAATCTTTAATGTAGAAATCCTAAGCAAAACATGAGCAAATCAAACCCAGAAATGTAAAGAAAGATAACATATTATCTTCATTTATATTCTATAAATGCAAAGATGATTTATTACTTGAAAATCATAAACTTTACCACTGTAGAATGAAAAAATAAGAAAATTCACAATTATCTCATTAAAGAAATTGATAAAATTTCATACCAACTCATAATAAAAACTGTTAGCAAACAGGAATGTAAGGAATGTGATTAATCTGATGAAAAGTATCTACAAAAAAATTTTTACATCAGTAAAAATTTAACTAAAAGTTTTAATTTTGTACCTTGATTATTACTGTTTTATCTGTTATATTGTATTTCATAGTTATATATTAACTTCTGTATTAATGGACATTTTGAGAGCTTCCAATTTTTTCCTCTTACATATAATGTAGTAGTGAAATATTTTGCTTTCCTATCTTCACATATAAATGTTTCTTTAGCAGGCAGTAATGGAAAAATGAAATTGCTAAGTCATGATAACTCTTCAAATAGGTATTGCCAAATTGCCATCCAAATTGACTATATGGACCTATACTCTGCCACTGATAAATTGAGAATAACATAGCAGCTAGTTTGTTTTTCATTCAATTTATGATGGCCATTTTCTCATGTCCTTAAAACATCATTTGCTAAAACTATTTTAATAGCTGCATATTGTTCCATGTATCACATAATTTACTTAAAATTTCTTTTGTTCAACACTACTTTTCAGTTTTGTATTTCACATGAGAAACTCAAGTGAACATTTTGTTATGCCAGTCTTTCAACACATTCGATCACCTTTGTATACTTGAAAACATCTAGTGCAATTATGTCATCTGTAACTAGGAACTTAATAGTCATTGAATGAATGAAGATAATATATTTGCTCTGTCAGAACTGTTATCTCTTTCTTGCCAAACCTTCTTTTATCTGCTTCAGTATCACTCCTACATGCCATAAGTTTACTCTTCCTTTCTCTCTAAGGTATATCTTCTGTTGTCTGCTCTTACCTTGGCTCTCACCTTCTTCTCCTGAAAGTTACTAGCTCTATTCCTGTCAGTCTGCGCTTATTTGCACCTTGCAATTTATTTCCCCCACATCATAAACAAAATACACAAATTATACAAAACATTACTTTTGTATCTTGGAACATAACACCTAAGTCTTGACTGTGCGAGATAAAGTATGCTTCGTCAAATGTTCATGTGTGTTTCACATGTCTTGTTCACTATATAGTCTATTAGGAGTGCTGTCTGACCATTTAAATGCAGAGATTGCTGGTGGTACAATAACATCTAAGCAAGATGCAATGGATTATATCACCTGGACTTACTTTTTCCGGCGTCTTATCATGAACCCCAGGTAAGCAGAGTAACTGTTTATTTCTGTTTTGCACTGAAAGAAAATATGTTTCAAAGTAATAATCTCTAAATTCAGGTACATAACAAAAAAAGTCAGAACTTTGGACATTCAGGATGTGTGAATTTGCCCAGAGAATCAAATGGTGTCTCTGATATGATCACAATATATTATGATATATTAGAAAATGAATAATTATATACATTTATTTCTTAGCTTATTTTAATTAATTTAGGATACCCTCAAGCACTTAGGGAGAAACTAACTGATCATTCAGAAATGTGTTCAACTTCTGGTAGTGATTGAGTTTGTGAGGCATTTGTAAGGGTCAATAAGGACCCTAAAAGAGGAAATAAAATTGGGGAAGTTGTGGTGGAGTGTCTTTTACTCCAGGAAATATAGGTTAGATCTACACTCATCACCTATTTGCCAGATGTTATTTATACTCAACACAGAGACATAAAGACAAGTGTACATCATCCACTATCTTCAAGGGATGATCTTTTAAAGTGGGGAAACATACATAAATAATTACAATATAAGCCATAAGAGTTCTAAAGAAATGTATTTAAGTCTATGAGAGTGAAAGCTTCACAGAAGAGTTGACACTTCAGCCGGATTTGAATCTGGAACAGGGGTAGAAAGGCCGGAAGGCCTTTATGAGCAAAGGCCCTCAGGGCTTGAAAGTATGTTTACAGACTACCAAGAAGTGTGATGTGGCAGGAGCATAGAGAGCACGGAAACAAGAAAGTAAACAGAACCAGAGAGTAAAGGGCTTGTATGCCGTGCCAAGGAGTTTGCATCTGACCCTATGGTCTGTGAGGCTGGGAGTTTTTAAACATGGTTTAACGTCACCAAAGTACGTTTTGTTTCGTTTCAACACTTACAACGCTATGCTAGGGAATGAGCTGGAAGGGGGGGGGCATTTATAGCAGGAGACCAGTTAGGAAGCTATTTAATAATAGGGGAAAGATGAATAGGTGAATAGGACCCTGACAGATGGAAAGGGAATGGAAAGTCAAAGGTGAGGGACATTCCTGATATGAGTTAGAGGAAATGCCAAACAGAGAAATCATGATGAAAAATGTTATTCCTAAATCTCATCTGTTGATACCTAAGAGACTTGTTTGTTTTCCACCACCATTTTCACTTACATACATAGGAGTTTGAGAACATGGTGATATTTTGCTTAGAGTTTCTTAAACGTTGGAACCTCTGGATTAAATACAAAATATCATTTGGGAACATGACTGCAGATTTGATCGCTGTTTGGCACTGCCTTGTTTTTTAGTAAGTGGATCACAGGATTAAAATTGTAGAACTGTACAATATAATAGAATACACTTTACATCTACTCTAGTTAACCTTTGCTTTTCATATTAAAGAAAGGGAGACTGGAAACTTAAAGTGACTTGCCCTAGATCCCATAACTACTTTGTGATAAAGCCAGGCCTTGAAACCTAAATTTCCTGACTTACAACTCTTTATTTCTTTAGAGTCAGGGAGGGCCTGCTGTGTAACCACAGATATATTTGTTTTTTATATCATAAGAATAGAGGCAATTAATGTGCTAGAAAGAACCTTAAACTTGGAATCAGAACACTGATTCTTGTTTCAGCGCTACCCTTTACTAATTGCATCCTTGAGTCACTTCACCTCTCTCATCTTCACTTTCTTGATCTGTAAAGTGAGTAATAGCCTACCTCACAGGGGCATGTTGAGAATTAAATAAAAAAATTAAAACCCAAGTTCAGTATTAATTATGAAGAACATAATTAATGTGATTAGTGAGCTGCTTTTCTTGTGCTCCCTTCCAATTGCGTCATCGGTCTACCCTAGTGATTTTCAGCCAGTGCGCTGCAAGAGGCACTTTTGGTGGGCTGCAAAAGATTTTAAAACAAGCAATACTTGACTGTTTAGTCAGGGGCACTGACCCCTTTTCCCTTGGATTGTCAAATAAAAAATGACAACAGACAACACAACAATAGGTGTCTGGTGTGAACGTATCAAAGTAATACCTATTTTTTGTCAGGTCAGCAAAATATATAGTTTTTGGTGTGCTACAGAATTTTAATAATTAGTTTGCATGTGCCATGAGATGAAAATCGTTTGTCTGTACCATCTAAAATGTCTAGTTTAGGCTCTAAGAACACAATCATTTCTGTCAGCTTGTCTGACTAGCAAACAAGGGAATAATTCTCTAAGGCAAACTGAGGTCTTTAAAAAATTATAGTTCATTACTGAATCCACAGATATAGTGAACTTTGTGTGTTCATCCCCTTCTCTTAAAAGAATTTTAACATTTCATTTTGAAACAATTTGAAATTTTAAAAAAACTGCAAAAATGGTACAAAGAGGCACTGAATGTCTTCATCCAGCTTCCCCAAGTAGTAACATCTTACATGACCATGGCACAGTTACCAAAATCAGGAAATTCGTATTTCTACAATACTATTAACTACTCTATAGGCTTCATTGCGATTTCATTAGTTGTCCCACTAATGTTCCTTTTCTGTCTAGACTCCAATTTAGTATCCTGCATTGATTTAATCTTTCTGTCTTCTCAGTTCACTCCAGTCTCTGTCATCCATCTTTGTTTGTTCTAACCTTGACACTTTGGAGAAATAAATAGTGGCCAGTTATTTTATATAATAGAATGTCCTTTAATTTGGGTTCAGTTTAAGCATACTTACTCCTAAATTCAAGTTTTGCCCTTTTTTTTTTTTTGCAAGAATACTGTGATGTTGTGATCTTCTCAATGCATAATATTAAGAAGTTTTTCTCTAGAGATCCTTCTGTGTTTAAAATATCATCAGTATGTGATAGACCCCAAACTGTGTTGCTCTTGTCTGCTCTCTATCAAGTTATAGTTTCATTTTTCCACCTGCCTTCTGAAGGTTGTCATGTAGTCTTCCCACCATCATTTCAAGCTCAACATGTCTATACTGGATCAATCGTATATCAAAATTCTCCTCTAATCTTACCTTCTTTTGTTAATTATTATTCTGCATCCGCTTACCTTGACTTCCAACCTCAAAGTTGCTTTTTAAATTTTCTTCTTCTTGCTTCCTTAGTTCTCCATCTGCTTGACCTTTTTTCTGTCCAACCCTAGTCTAGTCTAAGTTGCAAACCGTCAGACAGTACTGATCAGAAATTAAATGTATTATATTAGAGATGGGAACTAGATAAAGTTTAGTTAGTAGACATAGAAAACATTGTCTTTAAATTCAGATAGTGAGTATGAGACTGACCAATGTTTATACTTTTTCAACCATGAAAGTGAGATTGAGCCCAGACCCACAGTTGGGAGCATCAGTTGGGATAGGGATCTCATTGAGAGGGATCTAGAGTAGGCATCTTTCCCTGGTGCTCTGATTACAGACTGCCTTCTATGTAATAATATTATGGTGAAAATATCTACATGTTACTATAATAAACCATAGTCATTAGGGGCAGAACAGGAAGTTTAGGGAGGTTGGCACAGGGGACAAAGATGGAATCTTGAGGGTTATCACTTAAAAAACTTTACCGCACCTCTGAGCCAAAGAACTTCTTGGGTGTTGACAGTTTAGGTGGTCTCCTGCTAATATGGGTGTAACCCATGTGAGTGAGTGAGTTTTCCTTAGTTCTCATTGCCTCCCTTCTTTACCGATGGCCATCTTTTCTAGGTTGAAATTCTGGGACTGAGAGTCAGAAGGGTACATCATCTTGATGCATCAATGTAGGTCACTTAGTTTTGGCAGCTGCTTTTTCTGTTCTCTTGCTGCTCCAAATGAGAGTTGAGTATTTATCCTGCACTACCACACGCAAAGGCGTTAGTATAGATTAGAGGAGACATTAACACACACCAAGTAAAGTTCCTCTCACCTTTGTGTTTTTGCTGCATGGAGTGCCCTCCCAACCCCTTCCTGCATGGAGTGCCCTCCCAACCCCTTATACCCATCCAAGCTTTAACAGTCATAAAAGTCTGGTCATATATTGATAAATGTACTTCAGTTAATTTTAGGAGGTGGCAGTTTATCCACTCTTATACCAAGTTGTGTGCCAGTTCCTTTAGTAGCCATCTATACATATTTTGAAATACCTGGCTTTGTTAAGATTAAAACTTCCGTTAGTATTCTGAAGTAGAAACTTATGCCTGTGCTATTGCCATGTGAGTTAAACAGTCCAGAAGAAGTACAGCAATAAGTTTTTTTAAAAAGAGCTACGATATTTTTTACAGAAATAAAATAAGTAGACCTAAAATTAGTATGGAACCACAAAATACCCACAATAGCCAAAGCAATCTTGGAAGAACAAAGCTGGAGCCATCACACTTCCTGATTTCAAACTATATTACAAAGCCACAGTAATCAAAACAATATGGTATTGCCACAAAAACAGATACATAGATCAACAGAACAGAAGAGAGTCCAGAAGTAAACCCATGCAATTAATTTACGACAAAGGAGCCAAGAGTATACAGTGGGGAAAGGTTAGTCTCTTCAATAAATGGTGTTGGGAAAACTGGATAGCCACATGCAAAAGAATGAAACTGGACCATTATCTTATGCCATATGGAAAAATCAACTCAAAATGGATTAAAGACTTGAATGTAAGACCTGAAACCATAAAACTCCTAGAAAGAAAACTTAGTGGGGGTACGGTGATGAGTTCTTGAATTTGATACCAAAATAAAGGCAACAAAAGCAAAAATAAACAACCGAGACTATATCAACATAAAAAACTGCACAGCAAAGGAAGCCATCAACAAAATGAAAAGGCAGCCTATAAAATGGGATAAATTGTTTGCACGTTAAGTGTCTGATCAGAGCTTAATACCCAAACTATAAAAAGAACTTATACAACTCAAATTGAGGCAGAGGGAAACACTATTTAAAAATGGTCTGAGAATCTGAATAGACAGTTTTCCAAGGAAGACACATATGGCCAACAGGTACATGGAAGGTTCTTGACATCACTAATCATCAGGGAAATGCAAATCAAAACCACAGTGAAATATCATCTCACACTTGTTAGAATGGCTGTTATCATTAAAACAAAAAGTAAAGTGTTAATAAGGATATGGAGAAAAGGGAACCCTGGCATACTGCTTGTGGGTTGTAAATTGGTGAAGCCAGAAAATTAAAAATAGAGCTATACGACCTATCAATTCCACTTCTGGTTATTTGTCCAAAATAAATGAAATCACTATCTCAAAAAGATATCTGTACCCTCATGTTCATTGTAACATTATTTACAATAACCAAGATGTGGGGACAACCTAAGTGTCTCTATCAACAGATGAATGTAGAAGGACGATAGAGTATGTGTGGATGTATAAATGTGTGTGTGTGTGTGTGTGTGTGTGTGTGTGAGAGAGAGAGAGAGAGAGAGAGAGAGATTCAGCCATAAAAAAGGAACTCTTGCCATCGCAACATGGGGATGGACCTTGAGGTCATTATGATAATCAAAATAAGTCAGACAAAGAAAGACATATACTCTCTGATCTCACTTTATATGGATTCTAACAAAAAAATATAAAATGAACTCATAGATAATAGAAGACAGATTGGTGGTTGCCAGAGGTGGAGGGTTAGGGTAGGAAAAATGGGTAAAAGTAGTCAAAAGATATAAACTTCCAAAGATAAATAAGTTCTGGGATATAATGTACAGTATGTAACTATGGTTAATATTATATTGTATACTTGAAAATTGGTGAGAGTAGACCTTAAAAGTACTCATCATAAGAAAAAAATAATTTGTAACTATGTGAGGTGATGGTTTTTAACGAGGCTATTTTTGGTTATCATTTCGCAGTATATACATATATCAAGTCATTATGGTACACATCTAAAACTAATACAATATTATATGTCAATTATACTTCAATTGTAAAAAACAAAAACGTATGATTAGCAATTATATTATGTTCTGTTGGAAGGTAGTATCAATATAAGTAGCAATCTCCAATCTCAAAAGTTAAAAATGTCTCCTTAAAATGATAATGTGTAGGCATTTAAAAATTAAATTTATATTCTTTAATTCAGTAAACATTTATAAGTATCTACTATGTGCTAGACACTACTCTAGGCCTTTTGAAGGTGTATTAGTAAAATAAAAACAAAAGTTTCTGCTTTCATGGCATTCATATTCTTTTAGCAAAGACAGTAAATTTAAAAATACGTTAGAATGTAGTCAGTGCTTTGGGGAAAAAAAAAACAAGGTAAGGAAGATTGAAGGAGCCAGAGGGTGGAGAGGGTAGGGAGAATTGGAGTGGTCCTCATTAAATGTGCCACAGGGGGAAAAGGGAGATGTTGGTGAAAGCGTACGAACGTTCAGTTATCAGATAAATAATTTCTGCAGATATAATATACAGCATGGTGACCTATAGTTAATATTGTATTTTTTAAAAGGTACTGACATTTGAACAAAAATTGAAAGAAGTGAGGAAGTTGACCACCTGACTATATAGGGAACATTTTAGGTCAAAGGAACAGGAGATACTCTAGGGCAGGCATCTCAGCAAGGAGAAGGTGTGGCTAAGTAGAATGAGTGAGGGATGGAGAGTAGCAGAGATAAGATTAGGGATGTGAGGGTCAGTGGTAGTACAAGTCATGTGGGACCTTAGTGACCATGGCAAGGACTTTGACTTTTATTCTAGGTGAAATGGGAACTATTGTAGGGGTTTTGAGCAGACGATTGATAGGGTGTTTTTATGTCATAAAACATGTCAATTATAATCATAAATGTTATAAATGATTTAAACTTTCCTGTTGAAAGACAGGAACTCTCTAGATTATTTTCCTAAACCCAGCTAAACAATTTATAAGCAACATATTACATCAAAATGATATAGAAAGTTTGGGATTTAAGAATTCAAAGGAAATATGAAGGAGAATAGCAAAGAGAAAGCAATAGGTAAAGACTTAAAATCAGACAAAACAAAATTCAAGGCAAAAAAGACTTAAAAGGACAAGGAATGGTTCATACTGATAACAAACACAATCACTATAAAATTATAGTAGTTTACATATTTTTAGAAAACTAAAAAATAGCATCAAAATATATAAGGCAACGAGCGATTGAAATCTAAGACATTAGCTATATTACAGTCATGCTGAAAGATTGTCAGTTTATATTCTTGGGTGTGTGATATGTATATGCAAGTATATACATATAGGCATATAGCCCTGTATAAAAATACATATTTATATGTATAAACATATGTAGACAGACAGACAGACAGACATACATTAGTTTGTTCAGATATATAAACACATGTACTGGTGCATCATGAAATATAATCTATTCTAAATTGAGTTCTGGAATCAATTTGTATGTTCAATTTTACTCTCTGTTTTCCCTTGAGAAAGCTTTTAAATATTTCTGGAACAAAAAATGTTGTTGTAGTTTCAGCTGTTCCTGCAACCACTTTCATTATTTCTGTCGTTATTACTGCTGCATAATCTGAACATAAAAAAACATGGTGCTGTAACAAATGACTTCCCAGTACTGACAGTTATAGCAGCAGCATTTCAATACTGATGAAAAATTTCCCATCGAGATCTCTGGCCAGGTTTACATAAACCAAATAGGAAATGGCTGCCACTATTCACATTAATCCAAACTGTTTGGTGTAACTTTATCTGTGTTTTACATTACAATAGAATTTCTTATTTTCAACTTGTGAAATTTTATCCTTTTTAAAGTTGGAAAAAAATAACTTGAGGTTTTATATGTGATATTCTTGTTTGTCCTTTGATAAGATTTTTTAAAGATAATTTTTTAAAGTTGTTTTACTTTTTGATCGCTTAAATGTAATGAACTTTGTAAATTTTTATGATAGGGAGAGGTTTGTTACGACTTTTTCCCAATGGACTGCTAATACAAGTTAGCTTGTCTAGCCCATGTGCTAGATGCTGTCAGTATCAAACTGCCTTTGACTTTCACACCTCTCAGGGGACTAGTAATTGTTGTGTTCAAACAGCCTGTAATTGTGATCCCGCTGGCTTTCTCAGTATGCTTCTGGCTATTAGAATCATTAAACAACTCAGCACCTGTTAACAGCATTGTAAATATTCAACCCTGCTTGTGTGCAGGTTGAGTCCAATATAGAGAAATCTTACAGAGCTCAGCCTCATAAATTAGAGCTTCTGACAAGTCAATTATTGTGAAACTGGGTTTCTCTGTGAAATAAATGAAATAACATGCTGACAAAAAGGTAGGCAGTCTGTTTATGGCAAATAGAAGATAATGACTTGATGCTTCAATGCAGTGAGCATGAAAATACTTTGTACTCTATCAGTAATTAAACAGTTGTGTAATATTTCTGTTTAAATAACGAGTAAATTATAAATTTTGTACTGTGGAGAGTATAACATGAAAACAAACCTTTTTACTTAACTGTTGCATGCTTTTTCAAGTTAGTCAAGTGATTACTGTAATTATATGTCATGTTTTAAGCTAAATGTTTATAATTATTTAGGTTCGAAAGTGCATGATAACTGAAAAGTTCATGTGGTAGAAGTGAAGGCCATTTAATGCTACTAATAAAGATCATGTAAATATAAACTCCATCCTTTAAGTGTCAGACTATATTATCTCTCAAATTTTTTGTTAACCTAAAAAAAAACTTTATATTCAGTTGTATTATTTAACAGTCTTGTAAATTATATGTCTAATTAAGATGTAATACTATCTAATTTTTATAAGTATTTGAGAATGCTTTAAGAATCCTTAGAATCTCAGTTGAAATATTAACAAAGAATACTTGATATAAATCAACACAGTTATTAACAAAAATAGGTGCATTTTAGAGTGTGTTGGCTGTATAGGAGACAGGTATTTCAATTATTGAGATTTTATTACTGTATTCTTGAATATAATATTTTAACTAGTATTCTCTATATTTAAAAGTTGTTATTTTTTATAAATAAATGAAAGGTGTCAATTATGCCAGAATACCTAAAGTAAAGAATTTTACAGATTTCTAAATTCTAGGTTATCCTTAGAAATTCTAAGGATGAAATATGTTGATATTGAATAAATCTTAATGCCAGTTCAGTTACTTAAATTTTGTAATTTTTTTCTTATGCAAGTCAACAAGAATGTTGATGAGTGCATTCAAAAAGAACTCCATTAAGAAGAAATATCAATGAAAGCTTTTAAAGTTATTCTGCTCAAAAAGTTGTTAACTTCTAGCAAGTTAGATTATGGATAACATTTCATTGTAATCGTCAGATAACATCAGATAATAATCGTCTCAGAGACACAATTTTAGTTGATTTTTTTTTTTTTGCAATTTATTTTAGATGTTTAAGAAATGTTTATCCTAACTGTATGCTATCTGGATAAAAGCTAGAAATTAGTCTAAAAATATTTCCAATATACTTAAATAAACATGAAAAGAGATATTAGACCATCAAGATATATCTTGTAACTACATTAAAAAGTAAATCAAATAAATATTAAAAAGAACCTATAATTTTTAAAGGAAAGTTTTTATTATAAATGGTTTTAAATATTATTTGTAAGTATACCAAATTTATTTACTAAATCATTAAGTGATAAAGTTGGCCTTCTGACTATATTTATTAGGGAATGGCTTGTGGTATCAGTAGCAAAATCCATGAGTTTTTTTTGGTTTGTTTTCAAATGATGTAATAAATTTATAGATAAAAATAGAATTTTGAACTTTGTTTTTCATGGCAATATTATTTTCATTAGGTCTTCTATAATTTTAATTGTATAGCTTCATTCATACTCTATAAATGATAGCATTTATTCAGTGTCCTGGAGACATTTTCACTAGTCTTTTTAACTTAGAAATAACTTTATTAAATATATATATTTATATATATATTTGTCCAGATACCTGAAAAAAAGTGTTGAAAAAATTTGTAGGCCTATCAAGCCAAATGAATGTCAAATACAGTAGTATCTCCTCTACCCATGGAGATACACTTAAGATGCCTGAAACTGGACATAAAGTTTATTTTATAAATTAGGCACTACACTCAAGACCCCCCAACAGATGCCTGAAACTGGACATAAAGTTTAATTTATAAATTAGGCACTACACTCAAGACCCCCCAACAGATGCCTGAAACTGGACATAAAGTTTAATTTATAAATTAGGCACACTAAGAGATTGACGACAATAATAATAATGACATAGGAGAATTATGAAAATATACTAATGAAAATTATGAGGAAGTGGTCACTCGTTTCAGGGGATTTCTTGCTGAAGTCTTAGTGTAGGCTCAATGCTTTCTGGCACAATAAATTGCCATCAGTTAGAACTCATTTTCTTTTCATGTCTTCCACCCACAAATTTAGTGTTGTTTTTTTTTTTATCTTAACTAAGCACTTATCAAGTACTGTGGCCATAACTTTTGCAGTTTTAGAGGTGCAATAGCAAAACTAGCACACATTTTTTTTTCCTTCACAATTTCGAGGGAACCAGATTTGTTCTTATCACAGATCTTAGCAGCCTTAGCGTGTGACTTACCATTTGACTTTCCCCTTTGCTTATTAAGTCAAGAACTTTTACCTTTTCACTTAAGGGATCATTTTCTAGCTTCGCTTTGGCATATATGAATTTCCAGGATCACTAATCCTGTCCTATGCTTGGGGGCTACCATTAAATAAAAGAAAAGTTACCTGAACACAAGCACTGCAGTACTGTGACAGTCAGTCTGGTAACAGCATGGCTACTATGTGACTAATGGGCAGGTACCTTAGACAGAGTAGATAAAGGGATGATCCACATCCCAGATGGGACTTAGCAGGGTGGTGCAAGATTTCATCAGGCTACTCAGAATGATGCACAATTTAAAACTTCTGAATTATTTATTTCTGGAATTTTCCATTTAATATTTTGGACTGCGGTTGACCATGGTTAACTAAAACCAAAGTAAGGACTTATATTGCTGAAAGTTTGTCTGATAAATGTTATTTGTTGAGAAAAAAATGAAAGACAAAATATATAAATACTACTCAAACAATGTAAAAGTTAGGGGCACTGACCCCCCCGCCCCGCCCCATGCAGTTGAAAATCTCTGTATAACTTTTGACTCTCCAAATACTTTATTAGTACCCTTCTGTTGACCAGAAGTCTAGCCTATAACATAGCAGTCAATTAATAGATATTTTGTGAGATATGCATAATATACTGTATTCTTACAATAAAGTAAGGTCAAGAGAAAATGTTAAGAGTATCTTAAGGAAAATACATTTACAGTATTTATTAAAAATAATCCATATGTAAGTGGACGGGTACAGTTCAAATCTGAGTTATTAAGGGTCAACTGTAATTTGGAAATGGCTTTGGGGGTCTGTCTCCTTGATGGGGCTTTGAATGACAAGAATTTTATTTTCATCTCTAAAGAAGAAGAGATTATTCTAACTAATACTTCTTAGTCATTTTTCAGGATAAAGAAAATATTTTCTAATGGTTTCTAATGCTAGATTTTTACTTTCATTTATGCCTGGTTGGATAAAAGTTGGTACGTTTTGTTGAAGATAATGACAGCACTGGTTTCAAAACTTATCTGTTTGTTCATTGATAAGTATAGCTTAATTCTGATCTATGACAAGAACTTTTCTAGGAAAGTCAATTGTTCTACTGACTGCCAATTTTTTTAATAAAAATCAAAATCCTCAGCATATAATTATGATTTACAGTTATTTTCCCAAATAGCCTATTATTAATCCTTAGTGGACACTTATTTGGTTATACCTGGCCATTTATGCTAACTTCCCCTTCAAATGAAAATATATTCTACCATGATTTAAGACCTGCTTTGTATATTTTAAAACAAATTTTTATAGTATACTGATCCCCAATATTTCCCTTTGAAGAAAGGGGAAAAATGACCACATTGACAGATTATTGTTTTCTTTAGGCATCTCAAATTAAGATTGTTAACACTTTCTTCAAGCTCTGAATATCCGCTTCCCAGTCCTGTACAGATGCAAAACTCTTATCCTGGGGTTTCAGTGATCCATCTCTTCTCTAAGGCCACTTTCCACTCCTATTCCTTGATTTGAATGGAGTCGGGGCGTATAAATTTTTCATGCTGACTAGGGTACAGGGTTCACCCAGCAAGAATTAGGGATCTGTCATGACTGTGGGGGCAGCCCTTCATCTTTTGGATCTCTTCCCAGACACAGATTTCTGGTGATTTTAGGAATTTGCCAAAAACCTTTAGGAGATGGAGAGAGGTATTCAGGTGAATTGTATGTCCTTAGGCTTTGTGCTTGGAAATTACACAGAGCTGAATCTCTGTTTCTTTGTGTAGGAGCTTGGTTAAACTGCTTTATTGTTAGCCTGGTGATTGATGTCCCTTCTAGTCTTATCATAACATTTACTCCATAAGCATTAGGAGAATAGTAATTGACTATATTTCCTAAAAGAACTCATCTTCCACCCAAATCAATAGTTTGGAGTGTTGTTAAGTTACTGAGGATGGGTTCTTACATATAAAAGAGAACTGTATATTTATATATAATGTTCTCAACTTTTTTATATCTGGTACATAAGTTTAGTTTGCTGTTAATGTGTAAACTGAAGTAAGGCCAGTTTTAACACTGGAAAGTTAGTACTTCTGTTTTGAGGGGGATTTTTAAAATAGCTTTTATTTTTCAATTACAGCTGACATATGATATTATATTAATTGTAGATGTACCACCCAGTGATTAGATATTTGCATATTTTGCAAAGCAATCACCCCAATAAAGCTAGTCCCTAACACTATATAAAGTTATTACAATACTATTGACTATATTCCCTTTGCTGTACTTTGTATCTCCATGGCTATTTTGTAACTACCACTGTGTACTTCGTAATTCCTTCACCTTTTTTCACCCATTCCCCAAACCCCCTCCCATCTGGTAACTGTCAAAGTGCTGTCTATGTCTGTGAGTCTTTGTTCTTATTCATTTCTTTTGTTTTTTAGATTCCCTGTAAGTGAAATCATGGCATTTCTCTCTCTCTCTGTCTCTCTCTCTAACTTCACTCAAGACAGTACCCTTTAGGTCCATGCATGTTGTTGCAGATGGCAAGGTTTCATTCTTTTTTATGGCTGAGTCATATTCCATTGTATATATGCACTAGTTCTTCTTTATTCATTAATCTATTGATGGACACTTAGGTTGCTTTCTTATCTTGACTATTATAAATAATGCTGCAACGAACATATGGATGTATATGTCTTTTTCAGTTTGGTGGTTTGGATAAATACTCAAAAGTGGAATTGCTGCATCCTTGTTTGTCTCTTATTACATACCCTTTGTTTTAAAGTCTATTTTATCTGGTATATGTATTGCTACCCTACCTTTTTTGTTTTACTTTGTCTTCATTTTCATGAAATATCTTTTTTCATCCCTTTACTTTCAGTCTGTGTTTGTCTTTTGATCTGAGGTGAGTCTCTTGTACACAGCATATGTAAGCGTCTTCATTTCATTGTCCGTTCAGCCATCATATGCCTTGACTGGAGCATGGAAAGTTAGTATATTTTTTCATATGATGCTGAACTTCATCTGCTAGTTTCACATATTTTCAAGGTATTGTCATGGTTCATCAGTGTCAACAAACCTTAGTATGGGTATATTGATCTGTAAAATGGAATGGTTTTCACATTTGCTTTATTTCTTTGAATTGCTGTAAATGTAATTGTTTTTCTTTTAATTCTGAAAAGAACAATATGAAACTGAAGCAATAATTTTAATAGAGAATATCTTGAAACCTTGTTTATTTTCTAGCTACTACAATTTGAGTGATGTGAGCCATGATTCTGTGAACAAGTTTCTGTCTCATCTGATTGAGAAGTCTCTAGTCGAATTGGAACATTCCTATTGTATTGAAATTGGAGAGGTATGACTCAGTCACATAAATTTCTGTTGAAAAGTTGGCTTAGCTTTTTAACAGTTGGACTTTTGCTTCTAGTGATGACCAAAAAGTTTCTAACAAAATTTTTGCAATAACAACTGTAGTATTAATTATTAATTTTATAAATGTACACACTTCTATTGTCATTTTTGCTTATGTCACTTTATCTTTCATTTGAAATAGGATAACCGGAGCATTGAACCTCTGACATATGGCCGAATTGCCTCTTATTATTATTTGAAGCACCAAACAGTTAAAATGTTCAAGGAGCGCTTGAAACCTGAATGCAGTACTGAAGAACTGCTGTCAATTCTAAGTGTGAGTTTCGTGTTATTATTGCATTTTTTTTTAATATAAAGAGACTGTATTTTATATATTCAGCACCTTCACTTAATATGCATCTTAAATTGTTGCCATCCAGTTACTCTTGAAATTTGGCAGAAACTATTTATGAAGTCCTTCGTCTGTCAAACAAGATCACTAAAGCAACATGTCTGGACCAAGTTCCCCATAGATAAGGTGACCACATAATATGTCATCCACATTTGGATCTTCTGAGAATGGAATGGGGCTCTATTAATATTTAAGCCTGGATAATAGGAATTAACTGGGCTATCCTCAGCAGCTGGGTGATCACCCTACCTTCAATATAATAATCTCTCTGTATTATATTGAAAGCCCTTCTTATTACTTCTTTAGGGTAATTCTTCTTGAATCCATGGTGTTACTGAAGTTTCTTTACAAAAGGATCCACATGATTAAGTTCTCTTAGAATTAATACCAGAAAAGCTGTTTAACTCCTCACCTCCTCCCCTTCTAAAAAAATTGAAGTTAAAGTTACTATTAGAAGTAACTTTTCTGTCTTCCTTTCTGCATACTATATATGCCTTATTTATTTATTTTTGTCTTTGTTGAGTTTAAGTATAGTAATTTGCCATATAACTTTATTGGCACAGTAATCAGGATATACCCATATTTTGCCATGTATAATGCACTTCCGTATATAATGTGCGCCCATGTTTTTGGCCCAAACTTTCAGGAAAAAAAGTCTTTCGTTTTAATTTCTTAATTCAGTTTTTTAAATTTATATTTGGATACTTGTTTTTTGTATCATAAAGGAATTTTAGCATTTACTTTTTAACATTATGGTACAAGAAATTTTATGTACTGGTAACAAATTAGTACCATCCATGTTTAAGTCGCATCCTTATTTTTCCCTCAGAAATTTGGGCAAAAAAGTGCACATTATACATGGCAAAAAAACAGTGTGTTACAAGCAAATATTCTATATTATCTTACCCCTCAGGTGTGTTGGTGCCTTTTTTAAAAGTTCAGGACCATTGGTCTTTATGGTCCTTCTCTTACTCACTGATTCTGAGATAGTTCACTTACTAGCTTTTTTTATACCTCTCCAATTGCTTTATCATTCTTAATAGGTTCTAGTATCCCATTAACAGTTCTTCACCTTTTCATTGTTTTCCCTTTGAGACACAAGTGAATAGATTTTGTGCAGCATCGGGCTAAGTATAGCTACAGTGAACCCAAAAAATATTTGTTAATGAACTGATGAATGGATGGCTCCTATGTTAATCAGTTTTCTATTGTTTGCTCTGTAGAAAAGACTAGAGGACTAAAGTAGAGGAAAAATGGTTTTTTTGTAAAATTAAAAATTCATTTCTAAAGTAAGAGTATTAAAAAGCCTTCTTAGATTTCTAAGAATGAGTTTGCAGCATTATTAAAAATTTCCCAGAGATTCATAAAAACAAGATTTATCTGGGATAAAGACAGTAAAATAATGGTTAATCAATTTAGGAAAGCCTCTTAAACTAGTATCTGTGAGATTTCAGAATATAATTGTCTTTCATATTTACCTACCTTCATATATTTTTTAATCCAATATTTAAAAGTGTTTGTCTACCTTGAGAACTCATATATTATTGCAAACACCTTTAAGTACTTTTCATGTGCCAGGCACTATTCTAGCAATTTTCCGCTGTATGGGTTCTTAAATACTGTACTATGCTGCTTCTTACATCATACACACACATACACGCCATGAGGTAGAGAGGATACTGAGGTGGAAGATACAGAGTATGTCACGTTCAGACTGAATGCACATTGTTTGTAAAGGAAGTTGGTAAAACCATACACCTATCACATCTGTATTCCCCTCAACCTCACTAAAATAGACGAAAAATGTATATAGCACAAAGGCAATTAAGTCATTATTTTCTTCAGTCTTCTCAATGAAAAGGCATTGATCAGAACAAGAGGTCTATCCACATCTTTTCAACAGCCTATTTCCAACATTAAACTGCCTAAAAGTAGTTAGCTGATCTCATCCTATATTTTTATTAAAATTAAGTAAACCCTTTTGTGAATAACTAAACAAATCATCTGCCAATGTATATAAGATAATAGTGTATTTATACAAGTATGAGCAAGTATGGTTCACTTGTACCCCCTTTATAATTTCCACAGCAACAATAATATACTCTCTTTATGCTATGGTGCTCAGTCCAAGAAACTCTCAATTTCTTATAGTACCTAAGGCTGTAATAACTTAGAATTTTTTGAATGAGGACACTGGGACATAGAACTGTGGGACTCACATTGACAAGGAGATCTACAGGCACGACTGTTTTGTTCATTTCTTGTCTAGGAATTATTCTTTGTTCAAAAGAAAACATATGAATACTAACAGAAACATTAAATAATAACGAAGATAGTATTTGAAGTAATTACAGTGCAATTTCTGAAATCATTTTTCATTGAGAAGTTTTTAAAACGTTTTCTCTGTTCACACCCAGAATTCCTAAATGACTCACATAGCCTCATTATCTTCTCTACTCTCATTTCCAAAAAATACATACTAATCTCCTTGTGGTTTTAAAACAAGGAGAAGGAAGCTGGAGATGACAGGAGCTTAGAGAAAAGGATGATGAGCGCAACACAGAGCAAAGACAAGCAGCGGGGTAACATTGATATTTCAAGGCCCACTTCCATTATCTTTGGTTTCGTTTTTATGATACTTAATTATGTCACATTATGTTTTTGAACAATTCAGTATTACAACTTCTCCACTTCAGTGTCTCGTTTTACTACTAAGATACAACACTGATGCTTCTGAAGTCATTTTAAAACTTCTTAAAAATTATTAATTAAGAGACACTAAGGATTCCTGAGATCACAACAGAAAAGCTTCTGTTCTCTTGAGTATTGCTTTGAACTTATTGTAATATTTTTATTGTAATATTTTTAACAATTTAATTTTCTCATTATTTCTTAGGTTACATATTGTATTTAACTTCTGTGTTTTGGGGGTGGAGGTTGTATTAATGATAGTATAGAAATTTTGATTTTTATGATTTTGTTAAGTCCTTTGAATATGTTGCGGTGTGATTATTTTTGACACAGAGAAAAATAATCTGGATCATAACCATAGCATGAAAAAAGAATATTAAAACATTGAGTCAGACTTCTAGCAAGTGTTTAAAAATACATAAACCTATTCTCTTCAGTTGACATAAAAACATAGTTTCAAATGATCTCTAGGTTTTATATATTTGTAATGGATAATTAGTATCTTTTTTTAGGCATTTCTGTAAAGAAGATAAACATGTATATTTAGAATTTCATACTTGGCCATTGAGTTGTTTTTCCTTTATTTAAAATAGTTGGAATTCTCAGTCTTTATCTGGCTATTATGTATGTTACTATCAACTTTTCTAAAATAAGAATTAGAATTTTTTTGAGTACAGGTATAATTTTATTGCCATATTAATATTTACCAGAAAAAATATTTTATTTCAAAAATAAAAGAGGAACTATTTAATCAGATCATTTATTTCACGGTATGCTTCCTTTTACAGTGTTCCTGAAACCGTAGACTTCCCTCTCACACAGGTTTTCATAGCAAAAAGTTGTCAGGTTTGATTAAAAATTTCATAATTAGGTACATTTATACCCTATCTTCTGAATTCTACCCTCTTTCTTCTATCGTTTGGATGGGTTATGGTTGGCCTTGAAGTTTCCATAATTATACTGACAATATCACCCTTTTAACTGAAGGATGGAGGCAACAGGAAATTTCTTGAGTGTAAAGACGAAAACTGAACTCTTCCAAATAGTAAGGAGCCTGTGCTAAATGAAAGTGTCTTAATATCTCAAGCAGATAGTGAAACATGCATACATTAGATGTTTTATTCTTAATAATGTTGCTCTACATTTGTGTATATTAAATTTTATCTGTTACATTTCTACCCACAGACCATTATTGATTTACTCAAAATATATTTGGTGCCTACAATGTGTGAGGCTCTTGTCTCTGTAGAGGCCAGAGATAGGAAATAGAAATGGAACATTATTGACAAACTTTGTGTGTGTGTGTGTGTGTGTGTGTGTGTGTGTGTGTGTGTGTGTGTGTGTTAATACATAGATAAACTGTGGGCCATGGTAATAAACTATAAAATACACTTGGGTGTTGTTACTAACAGAGGTCACCAGCTCAGTATGATGCTCTAAGAATGACAGCAGAATGTTGCCCATCATCAGAAACAGTCTCCGAAATAAAACATATAATAGTATTCTGTCTTTCATATTAATTTTCCCTATGCAGGAGATTTGCTATATACATATCTCCTGGCCCCACATCAAAGAACATCACAGAGAATATTTGAGTGAGTCCAACTGAACTACTCAAATGATAGAAGATATGTGAATAGGGCATTTCAGTCTGGAAAGGCAAAGGCTTTGAATCGATGTAACTGAAATTCAAATCATGAACTGTATTAGGGGAGGCCCTCTTTAGATCTTGAACAGAGTAACTTTTTCAATTAGTAGGAAGTTCCATCTGATCCTGCAAGTAATAAACTCAGAGAATTTATTACTTCAATTGATGGATATAATATAGGCCAAAAATATATACATTCAAAAAGGGCTGGAATGAATTTATTAATGATAAAACTACTAAAGAACTAAAAGAGGAGATGGAATTGTGCCTGTCGTATTTGGTGTGATAGATGATGACCATTCCGTTACAGATCAGGGAAGGCAAGGACTATGATTAGACCTTTGTGGCATGAGTTTTTTTTTTTCTCTTGGCCCACAAGATACTTGGAATATTTTTATCCTTCAGAATATTGGGGGAAGGGTGGTCTTCTTTTCTTTAGGTGACAGTCTGTTATACTTAAAGGAACTTATTCCTGTTGATTATTACTCTATTATACAGGGTGACAAAACTAGGTTTAAGTTATTTGTGTGAATGATAATACAGTAATTAATAAATAATAATACTAGAATAAACTCACATACTCACAACTTTAAACTTGCTTTAGCTCCACCCTGTATATAAATCTTTATTTCAGTCAACACTGAAAAAGAAAATGCACTTTCACGATTGCCTTTTTTTTTTTTTTTGTAACACCTCTTTTAAGACTTCTCTTTTACTGTCTCTTCTTCCCAAGAAATTGAACTGTTCCTGGATTACATTTTTAGATGTCATTGCTTTTAGGTGATAGTAAAATACTATATTCTAGGTGTAAGGCCAAAGATTGTATTGAGACTCTGTCTCTTCACTAATGTTATTCTATAATAATAACCCATTTATTTAAATATTGTCTTTCCAATATATCTGTTAAATAATAACTACTACCTTTTATTGAGCACCTACTACAAAGGCATTTTAATGCACATTGTTTATAACAACCCTTTATCATAAATATTAATATACAGAAAACAAAATTAAAATTTAACGAGATTAATTTTTTCAGGTTCTATAGAAAGTAGCTCTTTAGAACTCTTCTCTATTCCTTCCTTCCTCCCCTAGACATTTTATCCTTTTCCTATGATTTAATTCCAACTGTAAAAAAAATTTAAAACATTGAAATGTAAGATATATACTTTTAAAAAGTCAATCAAGAAGCAGAGTTAGTTTAAAATTATGTGTGACTTGTAACTAATAATTATAGGTATTAAATGCAGATGTTAAATTACTAGCAAAATGATTACTTCAATATTGCTTATTGAAAACATATATTTTAAGTTTTAAACAATATACTGCTATTTGGAAAGGTTAGATATCTTATAAGAACTCTTGCCAAGTTTTTTTAACAGCATGAATTAATAAGCTTTATAATTAAGGCATCTGCTTCACACTTCTATTTTTAACCAGTGACATTACATCTGTCTTGCTCCATTAATGCCCTTCTCCTACTTATGGAAGCATTTAGCAGTTTTGGCAACAGGAATTACATGGCATAGAGTAAGTAGTCTAATTAGATATAAGTGAAAATCCTGAGGGAAAGAGACATTTTAAAAGTAATTTGAAGAATCTCTTAATGATGTTGGCACTGAAAGCCCAGGTCTAGAGTAGAAAGTGCCTGTTGTCATGACAAAAAGGAACCATGATTTGATGCTCAGTGACAGTAATAGAAATGAAAAGATTTTGAAGTTAGAGAAAATTTATTTCAATAGATTTTTCAGAAGATGCTTGCAGTACTATTAAGAGCTTAGAAATAAAGCAAAATATGTCCCAAATGTATTGTCTCTATAATATTCAAAAAAAAAATTCTTAAAGACATACACAGTTGTGATGGTTCTTGTGACTACACAGAAATAGAAGATTGTATATAAAATATCCAATATTAAAAATTATGAAAATGTTATTTTTCCACAAAGTCTTGGATATTGACTAAAAGTGTGGGTTTTGTGTGTTAATATAAAACAGAATCATTCCAAATTTAGGAAAGGACCAGAGCAATAAGATTTTTACATATCAATAAATTTCTAAGTTTGTCAGTTTTCTATAGCACTTTCTGTAGAAGCATACTGATTCTTTGCTCTGCCGACGTATAGAACATTTTTCAATAATACAGCATTTTTTAATGCTTGAAGTTTGTCCTGTTTGGGCCACAGCTACAAAATTTTTGATAGAAAATTGCAACTGTATCTTTCTTAAACATAAGATTGGAAAATTAAGCAAGTTTTTGTTTTTTTTTTTAAAGAGAGATTTAAAATGAAGAAAATAAAAAGGACAAGCAGATATGAATAGTATTGGGAGGGGACCCAGCATTTAAAATTAAAGAGTTCATTAAAGGAAAAATGAAAGGAAGGAAAGGTTAACTGAGTAACAGTGAGCACCACCCACCTCATGGCCTTGCATTTCCAAATAACCTCCTGACAATTGCAGGATCCCATCTGCTGCTCTCTGTCTTCCCACGGGGGAGGCCTGATGGGCTGCCTTCCAGGGTGTGTGAGAAGAGCTCCCTCACCCTCGGGCTGGGAGCTGCCTGGCATCTTTGGAGAGGCACAGATGGCAAAATGCCTTGAAAAAAAGTACCTTTCTATTTCTCTTGGTCTCTTTCCCTTGAGACCCTCTCTATTCTTAATTCTTCCTTAGCTTCTTTCTAGCTTTCTGCACTTCTAGGAGCTTTCTGCGTCACAGAGAAAAGTGAAATATTTTCTTGCTAAAAGTCTCAGATATGTCTTCTTGTGATTCAGTAGGTTACTCTAAAGATTTAAAGCTAATTATGTTCTGAGGAGGATAAAATGTTTATTATAGCACCTGAAGTTTGTCCTGTTATAAATTCTCATTTTTTTAAAATTACCTTTGGCTTCATAAACTGTCCCACAGAATAACAGCTGTCAGTTACTAGAATCCTTTTGATTAAATAAGGTTGTTAATTAAGAAATGAGTTCAGATACCAGGGTATGAATAGCCTTAATATTTCTTTCATTATTACCTAGTTTAACTTTCTCATTTTTTCAAATAACAAAGACCAAGTATTGCCCAACATGACACGATCAGTAGGGAAAATTACTATAAAAACTCAGCTCTCAACAGGGAAAGGGCAGTATTGAAATAAGAATTCATATCATATTAGCCACCTTTTAAATGCCCTTCACTTTTTTTTCCCCTGTTTGCTGATTTGCGCTTTTCATTTTCCTCTTCTTTGCATCTTATCTTGGCCTATTAATTAAACTTACAAAGCAAGGTCCATAAAAATGGTATACCATTAACCTTCTCAGCCTAAGCTATGTATAAAAAAATAGTTTTGGCTTGTCAACGTTTATTAAGATTTCCTAAGTGTTCTATCCAATATTCAGTGCACTTAGGGGAATACCAAAGAAATAGAAGACAAACCCATATCTTTTAAAGGAGATTTGTGTCAGAGCCCAAAGAGCCTCATAAAAATAAAGGAACGGACTTGTGTGGAATATGTCTGTCTCTTCTGCTTTTACTGATTAATATAGCTTTACCTGGGCATGGGAAGTGTTTACTCATATTTACGGCCTTCAAGGCTAAAGAATTGCTGACGTTGTTCTCTCCAAAAGTCAGCGTTTCCAGCCTGGCCTGTGGGCAGGAGTGGATCACCAATCACCTGGGAGTCATACAGGAGCAATTACAAAGGGAGACTCCATTTAGGCATTTTTAAACTGTAAATATAATCTTGAAAGGTTTTGTATGAATTAAGTTATATTTATAAAACTCAGGGTAGTTTGCTTTTCGGATAACCCTATCACGAATCACTTGGTAAAGAAAATCGTTTTAATTTGGTTTTGAAAATAACTTAATGTCATAACTGTATAGAATTCTCAGTACACATACAATCACACTGTGGAAATAAAAACTCAATGAAAAAAGAATTGAAGATGATCTTGCTGGGCATAAAATCTCTTTTCTAAATTCTAGCCATTTGTCCCTTCATTCTGCTTTGAGTAAACAGTTTAGTTTACACTTAAAAAATAAGTGGAGAATGAACAGAAACTTTGACATTGGATAAAACCTATATTTTACAATATAATTTTCATATGCTAGAAATTGATTCCCGCTGAAAATGTTTCCTAATTTCATCCCAGTGAAGTTTAAATACTCTCAAATTGTTGTTACGGTTTCCGTACTCCAGCAGGTGGAGCAGTTTGGGAATCAATGCTATTTGCTTTCTCAATTAATGTTGCTGATCAGAAGTGTTCCCAAAGATTCATGTTTCCTGTCCTAATACTTTCCAAAACAAAAAATGCCCCAACATTGTTTAAAGTAATATATATACCACCCTGCCTTTTATTCTCACAAAGCAGCCAAGTAGGAAAATAACTGTGATCATCCTTAATTCTGACTTAAAGCTTACTGAATGTATTTCAGTATCATTTCTGTGGAACAGAGCAAAAGAAAAAGTAAACATCCTAATATCCTTCCCCACCCCCTAATAGAAGAAGCAGAGTCCTAGAACGTTACATTATTTTGGAAATACTTAATTTCAAAAGAAAAAAATAATCATAGAAATAGTCCTTGGTGCTGAGGAGCAGGCCAAGCTTTGCTCTATGTAATAATGTACAGAAACAAAATAGAATCCCTATTCTGTTGAACAGAGCAGTCCTTTGCTCATTTATAGTACTCAATAAATGTTAGCTATTATTAGTTAATAATAATTTTTATTGAGCACATTCTATGTTACGGGCGTGGAATATAGAAGCAAACCAGGCTGATAAAATTCCAGTACCCCTGGACCTTATATTCATAGTGGGGTTGGTAAACAAACATTTTATATGGATGCAGACATTTCAAGTGAATGCAAGTGAGATTTTTTTTAAATAAGGCGATTTATATAAATGTCTAACCACTATGTTGTACACCTGAAACCAACATAATATTAAATGTCAACTGTAACTGAAAAATTTTTTAAAAATTGGAAAAAATAAAGCAAGAGTCTGGAGATAACTAGGGGAGGCTGTATATTTCAAAAAAGAACTGAGTGCCATAAGGAGCAAGCCTTGGGGAAGAAATTGTAGACAGAGGGGATAACAAATGCAAAGACCATGGAGCGGGAGCTACTTGTCAGGTTCAAGGAATAGCAGGAAAGCCAGTGTGGCAAGAGCGAAATAAGCACTAAGAGGCCATGGTAGATGGGCTGTGTCACCCACAGCCTTACTGAGCAGGCTGGGTTTTATCCTGAGTCTTCAGGGAAACCTTTGGAGGGATTTCAGTCAAAAGAATGATGTGATATTATTTATTCCAAAAAGACCACTGTGGCTCCTTCATAGAGAAATGATTATTGCAGAAAGTACAGATGAGAGAAAATGGCTTAGATGGACTGGTCAGAAATTAAAATGATTAATAATAGTTGGACAGAGGATGTGTCGAAGGTAGTTATGAGTCAACAGAAGAAATAAAGATGCCTAGATTTTGGCCTGAAGAACTTCGCGAGAGAAATGCAGAAGACTGGACAAAGAACAGGGTCTGTGTGACAGGCAGAGAGATGATATTTAAAATTTCAAAGTCATGAGGTTGATTGAGATCATCTGGGCAGTGCATATTAACAAGAGGTCTGGAGGTTGAGGTCTGGCAACTTTAGCTTGTTGAAGGTAGGAGAGAAGGAGTGTTAGGTGGATCTGCAAAGAATGGCTAGAATGAGGAACTGCACATGAGAAGGAAAACTTTCGGGAGAATGCACTGTCCTGAAGCCAATGGGGAAAAAAGTATCTCTAGAAGAGAACAGTGATCAACTCAGTTAAAGACTGTTGATAGGGACTGAGATTAATCATTTGACTTGCTGGAGATCCTAAATGTATTTAGTGAGTAATTGTAGTGGAGTGATAAAAGACAGAAGCCTTATTGGAGAGGACTCAATAGGGAATGAGTTTTTTAAAAGTAAAGACAGCAAATACAGGTACTTCTTAAATGGAGCTGGCGAGGAGGGAACAATAGTTATCAATTTCTTTTTCCTTAAGATGTTGTAGCATATTTGTATGTTGATAAAAATGATCCTATAGAAAGGGAAAAAATGCTATAGAGCAAAGTGCTTAAGAAAGTGAAATAGGAATCATGTTAAGTGGAGAATTGGCCTTTAGTAAAAGTAGAGACAATTTATCCATTTTAACAGGAAAAAAGACAGAGTATTGAAATATGGATGCAAGGAGGTTGCAGTGGTAGGATAATGAGGAAATCCTCTTTTGTTTGCTTTAATTTTTTTCATTAACTAAGAAGCAAAGAGTTATAAGCTGAAACTGAGGAGGTGGGGAAAGACCTGTAAATGTGGGCAAAGACCACTGATAGACTGAGGTAGATATAGTATGGTGGAATGAATATGGTATTTATGTTTAGGAAACATGGGTTCAAATCTCAGCTTAGCTTTTTATTTTCTTTTTGTGAGTGGCAAGTCACTTACTCTCTCTAAGCCTCAGTTTCTTCATTCATTTAAAAAAAAATGCAATTATCTCTGCCCTACTTACCACAGTGTGAAAGATCTAATAAGGTAAAACATAAGTGTTCAAACATATCTGACCTTGATCTATATAGATTCTTATTTTAATTTAGGTTTATTATTTGTGTTTTGCATTCAAGATTGCCATACTCTAGACCAGCGATTTTCAACGTTTTTCATCTCATGGCACATATAAACTAATTACTGAAATTTTTTGGCACACCAAAAAATGTATTTTTTTTTTTTGCTGATATAACAAAAAATAAGTATAATTTTGATTGATTCACAAAAAAAATAATAATAGAATTGCCTATCCTTTTTGCTCCAAAGTGACTTGTTTTAAAAATCAGGTGCTTACACTTATATATTAGGATTTCTGCTACCAAGAATTAAGCAGACACAACTTTATTATGCAACGTGACCAATAAGATGTAACTCTATTATAAGACCTATATATTTATGGTTCAAGACAGGACATTCACACCTGATGGCTATTGTTGTATTATCATTTTTTTTAATTTGACAATCTTAAGGGTAAAGAGGCCAGTGCCCCTGACTAGTCAAGTACTGCATGTTTTAAAAATTCTTGCAGCACACCAGTTGAAAATCACTGCTCTAGATACCCTTACATTTTTTAGAGGTCCAGAACACATAGTCTCTATGAGAAGTGCCAGCCTTACTTGTCTCACTAATAAACTTTTTATTTCATTATTAATATTTGGAGGAATGAAGAAAAGTACAGCATCTTGCATCCCTTTTGATACCAAGTACAACTTTGCCCTTACCCTAGTATGTTTCCTTTGGTGAGTTTTATTTTTGCTTTAAAAAAATATGGTAACTTCATTTGAGATACCTTACTGTCCTTGGTCACAGTGACATTTTCTGAGTTTTCTTTCTTAGGTTGTTTTGCCCCTACTCCCTTTTTCCCTCTTTCTTTCTCCCTGGGTTAATATTTTACCAGAGGCCATGGCTCTGAGTTTTAGAATACCATGGGGGAGTGACAAAGTCTATAAAAGTAATGATTCCCCACTGCCACATCATTTTACCTCCAAATAAAAAAGCTCCGCGATCCTTTAATGAGACACTACCTTGGCTTCCAGACCAAAGTCTGTGCTCCTAAGAGTGCTCATCTATTTATAGCTATTCAAAACCACTTAGTAATTAGAAGAAATCATAAAGTAATTATGATTCGTAATAGTGATTATGTCTGGGTGATTACTCCTTCACTGAGATGCTTTGCAAATGGATTAGCACTTCTTTGAATTAGGAACTTGGGCTTCAAATCTATGAGGAAGCGTATTAGTTAAAAAAAAATTTTTAACTAATGTTTTAACTAGAACTTTTTTTTTTTAACTAATGCAGAAACTATGCAGAAAGCTGTGAAACAGCTAGGAAGCCATTGGGAACCTGGCTGAAAGAAAAATCTGGCAAATCAAATTGTCCATTTTATTAGCCATATATTCATCTGGAAAATTTCTCTACATTCAATTGCACTTAAAGCTCTGGTCAGTGTAGTCTAGTTCATTAGTAATACCAACTCTAGTTGGGCTGTGATATTTAGTAGTTTCTTTCCTGAATAATTAGGCAAATATCACATTACTTAATATAATACCTGGTGGGGGGGGCCACCCTTAAAATCTAGGCATTTGTAAATAATAGACTTTCAAAAATCAACATTTTTGAAAAAAACAAAGCATTACTTCATTTTAATTTCTAATGAGGAAATAAATATTCCTTCTTTCTCTTATTCTGTATTTTTCTAATCTTTTTCTACTACTGCAGCTTCTCCTTTGCCTCCCTTACTGGTTACACATTATCTTGCTTGTCCTTCATTTTCTCTAATTTGGAAGTTTATTTCTCCTATACATATTTACTGTTCTGCAGATATTCTTAAGTATACATCTTAAACAGTCTAACAACTATATATTTAGCACCTGTGTTAGTTGCAAGAGGATTAATAATTAAGGTATGGTCCCTGCCTTCAAGAAGGAAAAGAACTATGTCTGAAAAACAATTATAGTTTAATATTAACTATTTTGAAAGTGTAAGTTGTACCAACATGCCTAGAGTACACCGAAAGTCTAGTTATAAGACATAGGTTTTGGAGTCACACAAACATGACTCCACAATTTCCTTACTGTATGACCTTGGGCTAGTCATTTAATTTCTCTGAGCTCCACATTCCTGTATTAAACAGAGGGGCAGATTAAATAAAATGTGTGTCAAGCCTCAATACAGTGCCTACCATATTATAGTCATTCATATCTATTATTGCTAGTTTTCATTAATGATAATTTAACGTTATAAAAATTTCTAATAGTTGATATATTATAATTTTTATAAGTCATATCAATGTAGGACAAATATTATCTACTTCTATTCAAAAAATGTCTCAAAAGATAAATTTGGGTTCTTTAGCATACCAAGTGAGATTTTCTGAGTCTGACTGCTGTATAAGTTGAAGTAAGAGGAGCCTCCATCTGGAACTGCTTTCCCCTTTTGCTCTTTCATGGAGCTAGTGCTGTTCATATGCCAGGAATGCCTCCCTCCCCACCTCAGCCAGGGCAGTTCTCACACAATGGTGAGATGTAGCTCACTTAACTGTGTGAAGCACTAACCAATAAAAGGAACACATCATAAAATTGTTGGTTAAAGGGTAGTTTATCCAACAAATATTGTTATGTAAATTGTATAACATTTTGGGAAAATATTCAAATTAGATTCTAATTTCATAGCATATAGCAGACTAAATTTCAGTGAGGTTCAAAATTAAAGCCAAGAATAATGCCAAAATTTTAAAAGGGGAGAGGAGAAGAAACACAAAAAGCATAAAGGAATTGAAAAAATTTAAAAAGGAAATGGGTAGATTTGCCTACATAAAAATATAAAATATGTGCATGTCTCTATAAAATCTTAAGGGTTAATATTTGTCATTATTATGATAGTCAAAAGGGGAATGTAAAATCATTAAAAAATTTAAAAAGAACCACTGTGACTCCAACAAAAATATGAAAACATGACATTAAATAATAGTTTACAGACTTCCAGTCAAGATGGAGGAGCAGGTAAACGTGGCTCACCTTCTTGCACAACCGCAGTAAAAATTACAAGACCACAAACCAAATATCACCCAGAATTGTCAGAAAACTGAGCTATATGAAAGTCCAACAACCAAGGAATTAAAGAAGCCACATTAATCCAGGTGGGACATACTACTAAGACAGGAAGTCAAAGTGACTCTAC
This sequence comes from Pteronotus mesoamericanus, assembly GCF_021234165.1. Lineage (NCBI taxonomy): Eukaryota > Metazoa > Chordata > Mammalia > Chiroptera > Mormoopidae > Pteronotus > Pteronotus mesoamericanus. The sequence continues at coordinate 56,636,407 of NW_026555085.1, read as the reverse complement.
CTAATCCATAGAAACAAACACAGGGAGACTGCCAAAATGAGGAGACCAAGAAAAATGGCCCAAATGAAAGAACAGGACAGAACTGCAGAAAAAGAACTAAACTAAATGGAGATAAGCAATCTATCAAATGCAGAGTTCAAAACACTGGTTATTAGGATGTTCAAGGAACTCATTAGGTAGTTGAACAGCATAAAAAAGACCCAGGCAGAAATGAAGGTTACATTAAGTGAAATAAAGAAAAATTTACAAAGAACCAACAGTTAAGGGGATGAAGCTGAGAGTCAAACCAATGATTTGGAAGGGGGAAGAAAACAGTGAATCAGAACAGCAAGAAGAAAAAAGAATTTTAAAAAATGAGGCCAGGCTATGGATCCTCTGGGACATCTTCAAAAGTTCCAACATTCGAATCATAGGGGTGTCAGAAGGGAACAAGGAAGAGCAAAAAAGTGAAAACTTATTTGAAAAAACAATGGAAGAAAACTTCCTAAGTTGGTGGAGGAAATAGACATTCAAGACCAGGAAGCACAGAGTCCCAAACAAGATGGACACAAAGAGGACCACATCAAGACAAATCAAAATTAAATGCCAAAGGCTTAAAGATAAAGAGAGAATCTTAAAAGCAGCAAGACAAAAGCAGAGAGTTACTGACAAAGGAGTTCCCATAAGACTGTCAGCAGATTTCTCAAAAGAAACTTTACAGGCAAGAAGTATTCAAAGTGATGAGAAGCAAGGCCCTGCAACCTAGATTACCCTGTCCAGTAGAACTATCATTTAGAATTGAAGGGCAAATAAAGTACCTGCTTCCCAGAAAAGGTAAAGCTAAAGGAGTTCATCATTACCAAGCCCTTATATGAAATGTTAAAGAGACTTATTTAAGAAAAAGATCAAAAGTATGAACATTAAAATGGCAATAAAGTCATAACTGTTAACAATTGTATCTAATAAAAGCAAAGCTAAGCAAACAATCAGAACAGAAATATAGATTTGGAGGTCATTCGGAGGGTTATCAACTGGGAGGGGGACAGAGGAGAATGGAGGAAAAGGTACAGGGATTAAGAAGCATAATTGGTAGGTACAAAATAGACGTGGGTGGCAAGGCGGGGTGGGGGCCGTGTTAAGAACAGGATAGAAAACAGAGAAGCCAAAGAACTTATATGCATGACCCATGGACATGAACGGAGTGGGGGGGGGATTGCCTGAGGGAATGGGGGTACTGGGTGGAGGGCGTAAAGGGGGAAAAATTGCATAATCAATAAAATAATAATCTGTTTATCATATTAAGTTGTTGGAAATCCAAAAAAGAGTACTTTCTGATGGTGCGAGAACTGTGAGTTTTGACATTTCTAGAAAGAAATTTGAAACTATCTATCAAAGTTTTTTAAAAACCCTTTAAATAATGTCAGCTCCATTTTTAGGAACCTATCCTAAGAAAACAAGTGTGTTGTCAAGATAGTATATGTACACAATGTTCATCACAGCATTATTTATAGTAGCAAAAAAAGGAAAAGAAAAAACTGGAAAACTTTACTAAAAAGACCAATATCTCTTTAAGAATAAATTATTTGTAATAACTTAAACTTAAGTTTTTGAAAGAGAATCAGTGAAGAAAGTGTTTTTGTTGTTGTTGTTTTTGTTTTCACATAACCCCATATGCGCATTCTAGCATTGAAGTATTTACGCTTGCCTTGCTAAAAAATAGAGGATTGCTTTCTAATGAGCTGCATAGTTTTGAAAAGCTCCTTCAAGGAAAAGAACTAAATAGTCATTATTAATTCTTACCAAACTCTAGTTCCCACTGTAAGAAGAACTAAAGTGAATACTCTGTGCTGAACCATCATACACATGGCAGAAGCCTGGAGGAATTTCCTCTCCAGTAATGTATTATAAGCTGAACATTTTTTGATTTCTCAACACAAAAGGATGTACCCCATTCCCATACTTACATGTATTCTGAAAATTTTTGTTGTTGCTACTAAATAAAATGCATATATATGATCTTCATTAGAGTAGTAGTATTTACATCATTTGCATTTTATTTTAACTTACATTCTCCTAAAATAGGACTCCACTTATTTTACATTGTTTTCCAGCAGACAGTCCAATAGAATATAACCATGCCAGAGATTTGACTATGTCAGAAAGTTAGAACTCATTTTGCTTTTAAAAAACCTGGGAGGTAAGAGTGATTTCCAAATGTCATTGTCCTAAGATACATAAAATTCTGCACATTCCTATGTTCTGTTCATTATTTTGTATATAATTCAGAAGAATAATGCAGTTTGGCAGAAGTAGTATAATCTCAGTTTTAAAGTATTTCCATTGGCAATGGAGAATTCTTCTATATATATATATATATATATATATATATATATATATATATATATATATATCGTTTCACCTTATTAAATTTAGATCTTCCATCCTATGTAGCTATTTTCTGTTATTTATTAAATAGTGTCAGCAAATTTGTAAGACAAATGCCAAACAGATGTCATCTTCTACTAAGATATGAACAAATAAACTGTCTTGCAAAATCATTGATGAGCTGGCAGTGTATTTTTCTGATGGACTAAAAGCACAGAAAGGGTTGTAACCTTGAACTACTATTATTTTTTTTAAACAGTGAGAGAGGAGAGAATCATTAAGACATTGAAATAAGCAATGAGTGCAACTAAAATTAGAGAAAAGGAAAGATGAATAAATTGCTACTTGGGATTCACATCAAAGTGATATGGGTAATACCAGACCAGAACTTAAAAGTTGAGTCAGTTGTTATTATTATTATTATTATTATTATTATTGACTTGAAATATGGTGTGAAGATTATTTAAAATATTTTTGATACTAGAATTTCTAAATATATATGAATTTCAGAATTTAATGCTATAAAATACTCTTAGGGAACTGTGCTGTAAAAATTTTCTTCCATGATTCAAAAGATCCTTAAAGATCTTTCAGAGTCCTGAAGCTAGCACTATAAGCATCAGTCATCAGTATATTATGGGTATATTACAGTGTTAGAGTGCTCATTAATAAAAAGCTAATTGAGTCCTGGTAAACTCAGTTTTGCTATTTGTAGGCCAAAAGCAATAGTTCTTTCCTTTTCATAGAGGTTAAGAGTTCACATATACTACATCCATGTCTCAGTAAAATAAAGCAGAATGAAAATAAAGGTCATACTTCCTCTGTGTGACACTTGGTTAGAAACTGATCAAATAGCCTTACTTTTCAACACAGGTAGTTGGTTGCTACATTTGAGATTCTAGAATGTGTATATGCCTAGTGTATTCTCATATTGCACTCTAGAAATTTAATATGTAGTTAATCAGCCCTATACGATTACCAAACTTAAGAGCTATATGTTATAACGTCTGAATATGTACTTTGTTCTCTAACATTTAAAGCCCCAAGAAAATGCAAACTAAACTAAGGTCTTGGATTATTTTGGCTTATAGTATGTGATTGCCTGTTATTGACTAGGTATGTAGGAAGGTAAGTAGGTAGGGAGGGAGATGATGATAGATAAATAGATAGATAGATAGACAGATAATAGATAATATATTTGTATGTGAATGTATATATATTCCTATATGATACAGGGTTTGAATATGACTTTAGCCATAAGAATGCATGTTTGCTTTCTCTTGATTCACACAGAGCAGATGGATGCCTGGCTGCCTGCTAATCCACAGCTGGAATGGTTTCAGCAGTTTCCACGTTGCCGGGTTAGAGTGGCTTTTCTAGTGGACTGAGAGGGCAGCGAAAGAGGGATATCATTATTCATCAGTATCCCAGTGGGAGCACTGCCAGCAGAGATTAATTTTTTCTGTTATGCTTGTAAAACAAGCTCAGGTGGAGTCTCTAATCCTCAGGGCACGGGTGGCAGATCAAGGAAGATGCTACAAAGCTAGTTAATTTTCTGTTTCTGGGGGAAACAGAAGCTCTGTTAGATGTATAAATACATGATTGCAAATTTAAGTAGCTCAAATCCAAATGGGATCTTCCCAGACATCTGGTACTAAAAATCTCTATTTTCCTTTGTTGTCTTTAAATATAACTTCTTAAAAGTTTGCCCTGGAGCCAAAAATATTGGTAACTCTAAATATTAGGGAGTAATTAATTTTATAAGTTAATAACAAAACATTTAATTTTTACGAACATAAACAGAAGCAAAAGCTTTCTACCTAAACAGACTCAAAGTTAGATGCCTAAAGTACCCACTTAAGTATATTACCAGAAAATATGACATTAGCTACCTGATTAGCAGGTTTTTTTAAATGTTTATTCAGTCTATTTTTTAAAGCTTTTTATTTTTATTCTCCTAGTTTATGAGTTCCATGTGACACCTGTTCCTGTATCTCGTCCGATCTGTCAGTATTTTCATATTTTTGAGCAATCAGTATAGGCTTCAAAATGAAGTTAGGCGCTATTGTTAACAGACATAAAATAACATACATTCAGAAATTATTGTCATCTTAAGATTATCTTTAATAGCTTTTTTCATTACAAAAAAATAAAACATTTTCCAAGTCCATTGTACTTTCTTTTGATTGTTTTCAGTACAAAATGTCATTCTTCACTGGTACTTTTGTTTGGATGCTTGCTTTTGTTTTGAGAAAATGACAGGAAGTGTTTTGAAGCCAAGTCAGAAGACTAAATTTTTGATTAGGCCTTGTAATTTTTAGCTGTAAAATTGGTTATGACTACGTCATAATGTGTAGTTCACATTATGACTCAGTGCCTAAAGAGAAGTTTCAAAGTGTTTTGTGACAAAAGCTCTCTTGAAACGTGTATTACCCCTCAAGGTGTTTATTTTGAACAGTGTGACAAACATACGTTCTTGGACATTTATTAAAAATCAGCCCTTCCTGTGACTATAGTCACACCTTAAATACCTTTCCTTTGGTTAAGTTTTGGGTTTTTCTTAATAATGAGTCCAAATCATGTTGTTCTACCCAGAGCATTTTATAGTCCAAGGGGAGATATACACTTTAAAAAGCTCTAAATAGAATTCAAAACCAGCACTTTCACAGAAGAAGTTCCTACACAATGCAAGGTTCTTGAGGGTCAGGAAGGCTTTCCCATTATGAGCAAAGAGCCAGAGGATATAATGTGGCATGAGAGTGATCAAGTCTCAGAAAGATGAGGGAACTAACTGAAAGTTAGGATGAAGCTTAGAGCCATTTTCTAAATAATTTTTGAGGTAGTAATGATTAATAATACTTTTAAGTAATTGTTCCCCCAACCTGTACCAAGTAAGTCATCCAAGTAAGTACCATTTCCACTCAGAAGAAAATATGATATCTTTAAGTACTATAGCTAACTAAATAAGAAAACCTAAAACCCACAAATCTGTAATGTTTTTTGTTTTACACATGTCCACCATAATTTCTTCAAACTTGTCCTCTCAGATAGGCCTCGCAAGTAATGGGATTAATTCTGTAGTAACATTTTGACTCTCCATAAGGAGCATTGTTTCAAAAGAGAACAGAAGTTGTTTCCTGAATTCTTAATTTTAAGCAATACATTTCTGAATCAAAATAGAAAACTAGAATATTTATTGACTTTTTCATAAATTTTAGAGAAGTCTACATTCTTTCCTTATCAATGCAAACTTTGCTTCATAATGGAATAATCCATATATGCATTCATACATGCAAGCTGCCATTTCTGTTAGTTTCATCTGAGAACCTACCTTTTTGCATTTCAAATAAATCAGAAGTTCCCTGAGAATATTCTAATAGATTTTAGAAAAGGGACTTTTTACTTAGTGAATAAAAGCAATAAAACCTTTTGGGAAACTACCCTGTGCCATTTCCTCAGTACCACTAGGAGCCATGCAGCATACAGCTGACTTTCTGTTGTTCCAGGTGCCATGTGGCCCAGGTCTGTCTTCTTCCAAACTCTGAGCTTCAGAGATGTGTTTGTTGATGAGAAATCTAGGAAGAATTTTTGAAATTCATGAGACTTCATGTTAGCACTGACTTATTTCACAAGTTTCACTGTATTCTGTTACATATGTTCCTGATAGTTTTCTTAAATTGTATTTTTTCCATTATCATTTAACCCCCTTATATCCTCTTCCACCTCCATCCACCCTCTCCCCAGAGCTATCGACCTGCTACCTATGAGTTCCTTAAAAAAGTTATATTTAAAGACAAAAATTCAAGCTCTCGTGAAATACACACATTTCAAGAGAGCTTTTGTCACAAAACACTTTGAAACTTCTCTTTAGGCACTGAGTCATAATGTGAACTACACATTATGACGTAGTCATAACCAATTTTACAACTAAATCCATTTGATAAGGGACTTGATTCCCTTATCAAATGTATCAGCAAATCTGTTCTCCCATTCAGTGGGTTATCTTCTTATTTTGTTGATGGTTTCCATTGCTGTGGAAAAACTTTTTAGTTTGATATAGTCCCATTTGTTTATTTTTTTCTTGTTTCCTTTGCCTGAGGAGATAAATCAGAAAGATATTGCTATGAGCAATGTCCAAGATTTTACTGCCTATGTTTTCTTCTACATTTTCATGGTTTCAGATTTAACATATGTCTTTAATCCATTTTGAATTTATTCTCATGTTTAACATGAGAAGGTGGTCTAGTTTCATTTTTCTGTCTGTATCTGTGCAATTTTCCCAACACTATTTATTAAATAAACTATCTTTAGTCCATTGTATGTGCTTTCTTCCTCTGTCAAATATTAATTGACTATACAGACGTGGGTTTATTTCTGGGGTCTCTATTCCAGTCTATTCATCTGTGTGTCTCTTTTTATGCCAGTACCATGCTGTTTTGATTACTATGGCTTTATAGTATTGTTTCATATTAGATAGCGTGATTCCTCCACCTCTGTTCTTTCTCAAGATCACTGTTGCTCTTCAGAACCTTTTGTGGTTCCATATAAATTTTTTAAATATTTGTTCTAGTTCTGTGAAATATGTCATTGTTATCTTGATAGGAATTGCATTGACTCTAAAGATTGCTTTGGGTATGTGGACATTTTAATGATGTGAATTCTTCCTATCCATGAACATGGTATATGCTTCCCCCTTTTTGTATCTTCTTCAGTTTCTTTCTTCAGTGTCTTATAATTCTCTGAATATAGATCTTTTACATCCTTGATTAGATTTATTCCTACATATTTTATTCTTTTTGAATCATTTGTGAATGGGATTGTTTTCTTACTTTCCCTTTCTGATAGTTCATTATTGGTATATTAAAATGCAACTAATTTCTAGGTATTTGTATCCTTCTAGTTTACTGAATTCATTTATCAGTTCTAGTAGTTTCTTGGAGGACTCTTTAGGGTTCTCAATGCACAATATCATGTCATCTGCAAATAATGACAGTTTTACTTCTTCCTTTCAAATTTGGATGCCTTCCATTTCTTCTTTTCTGATTGCTATGGGTAGGGCTTCCAGTCCTATGTTGAATAAGAGAGGAGAAAGCGGACACCCCTGTCTTGTTCCCAATCTTAAGGTGAACACTTGTAGTTTTTGCCCATTGAGGATGATGCTGGCAGTGGGTTTGTCATATATGGCCTTGAATATGTTTAGGTTTGTTCCCTCTTCCCACTTTGCTGAGAGTTTTTATCATAAATGGGTGCTGGTTTTATTAAATGCTTTTTTTCCATCTATTGATATGATCATATGATGTTTATCCTTTATTTTGTTTATGTGGTGTATCACATTTATTAATTTGTGAATATTGTACCAACCTTGAATCCCCAGAATAAATCCCACTTGATCATGCTTTTTAATTTATTAATATTTGCAAAGTATCCTGAGAAACACCATTTATAAAAATGTATTTATACTTCTATTAATAGTGATAACACTATCCAGATAGAACTCTGAGACACATTTGAATATATTTAAAAATGCAGATTTATGTATACCTTATGATTTGAAATTCAAAATTTTTACCAATGGTGTCATGTTCTCCCTCATGGAACACTGTTAGACATTCAGGTCATTTGAAACAGATTTAGCATAATTTAATACAGATGTATAGAATTATTGCTACTCCTTGAGTTAAAATGGGGTTATGTCCCAGTAAACTCATTGTAAGTTGAAAAAATCATTAAGTCAAAATGCATTTACTACACTTAAGCTACCAGACATCATAGCTTAGCCTAGCCTACCCTAATTGTGCTGGGAACACAATTATCTTGAGTTTCGTCTTGTGAGTAATTGCCTTTCCCTTCTTTTCACCAAATGCAGAAGACACATATGGGTGTTTTGTGCACTACAGGATACAAAATCACAAACACAATAACCAAAACATTCTGGCAACACTGTGAGGTATTGGTCATTTACTGGTGTCATCATGTAAATGACTAGGAGTTGCACTCACTACCACTGCCCTGCATCACAAGAGATTATCATACCATATATCTAGTGCAGCAAAAGATCAAAATTCAAACTACAATTTCTATTGCATGTGTATCATTTTCACATCATCGTAAAGTCAAAAAAATACTAACTTGAACCATCTTGAGTTGACAACTATCTGTAACCACTTGTGAATTGGGAGCTTTGTAAATAGCCATATTTTTATTAAAGCACCAAAATTAGATCACATTCACAGTCTATTTAACTGGGAGCTTTGTTTCATCATTGTACTAAATAAGATTTAAAGAGTCAAAGAAAGGAAGTGCTAAAGAATTGAGGATGCTAGTCCCTAGAAAAATCCACTGACCTTTAACTTGCTTAAAAGAGTCTAATTTTTATTGAAGATTTGATCTTAAAAAGTGAAACTAAAAGCTGTAGAGAAAAGTTCATTTACTTTTATATTCAAGAAACTGAACTTATAATATTTGCTAACTCTTAAAGGCTGAATCAAATTGGTTTTGTTAGTTGTGATTTTTTAAGGGCATATTATTTTTCCAAAATAATTATATATAACAGGGTATAATATTTTTTACTTTGGGTTTTACCTTTTAGCACACAATCATAAAGAAAATATTTTTCTCAAAATATACTTAAAGACATCATTGGTTTTCCCAATAACCTATCTCAATCCTTTGATATTGAAATCATTTGCTTTTGAATACTTATCACCATACTTATGTATTTTTCTTCTTCATTTGTTAGTGAACCTAACTCTGCCTGATTCTCATTTTCCAGTGGATTTGCATGTTATTCAGACAGTTTTTCCAGCATCACTTTTATTGATTTAATGAAATAATGCATCTTATTCAAGATGTTTACTTTCACTTTGCTATCATTTTTAAATTGTTTTACATTTATTGTTGAAATGATTTTGTACAATTAGAGTAACAGGGTTTGTTGACTGATGGCAAAGGGTAGATGATAATGTTACATCAGGGGAATGCTTGATGACCTTTAATTGCTTGAAATATTTAAGAATATTGTCAGGATTCTTGCTTTCTTGCACAGTTTCGCAGCTATGGGGACTTAGATAATGAGTACTCAGATAACAAAGACCAACACACAGTAGAAGGAACATGACTTTGATTTATTACAACTACACCACCATCATCAGGGTAAACTCTCTTGTTCTCTCTGAGCCTGTTTCTTCACAGTACAATAGGAAATGATTATACTTTTTCTTCATAGAGTAGTTATTGTTTTTAATATATAGTAAAATGAGGAAAGGAGTCTGCAAACAGTTAAGAACTATTTTAATATTCTCCTTATACCACACTGAACAGAATCAATCTACCTTTAGCATGATTAAGAAAAATGGTCAGGTTAGATATACAGAAGAAATGAAATTGTGTTTTTTACTTGATGTTGGTCCCTTTATTCTTCATTTTTAACTAAGAAAGAAAAATGAACTTTTGTGTAAATATTCAGCAAATTTTTATGAATCATCTACTGAATGTACAGAACTGTTAGACACTAATAAGATGGTTCTTTTCATTATCAAATGATCTGCCACAGCTTCCCAGAAATACTCTGAACTTCAGATGGTAGGCAGCACCCATTTCCACTCAAAACAAAAAAATACCTACAATCTACCAGGAACTGTGCTCTATGTATCTTATCTCATTTTCTTTTCAGAATATAACAAGACCCTTTGGAGTAGGTATTATTTTTACTTACCCTGAATTATAGATAAACTGAGGTTCTGAAAATTCAAGAAAGTCTACAAGAGTAATGGCAGAATCAGAATTCAACACAATTGGGGTACTTTCTAAAATTGGGGTACTTTCAAGTGTACCTCTTGTCTCTGTAAGCAAACTGGGAAAAAATACTAAATAATCCATCTCTCATACTTACATCAGACAAAATAGACTTCAAAACAAAGGCCATAAAAAGAGACAGAGAATGACACTACATAATACTTAAGGGAGTAGTCCGTCGACAGGATATAATCCTTGTAAATGTATATGCACCCAACACAGGGGCACGTAAATATATAAGGAAAATCTTGGAGGATGTCAAGAAAGATATGAACAGCAACACAGTCATCACAGGGAATTTTAACAGCCCACTGTCAACAATGGATAGATCTTCCAAACAAAGAATCAACAAGGATATATGGCACTGAACAATACTCTAGATCAAATGTATAGAGGCATAGAAACATGGAACAGAGTGACAGTGACCAAAGGGGAGGGAGAGAGGGACAATGGTGGAAAGAAGGGGAAGGGACTACTTCAAGAGCATGTATGAATGACCCATGAACACGGACAACAGTGTGGGAATTGACTGTGGGAGTAGTAGGTCAGCTGAGCGGAGGAAGACAAAGGGGGAGAAACTGAGACAACTGTAATAGAATAACAATTTTTAAAATCTTTAAAAAATAATCCCTTTCTCCTTTTCAGGAAAAAAAGAATTTTGGGGAAGTGTGGTCTATATTTTGGCTTATTGCAGTAATGTAAAATTATATGGGAGAGTTAGTTCAAATGGCTGTGTGAGGAGGCCAGCACTTCTTCACAGGAAAACCCATTTAACTGCAAGAATGTTATTTTTTTAAATAATGTCTCCAAAAGTTGTCCTAAGAGCATACAGCAAATGGAAAAAGACCTATTCAAGTCAATCAACTAATTCTCAATAAAAAGAGTAAACGTTTGTGGATTTGAGTCAAAGCCACTCATGTCACAGTGGAAGATGACAGAAGCTCTATTCTAGGCATTTACAGTGAAGAAGATGACCTACCTCTCCAATCTAAGGCTATGTTTTCACCCTAAGATGGCCACCCTCCCATCCCAAACTCAATATTGCAGAATCTCTACCACAAACAATCTTGGCCAAGAGGACCAGTCTCCTTTCTCTAACCCAGCCCTCACTCATAGCATAGAAAGTTAACTCCAGACAGGGCAGACCAAGAATAGGAGGCTGATCACCCCATCCAAGCCCACCTATACGGTGGAGGTTCCATGCTGAGAGAGCCAAACTGAGAATTCTGACCATGAACTACTGTCCTCATGCAGAACCCCCTCATAGATCATGGGTGTCACTCTGGAAAAACTGGGTCACTAACCCCACTAACAGCACTTTCCTGTTCAGTAGTACAGAAGTTTTGCCTAGGAAGAGGGAGACCCTAAGAAGGAATTCCACAGCTCTGGCTATAGGGACTGCCTTTATTTGGAACAACATGTAGGGAAGTTTATTACTAAAAACATTAATGTATCAAAAATGTAAAGTATTCTTATTTTTTTATTCTCAACTTCTGTACAAAACATGAAATTATGTAAAGTACTACAATATATTTTTGTTTATAACATAGATGTACTATATATAAAATAAGAACAATAAAAAGAGGAAAGGAGAAAATAGAGCTATATAGAAATGTTTCTATATCTCATTGAAATTAAGTTGGTACACATCTGGATTAGATTCTGATAAGGTGCATATTTTAAGCCCTAGAACAATCACTAAGAAAATAATTAAAACATAGAAAGTGTACAAAATCAAAATCATTAAAGGAATTAAATGTTACATTAAAGATATTTACTTAATATAAAAAGGAGATAGTGAAGAGGCAATAAAAGACATGCAACATACATAAAAAAAGATGGCAGATGTAAATCTACCATGTCAGTAACAATATTAAATGTGAGTGGATTAAACAATACAATCAAAAGGAAGACATTGTCAAACTAGAAAAGATAATTAGACCCAATTACAGGCTATCTACAGGAGACATTTTATATTCAAAGATACAAATAGTTTAAAAGTAGACATCCGGTCAGGATGAAGGTATAGGTAGACATGCTTCACCTCCTTGCGCAACGACAGAGAGAATTACAGCTAAACCTCAAAACAAATAGCACCCAGAACTGTCAGAAAATCAAACTGTATTGAAGTCTGACAACCAAGGATTTAAAGAAGCGACATTCATCCAGACATGGAGACATGTGGAAAGGCAAGGCGACACAGTGTGGCACGGAGAGGCAGCAACAGTGCAACAGGCAGTCCCACATTCACATGTGGTAGATAAAAATTGGGAGGGATACCTTGAGAGCAAGCATTCCCAGCTGCAGGCTAGGCTGCACAGCCCAGGGTTCCAGAACCAGGAAGATAATCCCTCATAACTTCTAGCTGTAAAAACCAGTGGGAGCTGGGGCAGCAGAAGAAACTGCTGGATTTCAGGACTCTCCACTTAAAGGGCCCACACAATCTTAGAATGCCCACAAACCCTCCACTCTGGGATTCACCACCAGGGCAATAGATGGAAAGGCACCAGTCACATACAGGGAGTGGTTAAGTGACTAGAAACTGGGTAAGTGCCGGGCAAACCTCCAGAAGCCAGGCCACAGCACTGTCCCCTCTCCAAGCCCTCCCCCAACACAGAGCCACAAAGTGGTGAAGCCAGTTGCCCCACCCTAGTGATTAACTAATGCTCTGTCCCATGCAATTTTTACAAGAGGCCATTTTTTTACGAGAGGCCATGCTACTAAGATAGGGAGTCAAAGCAGCTCTATGTAATACACAGAAACAAACAAAGGGAGGCTGTCAAATTGAGGGGACAAAAGAAAAATATGCCCCAAATGAAAGAACAGAACAAAACCCCACAAAAAGAACTAAATGAAATGGAGATAACCAACCTGTCAGATACAGAGTTCAAAACACTGATGATCAGGATGCTCAAAGACCTCGTTGAATATAGTAACAACATAAAGGAAGAAATGAAGGTTATACTAAGTGAAATAAAAAATATCTACAGTAAAGGAGAGGAAGCTGGGATTCAGATCAACAATTTGGAACATAAGGAAGAAATAATCATTCAACCAAAACAGCTAGAAAAAACAAGAATTCATAAAATGAGGGTATAAGAAGCCTCTGGGACATCTCCAACCATAACAACATACAAATCATAGGGATGCCAGAAGGAGAAGAGCAAGAGCAAGATACTGAAAACTTATTTGGAAAAATAATGAAAGGAAAACTTCCTTAATCTGGCAAATGAAATAGACATACAAGTCCAGGAAGCAGAGAGAGTCCCAAGCAAGATGGACACAAAGAGGACCACACTGAGACCCATCATAATTAAAATGGCAAAGGTTAAAGATAAAGAGAGAATCTTAAAAGCAGCAAGAAAAAAGCAGAGAGTTACCTACAAAGGAGTTCCCATAAGACTGTCAGCTGATTTCTCAAGAGAAACTTTGCAGGGAAGAAGGGACCAGCAAGAGATATTCAAAGTGATGAAAAGCAAGGACCTATAACCTACATTACTCTATCAAGCGAAGCTATCATCTAGATTGGAAGGGCAGATAAAGTGCTTCCCAGATAAGGTAAAGCTAAAGGAGTTCATCATCACCAAGCCATTATTACATGAATTGTTAAAGGGATTCATTTAAGCAAAAGAAGATCAAAACTATGAACATTAGAATGGCAACAAATTCACAACTATCAAAAACTGAATCTAAAGAAAACAAACTAAGCCAACAACCAGAACAGAAACAAAATCATAGATATGGAGATCATTTGGAGGTTCATTAACTAGGAGAGGGATGGGGGAGATTGGGGGAAGAGGTGCAGAGATTAAAAAGCATAATGGATACGTACAAAATAGATGGGGTTGTTAAGAATAGCATAGGAAATGGAGAAACCAAAGAACTTACGTGCATGACCCATGGACATGAACTAAGGGGAGAGGATTGATGGAGAGAAAGGGGTACTGGGCAGAGGGGACAAAGGGGGAAAAATTAGGATAACTGTAATAGCATAATCAAAATATATTTTAAAATAAATATATCAATAAAAGTAAAGGATGGGGAAAGATATACTATGCATATTATAAAAATAAAAGAGCTGGACTACATTATATTAAAGTCAGTGGCTATTACCAGATCAAAAAAGACTTTTTTTTTTAATTAATTTATTTTTTCAAATACATTTGTCTCTGCCTACCCCCCACCACTTTCCCTTGCCCCCTCCATCTCTCCCTCCCTCCCTCCCTCAACTCTTCCCCTTTGGCTTTGTCCATGAGTCCTTGCTATATGTTCCTTGACTTTCCCCTTCCCTTCCTTTTCCCCCGCCCCCGCCTCCCTCCTTCCCTCTTGTCTCTGTTGGTTTCTTTTCCTTTCAGTGTTGCTGCTCTTATTTTCCTTGCATCTTTGTATTGTTGGTAAGGTTCCACTTATAGGTGAGATCATATGGTATTTGTCTTTCGCCCCCTGGCTTATTTCGCTTAGCATAATGCTCTTGAGTTCCATCCATGCTGTCGCGAAGTTTAGTAGTTTTTTTTCTTTCTGCTGTGTAGTATTCCATTGTGTATATGTACCATTATTTTTGATCCAATCATCTACTGATGGGCATTTAGGTTGCTTTCAACACTTGGCTATTGTAAATTGTGCTGCTATGAACATTGGGGTACATAGGTTCTTTTAAATTGGCGTTTTGGTGTTCTTAGGGTATAGTCCCAGCAAGGGAATCACTGGATCAAAAGGCAGTTCCATTTTCAGCTTTTTGAGGAAATTCCACACTGATTTCTACAATGGCTGCACCAGTCTGCATTCCCACCAACAGTGTATTAGTGTTCCCTTTTCTCCACAGCCTCGTGAGGACCTGTTGTTTGTTGATCTGTTTATGGTGGCCATTTTGACCGGTGTGAGGTGGTACCTCATGGTGGTTTTAATCTGCATTTCTCTGATCACTCCACTCCAAGAAGACAAATGATCCAATCAAAAAATGGGCAAAGGACCTGGACAGACGCTTTTCCAAGGAGGAGATACAGAGGGCCCAGAGACATTTGAAAGGATGCTCAGCATCACTAGCCATCAGAGAAAATCAGAAAAAAGACTTTTAAAAAATTTTTCAATAAAGAAAAAATTTTACAATAATAAGAGTCATCGGGAAGATATAATTGTAAACATTCACACATAAAATTAAAGTCCCAAGTACATGCACCAAAAGCTGACAGAATTGAAGGGAGAAACAGTTTAACAATAACAGTTAGAGACTTTAAAACTACACTTTCTATAATGGATAGAACTGGACAGAAGATTAACAAGGATATGGAAGACTTGAACAACACTATAAACCAACTAGACCAAACAGACCTCTATAGAACATTTCAGTCAATAACAGAATACACATTCTTCTCTGATGCACTTGACCCTTCTCCAGGATAGACTATAAGCTAGACTATAAAACAAGCCTCAATAAATGTAAAACAATTAAAATCATAAAACATGTGTTCTCCAACCCCAATGGAATTGTAAATCAATATCAAAAGGAAATTTAGAAAAGTTACAACTGTAGAAATTAAATACCACTCTCCTAAATAACCTTCCAACTTAAGAAACTGGAAAAAGGAGCAAGCAGGAGAAAACATAGAATAAAGATTAGCATTCAAATAAATGAAATAGTATAAGAACAGTAGAAAAAGTTAATGAAACCAAAGATGGGTTATACAAAAAGATCAAGAAAATTGACAAATCTTTAGTTCAACTATCAGAAAAAATACAGATAACATTGAACCTACTTTTGTCCACCCCTGCACATCTGATTAAAAAAGAAAAAATAACTTGCACCCAGAATATATAAACCTTTTTATCTCAATAATGAAAAAGATAAATTGTTCAATTTAAGAATGGGCAAAGGATCTGAATAGATATGTCTCTGAAGAAGATATACGAAAGGCCAATAAGCACATAAAAAGATGATCAACAAATTCAGTTGTTAGGGAAATCAAAACCATAATGAGACACCACTTTATACCCACTAAGATGGTTATAATAAAAAGACATACAGTAACAAATACTGGTGTGAATAAGGAGTTACTGGAACCCTGATACATTGCTGGTGGGAATGAAAAATAGTGTGGCCAGTTTGTAAAACAGTTTGCCTGTTCTTCAAAATGTTAAGGAAAATTGCCGTTTGGTGCATCAGTTTCACTCCTAGATATCCCTAGGATCTGCAAAGGGATTGGAACATGTTTCAAACAAAAACTTGTGCAAGCGTGTTCATAAGAGCATTATTCATAATAGCCAAAAAAGTGGAAACAACCCAAATTTCCATTAAGTAATGAATAGATAAAATGGACAAGAGTTGATTCTCACAAATTAGCTCTCATAGTGATTCTTCCCCCATAATTGTTTTGTTGTAGAACTTTTTCAGCAGTACTCTTGATATTGTTTCTTATAAACTTTAAAATAATTAACTCAAAAAAAGATCTTCTAAATGATCTAAGTGATAAAAAAATGATCTTCAAAAAAAAAAAAAATGTGTGTAGGGAAGAGGAAGAAACCTCTTTGATTTTACTATCCTCCTCAAGTTATCATCTTACTCTCTTTCTTCCACTCACTGCCAAAATAAAAACCTGGTATTTCCATTTCTTTCCCATCCATTCATTCTTACTTTCCTATAACTTGGATATTGTTCAACATTTTCAGAGGTCTCCAGTACCCTCCCGGTTACCCAGTGCTGTAGTCTTGTCTTAATGCTCATTCTTTTGGATCTTTCTATAGTATTTGACATTGGTTACTTCTTGATACTCTCCATCCTTAAAATGCACTTTCACATCATACCTACTTCTTTTTCTTATGGTTTGACATTGGCTCCTCTTCCTGTGCCTACCTCTAGTTGTTCTCCAAACTTTTTTTCTTGGTTATCTACTTTCCTCTGTACTTATTTTCTCAGGTCACACCACAATAACAGTTTAAAATGTTACCTTTAAATAGATGAATTTCATAGCACACCCACCAGTCTTGACCTCCTGTGAATCACAGTTCCACTTCTGCTTGCTCAGTGGACATTCCCACTTGGTTGTCTCTCTGTGACCCAGACTCAGAATGTCTCAGTCTTGCTCTTCATTATTCCCAGAAGACAGGGTTCTGGTCATTATCTTACTTGTCAGTTGTATTTGGATTCTTTCATACCCCTGAGATGATTTCCTTAAAATAATCCATGGCTCCTTTTCTCCTCCCCAATTTCACATAATATTCTAGTTACCAAGACCATTCAGTCCTTTATAATTTTTTCTCAAGTTTCTTCTTTAAAAAAAAAAAAATCTCTCTTTAGGTCCTGTCTGGATTTCTCCCTCCCCATTCCTAAACAACTGTGCTAAACAGTCTCCCAAGTCACCATCTTATTTTAGTTGCTCTGTCCTCTTTAACACACCCAGCTCATCCCTGCCAATTTATCTGTTTTAAAACACCATCTGCATCATTTCTCCCCTCAAAAATCTAATATGTATATAATAAAGTATTTTGTCCTTAAACTGACTGTCAAGGCCCTCCACAGTCTTCCTTTCTAACTTACACCTTCCATTGAACTCTTAAAGGTCCCACCCCCCTTCTCCCGATTCACCTCCCTACTCTTACCCATGAACATGCTGCATATATACTCAGTTTCACACCTTTGCTTATGATTTCCACTAAGATAATGTGTATAACATTCATCCATCCATCTTGGCTCAGCTCCCTCTTGAAATATTTTCTTATTCAGATTCAGTGATTATCACTTTTCTAAATTCATGACACCAGTGTGTTTGCTTCATCATTTGTCAATCACTCTTGTATTTATTATCTTGTGATATTTTCTGTATGTTGGCCTGTTTGATATTTCACTTTTAGATCTATTTAACTTTTTTGTATTGTGCCTCTTAACTCCTAGAAGAAAAATATTTAGTAGTTATTTAAGTAACTTAGAAGTGTCTTTATGTCCACTTGGGGTTTATTTTTGTTTATTTTTGTTTGTGTTACATTTGATATAATCTCATAGCCTATAAAAATGCAAAATACAAAGTCCTCCTAATAAATATATGAAGTTAAAGGCAGAAGCAAGATAATAAGAAAAAGTTTGTTTAGCTTTTAAAAGATAGATTGTAAAGTGTGACATTTATCCATTTACAAGTATTATATTTTGCTGCTAATCTTAGTTATTCCCTTTTAGGACTCAAAGCTGTTAGCCAGCCTCAAGACTTTTATTTCTTAGAAGGAGAATATCTAAACATTGTTAAGCTGTAAGGCATTTTTATTATATCTTTGAAAACTGAGGAATTTTTTTCAAGTTTCATCAAAGAGCAATTTTTTAAGGACTTAGCTATAAATCCTGGAAAATAGAAGTTTCTGATGGAATTCTTATCACTGAAATTATTTTAAGCACAACAGGCCTGCTGGTACCCACTGTTGTAAGATCTCTTAAAATCCAGCTGTCAACCAGGTGGTTGTTCTTACAATGGAAAGAATAAGGTATTATTTCTTGTTCATATTTATTTTTTGGCAAATGATTCTGTGCTTGACCTAATTGGTTGAAGGCCAAACATATGTCCATAAGTTTAAAACATTGATATAAATCAGACACATAGGTCTTGAAAGGAAATACACAAAAGTCTATGAGTAATTTCAATGATATCCATCAGTATTTACATTTTTGCCATCTGCATACAATAAAATTATTTTGGTATTTTATTTAGTGAAGTAAATTGTGTGCCTATTAGAAAAAAATAAATGATTATTACAGAATTAACCACATCTTGTTTTATCATTTTCCAATAAGTGTTTTATAACCAAGGGGTTTTTGTTTTTGTTTTTGTTTTTAACTTTCTCTTTAACTTAAAATGTTAAGTTCATTCCTGGAGTATCTTTAACTGAATTTTGAAGTCATTATATGTTCCATGTAAGTCTAGTTCATAGTATCTTTTTTTTTTTTAGAGATTTACTTTATTCAGTATAGTAGCATGTAATTTATTTTGTTTGCATAGATAATTTTAATAAAAGTACACGTCATACGTGTTAACAGCAATACTAATTATATATTTGATTTAAAAAACAAGTTATATCACACTCAGTGTTTTAGTGGATTAATGATTAATAAAAGGTAATCTGAAATAAAGATATGAGGCATATTTTCCTATCCCTTAATATAGCTGGATCTGGCTTGGTAAGTACAAGATTATTTTTCAAATATTATTATAAAATACATAATATACAATTAATTTAGTACTTCAGAAAGACACAAATCAAACAGGGTTCCTATCAGGGAAATTTACTGAAATGCTTTTTCTACAGCTTCAGTGGCCAAAAGACAGCACTGGAATGTGAGAAACTAATTTTGGTTTGTTTTAGCGCCTCAGAATGTTACAAATTAATCAAGTGCTACTTAAAGTCTAGAACTCATTAACTTTATAAGTTTTACTTTTCCCATGACAGAGATTAAGTTATAGCATAAAGCTTCTTTAGTCTCTCACATCGATCAGGTTGCCATCCCCACTCTACAAGTGCCCTCTTATCTGCTATTTAGTGAGTTCAATATAGGCAATGATGTGTGCAGCACATAAAAGTGCCAGTGTACTGTTACGTAATGCTTACACAAGACCAAGCATGAAACCATTCTGGCTGTTTTTTACCTTGGTAATTTGCTTAAGTAAAGCAGACTCTTACAGTTAGTGCACCTGAAAGAGAAACAATTGCATAAACACACTCACGCACACATGCACACTCAAACAAAATTCCCTGGTCACACACTTTCACTAAAGAAAAAACTAATATAGATTGTAAGTATTTAATAAGCATCTGATTGAATAAAGCTCCTGGAGCCCTAACTAAACTAATCATTGAAAGACATCTCTGCATTATACAGAGATGTCTTTCAGTGATTATAAGCCATTTGTTCTTGGGAGAACCAGCAAGTAAGTTAGTGACGCGGTGGTGTGAATAAACCATTATGTGGGAGTGTACATCCCCAACAAACTCACGTCGGTGTAACTATGCAAGCAGATTGTAGTGGCGTACACACGTATGTATTGTATTGTTATTTTTTTGCTCTATGTGGAGTAGCTGAGTTTGTGGCAATTGTAGGACAGATTGAGGTTTGTGATGAAAAGGGAAACAAAATGAAAACTATTGAACAGCAGGGCCCATTTGATGTGATTATGAAAGATGTTTCTTTATTCCTTTTTTTCTTTTGCAATCTAAAAACAGTAGCAGGGGGTTGCAAGCAGAGTTCATCATAGGTTGTCAATCACTGTCATTTAACATTTGCAGGGAAAGACATCTTTATTCAAGGACAGCTGGGCAAATCAGAGACATAGATTTGCAGTTAGTAGCCTGTCCAGCCTATACTAAATAAACAAGGACAGGGCAGACAAACCAGCCTCTCACATAAAAATATAATGGACTCCACTGACCCCGCTGCCCTCCATTCAGCTTCAGTCCCAGTTGCATAAAAGCTTCACTGCCCACTTTCAATTTCCTTTAATTACCTACATGATGTAGATAAGAAAATGAACCTCACTTATAGTCAGTGATCACACACAGGAAATTAACTAGACAAGTTGTTTAAAATTAGACGAGTAATTTGGAGGTAAATAGAATGTCCTACGGAGGAAGAAGTGGCTAGAAAGGGTTTTTGTTTGCTTATTTGTTTTTAAGCAGGGGTTTTATTTTACTTACTCTTTCCCCCGATCCTGGGGTTACTGCTTTTTTAATTAATTTGAACTAAGTAAAAAATCTTTTTAAATATTCTGAAACATCCAGAATAAAATATTTGAAAGAGGTAAGAGCTAAGTAAACAGGTGAAGCAAACATGCCACATTCTAAAGAGCTTAGAAAAATTGTGACTTGGAATTCCAGGAATAAATGATCATGGTTTTCACAGGAGGTTCTGGCAAAGCGATCGAGGATTAAATAGCAGTTGTCTTAAGTCAGCCTTCATTTTAAATTGCTTCTCAAGTCCATAACCACCACACACAAAAAAAACTAAAAATGCTGATTTTTTAATTTATTCTAATTTATCTAAAATCAGTGTTTTATGTTTCATTATTGTGGTTCATAGCACTTGAGTTTTGATTAGAAAATATTGTAGGGCTTCAGAATAATAAAACTTTCTATAATACTTTTACTTCAGAAAAGTTTTACCAGATGTACACTATAAATGATTCTCTCTTTTTGCTGTCTTTCCACAGTATTTTGAGTTAGTTCACTGAAGTACACTGAAAAGAGCATATTTCCTTATTATACACTGATATACTTTTGTGAACATTTAATTAATATGGATTTAAAAGAAACTTAATTGGAGATTGGAGACTAAAGCCTGCAATATCAAATATGTAGTTCAAGAGGACAGAATCCCTGAATACTTATCTTTAATGTGACTGTCCCTTATATTATGAGAACCGTGTCTTTCAAAGAGCCAATATTTTTTGTAACACAATTACAAAAAAATTGTATGATTACTTGGATGAAATGAATGTGCCACTACTAGTAAAGGATCAGCAAAAACATACATATATTGTTTCTCTGAATAATATTTAAGAATCATATTTTTTAATGAGTCAATTAAATGTCATTTTAGTTAGTGAAATATGTTTACGTAATTATGAACAAAAATTTGCAACTTAAACCTCCGTTAGCATCCTGTGTGGTATCAGATGTAAGGATTATTATTATTATAATAATGCCTAACATGTATACAAAGTCTTACAGTTCTTAAGTGTTTCATAAACACTATCACATTGAATGCTCACACCAAATCCCAATTTAAGATGAGGAATTTGGGACTTAGGGTGGTTCACTTACTCTCTGAAGGTCACAGAGCTTGTAAATGGCAGAGCTGAAAATCCAGCTGTTGTATCAAGTCCCAGATTCAGTGTTCTCTCTACCTCCTCACACCATGCCATTCCACCCTTGTGATCTCTAACATTTCTAAGCGGATGAGTTACTATTATGTTCTTTGGACTCCCCTTTAACTCAAACACTAAAAGCAGAAAGGGGGGGATCCTCAAAGGAAGTAATAGCTTTTGATGAGACCTCTGTTAATTGTGGATATGTTTTAACTACAGAAACTATTAATGATTTGATATTATATAAAAATTTATAAATCAAGTGTCAGCTCCTTTGAAGATCTCAAAAAAAATTGCCTGTGTTGAATTTAATAATGAAAAAGACATTATTTATTAAAAGCATATGTTTAATAATGAAATCTATATAGGCTCACTCTAAAGAGTATTCTCCTATAATAGTGTCCCTCTTTTTCAATTCAAGTTTGAACCTGAACCTATCACTCCTCCCTTCTTTATTTAAAAATAATAATTTTTTACTCTAATTCAGCACAGTCATAACCTCCTCAAAGATACCCTCACTGA
Source organism: Pteronotus mesoamericanus (assembly GCF_021234165.1). NCBI lineage: Eukaryota > Metazoa > Chordata > Mammalia > Chiroptera > Mormoopidae > Pteronotus > Pteronotus mesoamericanus. The sequence continues at coordinate 56,613,893 of NW_026555085.1, read as the reverse complement.
CCCACTCTTATTATTTGTACCTCTCCCTCCTTATCCTTGTCCAGTTGTTGTTTTACATTTATTCACAGTCAATTTTGATTAAGGTCTGGCTCCCCAACCTGACTATAAACTTTTGTAAGAGTAGGGGGTCTTTTCTGCTTTTGTTCACCATTGTACACCCAACAATACAAAGTAAGTATGTGGTAAAGAAATGACTCAGGACATTAAGACAGACCTTGTTCATTGTGGTTATTAAAATATTTTCATTTTCATTAAAGTGTATAGTTTTTGCAAAGAAATTACCTTAGTTTAGAAAGATTGCTGTATGCACTGAGAAAAGGTATCATATCAACCTGATACAAGGTTTCGGGGTTCAATCCCTAGTCAGGGCACATATGAAAAACAACCAATGAATGCATAACTAAGTGGAACAACAAAATGATCTCTCTCTCTCTCTCTCTCTCTCTCTCTCTCTCTCTCTCTTTCTTCCCCCCAATCTCTCTCCTTTTCTCTGCCTCTCTCTAAAATCAATAAAATCAACATATACATTTTTTAAAAGATCTGATGATCTCCTTAGTAGACTTAGAAGGATTTCTCTACTGCATAGCATTTTTTTTCCAACCTAGAAGGTATTCAGCTGTTAGCAGACTCATCTGATACTGATACTGCTGGCAGTGAGCAAAATCACAGTCCTAATGAAATGGGATTAAAGCCATAAATCAGGTAATTCAAGAAGAATTGGCACGGTTTGGAGAATAGTGGAGTCACATCTTACATGGAGTTTAAATTCTAATGTAGGCAAATACAACAAAAAGCACTAGGATCAAATTGCCTTAAAGTACAATAAGCATGGTTGTGAGGAGTCAGCCCTGTAACGATACGCTGCTCCTCGGTGAGTTCAACACCACTAGTTTTTCCTTTAGCATTAGAACAAGTCATTGTTTCTTTAGCACCAAATGAAGTAGTTGGCTTGCATTTGGAAGTCGTGCTTTATGAAAAATGTGCATGTCTGAGTACTCGAATCACATATCACAGAAAGATGTTCACACTTTCAGAGGTATTTGGGAACTGCCTCATTTACATTGTTATCAATCAATCAAAATTAATCAATTTCTCTCTCTCCCCTCTTCTCTCTTCCTTCTCCCCTTCCCTCTCTCTCGCCTTTCCCCAGTGTAGGGAAGGGGATGTATAACATATAAAATCAAATTGGAACAAGATTGTACTGAGGATCGTGGATTACTTAGATAATATTGTTAATTAGTGCTTTCAGCCAAATTCTTACTTTCCATATTATTTAATTAATTGAACTTTTCATATAATTGGTAAATCTAAACCTATTTCCTGCATATCACAAACTAGAAGAGCCAATTCAATTTGCAATATTAAAATAGCTATGCAATTTCCTTCTGGTAAAAGCAGAAGACATATTTTATGAATAGTAGAAAGAAGTGTAAATATGAATAATTTTTAGGCTATGAACCAGAGTTAAAGCTCATTTCTTCTTCCTCCCTCTCTACCTATCTGGCTTATTGCCTTCTCTTTAAGTGTATTTTGCCTGCTTGACAGAAAGCTCCTGCTCACTCTCTTCTCAGCTTCTCTGTTATTAATAGCAGCATCATTCTCCCCATCCCTGAGGCTTAAACCCTAGACCCCTCCTTATCTGTTTCTATGGATCTGCTTGTTCTATTTTCTCTGCTGAGAATGCAGGGCATCTCTCTCCCTCTGTCCTCTCCTACTGACTGTCCTATGCCTAGAACAAACACTGCCTCTTTGGGGAAACTTTCCAACACATCCAGTTCACTTCAGTGCTCTTCTATGATTAATGGTATTCTAGTCTTAAAATAATTATTTATATAAATTATTTGCCTTGACATCATTTTAATTTCCTCGAAGGAAAAGATTGTGGTTTAGATCTGAACCATCCTTTTCCTTATCTGCTATTCAATTTTTCTGAAGCTCTTTGGTAAGGTTGGGATAGGTGGACAGTTGCTGAGGGAGATTTGGATGGAGCCCAGATACTGGATTGAGATGGATCGGTCACAAGGTAACAATTCACCTGAAATTCACCTGAAATAAAATATAATAGCACTATCATTATACTAGCCCTTCATCTTTGGCAGATGACCCAGAGAAAACAGGAAAGTGCTGAAATGACTTATTTAAATAAAACCAAGGTGTCACATGGGGCAAAACATTGCTAACTGCCAATGTGTCAGCATACACTTCTTAGATAAAGTAGTCCAAAAGGGTGGAAACATTGTTCAAAATAGTATAGAGTAACTGATGTTTTTGACTATTACAAAACAAAATAAGACAGGAGACATAATTTTTAAATATTTGTTCCAGTTAAATAGAATGTTGTAAATAGTCATTAAAGATATTTTTTCAGAATACTGTTTAAATCTATTGAAAGTACTTTTACACATTTTTCAGTCTCTTGGACTTCCCATTTTCCCTCCCACTACAGGGCTTTCCATAGACTGTTCCCAGAACACTTTTCACTTATCTCTCCATCTAGTTAATATGTGCTCATCCTCTGTGTCTTAGTTTACCCACCTTTTCCTTCAGGCACCCTTCATAACTTGGTCAAATTTCTTTGCTACACTCTCTCATGCTTCCATATAATTCTTTACAGCACTTGTCAGCATACCAAATTTGCATTTACTTACGTGATTGAATAATGACTGTCTCCCTCATAAGGTAGATACTCAACAAATATTTATTTAAATGAATTCCATTCAATTTTTGAAATATTTGCCTATTAATATAGCCTGAATTCATATTATAAGGAAGTAACACTATCATCAATACCCTTTTTATTAGAGCTCTTATAGTATATTCTTAGCATATAGTAAAGGCACAGGTTTCTGAAATTGTAAATCAAGCAAGAAAAGGTGAAGATATATTATATATAGATAGGATATTCTAAGTGTTTCATATTACTGAATTCCAAATAGTAAAACTTAAAGGGTTCCATCATACAGTCTTACTTCATAGGCAAAACCCTATGCCTATCAGATTCAAATCAGACATGATGTTACAGTGCTCTGTGAGCTTCAGCTCCCCCACCTCCCAGTCTGACCTCTTCCCCAGACAAGCACCAGTCTGCTTTCCCTCACTATAGATTAGTTTGCATTTTCTAGGGTGTTATATAAATGGAATCCTACAGGATGTACCTTTTTTTCTGGTCTGGCTTCTTTTAGTCAGCATAATTATTTTGGAATTCATCCATGTTATGGTGAGTATCAATAGAGCATTCTTTTTATTGCTGAGTAGACTTCCACTTTATGGATAAAAAACAATTTGTGTATCCCTTCGGCCTGTCAATGACCTTAAGTTTTTTTCTAGTTTTTCTCTTTATAAGTAAAGCCACTGTCAAGTACTGTGTATAGGTCTTTTTGTGCTTTCTCTTCTTTGGGGTAAATTCCTGGGAATGGAATGGCAGCTGTGAAACTGTTCTCCAAAGAGATCATAACTTTTACATTCCGCAACTACGTATGGAAGTTCCATTTTTTTCACATTCTTGCCAATACTTGGTATGATAGTCATTTAAATTTTGGGCATTCTAATTTTTATTTTCCTCATAACTAATGGTAGTACATGTCTTTATGTAAAATATCTGTTAAGTCTTTGCCCTTTTTTTAAATGGCTACTACTTCTTTTTTCACCCTAAGTTTTTAGAGTTTATATGTTCTAGATATAAGTACTATATTAAATATATGATCTGCAAATATTTTCAGTCTATGGATTTTATTTTCATTCTCAACAATGTCTTCCTTTTTTTTTTTTTTTTTTTTTTTGGTGAAGCTCAATTTATCAGTTTTCATTATAGCTTGTGCTCTAAGTTATTTTATTGATGAAATCTTTTTCTAACCCTACATACCAAAGATATTCTCCTATGTTTTCTAGTTTTAGATTTTACTAGAGTAAATCATTGAGCAAATTTTTATATACAGCATAAGGCAAAGATTGACGATTCGGGGGGTTGTTTGTTTGGTTTTGGTTTTTTAGGGGTTTTTTTGTTTGGGGTTTTTTGTTTTTGTTTTTTTGCATGTGGATACCCAATTATTCTGTCATTTCTGGAAAAGACTGTTCCTTCTCCACTGCTTTGCCTTTGGGTCATTGTCTAAAACAGGTTTTCCATATGTGTATGGATTTATTTCTGAGTTCTTTATTCTGTTCTAATACAACACTTTTTGACTAGTGTAAATTTATATTAAGTCCTAAAATCATGTAGCGCTAGCTCTTCAGCTTTGTTCTTCTTTTCCAGAGTTCTGTCAGCTATTCTAGGTTCTTTGCATTTCCATATGAATTTTAGAATTGTGATTTGTAATAAGAAATATGTCTTTGCTCTTGAAACACATATATTTGATCTTCATCCCTGTTTCTGGCATAGAGCTAAAACCCTTGTTTTCCTAAGTGGTGAGAGCACAATAATGGTGCCTTTTTGTTATGTTAATAAGGCGACTTTCGGAAACCACTCAAGAATGGAGACTTCTTGCCAACCACATGGTTAGAAGGTTGGAACTTTTAACCCCACCATCATTTCACCCGCACCCCCCAGCCTCTGGGGGAGCAGAGGGATGCTGAATATTGAGTTAATCACCAATGACAGATGATGTAATTAATCATGCCTGTGTAGTGAAAGCTTCCTAAAAGCCCAAAAAGACAGAGTTTGGAGAGCTTTCCAGTTGGTGAACACATGGAGATTTGGGGAGAGTGTCCAGCTCTGAGAGAGTATGGAAGCCCTGAGCTCTTTTGCCATACCTTGCCCTATACATTTCTTTAATCTGCCTGTTCCTGTCTTACATCCTTTACCAGTAATCTAATAAGTAAAATGTTTCTCTAGTTCTGTGAACCACTCAAGCGAATTAATGCAGCCCAAGTAAAGGGTTGTTGGAAGCCCCAGTCTGTAGCCAGTTAGTCAGAAACACAGGTGATAACCTGGGCTTGCCGCTGGCATCTGGAGGGGAGAGGAGAGGCAGTCTTGTCGAACTGAATCCTTAATTTGTGGGATCTGATGCTATATCTCCAGGTAGACAGCATCAGAATTGAGTTGAATTGTAGCGCACCTAGCTGTGTCTGAGACTTGCTTGTTGCTGTGGGACCCTCCTTACCACCACCCCCGACTGCTATGCGTGCACGCGCGCGCACACACGAATTGGTGATTGGAACCCTTGAAAAAAAATCAACTTGTCAGTCAACCAAAGGATCGAAAAATCTGCTGTGATTGAGATTGTATTATATCTTTAGATCAATTTGGAGAGAATTAAGGTATATTTCTTCATTTATTTGGGTCTTCTTTAATTTTTCTTAGCAGCGTTTTGTAGTTTTCACTGTACAGGTCTTTTACATTCTTTGTCAGATTTATTTCTAAATACTTAGTATATTTTTATGCCATTATAAATTTGTTTTCTTAGTTCTGGTTTTTGGTTGCTAATATTCAGAAATACAGTTGACTTTTGTATACTAATCTTGTATCTTGAAACCTTGCTAAACTGACTTATTCTAGTAGATTATTTTATATATTTCATTGGGTTTTCTATATTGATGAGCATATCTATAAATAAAGACAGTTTTACTTCTTCCCTTTCAATCTGGATGTCTGTTAATTCTTTTTCTTGCCTGATAGCACTGGGTGGAACCTCTGGTAGAAGGTTGAAGAGAAGTACTAAGAACAGAAATCTCTGTCTTGTTCCTTATGTTAAGGGGAAAGCATTCAGCTATTACTGAAATATGATGTTAGTTGCGGGTTTCTCAAAGAAGCCATTTATTAGGTTGAGAAAGAACCCTTCTCTTCCCAGTTTGCTGAGTTTTGGAGGGGGTAGATGTTAGATTTTGTCAGATTTTTTTTGTCTGCATCAATTCAGATTATATGGTTTTTTTCTTTAAGTTTATTAATAAAGTGAATTATAGTCATTGATTTTCAAATATTAAACCAATCCTGTATTCATTTACTGCACACACCTAGTTTGACATTCCATAGTTAGGCATGTATACATTTAGAATTGTTATATCTTCTTAGAGAATTGACCCCTTTATTATTATGTAATTATCTTCTTTATCTATGATCATTTCCCTTGTCTGCTTTGAAGTCTGCTCTGCCTGAAATTCCTATAGCTACTTTTGTTTTATTTGATTAGTGTTAGCATGGTATATTCTTTCCGTCCATTTTAATCTATATGTCTTTGTATTTAAAGTTGTCTTCTTGCGGACAAAATATATTTGGATCCTGTTTTTTGATTCACTCTGACAGCCTCTGTCTTTTAATCAGTTTATTTAGACCATCAACATTCAAAGTGATTATTGATAAACAGTGGGCCCTTGTACAATACTGGTTTGAACTGCATGGGTCACTTGTATGTGGATTGTTTTCAATAAATACACAGTCAACACTCCATATTCCTGGGTTTCACATCTGCTGATTGAGCCCACTGTGGATCAAAACTGGTATTTGGGGGAGGGGGGTTTGTTTTTGTTCGGAGGTGTTTTTTGTTTGTTTGTTAGTTGAAGAAGAGTGGGGTGCTCCTACTTACTTTAAAGCGGTGCACTTCCACTCTCCCTGCTAGAAAAGCCCGTGGGGATTTTTCTTTGGTATTTACTGTGAGAATCTGGTCAAGCTCCTGAAGGTAAATTTCACAGTATTGTGGGAGCCCCTGTGACTGGTCCCACTGGAGTTTTTAGCTCTCAGCGGTGCCCACACAGGGCCTCCTGTAATTCATCCGTTATAGTCCAGGTTTTCTCACCCTGGCGCTGGCCCCCTGGCAGCTCCTGCTTGTGAATTCTAGCTCCTCTTAAGAGGTTGACTCCCCGAATTGGCCTGTGTTTCCAGCCTTGGAGACGACAGTTTGTCCTGGGTCCACCCCTCACACAGACCCAAGAAGAGCTGTTGATTTTTCAGACTTTTTAGGTTTTCACTTGTTACTAGAATGGAGTGGCAGCTTCCAAGCTCCTTACATGTGAAACTAGTAACTATCAATTTTGAACAATTTTATTTAAATCTAACGTATTACAATAAATTTTAAGGTAATGATTCTGATCTTCACCCTTTTCTTACCTCATCAATCCTATCCTCCTTCCCCTTGCCCCAGCCCTGCGTTATTTCTTCCACTCGTCTGTAAATCTCAACTTAAATATTACTTTTTCCAAGAAGCTGTCCCTGGCCCTCTAAAGTAACTTAAGTCCCCAAACTGAATGTCCCTTCAGCACTCTGTACTGGCTGTATCATAGCATTCCTTGCACTTTGTACAACTTTTTGTCTCTAGTGTACTCTCAGTTTCTGATAAACCGCAGTGAGCCCAGAGTCAAGCATGGTATTTGATTCCCAGTAGGATCTCTATTATTTTTGCTGACTATATAAAGAAGAGAGTATTCATGAATTTCGGATACAGTATACATTACTCGCTCTCCCTGACATTAGTAATAGTATCGAACAAAGCAAAACTTTAAGGGTTAAGATTATCTGTTTTTTCTAAGCCATGTTTTAAATGTCAGCAGTTAACGCTAAGAAGTACGTTGTTATACTTTTGATCTAGCACATCTATATATATATTTGGGTTGTTTTGTTTTTTCAGGATGCTGAAGAATACACAGATTTGCCAGTGAGGCACAACGAGGATCACATGAATAGTGAACTAGCAAAATGTCTTCCCTTTGAATCAAATCCTCATTCGTTCGACAGCCCGCACACCAAAGCGCACCTCCTGCTACAGGCACACCTCAGCCGAGCCATGCTGCCCTGCCCAGACTATGACACTGACACCAAGACGGTCTTGGACCAAGCTCTCAGAGTGTGTCAGGTACGAAAGTCATTTCTAATACCTACATTTTCTCCCATCCCTTCTTTTTCTTTACTGTTTTAGAATAAAATATACTTCCATTTAAACATTTTTATTGTAGCATTTTTAAGAAAAACCTGGTGAATCAAATCAAGAATTTTCAAAAGAAAAGCAAATATAAATGCAGTAAGATAATTTCAGTCATTCATTCGATCAAGATTTATTGAAGGTAAACTAAGTCCCAAGCACTTTTCTAGGCACTGGGCTTACAGCAATGACTAAGAGAGAGGAGTACCTGCTGTCATGAGCTTTCAGTCATTGTAAAGAAGACAGACAATTAAAAATATAAGTCAAGGGGTGATAACTGCTATTTAAAAATAATAATAAGGTATAACATATAATTAAGGAAATATAGAGAGAGATAAAAGGCGCTGACTTGTACTATTTTTTAATGTGGTATTCAGGAACTATCTCACAAATAAAGTGACATTTAAGAAACAATTAAAGGAAGGGGATGAGTCCCAGGGTTATCTGGGGAATGTATTCCAAACACTAAGAAAAGCTAGTGCCAAGACTCTGGTGTAGAAACTTACTTGGTATATTCAAGGAAAATCAAGGAGGCCATTGTAAAAGCAAGATGGGACGAGGTGGTTAGAAATGAGTAAGAGTGAAGATTATAGAGAAACTGGGGTCAGGTCATATAGGGAGTTTGTAAACTATAATAAGGATTTTAGATTTTACTCTGAATGAGAGGGTAGCAACCAGAGCAGTGGTTCACCAATGGTCATGTTGGATATATCTACGAATAGCTACCATACTGATTAAAACAAAAGTCCTCAAATATTTATTACTTTATTTAAAAATGCAGTAATAATCCCATTATATGTTAATATACAAAACATGATTTGTCATTAAAAAAAACTTTTCTGAAACAGTAAAAATTAATAAAAAATACAGCATTGTTTTTCTGTTTTTGCAAGTATGTTTAATATGTAGCTTAATAAAAATCAGGTAGATTCATACATTACCTTTTGTGATATCTGTTACAATAAGTTTTAGTTGAAGCATATGATGAAAATCCAGCCTCACAGAGATGTAGTTTAAAAAGAGAATTTTAAAGCCTTTTCAGATAATTGTGGAAATTCTTCTTTGATACTATATGAAACCTCGACATGTGATGTTTTTTAAAAGTTAGTTGCAATGTGGTGTCTGAAACTGTCAGTGATCTTTATAACTTGAATGCTTTAAGGCTAGGCAAGAAATGATGGTGGCCGAACCACCTTGGTATGAGTGAGGTTAGTAAAAACTGGTTACTCCCCTGAAAAGAGAGAGAGAGAGAGAGAGAGAGAGAGAGAGAGAGAGAGAACGAGAACTAACAGATTCTGCTAATGGATTGGACAGAATTTTTAGGGAAATTGGGGAACCAATGATGATTCCAAAGCTTTTCTCCAGAGCAGCTGGAAGGCTGGAGCTGCCATTTACTAGGAGATTGTGAGAGTAGCAGGGCAAGGGGAACATAGCTAAGGGAGACTATCAGAGATTTTGATTTTTCTACATTACACATTTTTGGACATTTCTGTAATAAAAACAGTCTTTAAAATTTTCAAAAGACCTATAGTAAAAGACCTAGTAAAATAATGAGTCTGTGAAGATTTGTGTGCAACAATGTACGTTATGGAATCATTTGCAAAATTAAAGAGTTGGAAATAACATAAGTATCATTGAGGTAATAGAACACTGCAGAATATTATAATTCTATTTATGAATTGTACATCTGCGTAGAATATCTACATCTGTACCTGCTCATGTGCCTAGAGAAACTATCCAGAATAGTATTCAACAAAAGATTAATAGTATTCAACAAAAGCCATCTCTCTGTAGCAAGATATGGGGCGACTTTTTATTTCTTCATTATTCTTCTTTAAAATGTTAGAATGTTTTAAAATGAGCTTCTAACAATTTTATTTTTTTATCAGAAAAAAAGTGATTTTGTTATTTAAATAAATAAGAATGCTTCCTAAAAGACAATAAGCACAAACTTAGCAGGAATTAGAAGGGAAGTAAGGCTATAATAAACACATAAATTTTTTTGACACCCGTTTTGTAACCAACACATGGTTTACCTCTCTAGGAAGATGATTTGCCACTCTTTATTAGTCACACTTTATAAACAGGGGTTAAAGTTTCTAACATTTTCACTGAGGTCCGGGATACTTGTTTTTGTTTCCTGTAAGTGTTTCCCTCCCCACCCATCTTAAACACTGGCCTGTTAATGAACCCAGGGGTCAGGAAGTTTGGAGATAAGTTGCAGGACAGACTACATTTTTATACATATAGATATATTTATAGATGTACATGTATGTATCATATATAAAAGGGTTTTTTTCCTTTTTTAATTATATTTTATTGATTATGCTATTATAATTGTCCTGATCCGCCATTGCCCTCGTCCACCCGCCCCCCCCTCCCTTAGGCAGTCCCCCCACCATTGTTCATGTCCCTGGGTCATGCCTCTAAGTTCTTTGGCTTCTCCATTTCCTGTGCTGTACTTTGCACCCCCGTGGCCACCCTGCAACTACATATTTGTGCTTCTGAATCCCCTCACCTCTTCACCCGTTCCCCCCAAGTCCCCCTCCCATCTGGCAACCATCAAAACACTCTCTGTAAACATCATTTTGTCTCTGGTCTTGTTTGCTTAGTTTATTTTTTAGACTCAATTGTTGATAGATAAGTATTTTTTGCCATTTTATTGTTCATAGTTTTGATCTTCTTTTTCGTAAATAAGTCCCCTTAACATTTCATATAATAATGGTTTGGTGATGATGAACTCCTTTAGTTTTTTGTTTTTTGGGGGTTTTTTGTCTGGGAACGTCTTTATCTGCCCTTCAGTTCTATATGATCACTTTGCTGAGTAGAGCAATCTTGGCTGTAGGTCCCTGCTTTTCATGACTTTAAATATTTCTTGCCAATCCCTTCTAGCCTGCAAAGTTTCTTTTGAGAAATCACCTGACAGTCTTATGGGAACTCCCCTGTAGGTAACTTAACTTCTTTTCTCTTGCTGCTTTTAAGATTCTCTCTTTATCTTTAACCTGTCGCATTTTAATTATGATGTGTCTTAGAGTGGGCCTCTTTGCATCCATCTTGTTTGGGACTCTCTGTACTTCCTGGACTTGCATGTCTATTTCCTTTGCCAAATTAGGGACATTTTCTTTCATTATTTTTTCAAATAGATCTCCAATTTCTTGCACTTTTTCTCTTCTCCTGCTGGCACCTGTATGATGCAAACATTGGACCTCTTGAAGTTGTCTCTGACACCACTTACACTATCCTTATTTTCTTTTTATTCTTTTCTCTTCTTGTTGTTCTGATTGGGTTTTGTTTTTTGTGTTTTTCTTTTTTTGCTTCCTTATGTTCCAAACCACCGATTTAATACTCAGCTTCACCACTCTATTGTTGATTCCCTGTAAATTTTCCTTTATTTCAGTTAGCACATCCTTTGTTTCAGACTGGATCTTTTTTATGCTGTTGAGGTCCTCACTAAGTTCCTTGAGCATCCTTATAACCAGTGACTCTGCATCTGATAGATTGCTTATCTCCATTTCATTTAGCCCTTCTTGTGGAGTTTTGATCTGTTCTTTCATTTGTGCCATGTTTCTTTGTCTCCTTCTTTTGTTTCTGTGTATTAGGTAGAGCTTCTTTGACCGCCTGTCTTAGTAGTGTGGCCTAATGTAATAGGTGTCCTGTAAGGTCCAGTGGCACAGCCTCCCTTATCACCCAAACTGGGTAATCGAGGTGCACCCTTCATGTGAGCTGAGTACACCCTCCTCTTACAGTTGAGCCTTGGTTGCTGTTAGCAGCATTGGGTGAGATTTACCCAGGCCAGTCAGCTAGAAGGATTAGCTGTGACTCCTGTCCACTAACCTCCTCCCTCTGTGGATGATCAGCTGTGCAGGGGCAGGGTGGTGGTGTTCCAACATAGTTTGTAGCTATCCAGTTGGTGGGCTGGCCCTGGGGTTTCCTGGGTGATGCAGACCAAGGTCAGCCCCCACCTGTAATTTGCCCAGGGCCACCCTGCCTGAGCTATAAAGTAGTCTGGGATGGCTGCTACTTGTGCTGGGCTTGGAGATTCCCAGGTGAAGCCAAGCTGTAAATCTAGGCTGGCTGCTGCTAGTGCCAGGCCTGGGGATCACTGAGGCCAGCTGTTGCTTCTTTCAGAGGATTTAGGAAGATGTGCAGCATGAGCCAAGACCAACCATTCATATGGTAAAGCAGCTTGGGTGGCCTGCATGTTGGGTAGGGCAGAATCTCTGGGGATCTCCAAGGTGGTTCAATGTTAGCCAGGTTGATGGAGTCTCAGATATGGCACCAGCTTGCCAGCTCTGTTGGGGGAGGGTTTAGAAAAGGGACAATAGCCTCTGCTCACTTGGATGCCAGACACTTCAGTTCCTCCCTTTATGCCACTGGTGCATTTCAAGCTGCTACCCCAGTGCTGGAGCTCAAAAACAGTGAATCTGAGCAGGTGAGTCCGTGTGTGGGTTCTTTAAGAGGAATTGCTTGGGGCTCCAGAACTTTCTTCCACCCACTCAATCCTTCCTGGTTTTTTGCAGCCAGAAGTTGTGGAGGTTTATCTTCCTGGCACTGGAACCCTAGGCTGGGGGGCCTGGTATGTGGCTAGGACTCCTCGGTCCCGAGATATCCCTCCCAAATTTTAATCCACCACATGTTGGTGAGGGACCAGCCCATTCCATGTCTGCACCCCTCCTACCAGTCTGGATGGATGTCATTTCTTTAATTCCATAGTTGTCAGACTTCCATTCAGCTCAGTTCCTGACAGTTCTGAGTAATGGCTGTTCTATATTTTAGTCATAATTTTGATGTGTTCTGCCTACCCTGCCATCTTGACCAGAAGTATAAGTTTTTTAATCAGCTTGCTGGTATAACACCTTATTTTTGTGTTTTTATTGATTATTTATAAAATATATCTTATTGATTGAGCTATTGCAGTTGTCCCATTTTTTTCTCCCTTTATTACCCTCCACCCTGCATCCCGCCTCCCATCAGCATTCCCACCCTTAGTTCATGTCCATGGATCGTACGTATAAATTCTTTGGTTTTTCCATTTCCTATTCTGTTCTTAACTTCCCCCTGTCTGTTTTGTACCTACCACTTATGCTTCTTATTCCCTGCACCTTTTCCCCCTTCTCCACCACCCTCCCCACTGATAACGCTCCATGTGATTTCTATTTCTGTGATTCTCTTCCTATTCTGGTTGTTTGCTTAGTTTGTTTTTTTGTTTTTAGGTTCAGTTGTTGATAGTTGTGAGTTTGTTGTCATTTTACTGTTCATAGTTTTGATCTTTTTCTTAGTTAAGTCCATTTAACATTTCATATAATAAAGGCTTGGTGATGATAAACTCCGTTATCTTATTTGGGAAGCACTTTATCTGCCCTTCCATTCTAAATGAATACTTTTTTAATACTTAGTAACGATCCAAAGGCTATATGATAATAGAAATTAGCAATTTCTAAAGGATTCTGTTTCTAAATTTGCTATAAAGAAAAGGATTTAGTCAGGTACTTTTAGTCTTTATTGCATTTTTTTATATACAGTGTCTTGGAATGATATTTACATTTCTTGAATATTTTTTGATCCTTTTAAACATCTAAAGAGAAATGGTTTTCTCTTTAATTACAAAAGTAATTCTTTCATTGTAGAAAATTTGGAAAAACAACATATTAAAATTAGTCATTTATAGTAATTATATCTTCACCCCCATGAATATGAGCTTCTTTTCTTTTTGTTAATGAATATTTAAATTTTTAATTAAAAATGCTTTTTTAATTTTTTATTTTGAAATAGTTTTAGACATATATAAAGTTTATAAAGAGAATACAACAAAATTTCAATAGATTCTTTACCCAGCTTCCCCTAATGTAGACATCTAGACTAAGTACTAATCTAGGCCTATTAACTAATCTACAGATGGCATTCAAATTTTATTAGTTTGAATTTTATTTCACTAATGCCCTTCCTCTCGACCAGGATCCAATTCACTGCATTTAGTTGTCACATGTCCTTGACTTTCATGACCTTGGTACTTTTAAAAAGAGTACTGGTCAGTTATTTCACAGATAACTCTTCACAGAAGAGTTATACCTTCATTTGGGTTTGCCTAATTCTTCCTCATAGTTACACTACAATTATATATTATTGCCAAGAATACCACAGAGGTGATGTTTTACCCTCTCAGTGTATCATCAGGAAGCCTGTGGCATGGATGTCTCGTTACTGATGATGTTGACTTTTACACTTGAGGCAGTATCTGCTAGGCTTTTCTATTGTAGTTTCTTATCCTTTTGTAATTAATTGGTTTTGTGGAGATACTTAGACCTTTGAGATTATTCAAATATCCTGGTTTTTATCATAATTTTCTACATTATTTTCAGTATCCGTTGGTGATTTTTGTCTGAAATAGTTATTACTATCATGATTTTCTATTTTTATCATTCCCAGAATTTCTGTAAGAAAGAACTTTCCCTTCTGCTTTATTTATGTACTTTATTCACTTATTTATTTATGTAAGTGTAGATTCACAAGTGTTTATTCCACTGGGTAAAACCCATTACTGTCATTATTTATTTTGCTACTTACATTGTCTCAGAGTCAACCACTGGGACCTCTCACACTGGGTCCTGTATTCCTTTACATGCTCTATCAGTTCATGAACACTGTGTTGTATTTTGGCATCTTGTACTTTTCCCCTGCTTCAGCCCTGGAATCAGCCATTTTTCTAAAGAGCCCTGGTTCATTTTAGAATGGTTTTAAAGACTAAAAGCTGAGCACTTGTTGACTTCATCTCTGCATGGGTGTCTTTGCCTCTAGACCCAGTCAATGAGCAAGACTATGAAATAGAACTATGTATGCACGGACATCTGTATCTATTTATATATCTATTGATGAGTGTATGTATGATTACATAGGGGAAGTTGTGAGAAACATTTATAGTCATAAACCATGAGTTCATTCTGATACCTCCAATTCTTTGTCTGTTATTGTTGTTTTTTGTAGGTATCTTTTTCTATTTTTTTTTTTATTGTTTAAATACATTTGTCTATTTTCCACCACCACTTTCCCCTGCTCCACCCACTCCCACCTCCCACCCTCAGTCCTTCTCCACTTTGGCTTTATCCATGGGTCCTTTATACATGTTCCTTGACTTGACCTTTCCCCAATTCTAATCCAATACCAAGAGCTTAATTTTAGTCCCCCCCACTTTTTAATTTATGACTCCTTTCTCTCCCTGTGAGAAACTTGACTCTCACTAATCCAAACATATTTACTTATTTCCTCAGTCCTTGCATACTTCTGATGTAGTTTAAGAATTACTAACCCTTACTCCTGCAAAAAAAAAATTTATTGACTAGAGTACAATAGTTGTTCTTTTTTATCTTTACAGTCTTACAGGCTCTTTTACTTTGTGCATTTACAAGCATACACACTTGCCCTTCCACGTGTTTGTTTTACAGATTTTATCATGTTATTTTATAACCTTCTTTAACTTAATAATTCATGACATTAAATATTCTTCTCAAGCATAAGTGGCTCTACTATATGGCTTCACATGAATGTTATAGTTTATTTAGTGAGTTCCCTGTTATCAGATATTGTGCATGCCATTTTCATTTACTATGAATTATAAGCATTAGTTATGAACATCTTAAATGGTGACCTGGCTTTCCAAAAGTCATCTAGAAAGAAATTTAGTTGTACAGAGATGGCCACCAGCTTCATATCCTAAATCTCTTATTTCTGTAATTTTTTGAAAGATTGTGGTAAAAGTAAGAGGAAAGAATATAAGGAAAGAACCAGGAAGAGGAAAGAATATGAGTTCCCGTTAGAAAATTTGGGGAGAAAGTTAAGGGTGGATAAACTTTTCCATGACTGCTTGACAGTTTTAATGGCTTCACCCTATTCTCATTTGATGTGTGATACTGTTGGCCTTAGGAAGCATTAGTTCAAGCGGTTTTCCGATCTACAGTTCTGCTGGCTTATTGAAAATTATGCTACTGCCCCATGGGACATTAGCATGACCTGTGTTCTGTGTATGGGATGCAGTGCCACCAGCTTTTGCTATAAATTCAGTTCTGCCTCTGTCTTGGTGTAAGACCTTACACAAGTCACTTAACCCCTGCTGTCTGCATAAAAATAACACCTCATAAGAGTGGAGCAGTAGTGTTAATGTCTTTGAAGTAAACCGCAATTTAAGGATTCAAAGAACTAGGTCTATCTTAGTATCTTCATTCTTAGTATTTCTTTTATTTCCTTGCTTTTTCAGAGTCATTTAACTGAAGTTCTTTTTACTCCTTTTATTTTCTAGAAATATTCCTTTTACATGAGCCATGATTTAGATTATGAAAACTGTGTAGTTTTGACTACCCATGTCCTAAGTAATCTTTTACAAAAGAAAAACAAGTTTTTGTGGTGGTAATTGACTTGACTTGAAGTCAGAATATACAGTGTAGCCTGCTTTCTCTTCTTGTACCCATTTAAAGTTAGGTATCAAGGTCATTTGTGTCAGTTTTTTTGGTTTAAGGTATTTTTGTCATGGTTCTTTTTTTTAAGATTTTATTTATTTATTTTTAGAGGGGAAGGGAGGGGAGGAAGAGAGGGAGAGAAACATTTATGTTTGGTTGCCTCTTGCATGCCCCCTACTGGGGGCCTGGCCCACAACCCAGGCACATGCCCTGACTAGGAGTCTAACCAGTGACCCTTTGGTTCACAGATCGGCACTCAATCTACTGACCCACACCAGCCAGGGTTCTTTTTAACATTTTTCCATTCTACTCAACAAAAATAAAAGTAAAATTTTTGTATATGTCTCCATTTTTTAATCTTCTTAAATTATTCTAATTTATAAATTGAACAATTATGGAATTGATTATTCTTGCCATTAATCTTTGAGATCCTCTTTTTGATCACGTTAACTCTAAAATATATTTGCAAAATGTAGTAAATGATGTGATACAGTTTCTGTGCCAGATATACCAAAGAAAAACTTTATGTTAGCTTTTACGGGAAATGAATTATAAATAAAAAATATCAAAAATTAAAGTGACTTGTCTAAATTTTCCAAATTTGATGGCAAAGCTGACTGATGATAAGTAGCTGGTGTTTTGATTGGCTCTCTGCCTCACACTGCTTTTTTATCAAAGAACAAAGAAATTGGTGTTCAGAGAAGTTAAATACCTTAGAGGTGATATGTGAGACATTCCTTACTGAAACCAAAAGGAGTCCAGGACTTTAAATCCTGCCCTAATATCTCTGATCTTTTTTAGGAAGTGCCATAAGTCTTTACATTACAATCGTGTTCATTTAAATGACTACCCAATTTAAATGACTGTTTAAAAACTACCTAAATACAATACCAAGCCAAATAGTATAAACTTTCCCTTGTCCTGTAGAGATGGATTTTAAAAATGTACTTGTGATCTAGTCAGAATTTGTTTTAAAATGTAGGAACTTCACAGGAATTTCCACTCTTTTTTAAACTAAGAATTTTTTAATTAACCCCTCCTTTTCAATGTATACTGAAATCACCTCCCTTTAATTACTCTAGTTCCCTTTTCAACAATCTATCCGTAATTACTTTAACCAATTTCTAAGAATGCTTGTTAATATGATTGATATTTGTAACTGCTTTATTATATCACTCTACAGTATCCAGTTGATATGCTGTTTGCTTTTCTTGTATCAACTGCTTATGATTCTTCTTAAGGAACTTTATATTGAGCTAAGTAGACCATGAAGTAACCATTTACTTCCCCACATTCTTTCCTAAACCATAGTATTTGGAAATAATGGGTGGTCAGATTGCTGATGCCACCATAAGAGAAAGGAGAAGGCCACCATAATTACAAGATGACCCTATAATAGATATTAGTATGTGCACACTAGCACAACCTGAAATTAGGTTTACTATTAAAATACACATACACACATTCTGTGTTCCTCTTTCTTTCTTGAAGGTTTGCCCTCTCTGCTTAGGTTAGTTTCTTGGCTTCTTTCACTGCTCATTCACCACTAGCACCAATGGGGAGCCCTGCAGGTAGCCTTTGTCCATCTCACTGGTCCTGTTTTGAAAATGTTCAGACTTCTAGAAGCAACAGACAATCTCAGAGGTTCATGGCCCAAGATAAGGAACTAGCAACTCCCCAAATCATAACAGACACCTCCTCTTTACTACTGAGGAAGAGTGTAAAGTTTTGTATTCTGCACACCAAGGAATGTGTTTATATAGATTGAGTGCATGTTTTGTTGCCCTAATGGAGGGAAGCAGAGGTAAACCGGGGGACTGACCCTGATAATAACCTACATGATTCAGCACCTGAAAGGAAGATCTTTAAGGAGCTATGTTCTGATGGTTCCCATTGTTTCGTAAATTCTTACATCTAACTTTAGTATAGAAGCAATCATTTTATATTATGTTCCATAATGCCCAGGTCTTTGAACTAATGAGTTTCTGGTCTTCTCTTTCAAAGATGAAAAAATACGTAGTTCATCTACTACTAAAATTAATGTTAATATGTTCTATTAAGCTTGATCAATTGTCATAAAAAGTGCTAATAAAAAAAATAAGTTTGTGGGGGAGGGGGCAAGGGGAAAGTGGCGGGGGGAAGGCGGAGACAAATGTATTTGGAAAAATTAATTAATTAAAAAAATAAGTTTAATGAGCTGCATAAATACAGAAAATATATGAATTGGATTTGTATACTTTTCTTTATTCAGAGAACCTTCTTAAATTTGCAAAAACAAATCCCTAAGAGTTTATTGGTGGAGTTGTTGTTTAGCCTAAACTTCAAAATGGTAATCTGACATCTTTATAACGGAATAACATATAAACGGAAAATGTATTACATGTCAAATAACTAGTACTATATTTTTTCTATGACCCACAACTGTTCTGAAAAAAACATTACATCTTCAATGTATTTCTAAAAATATTTTAATTGATAACTTATGTATGTATGCACATATTAGGACCCAAGAATAGGAAAGATAAGATAAGGGAGGCAAAAGAAGATGCAGTTGTATCCATATTTTTTATTGACCTAATTCTTTTAACTGAGTAATACTACGACTATAGCTGGGTCTATATTTCCATTAACAAATGATTCCCATTGTAGCAGATTAAAAAGCATAGAAATATTTGATAATGCCAGGAGATAGAACTGCCATAAAAGAAGGCTAATGTAACCTTTGAGGAGTATTTACCTATGGGTGAACTTAGCACAGGTTCAGTGGGTTGTTGCTGTATTGAAGAATGTCAGTGTCAATTAAATGAACAAGTCTTAGAATCATAGAGTCAAATACAGTTAGCAGTGAAAATAGTACAGGTATTGCCAAGTTTGATGAAGGAAATATTTGGTCAAATCTCTAAACCAATACTTGTAAGAAATGTTTTGATCTAGCAAATGGTAGATAAAATCTTCTACATATTCTTAGTAGAATCCTTTCATATTTTCAAATGCTTATAGTTAGACCAAATGAAAATATTATCTTTAGGTGGAGAGTATAGCACAATAGGCTTCAGAAAGCGTCTACAAATTATTTTGAGGAAAAGATAAGTGGACTATAAGTAATTTTTAGACTTCCAAAATTAGACTGTACATATTTAGCAGTCTACAGTTTGAAGAGTTAATTTCTGCAACTCAAGTCTTTAAAGGACCCTAAAATGAAAATTGCACTATTAAGTTTTTAAATATATGTTTTATAAGTATGTAACCAAGCAAAGCAGGGCCTGTGCACATGGCACCTTGGTGCATGGCCCAATCGTTAATGTTGAGGAAAACAGGTTTTTATTTACAAGATTCCACCCTCAGGGGAGCTGGTAGCACTTCAGCCCCGAGCCCTGTTCTCCCATGAGACCTAGCACTTCCCTGGCTCCCCACCAGGCTATAAACCAAAAACAAGCCCGATAGTCCCCCATATCTTTATCTGTTATTAAGCCACCTGTGCAAACAGTTCTCCATCTCCTCTAGAAAGTACACTCATGGGTTTCAAAATTGCCACCCTCTCACAGCAGCTCTCTCCTTCACGATCTGGGGTACATTGTCCACCGCCTCCATTTAGTAGTCCCAGAAAACATGTGCTGTGTTACACTGGATGATGGTGAAGTCCGGAAAAGGCACAAGTCTCAAGAAAGTGACTTCTCTGTATACCCTGGGTCCCAAGAGTCCAGAGAGAGTCTGGGTCTCCACGGCAGCAGGTTAGTACCTTGCAAGGCCAAGTCCTTGGTGACTTCGGAGTCAGCGAGAACCGGCACAATCAGAGCAGCAGCAAGCCATTCTTTCCCTATTGACTGCTGCTTCTTCCCTCAGAACTCATGGCGGAATCTTGACTATTAACTGCGTAGCTGCTCACAGCTTCCTTACTCAGACCTCATGGCCGAATCCCTCCTGGCTCATGGCTCCTTCCTCATGGCTACTCCTTTCTTACTAGCCCAGGCCACGTGGCTGAATCCTCAGAAGAACAGACCTAGCTCCTTCCTCACTATAGGCAACAGAGCACAATTTCTCTCACATGGCTGCCCCCTTCATTACAGATCAACATGGCTGCTACCTAGTCTCTCAGCCCTCATAGCAGA
The DNA here is from genome assembly GCF_021234165.1 of Pteronotus mesoamericanus. Lineage (NCBI taxonomy): Eukaryota > Metazoa > Chordata > Mammalia > Chiroptera > Mormoopidae > Pteronotus > Pteronotus mesoamericanus. The sequence continues at coordinate 56,593,493 of NW_026555085.1, read as the reverse complement.
CCAGCCTCTCTCTCTCTGCCCACCCTTAGTTTAAATTTGGACCCAGAGCTTCCTACTTGACCTTCAGTCCCACTCCTCCCATAGTGTGCCACATTTGCCAGTTTCCTGCATCATTGCCTTTATTCGGCTGCCATCTTTAGTCAGGGCAAGAGTACCCTGTGACTCTGGACCTCTGCCTCCCTGCCTCTCAGGAAAGCTGGGTGTAAGTTCCCCAGCCAAGAGTCAATACACATTCTGAAAGTCAGTACTCCTTTTGCCCTGGGGCAGGAGCCAGCCTCCCTTCAGGAAAGACACTTGACATTGTAATGCAAAGTACCTTAAACACCATTTTGTTCACTCCCCCCACCCCAGTCATGGACTACAGGGGATATTCTCAGGGACCCCTTCTCTGCACCCTGTTTCAGGTATATTCCAAAGAATATTAACACTATGAGCATACATTTGGAGAATTGTGTATCATCCAAGGTATGCTGGAACCTTATCAATACTATGTATAATGTCACTGGCTGTTAAGGTGACTTGGGCATAATCCGTGGCTCTTAGTAGATCTCAGTAAATCATAGGTGAATGGGATGAATAAATATTTCATTTTTCCTGTCTAGTTTTTTTCTTAGGAAAAGATTAAAAAGGGCAACTTATTATGTGTAACATGTCTCATAATGTTTTCAAGATTATCTGCCAAATCTGAATTTTCTAACCAACAAACATAGTTTGTTGGGTGACATTATCAAATTCATAGAGGCAAGGAAGTCTAATTTAGGCTGCTTTGCTGGCCAGGCTGCCAGGAGCTCATACCTTGCCATAGGAGTCTGATGAAGTTTTACTAATGAGTGACTATTTAAAAACAAGTAATTCTAAGTGAACTTAATTCTTAATGATTATTTTCCCAGATGCAAAGATCCACACTGTGGTGCAGAACCATCATCAAGTATCAAAGCTATATTTTAATTCCACGGTAGAACACCCAAAACACCACCTAAAACAAAGCACCATTCCCCATTCCAGAAGCAACACAAAGCTGATGCACTTAGCATCTCAAAAACTAATAAAGAGGTGTGGATTCTGAGGTGTTAAACACCTTTACTTACTCTTATGGATTTACAGGCTATCTCCCTTCAAGGACTATTATATAATTTGGAAGGCTATTTCCCCCTGGGTGATTCTACCTGTAAGCTTTTGTATGACAGTTTGGAGATGGTTTATTGATGGTATGATGCTATTATGAAGGATCCTTCTACCCCCGGCTCCTCTCCTCATACCCACATAACAGCCCTTTTCCCGGCTGGGGCTGTAGGAAATGAGTAATGCTTAACCCATTTGTGTGATCGATTCACTTAAGCAGCTACTGTGAAATGTTAATCACAACTTTAATTTGTACTGCATTAGCATTTTGATTAACTTGTAGGCTTGCTAGCACACTTGAAGCGCTTTTACTCATAGTTACAACTCGGAAATGACTTTTTGATTAATTAAGTTTGTTAGACAGCAGCTGAGCTTCCTGAATGCTAACCTTCTGGGGGTAAAAGTTCAGGAGAAAGTTACTGTGAACAACTGTTGCTATTGAAAAAGATTCTTATAAATGTACTTACAACATTTTAATTATTGACAAAATATTGTATCATTATTTACAGCTGACCTGAACATTTAAAGGAGTGCCCCTTTCTGTCAGGAAATTTTTTTTCAGGTTTTCGCATCACTGCAAAACTTCTGGGAGCTCTTGAACTAAATAGTGCATTTCCTAGCAGATGTCTAACAACTAATGTTTTAACAAGCTGCCTAGGATGAATTCCCATATTTTTTATTAAACTTTATATTTTAGAATAGTTTTAGATTTACAAAAACGTTTCAGAGCTAGAGAAGAGAGTTCCTATATATTCCATACCCAGTTTTCCTCTGTTATTAACCTTTTGTGTCAATATGGTATTTTTCCCACAATTAATGAACTGATATTGATATATTATTATTAACTAAAGTCCATAATTGTTCACACTACTTCAGTTTACTTCATGTCATTTTCCTCTTCTAAGATTTCATTTAAGACACCACGTTACATTTAGTTGTTATGTCTCCTTAGGCTCCTCTTGGCTGTGAATTTCTCAGACTTTTGTTGTTTTGATGATCTTTGCATAATATTTTGCACTGTCATAACATTCCATAAATAACAAGTTGGTTTTTATAAATTAATGAAAAAATTTGTTTTCTCATTGAGGACTGAATAAACCTGTGTCCTAAACTCTGATAGTGTATTATCTTTATGTCATTTAATTTGAACAAAAGTAGCAACATTATCTAGTCATTCAACCTTTATCATTATCTTATTTTCATGTGATTGTTGTAATCCCTACACTATCACTACATGCATTAGCACAGCTATCAGGAGATGTGAGGAAAAGGAAAAAAGGTTCCTTGAGGAGGAGGAGGAGGAGGAGGAGGAGGAGGAGGGGAGGAGGAGGGGAAGGAAGAAGAAGAGTGTGCAGGTCTTCAGAATCTGCGAAGGCGAGAGAGAGGCTAGAGCCTCATCTGCGCCATTCCGTGTGTGCACCCTACAGGCAGAGTCTTGAAGACAGGAAGGACTGAATTCACAGAGTATTTATTTTGGTGGGATTTTTTGTTGTTATTTTTTTAATTAAAATATAATTGACGTGTGTTAGTTTTAGGTATACAGCCTAGTCACCTAATATCTATATATCTTATGAAGTGATCACCATGACAATTCTAGTAACCTTCTGGCACCAAAGTTATTACAGTATTATTGACTGTATTCCCTGTGTTTTTTACATCGTCATTTACAGACTTTTTAAACTAAAGTTTAGAAATTTTTAAATAATGGACCTTAGACCCACATTTTCTTATCCAACTGATAACATATCCTCTCGATGCACATTAAATAACATAGTTTTTCTCTTCATGGCCTAAGCCAGCGATTCAGTTTTCTTGCAGTGAAGTCTTAATTTGGTGGTCAAAGTGCTCAAAGTTCTGCTCTACCCATGGATTATTTAAATCCTGAATCCAGTTGTATTTGAAAAGATATTTAATGCCTGTATATCAAATATTAAGTTATAGTTCTAACCAAATGGTAGATTGAAATTAATTTAAAATGTTTAGGTTTTCAAAAAATGCGTTGACATAATTTGTTCAGAGGCGGTGGTCAATTAAATTTATAATAATTTTGTCTAGGTTTCCATTTTTCTGTTATATAGTAAGGGAAGAGGACAGATATAGACCATTTTAAATCCTTCTTGAAACAGGACAGGGTATATGTAAATCATTCAGAAGTAGTAGAGGATAATGCAATGAACACAGATATGAAATTGCAAAACCAAGACTGTCTTAACTTTATCACTTTTTACCAGTATGATTACCCAGTCAGTGAACTTCTGTGAGGCTCAGTTTCTCCATTGGTGAAAGAAGAATAATAGTACTTAATACATGCCTCATATTTGTATTTTAAGAATTAAATGAGAGCTATTTATGAAACTTTTTTATAATCTCTTCACTACTATGCATATATTTTCATCACACCATATGTGCACACTGTCAGTACAGTTTGCCTTTATATAATTTGGTGTTTGGGACTTTTCACAATAATTCAATGAAATTTATTTTATTTGGTATAAAATACCTCTAGGGAGGTAGGTTTTATTTTAAAGTAGATTGCATTTCAAAGTATAATCTACAGTAGCAGAAAATAAGAGGACAAATATCTGTAGATTTGGATAAATCTGTCCTTTGCAAAAATAGTAACACCACTATGAAGGTGTGGTTGAATTTAAATGCTAAGAGAAGCCCAGTATGCTCAGGAAATTCTTGAAATTGATTCAGAATAAATGCAGAGGGCAGGGGTCTGTTCAAGTCACAAAGCCTGGCTTTGGCTTTGGGAAGCTCACAGTGTAAAAAGTTTCCCTCCAGAGAGAGTCCATTTTCTAAACCCTAATTCTGTTAGTGTGTGAGGGTGAGACATAGGGTTGTTTTTTGTGACGGTGGCAGTGGGTACTGTGGTGGTTGTTTTTCACCTTTCATAAAGACAACTACTTCAGAAGCCCTTTTTTTCCATGAGCACCCTCTGAGGATGAGTTCTGGGATTCGTACAGCTTGTGTACCTCTCTTTTTAAGGTACACAAGCTCTCGCTCTCTCCTCATCTGTCTCTAGTTTCTTCCCCCCACCCCTTCCCTCTCTTGCCTCTCAGTCAGACACAGCCAGGCACACACAACCCCCCTATCTCTGCATTCCCTCTGAAGCTGCTGAGCTGGCTAATTCTTTTTATTTCTCCAATAGTGGAAGTCTGCCTTCTCTGGTCTCTCCAACCAAATCTTTACAGATTTCTTCTTTTTTCATCTTTTTTCATGACATTTCACTATCAATGTCTGTAAGATTTCTTTTCAAACTCTGTTCCAAATTCTAGATCTCTTTCCATACCTTCCCCTAAACACCAGTTCATAGCCCTCAGCGCCATCCCAGCTCTTACAGTCATCACAGTGGCTTCAACGTAGCCCCTTTTCTACGTCATAATTGCACGCATCCTGGACTCTCCCACACTAATAGTTACTATGTACAAACCACTTGAGCTACCACATTCGTGGCATCACCATCTGACTCTCCTCTCTTACCAAAACATCTTTACTAGTCAGCTTAACTAAACATTTCTGTTACTCATTGAACCGGGAACCTCTTATCCTTTCCTCATCCGTTAGTTCAGTCCCTTATGACTTCACTTGCCACCCTAACCAGCACTGGCCCTGGAGTTGACCACTTCAACAGTGATGTCACCAGTAACCTAAAATCTGTCACTTCTCTGGGTAACCTTCAACATCTGAATTCTCTGCTTCAACACCCAAATTAACCATAATCAATGCTGGGAAAAAAACCACAAAATATTGCTAGTTGTTTCTCTCATTTCTAATTGTTTCTAGTAACTTCTAAAATTATTCTTTTAAAGTCATGCTGTTGAAACTCACTGGTATGCTAGTTTTTATGTACATCATTCATTCCCCAGAGGATGTATTCCAAACCTTTTCCTGCTCCTGTACAGTGCACCTTCTCTCAGCAAGAAACATCACCTCCAACTTACAGATATAACCAAGACCCTACAGCACAAGTGCTCTCAATGTCCATTCTCTTCGCCTCAAAGCTTCTCTCTCTTTCCAATGACTCTGTGTGTGTGAGGTCTTCAGGGACGAGCTCAAGCCTCCCCATTCTGTGAGGCCTTGGCCACATACCCCAGCAGCAGAACCCTCATCTTCTTCTGATGCCAAAAGGGTCTTTTCTCTCTGCAGTTTATGCTGTGCTTAATATATGCTGCCTTCCTTTTTGATTTAGGTTTTCCTGCCTCTGACTTCAAGGATAGAACAGCCCACCTGGAAAGATAGAAAGTGAACTTTAGAAAAGGAGGTAGCAATATAGTCTGAGTATGTTGGCATTTCATTGATGAAAGATTAAAGTTTACAGAAGATGGACACAAGCCTAATCAAACTCCTTGGTTTTTCAGATGAGAAAAAGGAATACCAGTGGTTAAGTGATTTGCCTAAAGTCTTACAGTTAATTTAAAGACACAATACTCTTAAGTTGTCAGGCCAAATCTCTTTGTAGTATACCACACCATCTTCAGACGAGTAGCAAGTGTTTATACAAAGTCTGTTTATTCTTCATCCAAATGTATTGTTTGCTTTAAGCATTGTCTTGTCAGGAGAGCTTCTCAGAGTTCCATTTTACCTAGTAGCACATTTCTCATAGGATCTTCTGCTCTAATACAGGGCCCCATGGGAATTTCACACAACCTTCTTTGCACCCTGAACTTGATAGGCAGTATACTCTACTGGTTAAAATTAAGCACTTCGGAGTCAAGCTCCCCAGAATTTGAATCCCAACTATACCCATTTAGCAGAACTATGTAGCCTTAGGCAGGCATGGTTTTAACCTCTTTAAGCCACGATGTCTTCATCTGTATGACGGGTTTAAATTCAATAACTTACATTAAGTTATTTGAGTGTTGACAAATAGTACACATTTTAACAGATGACCACTCTATTCACGGTCATTTCGGGAGCGCCCCGAGAGTACCTCGGATGCCCTCACCCCTTTTCCCTTTCCTGTCTCACCTCCAGGGAATGTGCGCACTGCTCTCCTCACCTCTGCCCAGAGCCACTCATTTTCACTCTTTCAGCTCCTACTTCGTGCCCGGGATTTCGCATACTCCTCACCCAAACTCTCTCTCCAGAGTTCATTTTTGCCTGCACTTCTCATGTAGCTTTATGGTGATGCCTTAGTTAAAATATGTTCAAAACCGAACTCATCAGCTGCTCTCTTATAAATAAATGACAGGCGCACAGTTTGTTAATTATGACCACGTTTTAACTGTAGTGTAACTCCATCAATGAATACAATACTAGAAATCATATTTCCATTCTGTCACAGCAGGACATGACAAGGAATTCTGAATCAACAGTCAATTAGAATTGATTCCAGCTTAGTAGGAGAAAGTCTCATGCACAGAGTCAGCCCCCATCCATTTGTCCCCTGTGCTTGGAATCATGTTAGCTTTGCCTGGTAGGTAGCATGCCAAGTAGAAAGAGGATTAACAGTAAACAGAGATTGAATATCTGCCTAATGTTAATGCTAAGCTGGTAAAGAATGTCCACAGTTATTTCTCCTCAGTGTACCAAAACAACTTTTTCTCACTGAGTGTTACATATCTATGAAGGACTTTGAGGTGGCCTGGGGAACTGAGCCATGCTCTCCAGCTGTTACCAAAGCCAGCTGCACCTTAGAGAGGAGCATATACTTGCTAATTCTTATCTGCCAGGAAGACTATAACAGATAGTGAGACACAGGGAGTCCATCCCGGGCTCAGGCTACCAGGACCCTCTAACCCATTTACATGGACCATCCCTTGGCCTCACCCGCTTCAGGTGTATGCATCTCTGAACAGTGACGTGGCTTTCCCACGCAACGTGAGGACCAAGCCCACATCCTCCAGTTTGGCCCGAGCTGCAGGGCCTGTCTCTGGCCTTGTCCCCTGGCTGCCGTGTAACTGCACGCTTCTCCTAATGCCCGGCCTTACAGGCTCTGCCCCTGTGTCCCTGTGCTACTCGCTCCAGAAAGCAACACCAAAAGGTCCAAAAGACGTCCCTGTTATAAGGAGAGGATGGTTTTAGGTTATTCTCTTCATCTCATCATAGAAGAACTTTAAAAATAGGTACCTGTTTACTGAGATCTGCTAAGTTCCAGGCGGCATATAAGATGCCTTACATTGTGCATTATCTCATTATACCCTCATAGCACCCCTATAAGGAGGTATAATACCCCTTCTAAAAATGAGAAATCTATTATAATAGAGTTAGGTGATTGCCCAGAATTTACATATAGTATGTAGGACAAAATTAGGATTCAGACCTATGTCCATCTGACATCAAAGCTTTGTAATTTTTTCCCTACACTCTACTGCCTTTGAGAGATATGCAGTAACCTAGGCAGAATGTTGTTATAATTGTTGTAATTGAATTTTTACTAATAAAAGGAGTATTTCTTGAGTGCACTGCATGTAGAGTGACAAAAGAATATTTCCAGATCCTTGCTGCCAAGGAGTCTGTAGTTTAAAGGCAGATGTGTAAGCAAGGATGATGGCGGCAGGTGTCAAAAGCAGCAGACGTGTGGACAAAGTACATACAATCCATCTGGAAGGATCAGGAAGACTTCACAGTAAGAACTAGCATTTGAGCTAGACTTAAAAGAAGAATAGGAATTTCCCAGGTTGGTGAGATGAGGGAGCAGTGCTTGCAGAAAGAGAACATTAGGTGCAAGGGCAAATGTGGAAAAATAGCGGTAATTTAGGACCGTTATGGGAAGGGCCAGAGCGATGCGCCAGGAGCAGGTGAACAAGAGGGCGTTGACTGTCATGCAGAGAAGCTTGTTAGCTTTTGTCCTCTACACAGTGTGAAGCCGTTGAAGAAATTCAAGCAGAGAAATAACATGATCAGTTTTACTTCTATAAAAATTTCCTTTGATAACATAAAATATGAATCGAAGAAAAATTAGATGAGCATAAAGGAGTATTTATAATATTGCAGGTGAGTTGGCGAGGGTCAGCACTAAGGCAGTGGTGGGGCGGAGGGGCCAAAGGAAGCAGGTCCGGCCGGAGTATGACTGAGCAGAGAGGCAAGTGATTGAACAGTTGGTTCACCAAATTTGAGTCATCACAAAACCTTTTATCATCCGAGATTCTTGATCTCCCCACCTGCCTTTTCTTTAAATTAAAACAAGATAAATAATAGTTTTCAATTCATGATACAGCTTTTCATTTACTTCATGTAAGCAATCACTTTGCATGATTTTTTACATTTTCACATCTGGATCATACAAAGAAAAATTGTGGGGAACTCTCATAAATTTTATGAAATCTTTCAACTTCATCATGAAAACTTCAAAGTTAAAAACATATGGTTCATCCATCCAACTCTTGTAGTATGTGAGCTTTTGGTCTGGAATTTATTTCCAGTCGAGTTAAAATGTAAAATCACAAGTAAAATCACCATAGTTACTCCACATTACAACTTCTAACATCATCATGATACTGGATTAGATACGATTATTCATTTCTCTTAGCCTTTTCTCTTTCTTTAGAGAACTCAAAAGTTGTGACTTGTGAACTGATGCTTTTTTTAATCTGCATGGTGTTCATCATGACCTGCTTGTCTCATTCACTTCAAAGAAGGGTGAAGTGTTTTAATTAGCCTGGCTGAGAAATAAGAAAAAGAAGTGGGTTTTCCCTAGATTCACGAACATGTACATATGTACATGTATACACACTGCTATGTACGGATATACATCCATATAAATATATCTGTTGTACCAACACTCAGTCTTTATGATGTATAATTAGTAGGTTCATAGGTGCTCAAGACCAATTTGACCATTCCATCGCATTAAGCATGATGTCCATCAACATTGATCCATTTCCCTGTGATATATATAAAAAGACCACAGATTGGTTTAGCCAGATGTTTTTAAAAAACTATTTTCACTTTTTGTGACTGTAGAATAGAGCATTCAAAACTTAGAAGAAAAATGTGTCGGCCTCAATAGTACTAAGTAGTATGGCAAATTAATTTTACTAAAATAATATACCTTAAAAATTATTTCTTCATATCTTCTAATAGATTTTGTACAACACTTAATAAATATTTTACTGTTGGTGAGATGTTTACTATTAATATAATTTTAAGCATGTACTAGGTACATCTGATTTCTCTTACCTGCATTTCTTTATTTCCCAAAACAAGAGGACACTCCTAGAACTGTATAAAGTAGCTGCCTTGAAACATGATATTAACTTATACGTCTTTAAGTCAGCATTCGCCAGAATCTAATTTAATTGAAATAGTTTTGCCTATGTAAACTTCTCCTTTGTTTAAATAAGATTTCACTGTTTAGTTTTGCCTTAAGCAAATGCAGCATTTGTTTGTCCATAAAACATTAGATCAAATGTACAGCCTAATATGAGTAGCTTCTCATCATTCCCCATGCGTTACTGGCAGTTGCCCCTTTGCTAGTGTGTGATGTATTCTTTTCTTAAAAACCAGGGCTCTGTCTTTAGCCTTCTTTTGGGGGAAAATAAATTTTTGTCAAGGAAACCTATCACCTTACCACTATTGGTTTTAAAGTTGGAAATGACTACCTGAGACTTACTCTGCTAATGCTCTAGATACAATGAATTATAGAGGTACCTGCATGTAAAGTATGCTGAGTTCTCCTTATTTTATTGTTGTATACCAGTATTATCTGGCTATCTTTGGTGCCCTAAAAAAGCTAAATATTTGGTACTTTGTGGGATGTACTGTGCAGTAAATGCTGTTATTCCCTTCATCCAGCTGTTTATTTTCTGGTTTTGATTTCAATTATATATTTAGAGGTATAATGCTTGGGAGTTTTTGTTTCTTTCTTGTCAAAGCTGACATCAGATCCCAGTGGAGAGGGCAAGTGCCATGGCGCTCTTTTAACTTGTGCGTTTTTCCGACTCAGGCAATGCTCGATGTGGCCGCAGACCAGGGCTGGCTGGTGACCGCCGTGAACATCACCAACCTGGTTCAGATGGTGATCCAGGGTCGGTGGCTAAAAGACTCTTCTCTTCTTACAATTCCAAACATAGAACACCACCATCTTCACATTTTCAGGTAACTGTTTTAATTTTCAATGTAATTGTTTTTTTTAAATTTCAAAAAATTACTTTCTTTATACATGTGGTCACTTGATTTTCAGGTTGTGTCTAGAATATATTGATGCTTTACATTGAAAATATCCCTGCTTCCCAGAGGAAGATGTGGCCTAGTGATGTATTTTTTTCATGTGGAATTTGATTCTGTCCCAAGCTCAACCACAGTTCATTTTAACCTTCTGTTACATTGTTTTCCACTTGCAACATTGGATACATTTCTATTTTAACTGTTTTTATTCTTTTATAATATCAACCTTTATTTTAAAAGATGCTAAACTGCTTTGAAGCCTACAGCAAAATATATTCCCAATTTCTGTTATTGCAGAATAGATTCCAGGGATCTGAAATCCGTTGTCAAAAGTAAATTGTGTATCTACAAAATGTCCAAAACTGGATGGATATATATGTCAAGACTTAACCTATATTTAAAAGTTGAGTTTAAATTACCATCAAATTATATAACCCTTAGGTGTTATGTACATGGCTGCAAATATTTTCGCAAGGAAAACAACAGGACATATTACAAGCGAGGTTGGCAATGTTTCTTTCCCACCAGCGTTTCACAATGGTTGAGGACAACTTTGCAGCCAGACTGCTGCTTCACGGTCATGTAGAGAAGCAAAACAGTGTGACTGCGATTTGCTCTCCTGTCCCCTCTCCCTCTTGTCAGATGGAGTAGGAATGGCAGTCATTTGAGGCATCGACATAGAGGTGCCAACCAGAACCTCAGACACACGTGGGGTCTCCTCAGGAAAGCCTTCAGTTTGTCTCAAGTGGGTTCCAGGGAAGTTGTTTCCATGCTGCTGAGTCCCCACCACAGGATGTCCCTCGGAGACCAAAAGGCACATTCAGAGAGTGAGGCACACCAGCAGCAGGTGGCATGAGGGGAAAACCAGATATCTCATGTGTCTGCAGCTCAGTTTCAGGAACCCTTCCAATGTGGTACTAGGAATTGTGGAGTTGGGTTGCAGTAGTAAAGCAGGCACGTAAGGGTGCTCACCCCTACACAGCACGCACGTCTGTTATGGAAGCCCCTGGGCCTAGAAGATTTGGTCCAGTTCTTTACTGTCACACTGGAAAAAGTTCTGTATTAGTGTAATTTTAATTCTGTTTCTCTTCGCTCTATAAATAGCAAATACAGAATAAGATTTAGGTGAACTACGTTCCTGGAGATTGACACTATTTATACTTCAAATCTCAGAGATGTCCAAAACTTTCCCATACTTTTAATTGTATGTTCACAACTATTTACAATAAAATTCTTTTCAAGTAATTACATTAGAGTCATTTGCCTGCATCCATTAAAAATAGGCCAGGGCTACAATTCAGTACCAATTCAGTACTTAATCCATGTAGAATCATTAATGCACCTCAGTGCCTTCCTGTGGAAAGATACCTGCTGTCTGTGAACCCTAACTCTTCACTGAGCTCGCTTAGGAGTCACCCACTTTATGTTGTGATAATGATAGTACCTTGGGTTGATATCTTGAAGAATGCAGGCTGATTTTGAAACTTACCGATAATGGCCTTTAAAAAGGGTACAGTAATCTTAATTTTTTTTTAAACTATTTAAATTTTATAAGCCACCATTGCCAGAAAATCTCATTTGTGCGATGAAGGAATTATTTGGTTGGAGTTGATACTGTTTCTTAGGAAATGGAGCCCAGGAACGAAGGGCCCGCGTGCTGGCTGCCAAGGCGCCATCGAGTGTCTCCCTGAACTGATCCACGCCTGCGGAGGGAGAGACCATGTCTTCAGTGCCATGATAGAAAATGAGCTGCCGGCTGCAAAACTGAAGCAGGTGAGGCCCATCTGCTCCATGTTTTGAAGCTCCCTTCCTCTGTCTGGGAATTTATACCAGGAGTTTTCTAACTTAGAGCCCTAGTTATTGGAGTCAGATTCATGTGGATTTAAGTTCTGTCTACCATTTACTAACCATGATTATGAATTTGAAAACAGCATACCTGTCTTAGGAAGTTCTTGTGAAAATTAAACAGGATATTATTATGTAAACTGCTTTATGTAGCTCCTGATACAGAATAAGAGCTCAATAAATGATATTAAAAATAAGGACAGTAACAATAATTAGAAGTAGCATTCACCACCTGGCTTATTTCCCTTATATCATACAGTCTCACCTGTAAGTGGAACCTAATCAACAAAACAAATAAGCAAAATATAACCGGAGACATGGAAATAAAGAACAAACTGACAGTAACCAGAGGGGAGGAGGAGAGAGATAACAGAGGAAAGAAGGGGAAGGGACATCAAGGACGATGTATAAAGGACCCATGGACAAAGCCAAAGCGGGAAAGATTGAGGGTGGGAGGTGGGGGGGGGGGGGGGGGGGGGCCAGGGTAAGTGGTGGCGGGAAAATGGAGACAGCTGTACTTGAACAATAATCAAAATAAAATTAAGTTAAAAATTTTTTTTAAGAAAGTAGCATTGACATTATTAGAAGTTGCTTTAGTAGCTGGCTGAGAAAAGTCTACTATAGCTTGCCCATTAAGCTGCATTACCCAGGAGTACTTCTCATCCCTACAGGATAGTGTTTCTTAATTTACGCTTAGGTCTATTTTCAAGCAGTCCCCTCAATTACCTTTTTATGTCCCCACCCTTATCTTGACCACTTTATTGTAACTAGATTCTTAAGTATTCCTTCAAGTAAACTCCTCACTTGTATACATATAACTTAGATAGAGAGCTAAATCTGTTTTAAAAGACATCAGTCATCTCTCCGAACCATCTTTGGAAAGGCCAAAAATATGAATGGATGATGCCAGAAATATTTGGCATATCTAGACTTTTAAGTCATAAGAAATTTTACCCTAAACATGTCATAGTAAACACTGAGGATTTATAACATAATTAACACACTGACTTGTAAATGCAGGTATTAAAATAAAGAAACTTACAAACCATGTCATTTTTACTCCAGCAAGACTTAGAAAAGGTGTAACAGGCATTAAAGTCTGATTGTTCAATTTCTGTTGAACCCAAAATTGGCACCAAAAACTATATAAATATTCATAATAAGTGCCTACCTTTCTAACTAAATTACCATCAAAATTATGAATAAAAACAATGTATTTAAATCGAAACAAGGCTTCCATTAGCAACAACAGATTTCTAACATAGCTATACATTGATTTCAAGCCAAGTTTTAGATGTGATGAAAAATTAGAACATTGTTATAATTAGTTCAGGGAGAACTCAGAAGTAAACTTACTTAATTTATTTGCATAAATTGCCATTCTGTTATCTTTAAAACCAAATGCAAATTGGCTCAGTCTGATATGATGATGGTTATTTGGCTCAAAAGTGCTTCAATATGCAGAGCAATCTGGTGTTGGCTCTGCAGTGAGGCGATCCCAGGTAACATACAAATCCTGAATTATTCCAGAAATTAGTATGTTTAAAGCATCAATTTAAGTGCTAATTGCAGTAGTAATGAGAAAAAGCGGTAGGACTGTGAGATTTGCATCTTCTACCCCATCAGTATGCCTGGACCGGCTGCTGACTGGCAGAGGATTTGGCTGCTAATTAAATAATTGTATGCACGGCAGTGTTCCTGCCTGATTCAATAGATGAAGATTAATCCTCAGATAAATATGTTTGGCTGGTATTGAAATGTCTTAGCAGTTTCTGTAAAAATAGCTCATGTTTTATATACATGTGTGTGTGTGTACACACACCCCCCCAACAAGTATATGTGTGTACAATGAGGATGAAAAATAATAACATTAAGTGCCACAAAAAGCATGCCTATATTTAAAAGCCAGATCTGGCTTTTGTAAAGTAAAATCCCAGTGTGTTGTCAAAAACTGAAAACATATATCAGTAACTAATTGAATGGTACAAGTAAAAAAACATATGAAGCCTTGCTTTATGTGGTAAATTTTACTTGCGTTGTCTCACAGATTTAAATGCTTTACAGAAATTGTGCATTTAAGTGTCCCCTTGACCACTTTTTCTCTCTGGTCAGTGTTAGTGAACACCAAGTGGTACATACAGCTTCTAGACTCAGTAACTATTGGTTCCAGCAAGAAAGAGACTATCCATTTGATACCTTGAAGCACAGTGTTGACAGTTCTATGGCTTGACTATTTCAAGGTCTATTCCAGACATAATTTCAGAATCACAAGACAAGTTATAGGATTGGATTAGATTGAAAAATTTGCATTGGCTTTACATTTTTTTAATTCCTAAGTGGTAATTTGATTTATCAGGGCTACTTTATTTCAATTAGGTATACTCAGCAGCACTAAAGTCTTAACAAACAGGAAATCAAACCCTGTAAGCAAATCTATGGTACGTATTAAAGAAATTTAAAAAAAAAAACATTAAAGTATTCATGTACTTATAAAAACTAACTTGGAAAGAAAGAACGTATGGACAACAGTTTGGTATTGTGGAGACCAGGGGGGTATCAGAGAACTAAATAGTAATGGAAAAAAATATGATTAAAAATATTAAAAAATAAAAAAATAAGAACCGATTTAGAAGGGAACAATTGATAAAACAACCAATATATTGAGAAGTTTTCTTCATTGATAGTGCCACATAGTTGTAAATGATAGAAAAAGGTGACCATTATCTGAGAACATCAAGTTTATTTTGTTGCATCCTTTCCATAGACTTAAGAAATTCATTCATTTATTCAATGATGATGAGCGGTTACTATTTGCATACCAGTTTCTCATAAATATCTTTCAATTTAAAGAATAAGAATAAAACTGGTATTTTCTACCCCTTCAATATGTGTAATTTTATTGGTATTCTCAATATTATAATGCTAAAAATAAATACTTGTTTCTAGAAGGAACCCTGTATTTATGAGGCCCCTTATGATATACAGGCATATGGAAATGTTTTCCTTTCAGAATAAATTTAGAATATAGACCAAAAAAAAATGTTTTGTAAAATAAGTGGTCAATGGATAATGCTGACTGACATCAACAATTGCATCACATTATTTTAAGTTACTTTTACATCCCCAAGTAATGCTCTCTACCTTCGAAGTCATATAAATATTAGAATAGATGTGTCTTTGAAACAAAGCAGCTTGAACAACAAACATTTTTAAACTTATTCTTTTAGTATAGTCAGTAGCCGTTCAGTATCTAGGAGGGATTTACAATAAAGTGGTCACAAGTTTAGACAATGATTAATTCGTTTTTAGTTGCTTTTAAACTACAAAGATTAAAAACACACTACTTTTACACACAGTGAGCACAAGAAAAACTGGAAAATCTGAACTATAGCTATGGATTGTATCAAAGTCAATATCCTGGTATTAATATTGTACTTCAGTTTTGAAAAATGCTACCATCAGGGGAAACTAGACAAATGGTACACATGATCTCTCTATTATTTCTTATAATTTTATTGACTCCAGACTTAATCTCAAAACAGAGAGGTTGGTTATTTTTTAAGTATACTATTTCTTCGTTGATTGCTGCATTGCAAATTAACCATTCCTTTATTATCTTTTTTTTCTTTTTCCAGGCATGGAATTTTTTATCTCACTTGCCAGTGATAGATGTTAGCTTAAGCGTCAAAGGCTGGTGGGATGACTCAGTAGAAGGACATAGTGAACTTTCTATCACAACTCTGTCGTCAGACAAACGAAATGACAACAAATGGATCAGATTGCTTGCTGATCAAGAGTATGTGCTTCAAGTCAGCTTGCAGAGAGCCCACTTTGGGTTCCACAAGGTATAGTGTTTGGTTTCCATTCTCAAATGCTTCGCACCAGATACCAGCATGCACCACCCCGCATATCTTTTACATTACTAATGCGTCCGTGTCATTCATGAATCCCTCTTTCTCAACTGGCCTTAAGAAGCAGTCATTCTTCTTAAATCAGTCAGTTCTCCTTATGTGCCAGTTCAACCCCAGAATATCGGCCTTACATGATAATATGCTGCCTGGGCTACTGTTCTCAAAGTACAGCCTACAGACTCAGTCCAGCAGAATTTCCCAGAGTGCGTCTTAGTGCGCACATTCCATGGCCCTCCTCCAGACTGGCTGCAGCGGAATCTCCGGAGGAGGGGTCTCGAAATCTGTGCTGTTGCCCAGCACCCCAAATGACTTTTTAAGGACATTAAAGTTAGGAGAGCACTACCCTAGAAGTACTTCCTTATATAGGAACCACAATGGGCAGGATGTAGATGAGGGGAAAGCTTTATCACTTAGCTCTATGAATTTCAATAAGACACTAAGCTTTTCTGCACCTCAGTTGCCACATCTGTCTCTTCCTCCCTCATAATGCATATGAGAGAGCTTTGTCAGTATTCATATAGGCCAAAGGTTTACGGTATTTTTACCTTAAATTACTGTGTTCTTTTCTATTGTCTGTGACATCAAAATTAATTATCTGGCTTTCTGAGACTATTAATACATACCATGTGGGCAGATAGGGTTTTAGTACCGTAATAATTTAAATAAGAAAGAATTTGCTTTCTCTTTAGCCAAGAGGAGTCTGGGCCTTTCCTGTGCCTAGAATAAGCCCAGAGGAGTGAGACTGCGGTTCATTAGTGCTGTCCCCTCCGTCCTCACACACAGCGCGGTCAATGACTTTCTGTTGTTACAACGTTTTTTTAGTGTTGTGCTCCAAGTCCCATCTCATTTGATTTCTAATTCTAGACATCAGTCCGTGTAAGTATGAACTGATTGGCCTCTAACATTTCAGAGGCTTTAATGTGAGCATTTTTAGATGATGTAGTATATCCCAACTTACAAAAAAAAAGTAATAATCATACAGATAAAATCATGGGAAAAAAGTAAGATTTTTTTATCTTAATGTTGCTACTTAAAAATTAGACTCAGTCATGCAAAAAAAAAGCCCTCTAAATTTTGTTTATAAATGCTGTAAAAATACATTACTCTGTCCTCTCTTTTAAAATGCTTAAATGAAACATGTCCCCTCAGAACATGGAGTGAAGACTGTTTGAGAGCATGTCGTTATTAGTTTATGTCACTATCACTACATTTTATGCCATAAAGTCATTGTCTTAAAGATTCACTAGAATAATCTTGTATTTGTAACCTTGATCTAAAATAAAAACTTCAAGTGCTGTCATTGTGGTGATATCAAATCTTAAATTGTGGTGGTGAATATATCCTACAAATTGCTTGGCTTACCATTTCTCATTCCTCAGAGAAAGGACTTTTTAATATTACCATATTAGAACATGCGCTTTTTTATGTCAGTATTATTCTTGGGTAGTGAGAGAATGTTTATATGATATAGTGCTTATTTCTTTTTATTTTTTTTAATCCTCACCCGAGGATATGTTTATTGATTTTAAATAGAAAAGAATGGGGAGGGGGGAGAAAACATTGATGTGAGTGAGAAACATCAATCATTCGCCTCCCATATACTCACCGACCAGGGATCGAACCCACAACCCAGGTATGTGCCCTGACCTGGGATTGTTCCAGCCAACTGAGCGAACTGGCCAGGGCTATTTTCTTGAAATCCAGAGTCTAGTCTTGATTGCCTTTTCATTTTCCCCCTAAGTATCAGTTTCTTGTGAATAAGGCTTTGGAAGATTTGGTTTACCTGGTTGTATCTCAATTTGTTCATCTGCAAATGAGGTATTAATATCACTCATAAGGATGGTGTGAGAATTTACTAAGTTGATGTCAAGATTCCAGGCTTCCTGTTCTAACTGAGCCAGAATATTCTGGTGATTTTAGCCACAAAGCAGTGTTTTGAGAATCTTGAAAAATGATAAGTGATAGCATATCCAAGACACCAAACCAGAAAATTGAAAACATCCCAGATAGATACACTGAACTGTATAGATTTATGGCCTTCAAGTAAGACAACGCAGACTTCTAATCACAACCAAGTGGTGTAGAAAATCTAGAAATTATTAATGCTTTATCTTTTTTTTCTGGTTAACAGGGAAAGCAAGACAGCCATGCAGTTACTCCTCGGTTTCCCAAATCAAAAGATGAAGGATGGTTTTTGATATTAGGAGAAGTGGATAAGAGAGAACTTATTGCTTTGAAAAGAGTAGGGTTTGTTCGAAATCATCATGTAGCTTCCATCTCTTTTTATACCCCCGAAGTACCTGGCAGGTAAGCAGAATCTTATCACCAAAATTCTGAAAGAATACAATAAGTCTGTGATTGGAAAGGTGCTTTTACATTTCTGTTCTATTTTTATATTTTAGGTATATCTACACACTGTATTTCATGAGCGACTGCTACCTGGGCCTAGACCAGCAGTACGACATTCACCTCAACGTCACACCAGCGAGCGTTTCTGCGCAGGTCAACGAGGAGATCTCCAGTGCCTTGACTGACCTGGAAGTGAAGTAACCTGACCCAAACAATTATTTGAAAGAAGTGCTTAAGAAGTCTGGCTGTTTAGTCACCTAGACAAAGTCAAATTACTTGATGTTTGCCTTTGTGGAATCAACTTCTAACCTCAAGACATCCAGGAAATTGACAGTGGCTGCAGTCAATTCCAACCCAAGTTAGCTGCAGTGGCCTTCTAACAAATGTTGCCTTTTACAATGTTGTCTTCATGGATTTTCTGATAAGTAAAATCAATACTTGTGGAGGAGAATCTTTCAATTTGTGTATTTTGAGACTCTTCTTTAGGAAATTATCAGTCAAATTTTACATTACACAGTGTACTGTTTACAAGAATAGTAGCTTTTTTCTTTCCAAGGAAAACTACACTGAAGCGTGACAGTGTTAGCATTTGTTTTAACAGACTTCTAACCCTGCAATTTAAAATATATAGAGTGTCTGTACGGTGGCACACAATGTGTCTTGTTAGCAAAATGTAAACTTTGCCACATGTACAAATAATTTCAAGAATTTCTTATATTCATAAGTGTTAATAATATATGAATAAAATTATATTACAGAGCTCAATGTTGAAAACAAAATACACTGACCTGAGAAACTGTAGATCCTGTAACTAGTGGAAATAAAATATTTAGCTTGCCCCTTCAAGACAAGCTCAGTTACTCCCCTTGCTTTTTTTCATCATTATAGTACTTACTCTTCTTCTTTTCATTCTCTTCTACTTCAAAACTTCACTTCCACTTTTTTCTAATATGTTTATTTACACAAGGAGAGAATTGTTATGTAATATGTATTGCAACACATACAGACCATATAGAACAATTCTTTGTCTTTACATTCTCCAAGGTGGGTCTGAGGCAAACAGAAAATTTTTTACCCCTACCAGTAAGTTTTCACCTGTGATAAAGGAAATTTCTGTATATCCAATCAATTTCCATCTTGAAAAAATGCTTTTTTCAAACTAAAATATTGTTAGAATTCAATGTCCATGTAATAATACATATGCTCATGGAGTAAAATTTTATCTTTGCAAAGTAATTTCTCTTATTCCTGACCCTGTGATGAATTATTTTTAAATACTTTCCAATATAACCACAACAAGGACTGGAATGTAAAAGGCTTTCTGAAACCAGAACATACTGCTTATGTGTACCTCCTTTTCCATGCTAAAAAATTGAAAAATGTTAAAAAAAAAAAAAAAAAAAAAAAGGAGGAGAAAAAAAATAAAAATAGTGTGGGGAGTCCAGACATTTACTTCCCAAAATTAAATCTCAATAACTCATGTGAACACACCAAGTGCAGTGGGCAGGAGGTACCTGGAGTTTACTTCATATAAAGAGTTCTTCCTGCTTTTTCTTTGGCATTTTATTTCCTAATTGAAATTCATACCCTAGCCACTTAATTCACCAGTTCATACAGGAACCTGTGGAGAAATGTCTTAGTCTTCATGTTTATGACACAAGACATAGGAACAGGAAGAAAGAAATTCTGTTACATCTATCACTGAGAGGAAAAATAATGTGACTAGTTAATTTTAATTCAGAAGTGACTGGTTCACAATAAGCTGTAGAAGACATTAGTAAGGCAAGGTGCACTTGGACGGAAATGTTTATCTTATTCCAGTGAGTAACCAATGCTATTTCTCATTACCAAAATGTTAATACTAAGTGTGCATTATAACAGGACATGTGCCAACATAATCAGATTAATTCCATATTGCATTTCTTATTCCTCTGGATTTTATCAGCTCCATTGACATGCCAGTCAGATATTTATTCTAGGTACTATGTTAAGTACTTCAATACCCACATGAATCAGAGACATGTCCTGCCCTCAAACAATGTAGCCGGGTGATGAAAGGAAGATGGAGATACCTATAATAAAAGAAAGTAATTGCAGCAGTGAATTATTATTTAGAAAAATCATTCAGGGACATTTAGGCTGAGTTTTGAAGATGGACAGCATGGTGAAGGCAGAGAAGAAAGAAGAGAATTCCAGGTAGAACAGCAGTAACAGGCTCTGAGTAGACACCGGCCTAAGGTGTCCAGTTAGGCTGCATTTTCAGAGACATGAAAAATAGGCGAGAGGGATGGAAAAGTCTGTGACATGACCTTGAAATAGAGGGTAGGGACTGCAAATCTCGTGTGTGCAATGAAATTCTTTGGCAAGGCGCCAGAGAAGATTAGGGCAGAGATTCTGGCATTTGAACAGAGAATCAGTGGAGACATGAGATAGCCAGGAGCCAGGGAGGTCACGCTCCCATGCCTGCAGTGGGTAGTGGGTAGTGGGTACTAAGTACCAACAGCAGGTCAAGAACCTAGGAAGCAAGTCAAGAGTCCTGGCTGTGGGTAGTGAGTCAATAATTGCTGAGTGATTTCAGCAAAATAGGAAAGGGAGCTTAGATTGCAGGAGGTAAAGACCTGAGTTGGCAATAGGAAAGGAGAGGCAGTGAATTACGCAGCTTCACTTAGCAAAATCTAACTCTATGAAGTATGTGATGATAGGATGCACTCTAGCTGGTAAGAATCAGAAAGCCTCTGCTCCCTTCCATTTTCCCTTGCAATCACCATTCCTCTATGCAAATATATATATATATATATATATATATATATTTGCCCTCCCTCACCATTACCACCATTAAGCTAAAAATAAAATTCCTCATACATTCCACAAAATATTTGCTTTGCCCCACAATCTTACTCTTCTCTCCCTCAGTTGCCTTGCAAATAGGCCCTCCTGTATCTTGTTACATTTAGGAGGACTGGAATTCAGCTGTCAGAAACACCCTCCATGGCCACACCCACCCAGACTCAAGAACACAGGGAAACCTTCACCACAACAAGAGTTACAACATTTAAACGGGGAGCACTCCCACCTCTGGATGTGGAGGAGAACTCTTCTTGTCCCAAATTCCATGGATAGCTTTGATGGGAAGAGGATACAGTAACATGGGATATATAGTCACCAAAAAACGATTATTTCCTCCTCCTCTTACACACACAAATGACACGACAGAGTGAATACGTAAAGATGGACCCTCTCCCTTAAATACAACCTTCCCTTCTAGTGAACTAATCCAGTAGCCTTAGAAAACTACACAGCACTTTCCAAGCACACGCGCCACACAAACGTCTAGTTGCTTCTGCCAAAAATCTGAGAGTCGTTCTTCACTCCCCCTTTCTCCCATCCCATATCTAATCTGTTAGCAAACCCTTTTGGCTTTACCTTTAAAACTCCACCCCGGATGCAGCCACCTTCACTGCTACCACCCTCACCCCACACTACCTCCTGACCAGCCTCCTGCACCTACCTTTGCCCCTTTACAGTATTTTCTCTACACAACAATCAGCCTGTTGTAAGTCTGATCATTAACCTATTCTGTTCAAAAGCTTCCAGTGCCTTTCTGTCTCAAAATACAATCCCAAGCCCCACCAGTTCCTCCAAGGCCTGTGCCTCCTCCCCTAATGACCTCTGACCCCATCTCATCACTCCATACCAGCCACAGCGGCCCCCTTGCTATCTGTTGCACATCTTGCAGGGCCTGTGCTCCTGCTGTGCCCTCTATCTGGATGGCTCTTTCCCAAGACACCCAACAGGTCCGCCCGTTATTGTAATGGCAACCCCACCAGTCGTCCACATACCCCTTGTTTTGTTTTTCTCCATTCTTCACATCACCACTGTAAAAATATTTGTGTATGGTCGGTCTCTCCTAAGCTTCAGGAAGGCAGAGATTCTCGTTGCTTTTGCTCACGGCTATATTACCAGGACCTACCACAAAGCCTAGCACGTGACAGCTGCTAGATAAATACTTGTTGAATGACTAAATGAACACAGATAATGCACATGATTCTAAAATACCACACACCAACATGAGCTGATGCCTGCACTTCTAGAGATTGCAAGCTCTCAGAGACTCACCAACAGCAGGCTACTTACCTGATCCTCTTGGGTCAGCACAGGAAAGGAGTACTTAAATTAATTGGTAGTTTTATTTTAACGATGACTTACTATTTACGAAAAAGAATGAAATACTTTTATATAGCAATGTATGTTGGGTATTACAAGTATTTTACGGTTTCAAATTATCATTAAAACTTTTTAGCCTGAGGTTTCGGCTGTTTGTCTTCCTTCAACCAAACCCCTTTCTTTCATCACTGCCACCAACTATTCACAGTGCAAGGGGCCCCCAGCAGGAACGCCATATGTTGGAATAACATGAACTAATAATAACTTTGGGCCCCTCTCTTTCATAAATAATCCAAAATGAGTAGGCAAAAGTTATTTCATGAACCAGCTTCTTTAAAAGAAAAACCTGAATTAACTTTTTAATTGAATATGTTGGAATGACACGGGTTCGTAAGACCATATGGATGTCAAGTGTACAACTCTGTAACAAATCACCAGCATACTGCATTGTGCGCTCGCTACCCCAAGTTAAGTCTTTCCGCCACCATTTGCCCTCTTACCCTTCTTCTCCCCCTTTGCCCTCTTCTACCTCGCCCAAGCCCCCTTTCCCTCTGGCAGTCACGATGCTGGTGTCTGTGTCTGGGTGTTTTGTTTTGTTTTGTTTTGCTTAATCCCTTTACCTTCTTCAACCACCCCCTTAACACCACTCCCCCTTGACAGCTGCCAGGCTGTTCACTGTATCTATGAGTATTTTTTATTTTGTTTGTTAGTTAATTTTGTTCATTAAATTCCACTTGTAAGTGAATTCGTAAAGTATTTGTTTTTCTCTGACTGGCTTCTTTCAGCATAATCCGTGCTGTCACCAAAAGTCAGTGTTCCTTCTTTTTTATGGTAGTATTCGGTTATGTAAATGTACGACACTTTTTTAATCTATTCATCTATTGATGAGTACTTGGGCTGCTTCCAGATCTTGGATATTGTAAATGATGGTGCAAATGTAAGTCATAATACCATAAAAACCCTAGAAGAAAACATAGGCAGTAAAATCTCAAACATTTCTTGTAGCAATATTTTTCCTGAGATATTTCCTCAGGCAATGGAAACAAAAGAAAGAATAAACAAATGGAATTACATAAAACCAAAAAGTTTTTTCACAGCAAAGTAAACCATCAACAAAATGAAAAGACAACCCACTGAATGGAAGAACATATTCACCAATGATACATTTGATACGGGGTTAATATTCAAAATTTATAAAGAACTTACACAACTGAGTTAACTTTTAAATCTTTCCATTGGCTTCAAAAATGTATATTGAGCCCTTAAATTAGCTTTCTTTTTCTGTTTTCAGAAATATAAATTCTAAATCTAAACAATAAAAGGAGATAAAAATCTTGAGTTTAATAAGTTCTAGTTACATTATTTCAAGGTTCTCCAAAATGCTGAGATGGTAGTTGACTCCAGGTTGTCCTGGAATCCTGTTTTTCATGTCATGGAGAATGGCTACAGTGACTTCTGGAAGGGTTGTTTATTCCCACAATTACAGCCCCAGTTCTCTCCCTTTTTATCACAGAGCATTCTGTACTTTTTCTGAAAAATAAAGCTCTTCCAATTTGAGACCTTTAAATGAGATTTCAGGGATTCTACTTTTATTGAACCCTCATCCCAAGTCTTTGGCTTGTCAATTTGAGGACAATCTTGGGGTGCTAGTCACAAGTTGGGTCCAGTCTCACCCAAGGTATGCTTTGGGCCCAAGAAGCGTCATCTGAATGGATACTTAAATATTTTTTTGTTTCCTCTTCACTCGCTTGCAATTTGGAGAATAATTTTTTAATGCACTTGATTAAAGGTTCAAGAGTATTGCTATGTCTGTAAATTAATATTAAGCAGTTCATTATGGAGACTTCCAGAAGAACATGATGGACTGTAAATCATTCCATGTTTGGCTGAACAGAATCATGGTGCCTCCTTCTAATTAAAGGGCCTGTAGATCCTCAAACCCATGTTTCCTTACTTTTGACTTATTATCTGTGTCCTTGATTTTATTGGAACTTGTTGAAAGCCATGTACATGCCATACCTGTTTGTTGAAAACAAGTATAATCACCTTAAGTGATTTCAGTCTTTGGCTCCAAGTTACACTGGAAGCAGTTTTTAATGATTTGAAGATGTCAGGACCGATTTAAGATTAATTTTATTCCTGAGCTTTCAATCTTTTTGGCTCTTGGCAAGAGAAGATTGT
This sequence comes from Pteronotus mesoamericanus, assembly GCF_021234165.1. NCBI lineage: Eukaryota > Metazoa > Chordata > Mammalia > Chiroptera > Mormoopidae > Pteronotus > Pteronotus mesoamericanus. Next base: position 56,568,807 of record NW_026555085.1, on the reverse strand, counting down.
GCTTTGCAGTATGTGGAGGATTGTTCTAGTGGGCTTTAAAACTCCCTAGAGCCGAGGGCCAATTTTTCCAAGGGGCCTCAAAGGAGCCAGCCTTTCAGGTGGAACGACGGCCTCTGAAATAACCAAGTAATTTCTGCAAGTGAAAAGGCTAACGCTGAGTAATGCTGACAGCCGCCAAAATGAAACTGCTTCTCCCATGACCTACACATCGACACTGGAGGCAATCAGCAAGGGAGCTTTCAAACATTGTTCTTCTTCGCAGCACACCAGGATCGGCGCATACTCCCTAAAGGAACAGCCTAGAGCAACAACACACATTCGGATGTGTAAGTTCTAGATTTAGTGTATATTTTTCAGTCAAATTGGTGCAAGGGTTATGATTAAAGACAAACAAAACACCAGAGTGGATCAGCAAAAAATAAAATGGGTATAGGGAGCATTTGAGATTTTGCTCCCTGGCATATGAAGAGGGACCCAAAAGAAAAGAAATGTATTTATTAAAAATTGTGTATTCTTACATGTTACTTTAGTCACCTTCAAAGAACTCCTCATTTGATGCAATACATCTATCGGGAAGTTTTTTCACTGCTCAAAACAGTTTTTGAACCCATTGCTTTTGATGCCTTTTTTGTACTTCTGACTTTTTTTGGTCTCACCTCTTCCACGTCAGCAAAACATTTCCCTTTGAGGACTTTCTTCATCCAAGAAAACAAACAAACAAAAAAGGTCACTTGGAGTGAGATCTGGTGAATGGGGAGGGTGTGACATGGGGATCATGCCCTTTTTTGCTAAAAAACTGCTGAACATTCATCACAGTGTGGACAAGTGCACTCACAAAACAACCATCATGATGAAATGGTCAATTGCATTGAGTCTTAAAAAAATTCACCAGAGCCAAATGCAGCCTCCCGCAACAACACCAGCTGGTACCCTATACAGATGGGTTCCTAGAACACTCACCTAGTGGGGGAAGCCTGTACTACAAGGGGCCCACACTCCGGAAGATAATTCCAGGTATTTTTGGAGTTCCCCCCTCGTATATCATCAATTTGGCTCAAATAAACTCATAAAAATTCTCAAAAATAAAAATAAAAAAATGGGTGAAAATTTTGCATTGGAAAAAATTTCACAACACAATTATAAAATCATGAATAATCAAGCTACTGATGGAGATCTTCATTAATCAATCATTATGTGCCTTAAAACGTCAAAGCTGAGTCCACTGAACTATAGATTTGGAAACAAATCACTGCATGATCCTTTAAATATCTGAAATTGATACTCCATGAAAGTGTCTAATAGTCATTCTAACAAAGAAGCCAGTAACTTCAAGCTTTCAAATAAGCTCTTCTCATTAAAACACAAAATGGCCTAATTATGGATAATACACCAGGAATGTGCATTTTTGCCTGTTACTTTCACCGGTTATTATCAGAAAACATACTCTGTTTTCTATTACAATGCAGTTTCACCAGGAATCTTGAGGGATTAGTTGTGGATTAGGGAAAAAAAAGCTGGGCTACCTGTATCAAAGAAGTAGTTTTGATTTTGGAGGAGTTTCTTCCTTTTAAATGAGTTTCTGTAATGCCACCTTACCCTTCTGCTGTATTTGGTGATTCAACCAAATATTGGAAGATTTTAGGACGATATATCTGATCAGCCCTTCTGTTCCATTTCCTCACCTATAAAACAGGTAAAACCTGTCCAGGCTTCCTCTCAGAGCAGCTGGCTCCATCAGGGTAAGAAGTGTAGCAAACTTCACCACAGTACACACTGTGCCTGGCACAGCAAGTGTTTTATCAATTTTAAATAAATCATTTATGTGGAAATTCTTAGAAAATGAAAAAGAACTGTAAAGAGGCAATAAAAAATAAATGAAAGTCTAAAGTGAAAATTGTAAATAAACTCATCTTCAGCATTAATTTTATATGTCGATGGGCAGTAGGCTAAGAGCCCACCCCACCAAAAACAAAAGCTCTGTGCCCAGAGAGGGGTGTACCTGTGTTCCATTCCCTTGTGCTATATATTTCCACCTCTCCAGAAGCAAACTCACCCACACTTTCAGTTGTAGCTCAGCACACATATGGGGGTGAGAATCACTTCAGTGGGACTTTCCTGAGGCTGTTTCCTGGAAACATGTTTTGACAAAAAGTTAAGGGTAGATAGAAGCCCAGACACTAGAGAAGAGATCTGAGTGACTCATTTCTACCCCTTTGTGGGTTCTGACAACAAACCTGACCCCCCTTCACAGTCTTGCCAAAGGCCATTTTAGGGACCATTCTGGAAGGAGAACAGCTTCTGAAAGCAAGAATGTTTGTGCACCTCACACTTTCACCCAGGGCTTGGATCACAAGGTATGTTACTCCAGAGCGAAATGACATGTTTTTAAAGCAAGTTCTAAAATTCCCTTAAAAACATTTTGTACTTTCCTTAATATTGCGGGCAATCCTCATTTTACCCAATCACCCGCTTCCCTCCCATGTTTGTATAAGCACGAAAATCAATTTAAGTATATTCAGTAAAAACCTAAGACCTTTCCTTTTGAAAGCAAATATTTGATTTTTCTCTCAGAAGTAACCATTTTCACACCATTTTATCCAAGTGAAACCCAATTCTAGCCAAAAATAAGGAGGGAAAAATTATGTCATTCTCTTCTAATATAGCGCTGTTTTCAGCAGAAGCAATGAGAGTAATATAGACATCTTGGTAAAACCTCAATCTTATTTTCTGATACTTTAGAAAAATGCATGCCTCTAAAATCACTTTACCCTCCAAGTGGCCTTTGGAGAAACCGAAATGTTGAAAAATCCTTGGATTATGGCAAATAACATTCTCCACGGACAATTCTAATCAATTATAGAAACATAACTGTACCCAGATCATATAATAGACCACAATGATGATCCTGGCTTCTGTCCATCTTATAAAATGCTGCAACTCATAAACACTGGTCCTGCTGCTGTCTGCAGCTCTCCTACCCAGAAAGACCCACTCTCAATTTATTGTTACTTTTCATGCTTAAAATGATTGTACAGCTGCATCCTCTATTTCAGTTTTGTCATTTTGTTATCTTTGCCCATTGTGTTAATTATTTTTGGATGCTTCGTCCTATCCCCAAACAATATATTTTAAATACTCATGAGGATGCATTGCATAAATATTGAATGTGTTAAAGACAGAGTCTGAGGTAATTCAGAATGAATTTAACTAAATTGATTGGAATCAGCTTTTATTTAGGAAATCTTCTAGGAACAATTCTGACATATTTAAAATAACTAACTGTTCACCAAGATGCAATCTGCATGCGCATTCCAACAAGTCCACGAATCAGCAATTGTAATGGAAACACAGGCTTTTAAAATGCTGGAAAGCAGCTTGTTAAGAGTCAGAAAGATGATACCAATTACAGTAATCAAATACCTGGAAAAATTCTCCAGAACAAAAATGTTTTAGTAAAAGCAGATAAAGATAATGAAATAATGATAAGATGTTAAAATGAATGGTGAAAATGTACAGTACACCCAAGTTATAATTCTATACATGTGTTATAGATTCAATAGATAGAAAAATGAGATCTGTTCCACCCTGGTGAACAGTTAGGGAAAGAGAAGTGACAACTGTAATGAAGTCAGATGTCTTGCATTGGATTTGACAATGATATCTTGACCACAACACCAAAGGCACAAGCAACAAAATTAATACTAGACAAATTAGACCCCATAAAAATTAAAAACTTGTGCATCTAGAAAAAATAAAATAAAATTTGTTTATATAAAACCTGGTGAAAACCAGAGCAGGGGAAGAAAACCTTTTGTGCATCAAAAGACAGTAAGGACAATAAAAAGAAAACCCATAGCACAGGTGAAAATATTTGCAAAGCATATATCTAATAAGGGATTAATATCCACACTATGTAGGGAACTCCTAAAACTAAACAACAGAGAAACAAACAACCTGATTCAAAAATGGGCAAACGATTGGAATAGACATCTCTCAAAGAACACATATAAGCTCATTAAAAAATGTTCAACATCACTATCACTAGAGAAATACAAATCAAAACCACAATGTGATACCACCACACACCAGTTAACTGGGTAAAAAACAATAATGAGTGTTTGTAGGCATGTAGAGAAATTGGAACCCTTGTGCATTATTGATGGGAATTGAAAACAGTACAGCCATAATGGAAAAATAGTATGACAGGTCCTCAGAAAATTAAAACTTAAATTACTATATGATTAAGCAACTTCACTTCTGGTTATGTACCCAAAAGAACTGAAAGCAGGGTCTCAAAGAAACATTTATACACCCACATTCATAGCAGCATTACTCTCAATAACTAAAACATGGAAGCAACCCAAATGTTCATCAACAGATGAGTGGATAAGCCAAATATGGTATGTACATATGATGGAATATTTTTCATTCTTGAAAGGAAACTCAGAAATATGCTAAAACATAGATGAACTTCATGGGCATAATAGAAAGTTAAATAGGAGTCACAAAAAGGTAAATGCTGTATGATTCTACTTATGTTAGGTACCTACAGAAGTCAAATCCATAGAAACAAAGTAAAATGGTGGTGGTTAGAAGCTAGGGGAAGGAGGTTTTGGGGAGTTAATAGGTATAGTTTTAGTTCTGCAAAATAAAACAAGTTCAAGAGATAGATGGTGGTGATGTTTGCATAGCAATATGAATGTACTTAATACCATTGTTTGTGCATTTTGTGTATTTTGCCACAATAAAAGTGTTATTTTTAAACAGTCAATTGTCTTGGATAAAAGATGAAGAATTACAAGAAAACCAAATCATACTCTAAATGTTTATTGAAAGTCCAGGACAACACACTATGCCGTGAGAGTATCATACATATAGGCAAAAGTGAACATTCTGAATGGAAAACTTACCTGACCGCTTTACCAGTTTATTCCACAGAAAATATACAGGGTCCGGCAGAAGTAAGACCTGCTTGAGTGTGGTTGGTAGGGTAATAGTATGGGTGTAATAATTTATAGTTTTAATTTGAACATTTCACCTAAAATATCATATGGTGTGCTTGAGTGTGATACTGTTATATTACAGAATTACATGCTTATAATTTTGTAATAAAAGATTTTGTAATTAAAAAAGGATCATTATTTGTGCTGGACCCTGTATTTGAAAAACCTATAAAACACTACATTTCAACATCGTTGTTTCTATATATTTTCTAAAAAATGGAGTGGAGCAACTAATTTATATTCACACTTCCTTCCTGCCTCCTTTTTCTGTCAGAATCCATACCCCTGAAGTAGGTCAGAGTGAGAAGGTGAGTCAGCCTTCACAACCCTCAGCCCAAGACTTCATACCTATGACACACTAAAAAGTTATTAGTTATTTGAATAGTTTTCACTTTGTTAAACCCATGCCGCCAATAAAGTTAGTCCTTCTTCTCTCTCTCCTATCTCTCACATCTATGTTTGTGAAGTACTTGAACCCTACTCTTTGAGACCACAGGAAATGGTATATAAACATTTTTATTATTGTATTCTGCTCATTCTTTTTATTATGAAATGTTTCAAACATAATAGAAAATCCGAAAACTAACATAATGACTATCCTTGTTCTGCCTCCCAAATGTACTAAGTTATAGCATTTTCCATAATTACTTTTTAAAAAAGAATAAAACGTTATAGATATGATTGATGTTCCAGCACACTCTTTCCAATCCTGTTCTCTTTGTATTCCAGAGCTGACGACTCCTACCTTGAATTATTATCTTTCATGTATCTGTTTTTATACTATTACGGATATTACTACATGAATTTGTTTCATGCTTTTACACTATTTTCACATTAATCCAAAAACAATATATAATAGTTGTGGTAGGCAGCCTCCAAGGGGGCTCCCAATGATCCCTGCGTTCGCACCCTGAGCAATTCCCACCCCCTGAATGTTGACAAGGATTAACTTCTAACTAAGAGAACAGGACAGAAGCGATGTGATATCACTTCCAAAATTAAGTTATAAAAATACTCTATATTGTTTTTTAAATTTGTCCCTGTTGACATAGTTTCTTATAGTGTATAAATGTACCAGTTTATTTACTTTTAAGTTGATGGGCTCTTATATTTGTTCCCAGTATGCGTTACTACAAATAATTCCTGCAACAAATATTTTCCCACTTCTCATTGAATTATCTTTAATTTCATAAAAATGCTTACAGATAAATTATATTCAAGTTAAGACTTTAGTTCAGGAATCAAAGGAAATTCGGCACAAAAATTTATGCTTTGCTTAGACTAGTGTGGCATGTTTATATTTTTAGGGCAAAATTTAATCTACCAAGGTGAAACCATGGATTTCTCCACAGAAACCTGTCTAAATAGGTGATGTTGAAATTGTAAAACAGGATAAAGGCAGCCAGGAGAGCATGTTCCAGGCCGGGCTGAGGGGACACAGGCAGCAGTGTCTCCCGATTCCCTGATTATGTGCAGAAAGAGTTAGCGTGCTGTTCTTTTAAGCTTAGATTTAACTGCACAATTTCCCAGTGGATGCCTCTTTTGTGCCTCTGTGGGAGATTTCCTCACTGATGGAGTCTCTGGGTGTCGCCTGAAGAAACGAGTCAAGAAGCAGAAAGATTCCCTGTTTTTGCTGCTCTGCTGAGCCAGGCAGGGTGAGGCAGGCTCTGACCAGGGAGGCTGCCGGAGGTGGGGCTGCTGGGCGGGCAGTTACGCCTCCTGTGCCACAGGAGTTAAACTAAAGTTGTAACCCTCCTAAGAAATGGGAATAGGCCCTGTCATTATCTCTCCTGGCAACATAGGACTAGTTAAAATGTCATCACGAATTAACAAGAATGCCTGCATGCTTGGGGTGACAAGGTCTTAAAAGGTTCTTTTTTTTTTTAACTTTATTTTTATTGTTGGCACTTTCACAGACATCCCCATCCCCCGCTTTGCCCACCTCCACCCAGACCCCACCCCCTTCCCTTGGGCCATCACCACACTGTTGTCTGTGACTATGTGTCATGCATATAATTTCTACTTTTGATTTACTGACTTTTAAAGCTGACATTAAAAATTATTTCTCCCATACAGTGTATTTGGTCAAACGGTATCCCTTTTGGGGCAGGCTTGGTTATTCATATTAAATATATTTTTAATATGTCCTATCACATAGTAGAGAACAGAAGAATCCTACAGACCGTTGCCTCCCCTTTTCAGCTACAGCCATAGGAGAAAACCACCCCCAACACCACCCGCACCGCCATGCAGACATAAATTCTAAATAGAGAAAAGCTGGCTTTGATGAGAGATGCAAATATAGTAACACCCAGAATGAGCTGCCTTGGATGGCTGTTGTCTCCAAGCACACTGACTGGGTGATCTAGTTAAAGGGAGGTCAGACCTTTCAAAGAACCATTTCACCACAACTTAAGATTTATTCAAGAAAACTAAAAAGATTACATATAAAATTCCTTCACTATTTGAGTCATTTTCAGGAGCAATTTGTATCTCTTTCAGAATACATATTTAACATATCTTATATATATTTTATCTCACATGCATCAGCTGAAGAAATACATACTAAGCATAACCTTCTAATAGAATTGAGCTATGCAGATGCTTCAAAACAGAAGTAAGCCACAAAAATTAGCCACTGACCAGTCTCCCCAGCCTTCTGGTCCTGTGTCGCTTCCATTCAGCCTTAGACGCTGCCTCCTCCCCTCAATTTACTAACCCCTAAAGCATCAGCTTCTCCCCTAGGGCACTAGTTCACCTTGTATCCTCACCTGCATCTCATCCAGCCTCATACACAAGAAGCACTTAAGTATCTGTGGAACAAATACAAATTTAAAATAACGGACTGAAAGATGGTCTATGTAGACAACGAAACTAACAGTTAACTTCCTAAAGGTTTCTTGAGCACCCACTGAACTTATTGTCCCATCTTCTCTTAAAGAGATCAGTTTAGTCAACTTTGGTGAAGGTCAACAGAACAAAGTTGAGGTTACAGAATTTCCTTCCTGCTTGCAGGTGATTAGGCAGACAAATGCCTTCCTGTGGTGGAAAAGATGACCTGAAAGACAGCAAAGTAAGAACAGAGTCCACAAAATTAAAGGTACTTTTCAGGCAGTAGGTTCAGTGGTAAAAAGTCCCTATTGTCTAGCAGACCCCACTGGAGGATATTTTACAGCCTCTACCTCAGGCTGCTATTTATTTAACAACATCTTTCCCGTTAAGTGTGAATTGTCCAAAGAACTCAAGGCTCTCCATAGAATAATTCTGGAAGACTGTATGAGGAATTTACAAGTGGTGGCTTCTGAGAAGAGGACTGGAAGGAGACTCTAATGCTTGATGTTTTGCACCGTTTTTTTTTTTTTTTCTTACCTTACAGTATTTTTCCATTGACAATAGTTCATTTAACATCTTTGATAGAAGAAAAACTCTCAAAATTATAATAACCCACATCACGCAAACAAAACAGAATCAAAAGATGGTCCTGGGGATTGTCTTTACAAACTGATGGACTAGTTGTGCATTTGAGGGGACAGGGGTTCAAAAGAGGGTTAAGAAAAAATCTTGCCCTAGAAAAAGACAAGGGAAAAAAGAAAAGAAAAGAACTTGCATTTCCTGTAGAGGACAGCTTTGAGGTAAAGAGGGTGATTTCCCACTCATGCCTATGAATGGACCCTCCTCAGAGCAGGCACGAGTTCTCCTCAGTGTTTGAAATTTGCATGGCCAGTGCCCAAAGCCCTCAGGTTTTTTATGAAGCATCTTGAATGTGAGTGGATGATCACTAGAGAAAACTCTTTATTAAAGAATGGTTAAAATAAAGGCAGATTCAGTGTTTTATTTAGGAATAAAAACTTAAGACCTTCTGGGGAAGGTATTTTATTTTTGTGCTTTTTGTGCTTCAGAAAAGAATCTCAAGGTAATCTCTCTCCTTTCATCCCTATTATGGGTTGAATTATTTCATCCAAAAAAGAGATTATATTGAAGTTCTAACCCCCAAAACCTGCAAAGGTCATTGTGTTTGGAAATAGGATCTTTACCAAGGTAATCAAGATAAAATTAGGGCCTTAAGTTAGGCCCTTATCCAATATGGCTGGTGTCCTTATTAAAAGAGAAATTTGAACAGAGAAAGGCATAGAGAGGCAAGACGATGCAAAGAGACACCGGGAGTTGCCATGTGAAGGAGGCAGTGATTGGAATCAAAGAACTTACGGGACTGCCAGAGCTGGAAGACGCAAGGAAGGGTCCTCCCTGCAGGTGTCGGAGGGAGTGCGGCCCTGCCATCACCTGGATCCCAGACATGCAGCTATCAGACCTGGGAGACAATGGATTTCTGCTGTTCTAAGCTACCTAGTCTTAGGAGCTTTGTAATGGCCACCCTAGGACACTAATACAAACCCTCCCTGTATCTTCTGGATGTACAGACACCGTGGCCTTTGCCTCTAATCCAATGCCTCAAAATTTGCCTCATCACTTTTATTTCCCTCACACTGCCCGCACCTCACCTCCACGCCTTGGCTTAATTGGTGTCCAAGCTTAGAAGGTCTTCAGGGCTTTTTTGGCTTCTGTGACCTTCCTGGCCTTTGTGACTGTGGACTTCTCTCTCATCCCCAAATCTCAGCCTGGAGGCATTTCCTTGAGCTGGCGAAGTGCCAGTTCCCTACTACTCTCTTCCCCTCCCTCCCTTCCTTTCTCCCTCTATGGCTGTGCCTGCTCAGGGCATTAAAATTGTCTGTAGTTCTGTTCGGCCCAGTGGAGAATGTACCTCCCTCCAGGACAGGGACCACGTTGTCTTCTGCTTTTACTCTTGAGCCTGCTACGGCACCGGGCAAAACTCAATGGATTCCTCCTGAGTTGAACTGCCCTCTGAGTGCCATTGATAGAACACTGTCAGGAGAGGCATGTCATTTCCGACCGCCTTCAAAGTAAGAGCCAACAGCCAGAATCTAAGCAGCCTTGTGTGGACTTGAAAGGAGAGACACCACGACAAGGAGAAACTACAGCATCTGGTCTGTTTCTAGCACTTCTCTAACTATTATTCATCCCCACTCAGAAGTTCTGTGAGATAAAAGAGCCCAGAGCAACAAATAGGACCCTGAATGGCCTGGGTTATAAATCTGCACTGTCTGGGGTATTTTTACCCCCATTATCTCCCGCTTGTCTACATGTGTGCTTGTCTACATGTGTGCTTGCCTAGATTGCATTAGGTTGTAAGTTTCTTTGGAGCTGTAACCTCCACTTCAGAGAGTGTCACTCAGTGTCCTCTGGGATCTGAATGAACGATGACTGAATTGAAACTGCAAAACCACGAGGCTGAACAAATGGGTAAATGTGAAAGAAGGCTCTGGGAGAAGTAGGTGGTCTCATTCCCCACTCCTTTATTATGAGGCCAAAAGAACATGTTTAAAGGACTAATTACGTTGAAAAATGAAAAGTGGGAAATAAAAGCCCTATTTTTCTAACGAAAGAGCATTTTCTCTTGATCATCCGCAAATTGTAAGAGACATATATTAGCATGCTATTTCATTAACAAATGACAGTCCATTCTCTACAGCGAAGGAATAAAGAAAAAGTTCATCTAATAAGAGAGGTTAGCTCCTAATTAGGATCAGGCTGCAGAATTTGCCGGGTGTAATTTTCCACTGCAAATTGTTCTCGGGTTGACCTTGGCTGGTATTAAGGACATGGGTTTGAAAACACATCTTTCCTTTGCCAGCACGTCCCCACACAGCATCAGTGCCTTCCACAGACATTACTGAGTCCGTCTCCACCCCCCAGCCTCCTGCTCCCTCATTGCCCTGCCATTCTCTTCGGCTTTCAGGAGTCTTCTGGAAGAGAAATTAACATTCATTGAGGACTACAGGGTAGCAGAAAAGGCACGGCACTTGGAGTCAGAGAGGCCTGGTGGTGAGCCACGTCTTTACTACTTACTTTTACTACCAGCTATATGCTGGTTTCAGAATTGTCAGAGGGGTTCAACATTGGAGGGTGGCAGTGGTGGGGAGGGGGATGTTGATACAACGTAAGGGCTCACACATGTTATTTCCCTTCTGTTTTGAGTCTTCTCAGTAGCTCTGTGAGGTTGGCATTCCTCCTTATTCTGCTGCTAAGACACCCAGAGAAGCTATGTAAGTCTCTCAAGAACATATAACTAATATATGGGGAGGACAAGATTTGAACCTCTGACCCCAACGTGTCTAACATGGTCACATTGTTTGCCTAAGCCCAATGACCTTGAAGATTGGCTGCTTCAAGTTCACAGGTGGAATGTGGACCCCCGAAAATGCAAACACTATGCAGGGGCTGTCGATGTCTTCCACCCTCTGCAACTCAAAAAAGTAAATCTGGGGGTGGAAGATAGGGCAGTCGATGAGGCCCTGGGCACAGGTCTCCCTGCCCTGAACCCTATCCCCTTCCCCACCCTGTCGCAGAGGATCGCCCTGCTTGCCCTGATACCCCAGTGCCTTCTAGAGAGATATATAAAAACCTTGAGAGATGAATGTTCTTTATTTCCAAGAAGCCGCCACCACCTGACTTCCCACCCCATCCCACCTCCTCCCACCAAATACCCTGTGAGGTCCCCGGTGTGCTTGATCTGCGTGTCGCTGAGGTGGTGATTCCATAATGAGGCACGTATCAGAGCTTTATGCAATCACTTCATCCATATTGATTGCTTCACCACATGAATAGGAAACCTGATGGAAAACTTCTACAAATGCACATCAAGCAATCTAGCTTCCTAAGTCAGCACTTTGGAAAACTCTGGGCTTTGAAAATTTTCCAGCGGTTCCAGGGATGTCAATGTGACTTTCAGAGGCTGGACAACAGTGGGGATCCGGGGTGTAGAGTGAAGGAAGAATGATTTCTAGCTTCGGCCAATTATGCTCTCATATTACTGCAGTTAACACATATCTGGGAAGCTTTATCAGAAAAAGATCTTGAAAATAGAATTAATAGAATCTCATAGGACTTCAGATTTTTCTTAATTCCTTTTAAGGTTTGTTTTCTCCCTTTGCCCTCAATCAGCCCCACCTTCCCGGCTACCTGGAATTTCAATAATAAATCAGTTAAAATCTCTAAAATGTAGAGGTCAAAGATTGCAGTGGATTGTGGCAAACAGAGAAGGAGAAAGAATGAAAACTAAAAATGGCAGGTGACATAGTTCTTTTCATAAACAGTAAGAATGTAAAAGAAGAGTTCTTAACATGTCAGTGTTGTTTCTAAGGGCAAGAGAAAAGATTTGTCTTTTCCTAATATATCTTGAAAAGAATTGTACAAATTAAAACAATCTTCCTTTGGTTAAAAATGACTTTTATGAATCTCATTATGAAATTTATAAGAAATAGTTTATAAGGCAACCCGACTTTAAGCAAATCCTCAAAATAGCATCTGAATGGGTGTTGTTTACTTAAGAGTAACCTCAGTAGACTGTGCTTATTACAATGCAGTTACTGCCCATGGGTTTTTGAAACTCTCTTTCATAACTCCCTTCAGAACCTGAGGTACATTTCTCCTCAATGGTGGCAAACATTTGTTCTCTGAGAGAGAATTTGATTTCTTGAAATGTCCAAAATTAATGTGATCAGCTTAGGTAAAAGCAGCTTTGGTCAAAAGCAAGATGAAACTATGATTCTGGAGTAATCGACTTCAAAACCAGTTTCCCAAAGAGAAGTCTGAAAGAGCATTTCGCACAAATGACAGCCTGTTGGAATAGGAGTTTGCCTTCCCAAGATGGATGTTTGCTCAGCTATAGGAAAAGTCTCTTCTCTTTTTGAGCCTGGATCACAGTATTCAGTTTTTGCTAGCTGCTTTTCATACAGTTTTAATTAGACATTTACAACTTGATGATACTATTTACCCTTTCACCTGGCATCAGTCATTTTTTTTTCATTTCTGACATAGAAAATTAGTTCTCTTAGAACCCACAGAACTAATTAGCTCATAGAGAGGCCACTGTGGATTTGCTGGATAGACTTATTCTTTAGTTTACAACATTCTTTGACATTCCTAAGCTGCTAGTATTAGTGCTACGTTGTAACTTTACCATGTTTCTGATGGCAGTAGCTTGTGAAGGTTAGCCAGGCCTCCTCTCCTGTCTATTTTAGAAGCTCATTAGGAGACAGTCACTTCAGAAGAGCACACCCATCAAGGTTAGCAAGAGCTAATGTCTGCCATCCCCTAACAAGGGCTGAGGGACACAACCTTTCTACACTCACAATGTTTGTAAGTGCCTTTAGCTCCGTTCCTGTGGCAATTTCTCCATACTCTGGGGGAAGATCAAGGTTAGTAGATATAGGAAGAAAAGGAAAGTCGTTTCCAAATGATGCTCTCTCTGGACTCATTTGCATCATCTCTGCACCTCCTTGTGGTCCAAGCCTGCCTTTCTTCCAACCGAAATAAAGCACATGGGCATCTTCCCTGCTCCACCAAATGCTGAGGCTTGGCCACAGCAGGCTGAGATGGGATCCTGGTGTTTGGGAACACAGTGGAGTCACCCGGGCTACCAGGGGTGCCTGTTCCACAGAGGTCAGCTGTCTCCAACCCGTCTGAAACTGGCATCAGGTTAAAACAGGGTTTGTGTTCCTTTGGGCCATATCAGAAGAGAGCTCTTGGAGGAGGAGCCTCAGGCATCTTAGAAAACTCCAAAATATGAGGCACAGAGACTTGCCTGCCAACAGCCTTTCAGGTGGCAGCTCCTAAAGGTGGGTGTTCTGCCTACTGACCCAACCTGATATTTTGGGACTGGAGATCCAGCTTTTCCCTCCTCTGGAAAAGGACAATGATGCTGGCCAACTGCTAATGTGAGTATTGACCTTTGCCACTGATGTTTACTTGGGGACTTTTATTTAATTCACATAACTTAGTTATTAACATCATGTATATAAGCTGAGTGTATTACTTAGAGATTAATGTGAGTGTTTATCTTTGTCACTGATATTTACCTGAGGATTTCTATTTGAGTCATATAACATATTAATGTCATCTATGTAAGCTGATCTCTGATATACATATAACTTTTATTTATATAATCTAAGCTTTGTGCCCCTGGATTAGAAAAAAGTGTCGTATTTTTCTCTTTTAAGTGGTTTTATAGAATTATTAAATATCCATTACTAAAATAGAAAGTGAAGACAGGTTATTCTTCTAAACTAGTATCAAGTGAACTAGCTCCTGAGAAAGATGAAGAATGTAACGTGACATTCTGAATTACATCGCTAAGCTCACAGTGTTTCTACACGGTCCATGGTGCTGACAAACTTGCTACCACTCTGAAACATACAGAAGCAGCTTTGGAAAATGGGTTTTGCCTGCGGTCAATATTTTCCTGTAGGACCACGTGGCCTGTCTCTGGAGGTTAGCTGCCTAAGAGGTAAAGAAAGAGAAAGAACCAAAAAAATGAAGGGTTAACTAGAAAGATTATACCCTACGGTCCTTCCCTCCTCGGTCCCCCTGTTGCTTTATTTCTCAATCCTCAGTTGAGAGGCTGGCAGTAACTTAAATACATATCGTTCATTTGGACAATTATAGTCTGCACAGAACAAATTCTATTGAGAGAAATCTGCTTGTAAAACACCTCTCTTCCCACTCTACCCACACAGCAAAATACGCTCTGTTTTTGAAACATATAAATGTGACCTTAATAAGGGAATAAAATACAGACTCACCAAATGTTCCTGTATCATTCCCTTTCCTTTGTTTCCTCTCCTCCTCTTTTTCTTCACTTTTTATTTTTTGAGTTTTGGAGGGAAGAGCAGGGATAAGTAGGCCTTATGTGGAGACAACAGTGATAAAAATTGCTAACTCCTGAGTGACATAGGTCAAATGTCTCTGTACACTGGCAAAGACACACACGGTCACTGCCAAAACCACAGAGCAAAGTCTTTTAAAAATCCCCTCAGACAGTGATGTTTTAGAGTTAAGCCTTTTCGTTTATATTTGGACAACCACCTGTTGACTTGCACTGGAGCTTGTCAAGGGCGGATAGATGGCGGGAACCTGGAGCATAATTAGCTCATTCAAAGGGCTTCATATTCCCCTTTGAAGAGGTTGCCATTGTTTTCAATGGAGCCTAGTCAAGGCTCATAAGATCAAAACATGAAAAACAAAAAAGGAAGAGTTTACTTGGGGCAGGGTCCCGCGCTCCCCTTGTGATTATCACGGCATTCTCGGGCCATCCTTTTTAATCCAGGAATTGATTAGGGCAGCCTTTATAATGCATTTCCAAGTGCTGAAATGCAAAGGGCAGAGCCAAGAAAAAGACAGTGGAGAAAATCCACGCTGGACATGGAGAGCACAACGGCAGGGGCGGTCCCAGGGCCTGCGGGCGCACACTGTCCAGAGCAAGGTCTGCTTCTGCCATGGAGTGGGGCGGGGTGAGGGCCAAGTGAAGCCAGAGGAAAGAGACCGAGTACACAGTATGCTTTAGTTAGGAAGGTCTCATTTAAACCAAATCTCAAATTTGTGATAGGGAAGTTGCCTACCGTAGGGTAGTTTCTTAGCTGAGATGCAAATAGTTCTAAGCAATGACAGGGTGATGTAATTCTCCAGCCTGCCTGAATCAAGCCATTTTACAAGTGTTTTGTGAGTGGCTACTATAATCTAGGCCCTAAAAAAACTCAATGACGGTCCCATCATGGATCCTGCCCAAATGAAAATGTATGTTGTCAATTATCCTTAACAATCCCTAAAAGGGGCAATAAGATAAAACTCAAAACTGTGTGGCTATTTTGACAGAAAAAAAGTAGTCCGATGTCTCTCTTTGGAAATAATACCTTAGGCAATTCAACAGCATGAGCAGTAGACGGTGGACGTTATTTACCAACATTTGCTGTACATGTCTGCAGAGCCAGCATTATGCCAAGAACTAACAACACTGAGACAGCTTGGGTGGGAAAATTAGTCTTGCCCTCCTCCCCTCTGCACTGTGACATCTTGACAAGGGTGAGTGCCCAGCTCTACCAGCTTCCTCCTATAGTTCCCCTTCTACCTCCTACAAGTCACTCACTTCAAAGACGTTTCTGTCCCCACCTGCCCCATGCCTGGACTCTGTGCAGCTTGAAATTGACAGCACTTTACTCTCATCCACACCAACCTCGGCCAACTCCCCAATCCAGATGTTCAGGGGCTTCCTCAGAACCGGGGCTGGGTAAACAGGCTCTGGGCTGGGGACTGGGAATCAAAAGCCAAACCCAGCTAATTTGCCTCTGCCCTCAAAATCAACATGAGCATCCCTACGTTGGGGTGTCTCGGTTGAAGTGCTAAGTGAACATAGAGAGTGTGTATTTGATTTTGCTGGGAGAAAAACAAAGCTGTTATAGTCCTAATTAAATACTGGATCTACTGCAACTAGTCCTGAGTCTGGGCTAGATCAGGCAAAACAGGATCAGGTCTTCATTGACACTATGGTTGCCCATCAGCGGCTCAATTCTTTGAATGTATCTTTCTATTCCCCAGACTGTCAACTAAGAGTGGCCTTTGGCTTTCCAAGCAGGCAATGAATACACATGGCATCTCAACAAGGTAGTCAGTAGCAGAAGTAGGCGCTCGGCACCGCAAAAGCAAGTACATTTCCACCTGCCGTTCCTGCCCACCTCACTTCACCGCCTCTGCCAGCCCATCCCTCATCCACACTTTCTATCCAGACAGATCCCATCCCTGCTATCCACCCCGTGGGCTACTGCCAGGTCGTTCTGTCCAAAAGGCCATTTTCACCTTGTCGCAGGCAGACTCTGGGACAAGGTGAAAAACAGATGGGCATACTCAAGGGTTTAACTGGGAAGAGTTTAATGATAGGACTGCATAGAAGTGGGGCCAGGGTTCGGACACCCTCAAAGGATGATACAGAACCTAGGGACTAGCAAGGGTAAAAAGCCCTTACCACCGCCCAGGTCTAAAAAGGTAAAGGGAGAGAGCGGGTGGCTCTCTAAACTGGTGATGGCTGCAGCTGCAGAAGAGAAGTTGCCCCCAGAGCTGGGGCCCAGAGAACGCAACCACCATTGAAGCCATGGAAAGAAGAGGAAAAGGCAATAAACAGTTACATGATTTTTTATAAATAAATTCCTGGTTTTTTGGGTGCCCCCTCTCCCCAGGTCTCCAATAGCTGCCCTGCTAGTTGGACTCAAGCAGCAGCTGGTGGGAGCCACGCCTCCCCCTGGGATGTGCTGCGGAGATTCAGCGTCTGGAGCACAGAGCAGCGTGCAAAGGATAGAGAATGGATCTGCTGGGGGAGGGCGGGTGGGGAGTGAGGTGCAAATAGAAAATAACTAGCACCCAGTTACTATGAGATCATTCAGAAACCTTCAACCCAATGACCATTTATTGACTATCAAAAATGCATGTTGCCATTATAATATTTTTAATTCATACCAAACTTGGAGCAAAGTTCTGTTACTCATTTATGCAATTTTACACATGGTGAAAACAAGGGCATCTGGGGCACTTGCTGAGCAGAGATGAGATGAAGATATAGGCAGGGCTTTTCAAGACCCCTGCACTGAGCAATTCCTCATTATTGGAAGGGGAATTTTTGTTGCCTACTGTGGCACACAATGTCTTCATCCATTGGAGCCCGCACACTTCAATGTTCCTTCTCACTAAGTCCAAAGACAAACCCACCTCTCTGGTTAAACCTGCTTGTATTTCCCAAACCTTTCCTACGCTCCACACCGCATCTCACCCACACCCTGGCTCTCCTTCACAAACACTTTGCCCTGGCTGGTGGCTCCCTTTCTTGACACTTGGTAGTTTCTGTATCTCTACCAAACAGCACATGCTGTCCTCTAGGGCTTGTGTCCTTTGTCCCCATTTCATAGGGAGAATTAGGTGTTCATGTATGTTGGATATAGATGGCTCCTAACAAATGTTGATTCAATGACTTATTTTGGAGGTGCCCAACCATCAGTAGGTCCAGCTTTCTTGTTTGAATCAAGTCAGCCCAACATTTTGGACTAGTTTGTTCCTAAAATAGCACTCCAAAAATAGTAGTGGTAACATTATTGGAATATAAAGGTAGAATTCCAAAGGGACTATATGAAAAGCGACAACACTTATTTAGATATATGAGGGAGGATCCAAAAAATCTGGAATTTATTTATGAAAAATTGTGTATTTATTCTTATATGTCTTATTCTTTTATGTCTTATTCTTAGTCACCTTCAAAGTACTCTCCATTTGATGCAATACACCTAAATGAGACTTTTTTCATTGCTCAAAAGTTTCTGAAGTCATTGATTTTGATGCCTTTTAGTGCTTCTACCATTTTTGTTTCACCTTTTCCACATTGGCAAAATGTTTCTCTTTGAGGACTTTTTTCATCTGGGGAAAGAAAAAAATTGCTTGGGGAGAGATCATGTGAATAGGGAGGGTGGGGCTCAGGGGGCGTGCCATTTTTGGTCAAAAACCGCTGACCACTCAGTGCAGTGTGGACAGGTGCGCTTGTAAATCACCCGTCATGAAATGGGCAAATACATGGAAAGGGTGTTCCAAAAAAATTCACTGAAGCTGAACGCAGCCTCTCACAACAACGCCAGCTGGTACACTGATGCAGATGGGTTTCTATAATACTCACCAACAGGAGAAGCTTGTAGTAGAAGGGCCCTGCCCTCTGGAAGATAATTCTGTTTTTTGGGGGCCCCCCTCATATAATACAGTGGCTAAAGGCACAGTGGTCTTGGGAGTTAGATTGTCATGTTAAAATTCTGGCCCTAACACCTTGCAATTTGAGCCAAGTTACTTAATCTTTCTCAATTTTCTTTACTTGTAATAGTAGTACCTATTGCATAGGTCCGTCAAGCATATCAAAATAGGTAGTGTTTGACCCAGCACCTGACAGGTAATAATGCTTTAATAAATGTTAGATATCACTGTTATAATTACTGTTAGCCGTAGAATCTAGCTTGGTAGAGCTAGAAGGAACTTCACAGAAAATCTAGTCCAACCATTTCACGTGGAAATGGATGCTCAGAGGCAGGTCACGATCAGGTGGAACTCAGATGTCATAAAACAAGGCAGTGTTCTTTCTTCCACTGCCCAGAGTTAGTCAACAGTATGTAGGATGGTTTGTGTCTGCACGGGCCTGTGCTTTCTCACTTGTATTACAAGGAGTAAGACAGAGTAATTCGATTTTTAAAGTTTTTCTAAAGAAACGTAATAGTTATGTTATAAAATCTAAATGTTTATATCATTATAAATACTGTTAACTTGATCAAATGTGAAAAACGCCAATATAACATTTAAGATGAATTTTCATAAAGCAAAGCTTACGCTGGTTTCTAATCACAAAAATCATGCTAGTGATCCTAACTCATACCAATGGTTATGGGAATAATGAAAGCAAATATATGGAGATACGTTTGGAGCAGAAATCATGGGGGTATTTTCTGCATGATAGTTTTTTGTCTTTGTTTTTGTTTTTCTAGATCACTGTCTAGGTCCCAGGAAAACACTTGTAATGAAAATGTCCACCTATAGATGGCAAACTTATGCTGCTGGCTTTCTGTCCTTGAGTGCCCTTGCAAACAAATGTCATTAGGGATGGAGATGAAAGTAAAATTTAAAGAAAGAAAACAAGAAACCTAAATGGATCCAGAAATAGCATTCTCACACACACTCAAAATGAAAAAAGAAACTCCACGGAATTTCACAAAATATTTAGTCTGATTCATCTGCAAAAAAACCTCATAGAATTGCACCAAATACATTTATTTGAAATATATTTCCGGAGTCCCTACAACATAACCCCTCCACCCCCCAGCTCAGAGTAGAAAAGGCACACATCCCTGCCTTAAGAGCCCTGACAGCCCAGTGGCCTTCCACATGCAAAGCACTTGCAGCAACAGCTCTCATTTGACCTTAGCTGCCGTCCCTGATTTCACATACGAGGAAACAGAAGCTCAGACATATCGGGCATGGCAGTCGCGGCTGCAGCCCCACTCTTTGGATTCCGAGTCCTATCTCTGTCTGCCACTCTACGCTGTCTGCAATTTAAGACAAAAAGTGACAAAGTGATCCAGGATTTGGGGGTATTAGGGTTTCTCACTTAAAAGTGAGCCCCAGCCAGTTTTTCCAGAGCCTTTCCGAATACAGTGGACTCTGCAGCCCACACTGAGGAGACTGACTCCCTTACCAGGGGGCGGGGTGGTTCCGAGAGCACAGCTCTGGACCTCCCACGGCCTCTAGGGAAGATAGTTTATTAACAAGGAAAAATCTTTCCGCCTTACTTATAAAAAATCTATATAATCCAATCTTTGCATCGTAAATGTATTTAATTATAACAGTAATTAAATGCCTGGTCACACATATAAATGTTTAACATTTTCCTATTCCAGATCTATTCCTGTGGATTTACATATATGTGGATATGTGAGTGTCCCCAGAGAGTTTTCTTCACCCACATCATATATCCTTCTGCCACTGGTTGTTTTTTTTTCCATTTAGCAATGTACCTTGGGGAGCTTTCTGTATGTATGTCACTCAGTTTAATGTGGCATGGTGATTTATAACTTGGATGTACCATAGTATATAAACCGTTCCCCCACTGGTGGGTAGTTAGGTTGTTTCTGCCTTTCAGAACAGTTATAAAGAGTTCTGTAGTGAAATCCCTTTATCTGTAACTGTGCATGTGTAAGTATATCTGAAGGATAAATTTCTAAAAAGAGTAAAAATCGTTGGGGGAAAAGCATACATACATTTAAACTTTTTATAAATACTGTTAAATCCTCCCCTACACACACACACACACACACACACACACACACACAGAGGCTGAACTGATTTTTTTTTGCTGGCTCTTTCCATTAACTTTCTATTCTTTTCTTGTACTCTGGGTCACATTTATGCCATGTCCTAAATTCATCTTTGAAGTCTTCCTTCTCTCTCCTTCTCCCACATCTAAATCATCAGAAAACCCTGTAAGATTTACCTTCAGATTGTCCCAAATCCAAACCCTTCTCACCATCTCCTCAGCTGTTGCCTGATAGAAGCCACTGTCATTTTTCTCGTGGATCCTTGCAGTAGCCTCTTACACATTTCCCTGCTTCTGCTCTTGCCACCTTCAAACTATTCCCCGCACAGCAGCCAGAGTGACCCTGTCACAACCAAGTCAGATGGTCGCACCCCTCTGCTCAACACCCTGCAAAGATCCTCACTCCACTCAAGGTCAAGTCCTCACAGTGACCTCCAGGGCCATTCGTGATCTGCCTCCCTCACCTTCTGTCCTCTTTTCTTCTCTTCTCCACTCCCTTTTGCTCTAGAAACTGACCTTCTTGCTGTTCTGTGAGCACACCAGGCACGCCCCTACCTAAGGGTCTCTGTCCAGCCGTCCCCTCCATCCAGACATCTGCTCCATGAACTCCTTTGCCTCCTTCAGTTCTGCTCAAGTTGCACCTTTTCAGCAAAGTCACCCTGACACCCTTATTTAATACTGCAAACAGCTCCCACTTGCATGCAGATCCCATTACTCTTTTTTCTTTTCACACAGCACTTACAACCCTCTTACCTACTGTGTAATGAACTTTTTATTACATGCCTTGCCTATATACTCCTCTCTGAATGTACGTGTCATGTGGGTGGGAATCTGCTGTTTTGTTTACTGAGAAATCCTGAGTATACAAAGCAGGACATGGACACAATAGGTGCCTTATAAATATATCTACTGAGTTGGAATTGTTGTCCCTCCCCCATTGCAATTATAAAACAGCCTCATAGAGGTGTGGTTTTGACACTGAGGCATTCCCCAGTAGATGCTGTTTTCCTTGTTTCAAGAAGAAAAAATGAAAAAATGTAAAGCCTTTGCTACATGAAAGACCCCAAAAGGGGGACGAAAAGACAATTTGGGGAGAAAATATTTGCAGATCACATATTCATCAAAGGATTTATATAAATAGAATACAAAAAGAACTCTCAAAAAGCAACAGCAAAAAGTAAACGAAGAATCCAATTTAAAAATGCATAAAGGACATGAACAGATATTCCAATGAAGAAAATAGAAAGATTGAAAATAAGCACATGATAAAATATTCAACACCATTAATGTTTAGGGAGATGCAAATTAATAACATATTGATATCAGTCCTGTCATAAAATAGAAAATAATGATAACACCAAATGCTGGCAAGGATGTGGAAAAACTGGATTACTCATACATTGTTGGTGGGAATGTAAAATGGTAGACTCACTCTGGAAAATAGTTTGGCAGTTTCTTTTAAAATTTAAAAATGGATTTCCCATATAACCCAGCAGTTGTATTCTTGGGCATCTATCCCAGAGAAATAAAAGCAGAACATATTTTGACACAAAAATGTGTATAAAATGTTCATAGTGGCTCTACACATAATACCCCAAAACTGGAAACCACCCAAATGCCCTTCAGAGGGTGGATGGTTAAACAAACTAGGATACTGCCATACCATGGAATATTAATTAACAGACCTGGAGAACATTATGCTAAGTGAAATAAGGCAGCCAGAGAAAGACAAATACCATATGATTTCACTCGTATGTAGAATCTAATGAACAAACTGAACTAACAAGGAAAATGGGGACAGACTCATAGACAGAGAGCAGGAAGACAGCTAGTGAGGGGGGAGAGGTTACAGGATGAAGGGATTGAGCAAAAAAAGAAAAAAGACTCATGAACAACAGTGTGGTGATTGCTGGGGGGAGCAGAGTATAAAGGGAAAAAATGGCAATGGAAAAATATAATAAAGGTTTTTCTAAAAAGAAAAATAAAAGAATGAACTATTGATGCATGTAACCACTTGAATGAACTTGAAGGGAGGTATGCTGAGTAAAAGTGCCAATCTCAAAAGTTACTTCCTATATGATTCCACTTATATAATATTCTTAGAATAACAAAATTATAGAGATATAAAACAGGTTAGTGGTTGGGAGGACTTAAGGTTGGGGACAGAGGAAAGGAACGTAAAGCATAGTATGAGGGAAACTTGAAGTTATGTTAAACTCTGTATCTTAATTATAGTGGTGGTAACACTAAGTTACACATGTGACAAAGCTACATATAACTAGAGAGAGAGAGGGAGGAAAGGAGAGAGAGAGAGAGGGAAAGAGAGAGAAGAACATCCATAACTGGAGAAACCTGAGTAAATTCCGTAGATTGTACCAATATTAATTTCCTGGTATTAATATGTATTGTATTTTTACAAGATGTTAACACTGGGGCAGGCTGGGTGAAGGGTGCACCAGACTTCCCTGTACATTTCTTTGCAACTTTCTGTAAATCTATAATTATTCCAAAATGAAGTTAAGAAAAATTCCAAGAAGAAACCCAGGCCAGTGAGTAAGTGCCTCTTCTTTCAACCCAGAGATGCCCCTGCTTCCTTGATTTCATGAGGATATTTGTTCCTTGAGTTACTCTCTTTGTTTTCAATACACGTAACACCTTTTCCCTTGGTCTTTTTCTAAAAATTCCAATCACTTCTCAAGTGAAAATCTGGGAATACTTTATTCCTGTGTGGTTCTGGGGAAGTTGCTCAGAATGCTGTTCTTCAGCCTTCCTTTTGTAACATGGAGCAATGTCATCTGTCCCCTTCCTCACAGGAATACTGAGGAACGCCAATCCAGAGAAGTTCCACCAAACTCCTTCCGTATTGAATTCAGAGAGCAAAAGAAAATCAGGTAAGCACTTCTCTCTACTGAGTGCCCTCCACATTCTGCTCACTGCACAAGTGCTTCCAACACTGAAACAACCTGAAAACTGGTCAGGTTTCGGCACATTCTAGAAAGATGCGAAGGTCCTCTATGAACTACAGCATTGCTGACCATTGGATAATGGGTATAGTTATAGTATAATAATACTATAAATATCATGGGCCTGCAGTGGGTTTATACGCTTTCTCAAATTTCCAATTTGTCAAAGTGAGTATGATTTTTCAAGTTATTTGCATAAATTAATTGTTCAGTAGAGTTTTAAAAATAAACCTATTCAGCTATTTTTAAACCATTTCTTTTCTGAATTGGACTGTTAAATCGATTGCCAAACCATTTTTTACACATCAATGTCAACTTTTTTTGTAAAACTCCAGTCAGCGCTTCCCACCTCCACATCCTCTCTTTTTCTTCCTCACAGCAGCATTCCTTTTTCACTCTCCTGCTTTCTCAGGAGCATGCCCTCACTGAACAAATTTGCTGCATCACTTCTACTTTTACACTCCCCTGGAATAAAACATTATTTTCTGGTCACTCATTAACCACTGAAACCCCAGCATGATTGTTTCCAGTGCATCTTAAGAAGCATTTTTTGACAGTGTCACACAAGCCTAGAATCAACAAGGAGGGTAGTTCCGGCTTGGCAGGTGCTACGCCATATATTGCCCTTGTGCAAATTAGAAAAAGGCACCCTCTCTGGGTGGAATGCTGGATTGAGTCATGGCTGAACTGCAGTCTCGACCTGTCCAGGTGGGCACTACCTCTGCCACTGAACTCAGAAGTTCTAGAACAAGTCCAGGAACACAGCTCAGCCCCTCCTCACCTTCGCACTGGCTCCGTCATCGACTTGCAGTGTTTCTAAGAGTGATCACTTGACCCTTTCGTGACACGGTTTTTTTCCTCGGTCACAAGAAAACCTACACAATAATTAAGACATCAGGTATTACCAACCCATCCTGTTGACATTGCTTTTCTTTGTCACCATGGCAGTGGTACCGATACTCATTGGGAGATCAGCAGACCACTCAGCTCTAGCTCAAGCTCAGACTGTTTCGGTTTACTTGGATGAGGAAGGGGGAGCTCTGGCAAATTTTGGCCATGTTTTGTTTCCCTCTTCCAGGGCAGTCGTCTGTGACTCACAGCACAGCACTCGTGACCTGCTGTCTAGGGCCCAATGCACACACTCTCTTGAGTTGAATGAGAACATTTGACTCCGTCAATTTGTAGTGGAACACACCTCCCAGATTTTCTATACTACGTGATACCAGCTCTGGACATTTCTCATTCAGTGTTCATTTCTGTCAGCTAGTCTGAAAATTGGAACCAGAAACACTTGACAAATCACTGGCCACATCATGGTTACAGGTGGTGACATACTGCTGCTGCTGCTGCTGCTTATTCATGAAACTGGAGGTTAAGACTCTGTTTCTGAGATGTAAACTAGGGAAAACCCCACATAAAGCACCAGCGTTGGACAGAATATTACATAGACAATTTCTAGCTGAAATGCTGGTTATTAGAAGTCATGTGGAGTCAGGAGTTGCCATGGAATCCATTTGTTTCTAAACCAGCTCCTCCTGCTGGAATAGTTTCTCATTATCATGTCTTTCATATTGGGGAGGGAGAAGGGAGGGAGGGAGAGAGAAAGAGAGAGAGTGAGGAAGGGAAGGAGACATCATTTGATATAAAACTATGTTAATAATTCTACTGTTGTTAATAACAACACAAGCCCTAAAATGAATAAGAAATTACAAATATTAAGGAGAGTTAATATCACCTTTAATACACATTTATGTTTCTGTCTGGTTTGGAGTAAAACAATCCCATTACTATCCTGGTTTCTTTTCTGTGACTTCTGATTATTCCTGGCGAATATGTGATGGCTTATCATCTGACACTTATCTTCACAAACAAGTTATCGGATCTCCAGGAGTGAAAATAAATATTAAAGCAGATCTGAACCATGATAGGCTGTACATTTGCAGTACACTTGTTTTCCCCTGTTTTCCTCCAATGTATCATTGTTATTTAGATTCTTAACCAGACCATTACAGCTTTTCCTCCTGTCAATCTGCTGTCAGGATGAATCTATCCTCTTGTTTCCTCCGAATTACTTATTTAAATCCTGAGAAGTGATTGGCTGGCATATATTAATACTTGAGTATTTTTTGTGTGTGTGTGGTAAAGTCCCCACGTGTTTGTAAGTAAGATACAAAAACAGGTTGATCAAATATTAGCTTGGGACAACTGAATTTCAAAACATATGCAATCCATAATTTAACCACTATTTTAACTTACGTGCAATATCATAGTCAGAAGATCTGCTGGATGAAGACACATTAAAATTATATTTGCATATTTATCTTTTGCTTTGCATTATAGAATATTAAATGTTTCATATGAGAAAAAATGTGTTGGTGATAACTCCAGAACCTTGACCTTATATTTCTGACTGTCTCCACTTCCCACTGTTCTAGTGAGCCCTCCCCAGGGATTCAACAAACCCTCATCTCCATTAAAAATCCAGGTCCCAGCTCTTCTTCTGGCTCAGGGACCTAACTCACTTCAATGCCAAGAGGACCCACCCTCAAACGTTTGTGGAAAAACAATTATAGGAGAGACAGTCAGAAGGCCCTTAGGCATATGAAAAGTTGTTCAACCTCCACAATAAAAGAAAAGCAATCTAAAAGAGGACAAATTTTTTTCACCTATCCGACTGGCAAATAAAAAAATTTATAATGTGGTTTATTGCAAGGCTGCGTGGAGGCATTCACCCTCCCACATTGCTGGTGGGAGTGTCAATTGGAACAACTCTGTGGCAGGCAATTTGGCAGTATCTATTAGGAGTACCCACATACCCTTGACTTAGCAACTCCACCTGTGGGAATTTATCCAGTGGTGACACTTGTACACAAGTAAATGACTTGTACAGTGTTATTCATTGCTGTGTTGTTTGTGATAGCAATGATGGGACATAATGTAAATGTCCTCAGTGGGTGACAGGTTAAATTATACTTATAATTCCTTAAAATAGAATACAACAGAGATGTTTAGGTAAGAAAGGATGAGGAAGCTGTCATGGCAAGTGGGGAAAAAAAACAACGAGGTGCAAAACAGTGTGTAAAATATCAGTCTTGGTGTTTGTTTGAATATGCATAAAGCAACTCGAGAAAGATAATAAAAAATTAAATAGTTGTAGAGCAGCAGACACCAGCTGGCAGCCCAAAGATGCATTTGCTTCGTTTGCATAGCACTGTAAAATTGGATTTCACTTAATAATTTTCTATCCAGGTAATATTTAAGAAGTGAAGCAAAACAGGTCTTAAGATATGATATGAGCCCTGGCTGGTGTGCTTATTCAGTTGGATTGTTGTCCCATAACTGAAAGGTTGCAGGTTCAATTCCTGGTCAGGGCACATACCTAGGTTATGGGTTTGATCCCCAGTCTGGATGTGTATGATCCCTGATCCAGGAACATACAGGAAGCAACCAATCAATGTTTCTCTCTCACATAGATGTATCCCTCTCTCTCTCCCTCTATCCATGCCTCTCTCTCTAAAAGCAATGAAAAAATGTCCTCTGTTGAGGATAAAAAAAATGTAAAGCTAAGATAAGAAATGGTGCTGATAACCTAATCTGTATGGATTTTCTACCCAGCTTTAGGGTCTCACCTTGGACACAAGTAAAGCAGGGTGGGGGGCTCTGCAGTGGGAGCACCGAGGTGCAGCCAGTTTCCTACCAGAGTAGAGCTGTGACTCATGGATACATATTCTTTTACCAAAACTCTCTCCAGGATTCCTAAAGATGCTTAGGAGCCACAGCTGGAAAAAGGCATCCCTATCCTCCTAGATTGCCCAGAAGTAGCACTGACTTACCCATTTCACAATAGGCACAGTGTCTAGGGCCAATGACAGTTTTAAGGACCCACAATATATTTTAATTTCTTTTACAATCAGAAGAAAAAAATAAATATAAGAATAATGAGTAGCCCTGATCAATGTGGCTCCGTTGGTTGGGTGTGGACCTGCAAAACTAAAGGTCACCAGTTCAATTCCAGGCCAGGGCACGTGTCTGGGTTCTGAGTTTGGTCCTGGTCCGGACGCACACAGAAGGCAACCAATAGATGTTTTTCTCCCTCTCTTTCTCTCCCTCTTCCCCACTCTCTAAAAAATAAATAAATAAAATCTCTTAAAAAAGAATAGTGAATCTATGGTAATGAATCAAGCCTGAATTACACTCATCTTTATACCAACATAATTGTAAAATATAATTTTTAATATTTT
This sequence comes from Pteronotus mesoamericanus, assembly GCF_021234165.1. NCBI lineage: Eukaryota > Metazoa > Chordata > Mammalia > Chiroptera > Mormoopidae > Pteronotus > Pteronotus mesoamericanus. The sequence goes on along the minus strand of NW_026555085.1, from coordinate 56,540,864 downwards.
TGTGGTAGAAGGGGCACATAAAAACATGACAAACGTGCCCAAGGACCGGCAGTCATACTATCCATAATGCCCAGCACAGAAGGCATACACATCACAGGCCCAGTGGGTGGAAGCAAGCCCTCTGCCTCCATGGACTGCTTCCCTGCACCAGCACCACACCCGTCTTGGGGTTTTGATACTTAAATACTCTGGCAAAATTAGGGAATGGCCTAGCTGGTGTGGCTCAGTGGATTGAGTGCTGGCCTGCAAACCAAAGGGTCACTGGTTTGAGTCCCAGTCAGGGCACATGCCTGGGTTTCTAGTCAGGTCTCCAGTAGAGGGCATGTGAGAGGCAACCACACATTGATGTTTCCCTCTCTCCCTCTCTTCCCCCCTCTCTAAAAATAAATAAATAAATAAATATATATATACACACACACACACACACACACATATATATATATTTAATTTAGGGAATGGTTTCAGGGACAAAAGGAAAACAGTGCTGCTCTGCTATTTTTCCAGTATGTCCTACCCATGGTCAATTGATCCAACTCTCTAGAATTTTTCTTCCCTGTAGCCCTGCAGGAACTCTGGATCCCTAAAACCTTCTGGGGGTGTCTCTAGCCCTTACCTGCCCTTCTGAAGCCAAACCCCCACTGACGGGTGTGGCCTGGTAAGGTTCCAGGGTCCTCCTCTCCATCCTAAGGCCATCACCATGTTTTCTAAGGAGGCAGGAATGACCCATCTTCAGAAAACCCCCCTATCACCTCGGAGCCTCATCCCTAACCTTAGCTAGACAGTCATATGATTTTATGTTATATGCTCAAGGTCCTACAATAGGAGGCATATCACTTCAAATTTTTTTTCCCTCCTGACAATCTTCTCCAGAAAAAAGCCTTGAAAAACCAGACTAAAGCAATGGTTTTCTAAGTGTGGTTCCTTCACTTACTGGCAGTACCAGCACAGCATCACCTAGGAACTTGTTAGAAGGCAAATTATTGAGTCCCACCCCAGATCTGCCGGTAAACTCTGGGAGTGGGGGCAGCAATCCTTGTTTTAACAGGCCCTCCGGGCAATTTCAATGCGAGCTCAAGTTACAGAGCCACTGGGAGCGATGGTGCCCAGATTTTCAAGGGCAGATTCCCTTAATGAGTCCATCGAGGTTGGGACTCAGAAATGTGGCCCAGAAGCCAGAGGCACTTGGTCCCAGGCCCGGGCCAGCAGAGAGGTACTTCTCAGGGACCCTGGGGTGAGGCCAAGAGGGCGGGCTTGGGCTGCAGCTATTGGAGGCTGCTGGCCTCTACTCTCAGCAACTTCGGTCGGACTGTGCCTCTGGCTGGGTAAAGGTGCTTCTCCTCTGCGTGGTTGGAGGCGGCCGCCGCGCCCCTCGCTCGGACCTCCTGTCTTCAGGCTCCGGGCTCGCCCACTTACTACCCCACCCCGCCCACACCTTGCGACTGCCAACTCCCAAGTCCAACACGCATTTCCGATTCCTAATCAGAGCGGGGCTCGAGGGTCCATATTTAAAAGCAGCGACCCACCACCCCTTTTCCCCAGGTGAGCCAGATAGGCCAGGTTTGGAAGCCGGTCATCTGTTTATGGATTAGAGGGATCCGCCTCATGAGAATGCCTCCCGACTACGCCGCCTAGAGGGTGAAGGGCTAGGGGCTCCTTTTCAGGCGCTCGCGGCGTAATTCCTGAGTACCTTGGTCAGTGGTACAAGTTGGGCTCAGAGAAAGGGTAGCTTTGCACAAACCTAATCCAAAGGCTCTCAGAGCTGGAGGGAATGAAGCGCACGCCCTTGGATCCATCAAATTCCAACATACCCCTTGCCCTTTTGGAGGCCACCGACCCCACCACGCCCACTTCCGGCCACCCAGCCTTCGCTTGGGAGCCCAGGGCTGGCGTGCGCTCCTGAAATGCACGCGGAACGTGATTTGCCCTTAGGAATCCAAGAGTCTTTCAACCCCAAGTCTCAAACCAACGTTGATTTTCAGCGTTTGAACATCTCGGTTGTGCACTTGTGCCCGGCTTTGCTGTCTTACACACACACACACACACACACACACACACACACACACACACACACACACACAGACACACACACACATCATTCCTAGCTGGATTTCTAGAAAGGAAAAGAATAAAAAGTGCCCACGGAGCAGGAGGCACCAATCGGCTCCTGTCCTCAGAACGCGCAGCATCGGGATTTTCCAGTTCTTTTTTTTTTTTAACGTGTGCACAGTTTAAGAAGCACTTTGGCTTCTCAGCAACGAATTCCAGGTATATTAGATCACAATATCAAAATCTGGGTGGAAAATGCAATCCAGAATATTTAGAGAAACTATACAATATCCTTGCAGTCGCCGCTCTTATTTTTCAAGTTGGTATATTTTCTTCCTTTTTTCTCCAGTGTGTAACCACTAAAAGTAATTTTTTGGACATTTCAATGATCAATAAGTCAGGCGCCTAAAAAGCAGTACCTCAGAAGAGGGCTGTTTTGTTTTGTTTTTTTGTGCATAAAATATCTTATTTCCAAAACATCCTAATCAATAAGTAGTATTTACAGTAATTTCTAAAATATTAAATATGTCGGCTTTTTTTTTTGGAGGTTCATCCTCTCCTATGTTTACGAGTAGACCCTTCCCCACTGGGTCAAAGTTTTAGGGGGCTCTTGTTTCTGCCTGGACATAATCAGGTCTACATGTGGTAATAAAACGGGACTAGAGCAGGATTTACTTGCGTACATGGAAGAAGAAAAACGTTAATATTTTCCTAGACATCAATATTTCCCCAGATAAATTCTTCTTTCCAGTGGTAAAGAGTGAACATCTGGATATAACATACTGAGATATTTAAATGACTATCTTTAGATGTTGCATCTTGATCATAAATATATCCTTCATCCTGATCGGGGTTATGTGTTTTGTACAGTCGTGTTTATGTGAATTGCAAGCGCGTAGAAGCGCATGTGTGCGTTCCTAACAGTCTGTCGGGGAGGGGGGGGAAAGTATGTTACTGGGGTGGGGGAGATGAGGGCGGGGGACACACAGAAATCACTCCAGGTTTGATAAGATGCTCAGGCGTCATGGCGCAGAGAGGAGTTACCAGAAGGCAGGATGGAGGTCTGTGTCCAAGTATGAGTCGGCACCACAACGTGCCCGGGTTGGGGCTGCTGCGTTACTGCTCGGCTGTTTGCACCGGAATTCGGCTGAGCGTTCACTTGGCCTTTTATAACCCAAGGGTTCAGCTTTTCTAGTTTGGACTTTGCCTGATGTTGGGAGAGGTCAGGCGGCCCTCGGAGACCCCTTCCTGTCGATTCCGGGCGCGCACAGCCTTTGGTGCCTGCACGTGGGGGCGTCCGGGCCGGCGGCGGGCAGACTCCAAGTGGGCAGCATCCAAAGCCGCCCGGAAGATGCAAGAGACTCCCATGGGCAAGATGTCGCGGTCATTCTAGGCTGTTTGCCCTCATTGAGGACGGGGTGGGGTAAGAGCAGAGGAGCAAGATGTTCGTTTATAGATCGGTTCCGGCTTCTTCCCGCGTTAGGATGGCGTTCGGGGGCTGCGTAGACAGTGCTTAAGGGCCGGAGGGCTAAAGGCAGAGGCGCCCGCGCAAGGAAGGAGCGGCCTAGACGCCCTGAGGATTCGTGTTCGGTGTTGGTGGATCGCACGTGCCCATCTTTCTTTTCTGGGGCTTTATCCCTTATATTGACAAAGATATGGGTATGATTTGCTTTTGAGTCCCAAGAAATTTTTAAAAATTTCTCATGCTAGAGGGCAACACAGATTCGCAGAATCTTGGGTTTCCGTTCACGCCCCAGACTGGCTGGGAGCGCGCGAGGGGCGGGAGGGCGGGGTCGACTGGGGGGTGCGAGGCCGGGTCCTGGCGACCGGGCGGGGGAAGTGAAGGAGCCTCGTTCCGGCTACAGCCTGGGTTCAAAGATTAGAAAAACAGGTGTTACGTCGCTATGCTAATTCACTCTCTGAGTAAACTCAGCTCAGACAGTTGTGTGCGGAGGACTTAGCGAGCGGGCCATGGCCGTGCATTCACTTTGTTTATTAAGCGACATCTACTCGGTTCATCAACAACTGAGCATCGCTGGGACGATGGAGCAGACCGCCTGGCCCCCCAGGGCATCGTCTTCGGTGTGAAGACTTCCATACTCATTTTGCTCATCTTGCTTCTCAAGGCAAAGTACTGCGTTTCTTCCAGGTGAAACGTACCCTATAGAGGGATCCCGCCACCGCCTAATCCCCCTGAGAGCTCCTGCTGTGGGCAAGGGTTTCAGACTCCAGAAAAAGCACGAACACACCTGCACGTTGTTTGAAGTAGAGATAGGGTTTAAAGCAACCGCAAACTTAACTGAAATCCTTTCTAGAACGCAGTTGGAATAGAAAACCACTTCTTACCCCTATAGCGCCATTGCATTGCCTGGCAGCTCCATTTTGCCCCTAAGGTCTGTTCAGGCTGCAGGTGGGGGAAGCAAGGGTCATCGAAGGTCCTCTCATTTCTGCAAACACACATCCCCTCCCTACACGCAGTAGTTACTTGATCTTACCTGGTTTTTCTGGAATCGTGACTGAGGGAGCCACAGTACTTCTCTGTATTCCTACCTGTCCCTCGTTAAAAGTGCATCGCTTGGTGGTCGAACCACCCAGAACAAGGTCTCTAATTGGCTACAGTCTCTGCTCTGGATTATATAGAGCCCATTAGCTGGATTCAAATTTTGAAACACCTACAAATCTCCATGTTTAGGTTTTCCCCCCCTATTCCTTCTTTCTATATTGAACATTCACCTCCTATTGCCAGGTGTCTCCCAGATGTGTAAATACCCCCAGAAACCTCCGGTTGTCATTCTGAGAGCTTACTGCCATCGGGCGGCAAGGACGTGGCAGATGTCTGTATTTTTGAATAAACACTCTTACAGTTGTTCCGAATCACAGCAGAATGGCAGACAACCCTCTTCAGAGTATGTATATGTGTTCTCAGCGGCAATCTGAACCGCAAAGGGGAGGGTGAGTGCAACATTACGGGCGCTCCCACTCTCTTTTACGGCTGTTGAAACAAACTGCCTTCAGCGCACCTCCAGCAGCTGAACCGCGGTGACCGGCAGCACCGCAGCCGAGCAGGGAATCGCGTCTTCAGGGAGTGATTCGCCAGCAGCAAAAAGTGTCCTGGGGGACAAGTCAACTTTTTCCCGTTGCTCTCTGCTCTTCCGCACGGCGCGAGAGAAGGCGAATCAAATTACGTGTCTAAGACAGAATTTGTCAGTAATCATACTTACAAGCGTTTGTTTAAAAGGCTCCTGTCGGGGAATTGGGAATGCTTTGAATTCACTCCCGTAGACTGTCCTTTCTGTAAGGCATACTGACGTTGGGCTTTTGTTTTCTGAAACAAAACCCACCAAAAAGTCTTCGTTCACATTTTAAAACAACGGAGTATGTGAGATAGCGTACTCAATTTTGGCCCGAAATGTAACCTCTTTTCCTCTAGTGTCCCCTCTCTGTTCCGCAGAGGAAAACTCCACCGATGAGCCTTCCACGGTGAACTAAGCAGCCCCCAAACTCTACCCATTTCGAAAAAGATGCTCCTCTTTGGGATTAATTGAAAGACAGGTATATTGACCTCATCTGACGACGAATTCGGTGTCGCCTTAGACGCAGACAAATGTGAAAGATAAAATAGAGCCCAACACCGGCCTGGAGCACAACGTGGGCCCTGCGACTGGCCCGCGAGAAGGTCGCGGCCGCCGGGTCGGCGGGTGAGCGAACCCGTCCCGCAGCCTGAGCGACTCTCTATTTCTCCAGCAGGGAGTCGCGGTCCCCGCCGCCCCCACCCCCACCGCCTGACCTCTGCGGCCTCTGGCGGCAGCCCGCGGCTTGCGGTTGCCCTCGACACTGTGGTGCCCGCGCTCGGGCTAAGTGCTTAGCCACTCGACCCCAGGGATCGCGGGAAGCGCGGGTCCTGCACATCGCCCGCGACGCCCCGGAAGCCTGAGGCAACAGCGGTTGCAGGACCGCGTAGCCACCGGTGCCCGCGGTTCGTTGGGAGCACCGCGGCCACGCGGGTAGCAAGGCTGGGAGCCGGGAGCCGGGACTCGCGGGGAGCAGCGCGAGGCGTGTTCGCGTCACTCAGCTCAGTTGGCCAATGAGCGCCGTGTCCCTGGGCGCACCGGACCAATCGGAAGCGAGGAGGTTTGTGAGTGGCATTAAGGGAGGGCGGGCGAGAGCGAGCCCGGGAGTGAAGTTGAAGCTAAACCCCGCAAGGTATAAAGAAGTTACAGGGGGGCGTTTTCGGCTTCCAATTAGGAATTATACTAGCAACTACCCAGCAGGAGGATTCTAAAACTACCTCACCCGTCCCAAAGCCTGCATCCCCCTTCTTCTCCCACGGGCCCCTCCCCCAATTCATGACCGGGAGAGAAAAGGGAGTCAGGACGCTCTCTGCTCCTCCTCTCTGCCGGTGGGAAGCGGAGAGGCCCGTGGAGTTGCTTAGTTGGACCGTAGACATGAGTACAATTAAGAGGCGGGCGCCTCCGCACCCTTTGCCGCCAGCGGGGACTGAAGGTAGGTGAAGCGGAAGACACCCTGCGCCCGCCCAGTGGCACCCGCTACTCTACCGCTGAGGGAGAGAGGCCGGACAGCCTCCCACCCCCCACCCCATCCCCCGGTGCCTGCGAGGGGCTGTTGTGAATGTGCCACCTGTTAACCTAGCGCTGCCTTGCCCGGCGTGTTGCCGCCCCTACTGGGCAAGGAGGACGCTGGGTCGCCTCGGGAATCCCGAGGGACTTGATGTGTAAGTGCCACTTTTTGAGGAATCCCTGAGACTTAAGATCCAAGTTGGAGAGGTAGCCAAGTTCCAGATCTGCCCAAGTGGGGGTACGGAAAGGCAGCCCCAGCGCTGTAGAGGTTCGGAGTGGAGGAAACCTGCTTTCCCAGGACGAGCGCCGGGACCTGGCGCGGGCGCGGGCACCGGCGGCCGCGGGTCCCCCAGGGCTCTTCAGCACTGTCGTTCTGTTGTTGAGGCCACTTCCCAGGGGGCTGGAATATGTGGCTGACCTGGGCGAGGGAATGCGAACGAGCGTGGTTTGCAAGGGGCTCACTCTCTCTGCTGATTTCTCCGTATTTTAAACAAACAAACAGAAACACCGAGGAACGCTGAGGCGCGCGGAGGCCCTTTCCGGAGGTCGGGCGAGGGCAGGAGTGATCGCGGAGCCGCAGATCTCTCACGCTCTGATGCTGTTGTCTTCACAGTGGCCTGAGAGAGTCGCCCGGCTTTCCAGTTCTTCGCAAAGGGGCCTGGAGCCGTCTCAAATGCCGCGAAACTGAAGAGCGAACGTCGGGGATTATGTCGATTTTCCGAGGACCGGGGTTCGCAGCGCGGAACAGAGGACAAGGCTGGCTCCTCAGGGGTCCCGCCGGCATTTGATATCTAGAGATTCCCAGGATTGCCCCGATTGCCCTGGATCAGCAACTTTCCTATATTTGCACCCTGTGTTTTTAAAGAAAATATTTTCTGTTCGCCGCCTTGGTCTTTTACCACTACTAATACACCGAAGCAAAGACTTTAGTCTTTTCATTGAAAGTATGCTTTATATTTCTGCCAAATGTGATCTCTAAGTGAAAGTTTATTTTGGTTTTGAATGAATCTGTGGAGCTTATGTTGTAAGAAGAAAGGGGGAACGAGACACAATGAAAGAGAAGTCCAAAAATGCTGCCCGGACTAGGAGGGAGAAGGAAAACAGTGAGTTTTATGAACTGGCTAAATTACTGCCTTTGCCCTCGGCTATCACTTCGCAGCTGGACAAAGCATCCATAATCAGACTCACGACCAGCTATCTCAAAATGAGAGTAGTGTTCCCAGAAGGTAAGTGACTTTGCCCAGATGGAATTTCAAAGACGGAAGGGGTAGAGGATTTGCCAGCCAGTGCGTGAACCTATACCACTGGGAGGAGAAGTACATTCATACTTTCACACAGTTTTTGCAAAGGGAAGTTTAGCGTGGCTGCTTGACTAAAGACCTCTCTGAACTTAGAAATCCTGTTGCCTTTTCTTGGCTCCTTCTACATCCCCATTAATACTTTCTCTTCAGTCCATCAGATATGTTTGGTTGGGAAGCAGCCCAAACACTGCTTTTGTCAACACTTCAGATACTGGGCTCAATTGAAAGTACTACTAATCCAAACATGGCTTTTTTTTTTTTTTTTATTCCTCTCGTTAGAATTGTATCTGGTAGAAAGCAGGAACACTGCCAAATTCTTGTATTTTTGCTACCTATAGATAGACCAGTGTACATGAAACTAGCAAAACTGGATAATAATTTCTTTATGTGTTTATAATTCTGCAAGTGAGAAGCAAGCATATTCATAGACAAATATGTCCTGACTTTACCCAGTCTCTTGACTGCTGATAGCAAATTTATTTTGAGTTTTTGAGACATTCACAGGTTCTGAAACTAACTCTGGGGTATGTTATTTGCAACTCTGGGCTTGGTAGTATCTCTGAGGTAATAGGCTAGTCCCCCAAAACATAAGATTGAATTAATTTGCATAGCCCACTTAGAAAATATCTTCTAGGTGGTAGGTTGGCAAATGGGTCCTGGGAAAATTGTCTTACAAGGACTAGAGATTAGAATATCTGAGCTGTTTACATGATTTTAAATGTGTATTTAGATTATGAAGATTCTCCGAGTGAGAAGAGCACAGCTTTCACAAAACACTCTCCTGTATAAAAAACATTTATACTCACTGGGAAAAAAGACATTTCTGTCTTCTACTTCTCCATTCTTCCCTTTACTCACATTCAGAGAGCATGAATAGATTTCAAGTGTATATTTTAGTTATGTCATTTCTGAAGGAGGGCATTTGAAAATGTAAAGGAGATAATGCAAAATAAACAAAAATCTAAGAAAGAACCCTGTTTGTTTACAAACCAGAACTTCTTATTTGACCCAGAGAGGTTTATGTTATTGTCGATTTTGGATGTTTGGGGTTTGTTTTCTTTTAAGGAAACAGAGGGAAAGAAATAGTCATTATTTGGCTTGGAGTTTCATTTTGCTTGATCTTGACTAAAAGTTACTATCTGAATCAAAATCTTGCAAAAACATGCCCTCAATTAGTCAGGGGCACCAAAGGAAAACTTTCAAATTATGGTTCTATTTTACCCTAAAACTGTAAGTAGTATAATAGTCGTTTTGCCTTAAACCAGTTCATTGAACAGTCTCATCTGACCCTGGAAAACACAGGAGGAAAGGAATCAAAACCTGAAGTGCCTGTAAAAGTTGAGAGAGAGAGAGAGAGAGAGAGAGAGAGAGAGAGAGAGAGAAGGACTTATCTATTAAAAACCTTATTTCCCATTCAAATTCTGCTGAGAATTGCTGGTGGGAAAATTACTGTGATGCTACACTGCCTTATGTTTAAAAAAGAGATCTCGTTGTCTTTTATATTGTCAGCGCCTACTTTATAAAAATAAAGCTATTGCGAACTCCGTTGGTCGCGCTGTTCCTAACAGGATTATTAGCAGTGATTTGTCAGCCCCTGCGGTCTCAGTGGGCTCCCTTTCTGCGTGATTTCTAGCGGGTCTCGTCAATTATCAGTGCCAATGTCGCTCGCTGTTTGATCAGAAGAAGCATATGGTGCTGCTTGTGGGGCTGCGAGTAATCGCGGGAGGAAGAGGATAGCAGGTCTGCATTCCTGGGTGGGCACAGAAAGGCACCCGAGCACCGGGGGAGTCGCTGGGCCAGGGCGCTCATCTGTGTTGTGCAGACCCTGGACAGGTGGCCTGGAGGGATCAGGGCTGATTTTTGTCGTTTTGTTTTTGTTTTTAAGAGAGCGAGCTTTCTTATTTAAAATAACTCCATAGATTATAAATCGCGCGCTAAATAAATTGTTTTAGCCAACTTCTTGGTATTTTAAAGAGAGCGCTGATGAAAACTCCCGCCGGAGTCCGGTTGGTGGCCAGCACGGTCCCCTGTGGCTACCTTAACTGATGACTGTGCTTTCTGCAGCGCCCCTCACCTTCCTCCCGAGCCCTGGGCCCCCGGGCTCCTCCTCCCTCTTCTCCCTTCAGCGGGTGAGTGTGAGTTTATGGGGAGGAGGGGATGGACGATGTGTGAACTCTGGGCACATCATTTATTTCTCCAGCTACTGTTGAGCTCATAACTCACCCCGCAGCCTCCACACGGTGAGTTTGACAGGGTCATCCGAACAGCTGGCTGCTAGGAATGAGGTTTTAATTTTGAGGATAGATTAGCTTCAAAAATTCAAAACTAAACACATCCCTTAAAAACATTTAGCAATAGCAGCAAGAAACAAACAAACAACCCAATAGTTTTAAAGGAGTGAAAAAATCACAAGCGAAGAACCAGGCATAACCTGCAGAGGGTGCCAAATTTGGGTTCTGCTGTTGATTGAAGGAAGGGGGTGGACAAGATTGTGTCCATTGCAGTGGTGCAAACCCAGCACTTTATATGGGGATAATCTTTTCTTTTTTACATAATAAAAAATGAAAACAATTTATTTGAAAATGAAGTTCATTTTTACATGTCTTAACACCACCCTAGCACATAGTAGGTCTTCAATACGATTTCATTTTAAGGATGGGAGATAGTTGTCTAGTAATGGTAAGCATTCTTTCACATGTAACATGGGTATTGCAAGGTATATAATCTAAAGTAATTATAAATCTGGTGACATAGGCATAACAATGATTGTATGACTCTATTGTTTTTGCTCACATATATTTAATCCATCACACCCTGTAATGCCAAAAGGCTTAAATAGACAAACAAAAATCCTTCCATATTTATATTTGAGAAATGGTTTAAATCCTCAAATATTGTGAATCCCTCCCAATTGCTGAGTACAACCCTTCCCCGACCAGGGTCTAGTAGATTCCTGGCCTAGGGGAAAACTTGGGCTCTAATCTGAATAGATAAAATTGAGCTGTTGAGCTCAATTAAAAAGAGAATTAAAAAGAGAGAGGGGAAGAACAGGATATGGATGCCTAGAATTGTTCAGAATAAAGCATTAGATTTGAGATTTCACAGTAAAAATAAAACTCAGGGAAGATTACTGTGAAATCATTAAAACTGCGTATCTCCCAATTGGCAATGTATCCTATTCTAAAATGGTCTTGCAAAGCGAAAAAAATTGAGGCATCTAGAAATGTATCTTTGGTATTATCAAAGACAGAAAGGCAGAATAAAAAAAAGATGATGTGACCTTATTTGTGTGCAACGTAAGACAAACTCAACTAAAATATATATTTGTTATCAAGATATAATACGGTTTTGGCTGGTTTTGGCTGTATAGTGGCTTACAGAATAACCTTTGAAACGATCAGACATATTTACAAATCTACAGCTTTTCAGAATCTTGGTAACATCACACTACCATTTCATCCTCAAGATGTCTTGGGAAAATAAAATAATTACAGAATTGGAATTAGTAACTGTGCAAGAAAGAGAGTCTCCAGAAAGGCTGTAAAGACAAGGATGATTAAACAAACCTCCACAGACTCTTTCTATATTATCCACCTCAAGATCGAAATTCTTTATTACTGTATATATATTTTTTGAGGCCGAGAACTGAAAAAGAGGCCCCATTTCCCACGTGGATGGGTGATTTAAGGCTGTTTTTCTTGCTGCTTGGGGAAATGATTGAGCATTAGGTTTCCATGTTTATTTTCTTACATAAGTTTTTCTCATTTAAAAGCCTTTAAGCACAGTTTATGCTCCACGCTGGCTTTCTCTGTTTAATTCCGGTTTTGATGTTGACTTAAAATGTAGAGTGCAGAACTAAACTCCGTGCAGAGCATTTGCAAAGCAGATTTATGTGCTAGAAATTGTAGATTAGATCAATGAAAAAAATACTTTTTTTCTTTAAACGGAGGATCACTAATAAAAACAATAACAACCCCCAACCCCAACATAAACAGAATATCATAAGCTATGGCCGGGTGCTTTTAAGCAGGGTACAATCAGGGTATCTGAAGCTAAAGCCAGGACAACTTTCCAGAGGGCAAATGTGATTTCTAGGGAGTTGCTGTTCAATTCTGGGGAATCTTAGCAGCTTTGAGCTTTCGCAGACACAAATGTAGATACAGTCAAGCCCACGGATTCTTGCCACATGTCTCTATCTGTCGGCTCAGGTATTTCTCAAGAGAATGTTTAGATCCAGCTACTATGTTGTGATTTTCGCTGTCCACTCATTGTCAGTCTCTGAGCTACAGACTTTAAATTTTTGTGGAGGTGAGAAGTACCTTCAGTTACTTAGCAATGGGCCTGCTAATCAGAAAGTACTAAAACAGTGCCTGAGAACTGCGGGGCAAACCGTCACGGAGTCGCTCAACCTCGGTGGCTCGGACAAAACCAGGGACAGTGACCTTGACCAACTAAGCCTCTACCTCGCCTCCGGCACAGCAGAAGCAGCGTGGAGAAGCACACACTGAGGCCATCCGGCTGTGGCCTCGAGATGTGGCCCGCTATCTCCCAACGACCTGGACAGCCTTCGCTCCTGTGGCTGCAGCCGAATTTGCGCGGGCTCGAGGCCCCGTAACGGACCTTGTCTCTATCTACCCAGGGTTTGAGGACGCCTCCGCCTGCCTGCCGCATGCACCAGCCGTCCTCACGCTCTCTGGGCTACTGCTTCAAGGAGCCGCCGCCGTCTAAACCTTAGGCCGAGATCGCGTCCAAAAGGACCCTTTTGTAGCTATCGAGCCCCTGTCGCCAACAGAATCTATGTGGGATACGCCAAGGTTGCGGGGCAGCCCTGTCGGCCTCACCAGAGACTACTTTGGGACCGTGGCATCGCCCCACCTTGCCACCCTACAGGGCCCGGAATCCTGGTGACACCTTTTGACCCTTTGCAGGCCACCCAGCACACTGGTGTTAACTCTGCGTACATTTTTGTCCCACGGTTTAGTTAGGACCTGGCTGAACTCCGCCTGTCCCTGGTTCCTGCAGTTCGCGTTCTTTCGCAGCGGGCTCGGAGCGCAGACAGCCGGCTTGGCCGGCAGGCTGGATCCCGAGTGGGAAGCACGACTAGGAAGCACGACTAGGGCGCAGAGAGTCTCCACCCCGGATTTACACTAACTTCAGAGGATTCCCCAGACGTGGGTGTGGATGGAGTCCCCTGAGGCAGACTCGGGGGAGGCAGAGCATACGCTGCCACTGCCCAGTGCAGATAAACACAGTGGGGTCTCAGGCTGCTGAGCAGGACCAAGCTTGGCCGGGCGCAGGCCACCGACGATCTCAGAAGATCGGCCATACCCTCCAGGTGGCCAGAGAAAGCCGCAAGTGGGGGCGGGCCCCGCGCAGGAGGTGGGGGTGGGTGTGCCTAGGTGCCTGACGCAGCCTCCTGACCCAGAGAGGACTGCTGCGTTTGAGTCTTGGCGAGGGCGCCCAATCTCCCTCCCTCTCTTCCAGAGAATCCAGCCACTAAGGCTCCCGGAGCCCTAAATTTGCTTGGTTGCTGGGCCCAGGGAAATGCTTGAACAGTGAGCACTCTGAGCGCTCGGTGAGGACATGAAGGTCCTGGAGAAACCCCAGGTGGCTGAGACAAGTCCCTCCGGAACTCGAAGTTAGGAGTGCGGTCTCGGAGGGGCTTTTGTGGCCTCAGTTACCAAGGTGCAATCAGGTCGGGACAGCTCCTCCAGCCTCTCCATGTTGCTTAATAGACACATAACGTAGATTGCAGAGATGAAGGTTTCTGGAAACCACTAAAAGAAGGACACAGTCCTATTGAGATATAACGTTTGTTTATCACGAGGGGGAAAAAAAGGTAGAAGAAACTCTTCTCTTTCTCCCCTTCTGGTCTAGGCGAAGGAGGTGATGATGCTGGGTCTGTTATCTTTATTTTGTCAAGGGTATGAAATTCATTCCGAAGGAAAAGCTCGATCAATTTATTTTTGCTACTTGCAATAACACAGCTGGGTGATGCTTTGAGCTCACGCTAGACTGGGGCTCATCATTCATTCGCCAAGAACGGGCCTAAATTGTGCCTGTGGGATTAGGTCAATTTTAGTGGATCTACTTCGCCTCATTTGGTTACTAATTGGTTTCTTGTTTTATAAATCGAAATCTCATTTTCAGGAAATTACAAAACCCGTGCAGTCAGTCCATTGAGGTAATCCTTGGGTCAGGGGGTATTTAAATGGAAATGGCTCCACCGCACACTGAGGGTAAAGCAACAGTGAAACTTCGCCCGGGTTTTCATATGAAATGTGAGCTAGCCCTTTAGATCCATAATAGATACATCCCTTGTAATACTACTTATGTAAATATGATAAACCAGACTTTAAGAGAAAAGGGGGGCGGGGAGAAACAAAATTTATCTGCTAAGGTTAATGTAGCATATCTTGGAAATCTTCCAAAATAGATTATGTTTTCCTTTGTCTTCGGCCACTTTAGCTGGGGAAAATCCTTTTGTCTAAAACCCGATTTAGTTATCGCCTCCCTCAGAGAGCTCCTTTTTTTCCTTTGCAAAAACCCCATTCCCTCGGCCTCACCGAATTACAAGAAAATCTTTAGATCTTGTTCCCACTGTAATCCTGCCGCAAAGGGAGCTGGTTTCCTCCTCATTTTAAACAGACAATCAAAGGATTTGCGAATTTTCTGCGGTAGGTCAAGTGCAGAAACGAAATCTCAGCTTACCCTCCCTTGCCAACTGAAATTGGGTGCGGGAGCGCGTCACCGCAGGCAGGACGTGAAGGGGTCCGGGAGAGGGGTCTCCGGCCCACTCCCGGATTTTCGAAGGCGAGACCCGTGACCTGGGTGTCCCGGACAGGCTGAAGGGCGAGCTCAGGCCTAGCGTTAGATCAGGAAAGCCTGGCAGGTAGACGAGGGCAGCCGGTCCCTTATAAAACATTAACCCAGACTTAACCGAGTGACGGAGGTTTCGACCGACCGGGAACGTAAGAGAAGGCAATGCTCCGTGAAACCAAAGGTTCCTTAAAAGGTGGGGGATGGGGCAGGAGAGGGCGAGGGAGGCCCCTGTTAACCTGAGCGGGCCGGCTGTTTATTAACCTGCAGAGTAGTCTTATTTTCCCCCGTAGGCTCATACTAATGAGGCCGCAACCTGAGACCACAAAACAGCCGGGGCGGGCGCGGGAAGTTCGGAACCAGTACTTAACCTCAGCCCACCTTGCGGGATTTTAAGATGATTCGGGGTCGGGAGGCCGATCTCGGGCATGTTCCAGCCGCTTTAGGGGACCCTCATAATTTTAGAATAGACATTTGTTGGTCTGCAGCGGACGCTTTGCGCCCTTTGGGGCGCTGCGGAAGACCTGATTCCAGACGCAACACGACCTCGGTCAGCTCTGTGCGTCCGCGTGCCCCAGCCCCAGGCCCCCAAAACGTTTCGGGCTTTCAAGACTCCGCTGGGTCCAGGCGTCCCGGGCTCTCCCACCAGGATCCTTTCCTTTTTCCACATTTCAATCTCCCTAGTCACCCCTACCCGCCACTGCTTCGGGGTGGGTATCTACGAGCGGGAATGAGAAAATGAACGCGTTATGCCAGAAACCAAGGAGGATAGTTAGGCTGAGATGGGAGGAGCGAAGAGAAGGTGACAATGCAAGCAATGTGTACAGGCTGTGGTAGAGGTGGCCCTCCAGAATTGTCCAGTAGGACCATAGGAATTAGGGTAGTGGAGACGATCTGGGAAGGGAAACTGGGGCGGGCTAAACAGGCAGGAGGGTTGAAGGAGGAGGTAGAGGAGTCCCAGCGCGGGTGGGGAGCATCAGTGTTTGCAGAGCGGTGGGGAAATCGTTAGATTTATTTAGATGTGCAAACACCCAGGAAGACCCGATTTGAGCTTAAGGGGTGCTCACGGTTACTTGTTACCAGGGTTTTGATGGTTTGTTTAGGAAGCAGATCCTGGTCAACACATTTAGGAGTCCAACTCCATGTTTTATTCTGAAAGATCTACCCACAACCCCACATTACAATGACAGTGTGTTTATTGTTGTGTACTTCATAGTGATTTGCCCTGTACCCCAGTAAACCAGTAAATTGCCCTCCTTTTTTGGTGATGTTAAATCTTGTTTAATTGTGTAAACATCAAGAGTTTTCCTAATTAAATTAATTTCAGTAGCAACACTGTTAAAAGATATTGCCCATAAGAAGTTTTACCTCAGCCTGGACAAATTTCTTCTTATTTTCATTTTCTTTCTGCAAACAGGTACTATAGTGGCTCCATATTAATTTTTAAAAATTCAGCTGCAGGCATCATGAGAATTTTATTTTTTAAGCATCACCAGAAAAATGGTTTGTCGCAAAGCCTGAGAGAGCTTAACATGAAAGCATCAAGGAGAGGAAGGGGCTGTCTTTGTTAACATGATACCTGGAAAGTAGAGAATGTGAATAATTCTCTATGTCCGGAAGGTCGTGAAAATGCTGCTCAAATGGTGTTAGAACCTCCAAATAGCTGACTTCAAAAAAAAAACCAAACCCAAAATCTTTGCTGTTTTTTGGGGGGGTGAGATGAGGATTGAATTTAGGATGTGTAAGGGTGAGGGCTAGGAGGGAAAAGGCAGAGGAAGAAGAATTGCAAGGGTATGTTGCCTCTGGAAGTCATCTGCAAGCAAACGGGTTTTTCCGAAGGGGATTACAGAGGCCCAGGGGAGGAAAAGGGCTGGAGAGCCCTTCAGCCAATCAGAAAGCCCACCAGGGACAAGCTGGACCGGGCCCACTGCCTCAGGTTACTCTGGGTCTGCAATGACATCCTCTGGATGTGTGGACATCCTTGGCCTCGTGATAAGAATGATGATGAAACTTGCATCAGAAATAGTGTCCCTGACCCCTCTAAGGACACTAGTGAACCTGTGCAGTAGATTTTGCTGGGGTGCTGTGTAGGGGGCTTCTTCTGACAAAGGCTGTCCCCAAACTCGGCAACTTGAAGTCCTGCCAGGGGGATGCTCATCCAGGCCCTCTTCTCCCTGAGAAGCCCAGGCCCCTCTGGGAGAGGGAATTTGACTTCTATCCAATCCTTTAGAGAGGGCAGGGACCGAAATTTATCTGCTCCCGTTTCTAGCTGTCCAGGTCAGGGAGCTGGGGGAGTCCTGAAGGCAGCCGGTCTTGCGTCGAGACTGGATTCAAACTGCGAGTGGGGCGCGGGCCCCATTGTTAAAGAGTGTCTCTGTGTCTCCACAGGGCTCGGCGAGGCGTGGGGCCACTCGAGTCGGACCAGCCCCCTGGACAACGTTGGCCGAGAACTGGGCTCGCATCTGCTCCAGGTACTGGCGCGAGCCTCCCGGCGGCGCCTATGGTTCGAGGGTCCTAGTGACTGGCCCCGCGCTTGGCTTCTCGTTTCCCCGAAGAAGGGGATTCCACCCAGTCGTGGCCCTCCTGCAGCCTCGACGGTTTCTCCACAGTTAAAAGGTTTAGCTGTTAGCTTCTCTGGGTGCGGGCGGAGCCCCGAGAGGCAGAGAGGGAGGCAAGGTGACGTTGGGTTTGAAACGGAGCCCCGCAAGGTCCCAGTCAGAACGGCTGAACCCAGGGAGGGGCGCCATTTGACACCTTTGGGCTGAGAGAACCGGAGCGCCCCCAGGCCAAGCTGCCGAGGCCTGGCTTCAAAACCTTCCGAAATGAAGGATTTACACAGGAAATAAGGAGAATCTGGTAGAAATGCCAGTCAATGCTTTAAGCTCACACATTCCGGATCCAGCTGCGCCTGCAACTCGTTTCATCTCCTCCGGGTAGTTCCTGGGCTCTCTCCTCTCTTTCCATGGCCCCCAGACCCTCACTGCAGGCCGCCTAGGCTGTGCACAAACAGACCCGCACGCGCGCACGTACACCTCCCCAGGCAATGAGTTTACCCAATGTTTGCAGTGTACACCGTTTTAAATTGCCGGTCACCTGCTTTAGTCGCCTAGCAAATATTTAAAATAGTACAACTCTCCGTGCCATTTTTAGGTGAGCTTCTGATATAGGCGCCTCAAACCTAAGCAGGCATCAAGGGGGAGGCCTGAACAGTTGTCTCTCCACAACTGACTCACGCAATCTTGCCATATTACCAGGTAATTTCTCCCATCAATGTAAACAAGTGAACAAATTCCAAACAGCCTGTCACTCCTTCTAGCTCTTGCCCAATCTTTTCCATTTTTCTCACAAGACTTAATTACACTTTCAATTTCCATCACTCATCTTGCCCCACACTTACACCCATGCTGTACAGGCACCTCTGCATAGGCTCCACCATATTTTGATATGCAGCATAACATACTTGTCTCTTATCCCACTTGACCTCATTCATTCCACAAATATAGGAAGGCCAACTGTGTGCCAGACAGAAAGCCCCTGCCTTCATGCAGTTTACATTCTCAAGAGAGCAGCCTTGCAAACCCAGGTACACTGTGTAGTGTAACCGGTGGTGTACATACTGTGGAGAAAATTAAGAGGTAGGGCTGTGTTTGTGTGGCAGAGGACCTCATTGACAAGGTGCCATTTGGGCTTAATGGAGGTGACATTTCTTACTTGACCTTCTCCCTCCCCTTCATTTTCTAAAGTAGCACACTTTCCTGGATTCTTCTCCCTCTCTTCTTACTTCTCTGGTTTCCTCATCACTGTCTGGCTGTAAATGCTGGCATTTCCGCCAAGGTTCCCACTCTGTTTCTCATCTCACAGCGTCAAGGCCTCCTGGGTGATCTCAGCCAACATTATCACTTCAACGCCTTTCCCCACATTTGCATGACTCTAGCTGGTTCCTGTAGTCTAGACACCCCTCCTCAGCTCCAGATCTTCATTTCCTACTGCCAACTGAATACATCCAAATGGAAATCAGCATACAACTGAAGTTGAGCATTTCCAAGTCAAGAATTCATTATTGTCCTCTTCCAGACTTCCAGTTACAAAAACTCAACATGCTTTTCTAAATTTCCAGTCTTGGTTAATGGTGTTACCCTCTACTCAATAACACTGAAGTCAGTCTCAGCTTCTCTTTCTGCCACTATAAATTCCACAGCCTTGGAACCTCCTTGGACTCTGCTTTCCGACCTCCTCTTCTCCACTCTTTTCTCCTATAGGTTACAGTTCACATTCTGTCAGAAAAAAACAAACCAAACCAAACCAAACCAAACACATCTAAGCATGCTATTTCCTTGCTTAGAAACCTCCATTGGGACCCTGATGCCTACAGGAATATCTCTAAATTCTCAGATTGGCATCTCAAACTGTGCAAAAATCCAGCAGTGGTGTACTCCCTCAGCCCTATCTCTGGTTCACCCAAATCATCAGATCTACCCTCCTCCCCCGACCTCCCTACCCCAGTTCCTGCTTTGCCTAGGATGCCCCCTCCCTACTCCAATTCAAGCTTCCTCTTCAAGGCTCTGCTCAAACAGCACCTCTGAGGCCTCTGATTCTTCCCCAGGCCTCTAACTACTCAGCTTCTGGGCCCCCAACACCACAGCACTGTCTATTCATCTGTGTGGTCATTGTGTCTGTCTTTAGTCCTCTACTGAACTTCCAGCTCCCTAGAGTAGGATCTGACTCATCCTAATATCTCCACTACCTGGATTGAAGCCCCATTCACAGAAATATAGGGACAGTGAAAGTCTAAGCTTTGCCTTCTCGGAGAGTCTGTCAGTTTGATGCATCAATGTAAACACACACACATATCACACTATAGCACTTCTTTATGGACTTGCTGCCTGGAAAGCCTCTCATCTCCTAAATCCCCCTCTCCCAGGCTCTTTTCAGAGCCATTGGCCAGCTGCTTTCTGTCTATAGCTTTTCAGACTGCCAGCCCTTCCACATCATCCAATGCTGCTATTTCCCAAACCCTGCTAGTAGTCTTTCCATTAGAAGGTGCTGTCACTATGGAGTCCTCCAAGACTGACAGAGGAAATCTCTGGTTCTTTCAGTGATCATCACCCCAGGAACCTAACTCATCTCTTATAGCAGGCTGTGTACCACGCCCCTTCCCCATCCAAACAATATTTCTGTGTGTATGTTCCTGATATGTCTGCTTTGTCTATTTTGGTAAATCCTGAATCTTGGAGGGCAGTAGCATTGTCTACTACTTCCTCTGGGTCTCTTCCAGTGTGCTGCATTTTCCAGATCTTACAAATTTGGGGAAAAAAAAAAAAACACAACCAAAAACAAAAACAAAAGAGAGACTCTTGTGGCTGGGTTTCTATGCCCTATTTCCTGCCAGACCCTCTCTACTCCATCTCTTTGGACGTCTGTCTGGGCATCTCTAACTTCTGTGCCCTTCAGTCCAGTTTGTCCCAATGTCCCAGAGGGCTCTCCATTCAACTCTATTTCTATCTCCCCAGACCCTGGATGGTTTCATCTTTGTGGTGGCCCCAGATGGGAAGATCATGTACATCTCGGAGACAGCCTCAGTCCACCTGGGTCTTTCTCAGGTAGGTGAGTGGTCCACACCTCTGGCCTTCAGTGTTTACAACCAGAGCTGGAGGCAGGAGGTGCGGGGTGGGAAGGCTTTCCCAAAGGTTTTATATGTGCATTTCTGGCACTGAAAACATCTCAAGGGGCAGGAGGGCTGGATCTCTCCCTTTCCCCACTACCTATATTCTTCAGCTTCCACCCCAAGCCCAAACAGTGGCTACCTTTTTGAGTACTTACCAGAGGCCAAACAATATGGGAGATGGGTTCCATACATATGTCATGATATCTTCACCACAATATTGCCAGGGAGCTACTTCTCCTCCTCCTCCTCCTCCCCCTCCTCCTCCTCCTCTTTCCTTTCATAGATAAGGAAACTGAGGCTTAGATAGGCTGCAACAGCAGAACTGGAATTAGAACTCAGGGCCGACTCCAGTGTTCTGACTCCTGTCCTCACAAGCTTGTGGATCCCCTGGCCCAGCCTTCCAGTCCCTCCATGTGGCATCCACCACTGGGAGATGGTGATACCCTCCTGTTTACAGGTAGAACTAACCGGGAATAGCATTTACGAATACATCCACCCGGCTGACCACGACGAGATGACAGCGGTGCTCACGGCCCATCAGCCCTACCACTCTCACTTTGTCCAGGGTAAGGCGGAGGCGTGCCTGAGACACACTCGGGCCCATCGCGGTCCGCTTTTGGCTTTTCCCCAGTTAGCCATGGCAGGGACCGTGGCGCTGCGCCGCCTGTCTCACGTCCTGCGCCTCCTTCCGCTCCTCTCTCCCAGAGTACGAGATCGAGCGCTCCTTCTTCCTGAGGATGAAGTGCGTCTTGGCCAAGAGAAACGCCGGCCTCACTTGCGGCGGCTACAAGGTGCGTGGCTGAGAGGGGACATCTATGCCCCCTGGCGGCCGAGGCCACTTGGCCAGGTGTACGCGAAGGGGACAGGACTAGAGGCATTCCATGCATGGGAGGGACTTTCTGGTGGCCGGGACAGCACCGGAAGGCGTTCCCCGCTTGCGTCGACCGGCTGCCGGAGGGGGTGCATCACGAGGGACAGTGAACTTTGTAAACCCCTGGAACTACGTTTTAAGACAGTCTCACTGGGCCGGGATACTGAGGAGCCGCTGGGGCTCTTAAATCTAGGGCCCATAATGGGCCTTAGGGATGTGTCAAGCGTCGGAAATGACTGGTCGCTTGGGTGGGTTCGTAGAGTTTACTCATGGCGTCAGATTCTGACCCCCAGAGAGGTTAAGAACCGAGGCTTTAGGTCAAATACGTGGTGTTCCGGTCTAATGAGATTAAACATGCGGGTTCCAGGGCACCGCTTCGCGATTCGGGTGCCTCAGGGTGGCAGGGCCCAGGCTTCTGCATTTTTACAAGCCCCCAGGTAAATTCAATGAGGCAGTACAGTCGTTTTCTTGAGGCACCTTAGGGCACCAGTACCTTTGGACACTTGAGAGCGGGGCGTGACCCAAGCGGCGTTTGTGGCCTGGCTGAGTCTCAAGGTTTTAGTCCGTTCCCCACCTTTTTGGGTGATTTCCTGACTGAGTAGCTGAGTCTCGCCCTGTCACTCTCTGCCGCCGCAGGTCATTCATTGCAGCGGCTACCTGAAGATCCGCCAGTACAGCCTGGACATGTCCCCCTTCGATGGCTGTTACCAAAATGTGGGTCTGGTGGCCGTGGGCCACTCTCTGCCGCCCAGCGCCGTCACTGAGATCAAGCTGCACAGCAACATGTTCATGTTCCGCGCCAGCCTGGACATGAAGCTCATCTTCCTGGACTCCAGGTGGGTGGCGGGGGGAGGGGGCAGGGAGGAGGGGAAGAATCATCCCTAGCGGGAGGGCGGCCCTGCACAGTGGCTGAGAGATCCTCGTCGACCTTAGGAGCCCATTTTGCAGATGAGGTGACTGATCGGGCCCTGCGAAGTGAGGGGGGCACCCCGGTCTTTGGTGGCCGTGTGGGCTGGGGCACGCCCCCACACCCCGCGCTCATCCCGCGGGGATTGCTCTCTGCAGAGTGGCAGAGCTGACGGGGTATGAACCTCAGGACTTGATTGAGAAGACGCTGTACCACCACGTGCACGGCTGCGACACCTTCCACCTGCGCTGCGCCCACCACCTGCGTAAGGCGCCACCCTGCGGCACCCGCACAAACCCTGCGAGTCCCCACAGTAGGGATGGGGGAGGGGAGAGGTCGTGATTTAAGAAGCTCCTAGCCAGGGGACAGTTGGGAGCCCCGGTAGCTAGTGGTGGCGGTTGGTGAGATCCTTCGAGCGGCTGCTCCAACCCTTGTTTCTCTGACATCCGCGGTCCCTCACATGGCGAGGTAGAGTTTCTGAGTTTCTGGGCGAAATTCTCCAGGGAGGGGTTTTATTCTCCTATTGACATGCTGCCCGTCCCCGCCCGCCGCGCAAACCTTACTAAAGATGGTTAGAAAAACCGAGGCTAGCCCACTTGGCTCACGCGCATTGATCCGTATCACTCGCTTGGTTTTTGATATTGTTTTGCTTTGAGCTTAATCTCCCAGGAAAGGGAAGGCGAACCAGGGAGTGAGCTGCCCCAGCTACCTAACGTAGTTAGAAAATCGAGTGGGGGATGGGAGTAGAATCCCCCAACTCTAAATATTCCCCTTTTTTGCTAATCGTGAGGGCTCGAGGACTCGAAACAAATTAACAGGACAATACGTGCATTTGGGAAGGTGCATGGCGTCGCTGTCTCCTGCCCTGGCGCACTTTAATTAGGACCCACAGGGGACCCATACTCTCACTGTCAGGGGTTGCATTTGGGGTCGATCAGGAGCGGGCTTGTTCGCCACCAGCTGCCTTTTGTTTTTCCACCAGTGCTGGTGAAGGGACAGGTGACCACCAAGTACTACAGGTTCCTGGCGAAACACGGAGGCTGGGTATGGGTGCAGAGCTATGCGACCATCGTGCACAACAGCCGCTCGTCCAGGCCACACTGTATCGTCAGCGTCAACTATGTTCTTACGTGAGTGCAAATCTGGGGCTCTTTCTCTCACTTCAAGCTTTACCTAGTCCCCACGAGGGTGCAGGTGGTGGGCACCCACCACCAGGTTCTGCGAGACGAGCGTACCCGGGGGTCGCGGGTTTCGACTTCAGCGATGCCTGCGTTGGGAGGCGGAAGCTTGAGCACTTTCATCTTTATGAAGGAGCTTCCTTCGTTATATTCTAGAGAAAGATTTAGGAGTTTTTCCATCCACAGTTCATATTTGCTTTCTACTCTCTTTTAACCTTTTAAGCGAACTCTGCATTAAATAAAACTTAATGCGGCAGAAAGAAAAAAAGAGAGAGAGAGGAAAGGGTCCGCCGTACGGAGCCGTTTATGGATAACAAACAGGACATCTGTTTCACTTTTTCAAATCTGGGTTTGAAGTTCTTAATTTTAACCAGAGTCTCCAATCAAAGTTAAGAGTTCTGAGAGAGTGATTTTCCCCCTGAACCACAAAGGGGGTTTAAGTGACCAAGTGGATCTGACTTTAACCTCCCTAAAGCAAAGGAACCTGAGCAAATGCTGCAAGTCTTGGCCTGCGCCCAGGCCCCGCACGCATTGCGTGACAGCATCACTGGGTGAGGAGCCGGCCTTGCGGTGCGACCTGCGGGTGTGGCTGGCTAGGCGGCCTGGGCAGCCGTGTTTGAGCCTTATTCTTTTCTAGAAACATAATCGTGTGGCCCTGCAGGCTGATCACGTGGCCTGGTGTGCGGCTGGAGAAGAAAGCACGTTCTGTATAATGTTTGTGAAAGTCGAAAGGTTGAAGCCTCTACGAAGAACCCTTTTGTGTGCGCAGTTGTCTTTTTTTTTTTCTTTTTGTGGAGGTTGAAATTCTTGTGATTTTAGGGGACCTCAGGAATTATTTACTTTGGAAGGGTTGACACACCAGGCCCTTGGTAGAAATGCTAGTTTGACTTTAGGATGTTGGTCAAGGAGTGCTTTTTGGAATCAGACTACACTATAGGTGATGAGGACTGGATTCATTCCACGTTCTTTTAAATTGACAAATTAAAAATGTAGTAGTTGGAAATACTATGTTTGGCAATAACACTATTTGCTTTTTTGTCCCCCTTAATAAGAAAATTTAATTCAATAGACTTGGAAAATGAATTTAGATGAGAATTCAGTACTCAAGAAAATGCCTGGTTACTAAGAAGAATTTTTTTTTAATTTTAGTAAAGTGCCAAAATAAATACTAGTAGGTTTTTGTAATAGCATGAAGGCTGTGTATTTTAATACAGAACAGAAAACATAGCAATATTTGCGGTATCATGAAACAAAATCATCTATTTTATGAATGCAGTTTTTCATATTATTAAAATAAACATAAGAGAAAATGGCAAATCATAATTCATGAAATGAGCCACTCTGTGAAGCATAAGTATTAAAGAGTGAAAAATTATGTCTACTTACCATGGAAAGGAAATTGACATTCTTTAAGAAGGTGCTTTGTATGTCTGAGACATCACAAGCATTATACATACTCTCTGTTCTCTGGTGGGTGCCTGTGGTTAGTAATCATTTTTTATCAAACAGCAGGGTACATAGTCACACAGACCCATATAAATGATCAGAATGCAAGTTAGACCTCCCAATGGGTAAACTTAATTTATGTTTGGAGTCATTTTGAAATATTCTGTTTTGTTTTCCAGTGCATAAGTGTATTTTCTTTCTTCTGTTGACTCTGTCATTCTTCACTTTACACACTTCTTTAGAGCTGCAGGATTAGGCTACCAACTTTACATCAGATTTAAAAGATGTAATGAGGATAAATGATTTACAGAAGGAAAAATAGCATGGCACATGTTTTCCTGAATGTTTTATGCCTCTAAATGAAAATGGAAGTAAACACAAGCACACAAAATGAAAAGCTGAAATTGATTACCCTTTTATGAGTCTCAGCTCACAATCTTTTATAAAAATTCTTAGGACAATTTTTATAGCTGTAAATGTGGAAACTGCCTTAGATAAAATGTCATCAAGTGGCTGTGGGTGTGTTGACAGGATTTTCATAATGAACAGGTTGCAGTTTGTTTGATGTGTATATCACACATCTGGCCGGAAGTTACTGATTTACATTGTCTTAGCAAATTAAATAGATGACTATTGATTCTCTATGGTAGCAGTGAACTACAACATACATTTGTTTTCAGGACTAGCTCTCTATGAAGCCTGAGAATGATAAGTGAATTCTTTCCAAATACACTATCTCAAGCAATGTACTTAAAGAACCACAAGCCCCCCCAAGTAATTTGACAGGCCAGATGTTTTCCAAGTTCAGACATTTTAATAGCATACATTTTGAAGGGATTTTCGTGTCATGAGAGTAGAGAGAACTTTAAATAAACATTCGTCAAATGAAGGTGTGACATTTGGTGGAAGCTACATTCGTAAGAAGCTCATTTTTTAAATTCCCGATGGTAAATTTATTGTTGCAGTTAAAATATGCCTAGAAAAAATTAGTCACCATTATCTAACAAAAGGAGTAAACATACAAATATTTAGTACCTTGTTTTAACCAGCAGCTACAACAGTGCATATAGGAATTTTAGAAGCTGGTGGTGTACGCCCTGCTGCTTTACTGGCTTTGTGTGACCACCATACAGAAATTTGGTGTTCTGAAATTCTGGAGAAGAGAGCGACTGGATACTATGATTAAATTTTTAAAATTCCCTTAGTTTTTCTTTGGCTTCTTGAAGTTCCCTGAGGCTTCTAAAGCTCTTCATTAAAACTTAGCCTGCTCCCTCCAAATCACTAACCCCCCCCCCCAAAAAAAAACTCATTAAAAATCCCACACCAAAAACAAACAAACAAAAAAACTGGCTAGTTCATGATCTTCTGTAAGATAAACAGGCTGTGTTAGCTTTATGTGCCACATTAAAAAAAAAAATCTCTCTTACAAATTTTGGTGCTCACAGGCTTTGAGATAAGTGTTCAGTGTGATAGGCCCTGCTCCTTAATTATTTGTAAGAAAGGTAGGTTAATGGAGCTAGTGTCTAGCAACAGTGAATGGTGGGGAAAGTCCAGAAAAATATGGAGAGGAAAGCATATTGTGTAAAACCTAAGTAGTTTTCTTGAATTCCTTTTTTGGGGGTTTGTTTCATTAGTAGTATTAATTATTAGTTGCCAATAAAAATCATTAGTTAATTAGTGTGTAGGGAGTAAAAAAAATGTGGAACATCCAATAAACTATGAAAAGGAATTTCTAGAAAAGTGAAAAGTCTTGCTTCTCTTTGTGTTCTTAAACTTTATATGTTTTAAAAATAAAACTTTTAAAAATCTATTTTAAGGATAAACCAATGAGGTGTAAAAACTCCATTTTAAAATATTTTAAAACAAATTTTTGAAACGTACAAAAAGTTAAAAGAATGTATAATGATTATTATTATTAAATTTTGTTAGCCTTTCAAAAAAATTTTTTGCGGGGGGGTTACGCAAGACTATTTAATGCCATGGGAACCTATGTAAACACCAAAAATATTTATTTATTTACTTATTTATTTTTAGAAAGAGGGGAAGGAAGGGAGAAAGAGAGGGAGAATAACATAGATCATTTGCCTCTTGCATGGGACAATGCCCAACTAACTGAGCCATACTGGTCAGGGCTAATGACTATTTTTAAGGATCAAAAAATTTAATCTAGTATGCTGTAGCTTGCTAAGTCAAAATGTCATTGTCTGTAGGTCATATAGGTCTATAAATTTGGTTTATGTATCCATTTTTATTCTACTTATACACATCGATTTTTATGTGCACTTTTTTCTCCATAGGGCACATTTAAAATGTTCAAAATTACTGCGTGTAGAAGATTGAAAAAAATATAGATGAAAGCTAGTTTATTGGTGCCATTAAAAACAATCTGCCACTGAAATTCTTTAAGTATTCACTGATATATGAACTTAATTAGTCTGATTGATAGACAATATTTTATGAGAAGTCTTCTGTGATGGTAGAATGTAGTAAATGTTAGTGTATTTAAACTGGACTTCTGATGAGAATTACAAGCTAATACAATTCTGATATTTTGCCTGAAAAGTAAAAGAGGGAGAGAAGATTTAAAGAGTGTTTTGGTAATTTTGGAACCAGACAGATTTAATATCTTCAATAATTTTTTTGTTGGTAAGGAAGATTACTCTGCTTGTTTATTTCCTTAGTTTAGGATGGAACAGAATTATAGTAAAAAGTCTCACTCTTTTAGAGTGATTCACTGATTACAAGGAAGGAGGTAATTTCCTGTGTTAAAATTTCTATTTTAGTGTTGCGAAGAGCATAATAGAGACAATTTACATTAGTGGCCTATATATTTGCTACCTACTAAATAACCTTTTTGAATTGGAAAAGTTAGGGCAAGTGCCAAAGGAGACATACTTCCTTCACATAAGAGAGAAAACAAAGGTCTCTACATTGTAATTTTTTCAGGTCCCATAATTTTTATTCTTCTTTGCACGAAACCATTGTAGTTCTCACAATTAAAAGGGTTTTTAAGTGTCAACATATTCTGTGAAAATAAAACCTTATGTATCCTTACCATAAAACAGCAAACATTAAAATATGCTTGTATTAGTTTGCTCTTTCAGGTAGAATAGTGGTGACTTAATTTGGGCATTTGAAAACTTTTAAAATTAATCTAAAGATCCAGGGATATTATTGTTATTACTATTAGGACATTTTAGAAAATGCTTTTTAAAAATCCTTTTTTAAATATATGGCCAATAATATGTATAGTTACAGAAATAGATTTATTTTCCTGGTTCACCAAACTAGTCTTTTATATTACAAATAATGTTAATTGAAGCACTTTTTGACTTAGCAAGCTATAGCAAAATATAAAGTAATGGATTCTAATGCCTTGAATCTATGGAGCACATGTTGCATAGATTTAATTTTTGGACCATTAAAAATAATAGTCATGCACTAATGTATACTCATAAATTAGATTTGATCCTTAATTGTGTTTGATCTTTGTTATGATAATATTGAACATCAAAGCTGCAGTTGTGCTTTCCAAATGATCTTTAAAACAAATTTTTTTTATCCTCACCTGAGGACATGATTATTGTTTTTAAAGAGAAGGAGAAAAACATTAACATGAAAGAGAAACATTGATTGGTTGCCTTTTGTAGGTTCCCTGTCTGGGGACTGAACCTGCAACCCAGACATGTGCCCTGACTGGGACTGGAACCCGCGACTTCTTGGTCTATGGGACAGCACTCCAACCAAGTGAGCCACACCACTGGCTAGGGATCAAATAACATTTTATGTAGCTGAATCTTTATAGAAACAAATTGAAGACACAATTGTATTAATAGTAACTTATGAGATACAACAACCAAAACTATTAATAGTAATTAATAGTAATTTTATAACTACTAAACACTTTATTAAAAGAAGGAGCTGGGAGATTTAGTCTACTTTACAGTATGTAACACTAGTACTCATTTAAATAATCTTATTCTCATATACTTTCGCTTATATATAATTTTTTTAAATCAAAATAATCTGCATTTAGTTTTTAATTAATTATCTATGCTCAAAATTTGTGCTTCCTTTTTTATTTTATCTTTTACAAATGCCAAATACATATTTCTTTCAAAGTACTGTCACATATGTTACCTGATTTGCTCCTTTGACAGCTCTGTAGGGTGGTTTGGTCAGGGGTCACATTCCCCATTTTCTAGGTGAGGAAACTAAGGTCATATATACCTAGTAATTCATGAACCTAGGATTAAAGCCTAGGGAGTCAGCTCTTATCGTATTGTGAGGTTCTCTGTCTGGAGGTGGGTTAGGGGAGTATGGAGGGGAGAAAATGTCGGGAGCAGGGAATGGATTTAAATGACTAAGGCCTGTAAGGTTCAGTCCACCCAACTTCTGGATAGGCTTTCATTTGATCTCATAATGGAAGATCAAAAAGCTGCCTCTGTTGCTACTTCATAAGTACAGATATTGATGATTTAGTGGTTTAAATTTAGCTAAGCTATCTTCTCAATGATATTCAATTAAGAATAAACCATTTTTGTCCTTGTGTCTCACTAAGGACATTTTGATTTTTGTAAGAAAAAAAAAATGTGGCCTGCAGACATTTTAGTTTTTTACTGAATTGCTTGCATTTAGATCACAAAGATATGTTATTGCTAATTACTTCATTTTTGCCACCAGATTTAATCCTTTATGTCCTTTTTAAACAAAAGTGTTAAAACCAGTGTCAGTGGATTGGCAAATCCTGTCATCCTTTTTGTCAGATGAGGCACAAATTACCTCCTGTGGCAGTGGATTATTTCCTAGATGGTGTGTGTGTCCACGTGTGGATGGGGATGCAGAATTGGTCCCTTTCTGTTTTGATGGAGAATGGCAGGAAAGGCTGTCCCCTGGGGACTCTGTTCAGGGTTGGGGGATGGAGAGCCTCTCTGCGTGCTCTGGGCAGGTGTGTCATCCTCTGGCCCTTTGGCAAGGCTGCTGCTCAGCTGCTTCCCCCTCCACAGTCCTCTCTGGCCTCCACTTCTTCCATTACTGTTGACCTGGAGGGCACTGACTCACGGGACCGCTCCTTTAATTCCTGGGAGGAGCCCAGTTGGTGTGTGCTACATGACCAGTCCCATCACTCATCTCTGGCTTTCTAGCCCAGCTGTTGGGAGGGAAGGGCTTCTGATCTTTGAGGCACATCATGGAAAATCATGGATCATTACCTTATTTAAAGGCAGGGATCCATACATGTTGTTATGCCTGGATGGACAATTCCAATGTAGCTTTCCTTGAACGCCAGAAAATCATGTTTTTGTCTCTTTTTTAAAAAAGATTTTATTTATTTTTAGAGAGAGGGGAAGGGAGAGAGCAAGAGAGGGAGAGAAGCATCAATGTGTGGTTGCCTCTCACACGTCCCCTACTGGGGACCTGGCCTGCAACCCAGGCATGTGCCATAACTGGGAATAGAACCAGAGACCCCTTGATTCATAGGCCAGCACTCAATCCACTGAGCCGCACCAGACAGGGCTGTTTTTGTCTTCTGACCTAGTTTATTCATGGTGCAAACACTCTCTTATGATTGGTACAAGGTCTGTGTGTGTGGGTGTATGCATATGTGTGTTGGATTATACCTATCTTTATAATTGAATAAAAGGCTGCTATTTCTTTCTTCTTATCTAGTGCTTTCCTCTCTATTCCCTGTTCTCATTGGCTTGTGACATCTTTCCAGATGAGCAGATAATAAAAGAAAATTTATTTGGGTTGAAGTTCTGGTGTCTGTGCTTAAACCAAAAGGATTGGCTGCAGAAAGGATTGGTTGGAATTTAGGGGAAACCTGGAAATACCTGAGTGCCTATCAATGGAGGAATTTAACATTCTGCCTAGTCTCAAGGAGTAACTTGTCACTACTTCCTTTCCCCTGCCTCAGCCGTTCCAAGGTCTAGGGAGCTGTCAGGGGAGACAGGTGGTCCATGGTGATGGCAGGGCTGAGGAAGATGAGGAGGAAACTTTTGTGGGGACTGACAATGTTTAGGGTCTGGCTGAGTCTGGGCCATCTGTTTACCATCTGTGACTTTTACTCTGGGAAGTTATACTGCAGTAGGATCAAGATTTTGTTTTTCTAAAACCCCATAAGATCATGCAAAGAAATCTGCAAGGAAAAGGCATGGGCTTTGGTGTCAGGTGGATCTGGGTTTGCATATGCTTTGCTGTGTAATAGTTGTGAGACTTTGAGCACAGCTGAACTCTTTGACACTCTGTTTTCCCATCTGTGAAATGGGGACAGTTGTGCCAAATTTTTAAGGATTGATTGAGGTGGATTAAATGAGACAATATATATATAGCACAGTGACTGGTAGAAAGCAAGTGCTCAAAGAATCTTAACTACTTAACACTTGCCAATTGTGGGATGTTGGTTGAAATAGTTTGGAAGGGGACAAATAATTACCTCTTTTACTTGAATTTCTAAATCCTCAAATCCACAAATTTAAGTTTATTTTCTCCCTCCTCCCCAGTCCCTCAACACACACAGCTGTAAGCATTGTGCTTTTGTGTGTGGTGGTTTCTACAGTTAAGTTAAGCTCGCCCTGTTTTTCACTGCTGTTGCTGTATACTTTAAAGGGAGCTGACATTTCTGTTGGGAAGGAGGTAAACCAGCCTTTACTAAATGCTTCATTTATGCCAGACCAGATGGAAGTCCTTTATCTGGTGGAATGCTGCTTTATAGGAAAAAAGAACTTTTGACTAACTTCTGTTAAATTTCTAAGGTTAATTTAGTTGGAATCAGTGTTTTGTCAACTTGATCAATGTCAGTAATTATAATATAAAGTAAATAAAATGTGCAACACTAGTATTTAAAAAAAGTTTTTTATCCTCACCTGAGGACATTCCTTCTTTGCTTTTAGCAGGGGTTGGGGGAGTAGGGAGGGGGAGAAATCAGTTGCTTTTTTGTCCACATCTCTGACCAGGAATCAAACCCACAACCTGGGCATGTGCCCTGATCGGAAATTGAACCTGCGACCTTTTGGCCAATGGGAGAAGCTCCAACCAACTGAGCCACACTGGCCAAGGAGCAACAGTGGTATTTTTGATGGTGTTCAATGGAGTCTTGTGTATATTCCCTGTTATTCTGCATGGACTGGCTATGGCTGTATCACCAATGTCTCACAGAGTATGGAAGACTGCAGTGATTTATTGCATGAACAGATGAAGCAGAAGTTTTGGCATCTCTTGAGTCGTTTATAATTTAGATGGCAAAATAGAAACATTCCATGTAAATATTTAAGAATTCAGGTTAGCACAGTTTGAAGCAATAAGGTACACTTACACTATTTGCTTAGGACGTTAAATTCAAAAGAGTTTGAAGTGAGGGTGGAGCTATCAGGGAAGGAGTAGAATTTTAGGGAAGCAGAAGTAGAGTCTTTTGAGATGAAACAGGGACTTATACATATTTGTCTCATTGTTCTTTCCCCATAAGTATCCCCTGAAACACAGTTATCACTCTTCAAATTAGATTTAACAGTGCTTGTCTCACTGCTCTTGTCTAAGGTGGGTTTTCTTTCCTTCTTTACCTTGAATATTTTTTGTTGGAACTGAACATGTTCCATAGGATTGGAAACTATTTTCTCTAGAGCTGTTACCTTTCCTAAATTAGTACTGGTATGTCTTCAACATGTTCACCCAACTTTAGGACTAAATTAGTATTTCTTAGCATCTAGGCATAGAACACAGTTTTTAAAGTTTTAAGGGCTATAATTGTTCTAAATGAATGTAAAAATCTATTCAAATGAATATATAGTGATACCACATGTGTAATGGTTGTATTTTTAAAATTATCTGTAGAAAGCAAATGTGAAGTATACATTAGGACCACAAACACAAGTGGATTGGAGGAGAGGGAGGTACAAAGAACATGTACAGGTGGTTCCAGATTTGCAGGACCAGAAGGTCTCCCCAGTGCTGTGTTTGACATCATAATCCCACTGTTATTAAAGTCTGATGCAGCGTAGGCTTCTTAGTGAGATGTTTGAAACCCTGATAAACACAGGGTGGTATTACAAGGTATTTGAAAAGTGTATTATGAAATGAGATCTCACTGCATTTTATTAGGCACCATGGCATATTAGTTAAGAGCTTGGGCTCTGGGTCTATTGCTTGTTCAAATCCTATTGCTGCCACTCACTGGCTTTGCAACTGTGGGCAAATTGTTTAACTTCATTGTCTTTATTTTTTTTAATTCCTTAAATGCAGATAATGATAACATCTACCTCATAGAGTTGTTGGAACATCAAATATGGCAATGATGGAAGTTTTTGGCACTGTATTTAACACAAAGTAACATTGAGTAAATGTGAATTATTAGGGTGGTTATTTCAATGAAACTAAATAAAATAAATTTTAAAAGATTTTATTTATTTATTTTCAGAGAGAGGGGAAAGGAAGAAGAGAAGAAGAAAAACTTTGTTTAGTTGCCTCTCACATGCCCCCAGTGGGGGACCTGCCCCACAACCCAGGCATGTGCCCTGACTGGGAATCAAATCTGTGACCCTCTGGTTCACAGTCTGGCACTCAATCCACGGAGCCACACTAGCCAGGGCTAAACAAAATAATTTTTAACTTGCCAATAAACACAAAAATCAATGTCTGTGAATATTTGGACTGAAGGAGGAAACACGTGAACCTTAGAAAGGCAGAGGGTGGCCACGAATGAGAAATCATCAATGATTCTGCTACATCTGGAAAGGATTGTCAGAGCCTTCTTCAGCCAGTTAGGACTAGTAGGTCTTTCAGCATTCATAAGTGGTATATTGAGCACCTATCATGTGTCAGGCCAAGTTCTGGGGATCAAAACAAATAAGACAGTATCTGGAGGAAAAAGAAATAAACACAAGTATAAGCTGAATCCTAGCTTGATTTCCCTGTAGGCTTGCTTAGGACTGCGATTCTTTCCTGGAGGGAAGAGTTTCCATCCACTATTAGAAAAAAGAGAGCATGAAGTAGCCTGGCGCTGCCTGGGTCACTGCTGGGGAATAAACTTGCAGATGTGGTCAGACTCCCGTTGGGTTAGATGGTGGGGAGAGGGGGAGGCAGTGGGAGGAGCTAGCCCCTAGGTGTGGGTCCACATGTGTTGAGGGAGATCATGATTGGCAGCAAAGATCTGGCTGCAGTCTAAAGAGTCCAACTTTAGTTCTCACAAGGACGACATTGTCCCAGGCAGGTCCTGTATATCTCATTACCTCAGCCAGAGAGAGCAGTCGTGCTTGAGTGATGGTGAGGTGATAGTTTTTTCTGCTTTGAATGGGATTTTAAAATATTTTGGGGTTTGACTTCTAATAGGATTCTGAATCTCAGCAATTTTTTTATTGTTGACACTATTACAGATGTCCTCCATTTCCCCCATTTTGCCCACCTTCACTCAGCCCCCGCCCCTCCTCTCCTGGCCTGCACCACACTATTGTCAGCAAATTTTTAAATTGAAGAATCACTCTAGATTAAAAACTCTTTGTAGATTTGTTACATTTTTAGAATGTTGCTAATTACTTTAAGCATTTTTTTTTTAACTTTTGTATTGCTGCTCTACCCTGGAGAGACTGCAAGATGATTGTCAGCTCCTGAAGGAGGGATGGAAAGATGCTCTGTTTGTTGCCATACTTAGGTTGGGGAGTAAGAAGGACTCACATTTGAGGGGCTGCTACTCTGTGCCAGAGGCTCAGCAAGTCCAAGAGGCTTAGCCAGTACAGCATAGCTAATGAGCGGGCATGCCGACCCAGAGGCAGGACTTCAGGGCCCAGATTCTCTTTGAGCTGGTAATATTGTGCTGGGGTGAACCATATGGAATCACCACTTCTGTATATTAAAATAGTCCCATATTGGCAATTTCATATGATTCCACTGAATATTTAAGAAATAATGTGATACTTTGCAGAGATTTTTGCAAAGGTCTATACATAGTTTACTGTCTTGTCCAATATGGGGTCTTCACAAGGTGACTCGGTTGCTTCACATTCCAGGGGTACTCAGAGCCTAGTCAGCAGGCATGTAATATGCTCACCACAGCTCTGACTCCATCTCCTCTTCATCAGTTTAGCCATCAACAGTTACGGCATTTTCACAAAACAGCTATCGGTAAGCACACACATAGAATATTATTTTGTTTAGAACATCTAATATTTTACCAGGATTCAAAGGGGAGCTTCTGTCTTAAGTAGAAGGATCTTTTTCCTTTGACTGATTGCTAAATGGATAGAGCCCGTGAAAGGATCTTTTTTTTTTTCCTGGGGATTTCTTGTTCAAACAGAATTGGTTGTATCCACATTAGTAAAGCCATGTTAATATGGGCTGCTGGCCAGATTGTGAAAATAGCCTCATTATATTGAACTGGATGTCATAATGGTACCCATTAAGTTGGGATTCTCTCTGTGTTTGTACTTTTAAACCCAAGTCCCTTGCCACTTTTTACATCTCTCAGAGAAAAGCAACATTCGCTGGTAACGCAGTCTGAGAACGTGCTGTCTCGCCTCCCCCTACTAAAAACCATTACAAAAACAGATTCCTTGGTTCTGAGCATTTTCAGGGGTTGGTGGCTTGCTGTTGCTCTTCAATCATTCATTTTACTCTCTGTGCTTGTGATGACTGTAATGTGTTGTGGTTGCTGAAGGTAAGAACTCACGAGAATTAACTTCCTTCAACACTCCCATTAATTGGTATTGGTGTCTACATATACAACAGGAAAAGAGCAGCTGTTTCTCAGAACTAACCAAATGCAACATAAGGCTTTTCTTTTTGGTTTTTATAAGCTGTTAAGAGACTTACAGTGTTGGAAGTCACCGCCTTTCTATTAGCTGTTGAAATCTTACTACAGTCCTGACAAAGTGAAGTCGTTCTTGTGCTGGATTCGGGAAAGGGACCCCTGCAGGGTTAGAGCTCAGGAGAGCTGGCGGGCTGAAGCCCGTGAGAAGGAGGGTGGAGTGGGTGTCCATTTTATTCCTCCAATTAGAGCAGTTAAAGAAATGGCAAAGTGCAGGGTAGCATTTTATTGTGAGGGCTAATTGAAAACCAAAAGGAAATATTTAGAGAGGCTACGTGGCATTTTACATTATAATCTCTTTTCTCTTTGTGTCTCTTTGTCAACTCAATAGGGCCTTCATTATAAACAAATTTCTATCATTAGAATCAGCTTAATTTCTGATGCTATAATTAAGAATATGGTAAGAAATGTTGCAGAGTGTATTTCTCCCTATGGCAAACAGGACGGTTCTTGCATTGGCTCAGCAAATATTTCCCCAGTACCTTCTCTGTGCTAGGGCTATGTGTGACCAAGACAGACATGATCCCTTCTCTCATAGAGCATACATTTTAGTGGGAAAAAAATAGATAGCACTTATAAACAAATATATTATATAAAATTAGGGAATGAAAGGAAAAAAAATAAGCAGGACAAAGAGTTGAGAGTGGTTAGGGAAGTTTTCCCTGAAGATTCCTGAATGGAGGGAAGCAGCTATGTTGAGACCGCAAGGAGAGCATTCTGGTGTGA
The DNA here is from genome assembly GCF_021234165.1 of Pteronotus mesoamericanus. NCBI lineage: Eukaryota > Metazoa > Chordata > Mammalia > Chiroptera > Mormoopidae > Pteronotus > Pteronotus mesoamericanus. The sequence goes on along the minus strand of NW_026555085.1, from coordinate 56,504,536 downwards.
GAAAGCAAGTGCAAAGGCCCTGAGGCAGAAACCAGCTTGGCAAGTTGATGAACAGAGAAGGTCACTGGCTGGAGTGGAGAAAGGCAATGGGAGAACAGAAGGTGATATGTTAGGATAGTAGAGTCAGACAATTTTGGGTCTTGATGGTTTTGGGAAGCCACTGGAGAGTTATGAACAAAGGCATGGCATGAGCTAATTTAAGCTATGAAAATATCATTCTGGCTGGTGTGAAGAATAGGGTTTGGGGAGGGTGAAGGGCAGAAGGAGGGAGAACAGCTGGGAAGTGATTGTAATTGCCCAGGTGAGAGAAGATAATGACTTGAAAGAAGGAGGTAGTGAAAAGTCAGATTGAGGATATGTTTTGAAGATAGCTGGGGTTTGCTGATGGATTAGGAATGAATTGTGAAAAAAAGAATGAGTCAGGAATAGCACCTAGGTTTCTAGCCTGAGCAACTGAGGTGAATGGTGAGAAGAGACAAATTCGTGGGAATGCTTAATTTGAGATGCCTGTCTCTTATCTGAGTGGACGTTTGGTGTAGATGGCTGGATCTGAGTGTCTGTGCAGTTTAAATTCCTGGCTGGAGATTGGAAATTTAAAGCCAGTAGAGTGGATGAGATCACTAGAAAGTGGGTGTTAACAGAGAAGCCACCCGAAGACCAAGCTCTAAGGCTCTCCTGTGTTATGGGGTCTGTAGGATAGAAGGTGCCCAAAAGGAGGCTGAGAGGAATGAAAGTAGTTTGGTGAAAGATAGGCAGTGAGGTCAGGCAGTAGGGAAAGTGCGAACTTGGTCTTTGGAACAGTGTCCTCCCTTTTCAGTGGTTTTTCATCTTCTCTGTGGTGCCCTTTCACCAGATTCCTTTAGTTTTTCTCATCCCAGATAACAACTGCTCTAGTTCTCAAAGTATGGCCTCATGATTGGCGGCATCAGTGCCACCCGGGATCAAGGGGTTGTTAAAAATGAAAACTGTGGGTTCCACCCTGGACTTACAAATGAGAAGCTCTAAGGGGCAGAGCCCAGTAGGTTGTGTTTTAATAATAAACTTCTCAGGTACTTCTGATGCATGGTAAAGTTTGAGAACTACTGCTCTAGGGAAAAGAACTGTTGAAATGAATCAATGAAAAATAACAGATGAGGGTAACTTTATTATTCCTTTCTGAGCCATCTGTCTAAAGCCAAAGAAATAAATATCTAATACTAGATTTTAAACATCAGTCAGTAGGCCATTATGGAGAAATCTTCATGAGTGGGTCAAGAAACCTTCTTAAATCCTATAAATATTAAAAACAGGTAGCTGCCTATTATATTTTTGGTAATGGATTCTATTGGTAACTATATATTTTATATGGAACTATACAAGCTCTCTGACTTTAAATATAAAGACAATGAAAAATTTGGCATTTTGGTGGACAATCCAAAATCTCTAGCAACAATTTAGAAATTATTTTGGTTAAACACAGCATTTCTACAAGGCAATTGCAAATAGTGTCTGAATTCTGAGGCACATAATAATAATGGTAGAACATTTGTGGAATTGTGAATTTTTATTCATAAAATACATCTCAAATTTATTTTAGCCATTTAAATAATAGAGTTTAATGTATATTTAGTCAAGCATTATAGTAGTAAGGGCTTAAAGAGATTAGAAATAAATGAATCCAATTAAAGAATGTCTGTGAGATTTGATATGTCATAGGTATGGATGAAGTGTTTGCATAGCAACTGTAAAGAAACCATTAATGATTAACCATCTATAAGAGGTTTAATCAAGAATAAATAATATAGGATCTATTTTAAAATATTTAAGTTAAACAAGTGAAGATTTGTACATTCGAAAACATAGCATCAGGCCATCATTTTGGATGCATTGTTTCCCTAGGGAGTTCGAAGTCTGAGGGTCTACTTCTCTATTGTCTGCAGAAATGCCAGTGTTTTTATATTGCGCAGGTAAGAGCAGAGCTTCCAAGAGTGCTGTGAGGTTTGGCCTTGTTGGGTCTCCCCATGCAAAGCCTTGTAGGGAATTTGGGGACCCTGTGGCTTATGAACCTGGGATCGAGATTTTCCAGTGTTTTAGGAAAGTTATTTCTTTATGAGTACTGGTACCTTTTCTGTTCCTGAAGTTTGTGTGGAGTTAAAAATTGGAGCTGTAGTTCTTTCACCCTCTCTGACAAAAGACATATTTAGGGTTTAGGAATCAGCTTTGTTAGGGTCAGAAGAACTAGGTAAGAAAGCTGTTTCTGTGGGAATAAAACTTCAACCTCATACAAGGTGGTAGGTGGTGGGTTCCCCTATAGCTTCTCTATCTTAGGCACTGGAAAAATTTTTAAGGGGAACATACATTTGAAAAACACCAGCTTAATAAATGACAAGGAAGGAGAGGGAGCTGGACTCTGAGGGTGGGGGGGTAAGAAAGAATGGAGGAGAAGGGAGATGGAAAAGAGGAGGCCAGAATAATGTGTGCATTTTATTTGTAGAAAAATTTAAAAAGTAAGAAAAACTTGGTTGAAATTAGTATTGCTTTTTCTTTCTTTTTATTTAGCTCTCCTTCCACCACTCCACAATAGGCTAAAATTCAGGTTCTGATTATGGGAGAAGAGACTCATAGTTTTTAATATATACCTTTGATGAAAGAGGCAGCACATTTTGCATTTAGTTTGTTCAGATCTAACCTTTAAACACCAGCTTCCATCCACTCCCTTCTCCTCAATAAAAGAAGAAACAGGAAAGCTATAACAGCAATAGAATTTGAAACTTAGACCTGGAGGATTCAAAAATATGCCTAAAACTTTAGCAGCTAAATATAGACTATATTCCCAAGCATTAAAAAATGAAGTTCCTGAGAAAAAGAAATATGGCTCCAAAGTAGGGTTTACTCCATTTAAACAATGACGAATATGCTATCTATGACTCACATGAAACTAAGTTGTTTTAAAAAACTACATGGCAAGAGTTTCTATTTTTTTCAATTATAAGTAATAGTTTAAGTTATATCTTCCAAAGAAGGAAATATAAAGTCATACAGTTCACATGAGAGCCTTTAGAAACAGATAATTCTGTAAGATGGGAGGGATAGAAAAGACAGCAGAAAGTAAGTGAAATGTATAGACACTGAGAGAGCATATGGTCATTTGGACATTGAAAAATGGTAAATGGTGCACCTGAGAACTTGAACCCATGGGAAAGAAGTTTAATAGTGCTTGATCTTTTGCTGTTTAATACTATTCACAAAGAGTAAACCCTGGAAATGTAAAGAAAAGGAATTTGGGAACCATTTCAATATGAAGTGAGAGTACCTAAAATTTGCCTCAGTTTTTTTTAAGGAAATAATTTTTCTGATTATAAAAGTAATACAGGTTTATTCTAGAAAAATTTAACATAATGCAGAGAAGTATAAAGAAAAAATACAGTACATCGTTAATCTATTTTCTAGATATCCACTATCGACATTTTAGTTTTTTGCCTTTGCTACATGTACATGCATATAGAGTACGTGTTACATATATGTGTATATATGATACATGTTAATTTTAAAAGATAAATTTTCACTTTATTAATAGCTTTTTTTTATGTTATTAGAGTAACAAAATTTAATGACTGAATAATATTTTATCACATTGGTATGCCATAACTAAATAATGTTTATATTGGTTATTATTTTTATTTATAAATGTCTTATTATTTACAGTGAATTATAAGAAGTTACGTTGATAACATCCTTGTATATAGACTTTTGATGTGTTTCTCTGATTATTTTCATAAGATATATTCCTAAAAGTGCAATTACTGGATTTAAAGCATGGACATTCTTAAGACTCTTGATAAACACGTCCAGTATACTCCCTTACCAACTGTATATAAGAATGCCCATTTATTCCAGCTTATTTTCATTGGGATTTATTGTTATTAAAAAAAAAAGAATCTGCCCTGGCCTGTGTGGCTTATTTGGTTGGGTGTCGTCCTGCAAACTGAAAGTTTGTGGGTTTAATTTCTGGTCGACGCACATACCTATATTGCGGGTTCAGTCCCTGGTTGGGGTGCGTACAAAAAACAACCAATCAATGTTTCTCTCTCACATCGATATTTCTCTTTCTTCCTTGCCCCCTCGCTCTTAAAAAAAGTCTCTGCCGATTCAAAAGGCAAAATGGCTAAATTCATATAGGTTATTACTAGTGAGACTAACACTTTAAAAATTATTTAGCAATTTGTGCATTGTTTACATCCTTTTCTTATTTTCCTATTGTATTATCACCATTTGTAGAAGTTATATCTCTGGTGGTTTGAAGTACAATACTATTCCTTCTCACTCCTTCAATACATGTCTAACAGTTTCAAGTAAATGGCTGAGGATTAAATTAATTCAGTATTTTAGTTTGCCTAAATATCACATATGCCTTGCCTGAATTATAACTTCATAAAAATTAAGTGCATTGTATTAATATACATAACAAAAAATAGTAACTTATAATTCATTTCTTTGATTTAAGACCTCACAGAATTTCAGAATGATCAACGTTAATTATATACTGGGAATTAAAAAAACCCTTCACATAAATTTGCTTACTTAGCAGGTATCTCTTTCTTATTTATGCAGAAAGATTTGCCAGTTTTTTGAATTTCCAATTATTTGGATTTGAGATGAGTAAGTTTATTGCAATGAGAATTATTTTGTTAATCACTTGCAAATATCTGTTCTCTGTGAGATATTGTGCTAGACAGCAAGTAGAGATTGTTATGAGAGGGAATTCAGGAGGTTGTTGTTAAGATATGCCGTTCATCACACTGTGAGACAGAACTGGAAGTGCCACATGGGTAGGAAAGACGGTAAATAATATAGGAGCTCAAGGGAAGGAGCAGGAAGGAATCCTGGTGGCCCGTGGGAATGAGTAAACAAATTCAGATGCAGTGTGGTAGCAGGTCTGGATTTAGCTATATTTCAGTTGTGTCACGGGGTGATTCAAAGGTATAACACAAGCCCTGTCATGAGGATAGTTGACTTTGCCACATCTTAACACTTCACAGCTTTTGATTTACTTTTCGGTTGTTATTGTTTGCACCCATGTTTTTCCTTCTTGAAATCACAGTGTGATAGTAGACTGTGCCTAAGCCATCCCTTACCTTTGTGTGCCATCCACTCTATAGTGTGCTGGAGGAAACCTACAAAATGGAGGGAAAGGCATTTTTGGGAAGAGGCAATATTTATGTAACACCAAAGACTTTTTTGAGAACTACTGAAACCACCAAATCAAATGGAGAAAATCACAAGGAGCAAACACAAATCCACTTATTAGTGTGACACTATTACATTTCACAAGGGTGCCTGAGCCTAATTTCCTAGCAGGCTGTCCTAGTCTGGGATCCCCTTGCCACATGGAATCCTCCTCATCAGCTCTCTCTGCTGGGCTCCATGGGATCTTTAAAATGAAGTAATGAAGTAGGTCTCTCCACTCCGGAGGTGGATCCAGTGGAGAGGCAGGAACTCTGCCAGAATTCAAAGAAGGTCATGCACTTCATGTAACAGTGACTCTAGAATCCAATTAAAAAGTTTAGTATTAAGGCACAGTCATTCCCACTTAATCCGATCATGGTTTAATGCAATCCTCTGCTTATTTCAGTCAGTGCCTTTGGAGCCAAATCAATTGTATGTCTTTGTTTCCACATTTTCCTCAGTAATTTGATCACCTTCAGCTGTTTAAAAAAATAGCTCATTTGGGAAATCTGGCAACATTTTTTAAAGAATTGCCACATAACATAAAGTCAACAAAGAAACTCCAAAATGGCCAGCTCCAAAGCTGATGGTACAAGAAGCCAAACTCAGTTGTCTAAAATGGAAGTAGAATAGGGTGTGGCAAATTGCAGAGGAAAATTCTTGCAAAGAACTTTTACTCAGCAGGAACTGATAAAATATTGTTACCCTTTCTCTGTGCATTCATTCCAATTCACTTAAAGACTGCAAATGTGTTAGTGCTACTTTTAACATTGTGGAGGCATGTTTCCCACTTGAAATGATAGAAATATTTATGCATTTCTCCGAAGCTGATAGTACCTTTTAGTGGCGAAGGTACCTCCTATTTGCTTTGCATGGGTGTCACACTGAGTTTTCTACACAGCAAGGTGGTATTTACCTCGTAAGTGGGTTTGGCATATTTCTTAAGGGAATGCCAGAAGGCCAATGATGCACAAATGGGTCCTTTTATTTTATTGGAATTTGAGTAATTCCAAATGTGTACATGACTATTATAAAATTTAGAGTAGACTCAGATGGTTAATTCTGCAAATTGAATGATTTCTGACTGTCCATAATGAAATAAGAGGATTACTTTGGTCTGTGCAAATATGGGTGAGATTGACAAGCTGCGTGTTTTAGTGATTGCAAATTACCCATTTCACACTGCTTTCAGAGCTGAGGTACTTGTGGATGTCCGCAGCTCTGATACAAGTCATTAAAGGGAGAAGAGAAAACAAACGTAGATTGGTATCCGTAGCTATTTCAAAAATGTGCCAGAAGGTGCATGCTATAGTTCTTCTTTCAATATGCCATTCATGTTTGGGAGAACTGAATGAGAGAGATGGTTACCTATGGAATCCCAAACAGAGTCAGTGTGGCACTTTCAAGAAAGCTGCAGAAGTACAGCAGGCTGTGTCCTTCCTTTGTTTAAGTCAGTTAAGTCAAATTCCTCACCATACTCACTTTAGAGTCTAAGTCCTGTGTGCCCAAGTATTTTATTTTGTCCAGCTCCATAGGGAAGCATTGATATGCGTACCCCTAATTTTGTTATGCATATAGCTAACTTTGAGGATGTGTGTGATACCAGAACATGCCTCACTGAGGGGAAGGGAGAGAGGTAGGGCCAGACTCTTCTTTGTTTCTGAGTCTGGAGGAGGGAAATGGAACTCGTAATGTGATTCCTATAAGCAGCTAGCCCTTTAATCTATACAAATGAAATACTCAATTTAATAGAATTCTAAAAATAAAACAAATGCTTTGTTCTTAGTGAATTTGCCATTCAGAGCTCCTCTTGGCAGCACATCAACCGTACTTGAAATGTCTTTAAGTGGGTATTTTTTTTATTGTGCTTTTCATCTGAACACATCTTTTGAGCTGTTAGACTTTTGAACAGGCTGAACTCTTCTCGGAGTGTTGGGTCTGTGTTGTTTAAGGTCCTCATTTGCTGACTAAGCAATAAAGAACTTACCTTAATAAGTATTTTGGCTGTAGAGTTTAGAGGCCAAAAACTAATAGAGCAAATTAAAATGAGTTTGGGGTAGAAAAAAATTCAGTATAAGGAGGTGTTTGTGATGAAATGGATTACAATTTCTATGAAAATGAAGCTATTGTTCTTGGGAAATTGTGGGTGAAAAAGTGCCACAGAATGTGGGAGTTAAGAAATAATACTCACTATATATTGAGCATTTACTATGTTCTAGGTACTGTGTTATGAGTTTTTCATATAATATTTAATCTAAACCTCACTGCATCCCTATGAGTGATAATGAGGAAATCGGGGTCTAAATGGGTTATTACCTAGAAAGTGGCTCAAACCCTGACTTCATGGCCTTCTCTAAAGTGTGGTGGATTCTTTTTGGTAGTTTTTGATGTGCATCAAAATGTTAAACATTTTTATGAATTTATTAACAGATATGCATAAATCATATTTTTTAGAGCTTTCATATCAATATTTAGAATTTCAAATCATTTGCTGGTTTTAAAATGTTATTTAAGATTTCATTTGGAATATTTCTGTCATTGGAAGCAAAATTTATGTAAAAATTTTGGAAAAACTTTTTCAATTAGTTGAGATGCATGCTTGTGGAGTTTGAAAGTATGCAAGAGAACAATGAATTCTTGTTAACTCTGTGCTTGTGGCCATGAAGTTCCTGTGCTAAAATGTTGCATTAAGAGTGAGTGTACAAAATTGCTTAGCTATATTTTCAGGAGTGCATGATTTTTGCTGTCAGGCTAGGTCCTGTCAGGCAGAGACTGGATGAATACTCTGCTGTCCAGTGGACCGGATCACATTTGACACAGAAGATGCCCAAGCGTTGGTTGGAAACCTACTGTCAGAGCTCAGCTTCCCTGGCTCACTGTCACACACATGTGACCTCAGGGCAGGTGGTGGGGAGGAGGGGACTTACAGCCATGAGGGTCTTTTGCCGCAGAGAAAGGCTGTTGGGTTACAAGTTATTAGCAGTTATTGGGGTAAACAATTCTTTTCTGTTTGCAACTGTATCTTTTTCCTCTTCCATCTATGAAAAATAGTGTACAAATAGTATTGGAATACAACAAAATCACCTTTGAGTCTTGTCCTCTAAGAACTGAGAATCCACTGGGACAGATAGCACATAATCACTTGAAAAATAAGGTTAGAGGAGGAAAAAAGGTAATTTCTGGTTCCCTCCATACTTCCCTCTGGAACTGGCCCTGGTGCCTTCTTCATGGAGATAGTGACTTATTCCTTCTGCTCATTGATATCTCTGTGAGCCCCAGAACAGAGCCTGCACAGAGACACTCAGTAAACATGTATTGAAGGAGTTAATGGGGTTAGATGTCAGGAGGGGTTCCATAGAGGCAAAGGGGATTTAAGATAGTTCTTTATGAAAGGATTTTATAGGTACATATTGGGGGAGAGGGAGAGTCAGGAAAATATAAGGTCAGTATGGGGAGAACTATTTTGGATGAAGTGAGGAGCTGATGAAGGAAAATTTTGAAATATTGTCAGATATATAGGTGGGAGCCACCTTTTCACATTTTGGAGGGCACTGAATTTCTGACCAAGGAGTGTTTGGAGTCTATGTTGTGAGTTGTCCTCAGTTGGAGTTGATTAGAACAGTGGAGCAGACCAGGCTTGTGACCAGACTGCCCAAGCCTGAAAGACAAAGTGCGTGCCCACATTCTAAATGTCTGTTGCTCACGGAGGAGGCTTTTTTTTGTTTATTTTTTTTTCTTGCACTGAGTAGATGGGTTATCTGATATGAAGCCATTGTGGTTTGCTAATATATATCACTAGACTGTTGTTTGTGGTAGTGATATTATTGAACCTGTTTTATTTGGTTTCTATTCCTAGTCACTTGAGGGACTCCTTGCCAGAATCATAGTTTTGCTTTTGCCTGGTCTTTCAGTAGGAGAACAAATAGGGGGAAAGAAAAAAAGGTAAATGGATATTTGCTGATCCATGGAAATCTGCCAGTCACTTTTTCATATATAATGTTACTAGTTTATTATATTTCATATACCAATCCTAATCCAAAGAGTAGTAAAATACATATAAAAATTTTTAAAAGGTGAACCAATTAGAGAAAAGGAAAAATAATATAAGAAAAATAATGGAAGCCAGTGGAGTTCATTGCACAAAATGCCTGCCATGAGGACTTGCTAGAGGTGGTTACAAATTGGACCCAGAGCTTGGGGCTTTTTGACTTCCAATGCAGAGAACAATGCAGAGAGATGAGTTATGTGATTCACAGTGTTCATGAAATAAAAAAGAAATCATATACCCAGGTGCAGCCCAGCTAGTTCTTGAACCTGAGGGAAAGTGGTCCCATGAGTCCTTATAAAGAAGACTCTGAAGCATTTTATTTTTGCCAGTGGGAAGGGTTGATATCCTCTTGCCAAAACCAAGGAGTCAGACGAGATGCCCTGCTGCCCAGAAGGGGACTGAGGTGGGAGCTGTGGGCAGGGCCAAGGATGTGGTCTTCAGCCCCTAAATACTTCAAGCAGTAGCTTTGCGATGGCCTCTCTGAGATACACACTTTACTCCCTTCCTATCAGTCTGCAGGTGTGTTTGTTTATTTGTTTACCATCTTTTCCCAAATAGATTATACTCTGCACAAGGGCAGAGGCTTTACATTTCTTACTCTTCTTTCATCACCACATAGCACAAAATCTGCTATATATTAGGAGCATAATAAATATTTATTGAATGAAAGAAGGAATGGAAAAAAACAGTGATAAAATATACCCTAAGGTAACTGAATTAGTTAGGGATATTTAACTTACTTATAAACCAGGTTACATTAGTTTCCTAGCTATAAGAATATATGGAATGTTTATCTGAATTATTGATCTTGGAACTGCTGATAGAAGATATTCTTCTTGCCAATAATCAGATAGCATCAGATGGCCAGTTGTCTGTGGAGTTTACCGCACACAGAAAATGTTCAGAGTAGGTTTTGGAACCATGTCACCAATGAGAACACAAAAACTCAGAGATTGAATTTTTTTTCCTACTTATAAAAATAAGGAAAAAAAATTTAGTGAAGAAATTTTTATGAGCATATAATATAATTTCTTTGTAGTATAGGCGGCAGCTGTATTCACACACATTAGTTAAATGTTAGGCATTTCTAAAATAATCAAGGTGTTTGTGGAAACCAGTTATATAGACAACTACTGCTTGCTTCCTTTTCAAATACTGATTACTGTCGTTCCTGGTGAGAGAATGTATGAATTCCATTGCCTCTGGTGGCTGATGAAGGGCTATGTTCTCCTACCCCACAGGGACACGGAGTACAAAGGGCTACAGCTCTCCCTGGATCAGATCTCAGCCTCCAAACCAACCTTCTCATATGCCAGCAGCTCTACGCCTACCATGCCTGACAGCAGGAAGGGGGCCAAGTCCAGACTCTCCAGTTCAAAGTCAAAATCCAGGACTTCCCCATATCCTCAGGTATGTGCATTGCCGTATTGCCAGTTTCTTTTCTTGGGACCTGGTTTGGTCTCGTTGTGGAGGAAGTATGATAACTGTTTGAAATGAATTACCTGGTTTTAATTAATTTGAAACTTCAAAAAGTCTGGAAAGCTTTCTAAAACTATTTATATCTTTTTTTCCTTTCTTTAAATTAACTGTGCTAGTAAAAATTTGAAATGATCTTGTGGTTTACTGCTTTTATATAAAGGTTGTGAGAGTCTCAGTTTGCAATTGGGACCATAACTTTGTTATTCCAAGGAGATTGGTCACAAAATTTGCCCCTGCAATGATTAACTAGAAAGATGGAGCCAGCATAGCAAAATACGGGAGACAAGAGCTTGATGTAGAAGAAGTGAGTCTTAGGATAGGAACTGAAGTCAAAGGAAATTAGAGAAGTGAAGGCAAAAGACCAAGGATGCATTTCATCATGAGATTTGAGCACAGATGGGCTTTTTATGGGGAGGAGTGAAGCAGAGAGGGCTTTCCAGATGGCAGGAGTGGTAGGAAAAGCAACTCTTCTCATCTTTGCAAATGGTGAGCTGATGAGACCCAGAGAAGGCATTCCAGAAATAAACCCTGCGCGATACAAAGATGAGTCCAGATTTTGGAAGGAAAAAATTATTTTCTGATCATCAGAAACTAGACTATGTCAAGCTGTGTTCACAGCTCTCTCTGGTCTGAAGGGAGTGGGACAGAACTGGGGCTTCCCCAGTCCCAGTGTTCTGTGACCACTCACCTTCATCCTGCCCTTTAAAGGCAACATATCAAACTGCCTGCAGTTTATTAGAGTAACTTATGAGAAGATTTCTGGGCTAGTATAAAACCAAACTGGATTTGGAGTCATTTCATCAAGGTTATCTCTATTATTTATGTTTTTAATATATTTGTAATGTAAAAATGATAATCTAGGACATACAGAAATGATATTTCCTTACTTATCAGAGCATATTCTGTTGATTTCTGCAAGTGTACTGTTTGAAGAAGTGCCATCGTTGAGCTAATGGTCACTAAGAAGCTACTATGTGCTAGATTATTTTAGTGGCTCAGTATGTGACAATGAGTAGGTCATGGCCCCCAAGAGACTATGTCACATGGTTTAAAGTCTCCCACAAAAGGCCAGAAGACATTTTTCAGGGGATACCTTCTGTTACAAGGACTGAACACTTTACTTATAAGGTGCATTTTAGTTAAAATCGCTCTAGAGGGGGAGTTTTTATTGAACATCTGAGAAGCCTTTCTTATTAGTATCTTGTACCTTGGGAAAAGTTTTATTACCTCTTTACCTGTTTGAAAGGATGGATCATATATTTTGGTAATTCAATACTTAAATATATGGGAGTGTTGGACACATAGATGAAAGAATTTAAATTAGGAAGTACTTAGTTAAGAAGGAGCTTGCCCATTTTACAGAAATTAAACCACAAAAACAAAATCTCCTCATTGAACTTCCAAAGCCTCACTGTCTATGTTTTCTTTCATGCTCAGCTCTTAATGTCTAAAATTTTTATTAGTTTACTCTAACAGTAGAGTAACTACACATTTAAAAAAAATGTTTTTATTGCCATTAGGTTGCCTCTTGTGTGTGTGGGGGGGATGAGTTAATTTGAAAGTTAAATATGTTCCATAGTTAAAAAAAGTAATGCAGAATAGTAGAAAGTAAAAATATTCTCTTTTATACCCTCATTTTCCCTTTACAAAATGGTGCTTTATTCTAGAAATGTTCTATGAGTATAAAAATCATTTATATGCACATACATATGTCTACATAGCATTTCTCTTGACATTAGTGTGTTCATTTTTGTGGTTAATACGTATATAAATTTAGTTCTTAGAATTTTGGCCATATGTCTCATTTGAAAGTGTACAGTCATGAATTAAGTTTATTTAACATCTATGTATCTAGTAAAGGTGATTCTTTAATCGTGTTTACTTTAGATAATCATGGTGCTGGGTCAATCACTGACTACTTGAGTTCCTACTACATGGGTTGCCCATAGACGAGTGAACAGGAATTTGTAATGGATTCCCACCAGGGGAGCAGAGGATCCTCTGGGAACGCACTGGAAAAGCATGACATTGAGGGCAAAGGCAGTACCATTTCTGCTGAAGGAAAACGACTTAGTACCATCATCTTGAATTCCAAATCCTCAGAAATTTTAAAGAAAAAAATAATTTAGCTTCTCAGAAGTCTTATTTGGTTCATATTATCGTTTTATTATTAAGGGATACTTAAGTTGTCATTTTCATGCATTATGTCTTTGACTCAGTAGGTGCTAGCTGAGCACCTGTTATGAAAGACGCTGTCCTGGCCATTGTGGTGAAGGAGGGCAGGAGTTGGGTAAAAGGTGCTGTAATATAAAGAAATGACATGAGAAGTGTCCTTAAGATTTGCAGTACAGTTGGAATAAGCAACCTATTTGAATACATAGTGTATAGGTGATGGTGTATACAAAGGGGTTTATGAGTAGTATCAGCTACTAGGACTCTAGCTTGGATGGCTAGGGAAGGTGTTGTAGGTGATATGGTTTTGAGGGTAGAATTCAGGTACATGGACATAAGGGAAAAGAGGGGACACTTCAGGATGACCAAGATTATGAAGAAATGCAGGAATGTATTGTTCATATGATTGGGCTTGGACATGAAGCGAGGGAGGGTAGGTCCCTGTGGATGTGGACTGGGGTTGATATGCTTGGAAGCATTGCATGATGCTAACTATCTGCTGGGCCAAAGAGTTTAGAGTTTGCTTTGTGGAGAATCGGTAAATGTTTTGAATAGAAAATAAGAGCATTAATGTGGTTGAAGCAAAGCAAACTACTTAGGAGGCTCATTTTGCTAGTCCTGGTGTGAGTCTGTGAAGGTCTGAACTAGTTTTTACTGAAGTAAAAATGCATTTTATGGGAAGAATGGGTAAATTTCTATCTTTGGATGCTTGCACCTCTTCTTGTTATAGATATATTTTGATCATTACAGATTTATTTTGAAATTGTTTAAAGCTTACCTTTTCTTCAGATAAATACCCAGAAGTGGAATTACTGGTTAGTGTGGTAGTTCTAGTTTTAATTTTTTGAGGAACCTACATAATGTTTTCCTTAGTGGCTGCAGCAATTTACAATCCCACCAACAGTATATGAGGGTTCACTTTTATCCATATCCTTACTTATACAATACTTGTTATTTGTTGTCTTTTTGATGACAGCCATTCTGACAGGTGTGAGGTGATATCTCATTGTGGTTTGGATTTGAATTTCCCTGATGATTAGTGATGTTGAACATCTTTTTAGAAGTCTGTTGGCCATCTGTATGCCTTCTTTGAAGAAAATGTCTGTTCAGGTCCTCTGACCATTTTTAAATTAGATTGTTTGTTTTTTTGATGTTGAGTTTTATGAATTCTTGATGTATATTTGGATATTAACCCCTTATTAGATGTATCAGTTGCAAATATCTTCTCCCATTCAGTAGGTTGCCTTTTCGAAAGATATATGCACCCCTGTGTTCATTGCAGCATTATTTACCATAGCAAGATATGGAAGTAACCTAGGTGTCCATTGATAGGAGAATGGATAAAGATGATGTCGTATCTATATACAGTGGAATATTATTCAGCATAAAAAGAAGAAAATTTTGTCATTTGCAACACTATGGATGAATCTAGCTGGTATTATGCTGAGTGAAATAAGTCAGACAGAGGAACACAAGTACTGTGTAAGTTCAGGTACTTGTAGAATCTAAAACCAAAACCAAACCAAACCAAGCAAAAATAAAACAATACAGAAACAGACTCATAGGTACAAGGAACAAACTGATGGTCGCCAGAGGGGAGGATGGTGGAAGAATGGGTAAAAAAGGTGAAGGGGAATAAGAAGTACAAACCTCCAGTTATATATATTTAAAAAGTCACAGAGATGTAATATACAGCATAAAAACATAGTCAACATTATTATAATAACTTCTATGGTGACAGATGGTTACTAGATCACATCATAAGGAATAGAAATGTTGAATCACTGAAACTAGTATATATTGTATGTCAACTGTACTTTAATAAAAATTAAAGAGTACCTTTTAGTAGCTAATAATATACTTGGTACTGAATTTCCATTTATATATTATTAATAGAAACATGATAAATGCATTGTTAGTTACTGAATGATTAAACTTTTAATTGTATTTAATTATTTTTATTTTATTTTATTTTTTAATTGTTGTTCAAATACAGTTGCCTCCATTTTCCCCCCACCACTCTCCCCAGCTCCACCCACCCCCACCTCCCACCCTCAATTTTACACCTTTCTGGCCTTGTCCCTGGGTCCTTTACACATGTTCCTTGATGACCTTTCCCTTCTTTCCCCCACTACCCACTTCCGCCCTCCCCCCTGGTTACTTTCAGTTTGTTCTTTATCTCAATGTCTCTGGTTATGTTTTTCTTGCTTGTTTGTTTTGTTGATTAGGTTTCACTTACAGGTGAGATCATATGGTATTTGTCTTTCACCTCCTGGTTTATTTCATAATGCTCTCCAGTTCTATCCATGCTGTCGTGAAGGGCAGGAGCTCTTTTCTTTCAGCTGCGTAGTATTTCATTGTGTAAATGTATCATAGTTTTTGATACTCTCATTTACTGATGGGCACTTAGGTTGCTTCCAGCACTTGGCTATTGTAAATTGTGCTGCTATGAACATGGGGGTGCATAGGTTCTTTTGAATTGGTGTTTTAAGATTCTTAGAGTATAATCCCAGCAGTGGAATTTCTGAATCAAAAGGCAGTCCCATTTTTAGCTTTTTGAGGAAATTCCATACTGTTTACCTCAGTGGCTGCACCAGTCTGCATTCCCACCAACAGTGTACTAGGGTTTCCTTTTTTACACAGTCTTGCCAGCATTCTCTCTCCGATGGCTAGTGATGCTGAGCATCCTTTCACATGTCTCTAAGCCTGCCTATGTCCTTCTTGGAGAAGTGTCTGTTCATGCCCTTTGCTCATTTATTAATTGGATTGTTTGTCTTCCTGGAGTGGAGTTAAGTGAGTTCTTTATATATTTTGGAGATCAAATTCCTGTCCGAGGTATCATTGGTAAATATATTTTCCCGTATGGTTGGTTCCCTTTTCATTTTGCTGATGTTTTCTTTAGCAGTGCAGAGGCCTTTTATTTTGATGAAATTCCGTTTGTTTATTTTTTCCTTTATATCCCTTGCTCTTGGGGACCTATCAGTGAAAATATTGCTGCGTGGGATATCTGAGATTTTCCTACCTACATTCTCATTCAGGACTTTTATGGTGTTTTGACTTATAGTTAAAGTCTTTTATTCATCTTGAGTTTATTTTTGTGTATAGTGTGAGTTGGCGGCCGAGTTTCATTTTTTTGCATGTAGCCGTCAGCTCTCCCAACACCACTTGTTGAAGAGGCTATTTTTACTCCATTTTATGCTTCTGCTCTCTTTGTTGAATATTAATTGACTATAGAGACACAGGTTTATTTCTGGGCCCTCTATTCTGGTCCATTGATCTATGTGTCTGTTCTTATGCCAGTACCAGACTGTTTTGATTATAGTGGCCTTGCAGTATAGTTTGATCTCAGGTATTGTGATCCTCACTACTTTGTTCTTCTTTCTCAAAATTGCTGCAGCTGTTCGGGGTCATTTATGGTTCCATATAAATTTTTGAAAAGTTTGTTCTATATCCATGAAATATGTCATTGGTATTTTAATAGAGATTGTGTTGATATAAATTGCTTGTGTAGTATGGACATTTTGGTGATGCTAATCCTTCCGATCCATAAACATGGTAGATGGTTCCATTTATTTATGTCTTCCTTAATTTCTTTCTTCAGTGTTATGTAGTTTTCTGAGTACAGGTCTGTTACCTCCTTGGTTAAAAATATTCCTAGGTACTTCATTTTTCTTGTTGCTATAGCAAATGAGATTTTTTTCCTGATTTCTGTTTCTGATATTTCAATGTTGGTGTACAAAGAAAATCAAATTCCTTTGATTTCTGAATATTAACTTTGTATCCTGCTATTTTGCCAAATTCACTTACTAAGCCAAGTAGTTTTTTGATGTAATTGTATTTAATTTTAAATAATTCTCTTTTCTCAAAAATAAAGATAATTATTTTTTGTTATTTCTGTGTTTACATGTTTTTAACATGCAAATTTTCATATTTCTATAGAGGCAGTTTCCAGAGCAAAACTGAGCTCATAGGGTAACAGGTTTATGCCTTTTATTAGTTATGAAAATGGTGTTTCAACGATTCTATCAATGTTATTTATTAGTTTTTTTTTTGCTCTATTATGTATTGGACCGATCTAGAAATTTCTAACAGATGTCTGATGAGTAGCAAACAGCAACACTGCTTTCTGGAATTACTGAGGCACCCTTATTTGAACATGCAAGACATGCACAAATTGTAATTCACTGCTACCACCCAGTGTGTCTGCCGTGGTAGGTGAGCTTTTGGGCCCCCTTCTGGTACAAGATGCCCTTGGGAATGATTTTAAACTTGATTATATTAGAGTCACTTAATGAATGACTCAATTGCCTTTTCACCTCTAGCTATTACTGGGAATAAGAGAGATCAAAATGGAATTGTTTTAGAAAAATTGTTGTAAGAAACATTATAATTCATTTCCAAAGACTCTGAAGATAGCTACTATGCTGCTGTATAGTGGCCATCTTCCCAATATGACAGTTGTATTTCATTGTTATTGGGTTTATATTCTTGAAAACAGCAACCTGTTTTTTTCATAGTTCTGTTGAATTTTAAATATTGAGTATAGAATTTATTTCTCAGAACTTTTTTCCAGCAACTGCTAGTAGTGATTGCGAAAATATCTTTCACCTATTTTTATGGAACTAGTCATATCTACTCTAATACAGTTGAAGTTATCTTGCCATAATTTAGCCATGTTGATCATTTATAATTGCCTCTTAACTCCAGTTTCCTTTTAAAGTTCTCATATTGGCATGTTTATAGTTGGTACGTTTATTACAGACAGTATGTACCCTCCTGTTTTATTGCATCATGCGCTCCTTTTGTTTTTTCCCTAGTCACTGATAACCAATCCACTACATAATTCCACAACACAGTGCATGCATGAGACAGTGTGTGCTTCTGAAATCTGAAAGTATTTAATCACTTGCTAGAGAGACACTGTAACACTTGCAGGTTTTACTTCACATCTGTTGCTTTAAATAATCCCACAGAACCCTCTTAATTTTCATTTTCAGCAATCTGGCTTCCTTTTGATAGATCTAGAGACTCTTTCTGCAAAGGTTTGCTTGGCCTCAAATGTACACCAGTGACTGCAATGCTGACTTTTTAAATTGCAGAGAAAAGAAGGACCAAGAATTTCTCAAGTAGGGTTTTCTTTTATATATAGTACTTTTACCACTACCAGGATGCTATCCCTTCATTTCATGTTTTGTATGTAACATGAAAATATGTAATCCTTAACAATTAACAACAAAAATATTAATACATACTGTAAAAAATGAGGTTATCTTTTCAGAAATTCTTACACTGTACAGTGTAATATACACTATTCACAAGAATACAGGCTTATTTATGTTTTCTGACCATGAATGAACTTGAGAGTAGTTTCCCTTCTCTATAGAAATATCAGGTTATTAGAGTAGACCTCTATGGTGTTTCTAGATCATCTTCATAAATTACAACATTTTGCTCAGTCAGGTGAGACCTCTGTATTACAGATTTATGCTTTGGTTTTGAGTAACTCTTGCACTGAGTTAAATATTATATGGATGGGCAAATGGAGGTGTCCAGGGGCTGTTGGCTGGTGCCTATCCTTTCCCAATTGCTAACAGGTTTTCTCCATGATCACTTTATGGGATCACTCCTTGGTCACACACTTCCCCATTAATGGGATTTCTTAGACTCCCAAGTTTACCTGTCACTATCCCTGCTTCTTTATTCTCACTCAGCACATGGGTTTCAGGAGGAACCCAGGTGCCTCATTTGAAATAGGCAAGTGGATTCTGCTACAAAGGTCACATGAATTTGCTGAGAAGGAATGTGCAGGATAAAGGAGCAGTCTGGTCAAGGGGGTCCACAGAGAATGGTGACTTTTTAGGAAGTATGATGGATAGAATGGGTGACGAGATGGAAGGGACTATCAATGGGGAGATGCAAAAGTGGTCATTTCTGGTGCAGTCCCCCTAAGCCACTATAGGACACTTCTTTGTCTCTCACCTTGCTTTGGAGAATGATAGAACAAAATATTAGTAAAGGTAAAGTCCGTGTTTATAGTAGATAAATAGGTATGTGGATTAGAAGTAGAATCATTTGCTTTTTTGTTAGTTTACTTAAGTAAGCAGATATCTTAACTACCTATACTGTTTCATTGATTCTAACTATATTATTACAACATATAATGTGATGTTTGTCACACAAAAAAATGTACTTCCAAGAATGAGAATACAATGACAACAAATCTCACAAGAATTTAAATAAACAGATAGCTAGATTTAGTTCCATGAGATTTATAAGTAAGGCAGCATGACATTATTGAGTAAGAAAAGACCAATGAGAAGAAAAAATAAAAGTAGTGATTTAAATGAGGAAGGTGGAATGAAACTTAGCAAAAATGAGAAGACGAAAGGAAGCAAATTTGGGAGGCAGTTAATGGGGACCCCAAGGTCCATTAGGACACGAAATGTTGCTCCTGATAAACTCATTGCCCTGGGCACCGAAAAGTCCTTAGGGACACTAAACGAGTGCATAAATGAATCAGAGCCCGTGATGGTGATAGGGGAGGTGGAGAAAGAAACGGGAGCAAAGAGATGCTTTGGGGGTATAGTCCTTGCTTCAGGGGGCTTCCAGATTCAGTGAGAAGATAAAAATGTACATGGAGAATATCCACAGTGTGGTATGTATGCAGTAAAGGCCTGTGGTGGTGGCGGTGGTGGCAATGGCGGTGTGTGCTGGGGGCTGACCTGTCCTTGCAGCCGTGGTCTGGAGGCGGGAGTTGGGGGCTGACAGTGAATGACCTCTAGGCCTAGAGACCTGCATGCTATGGGGAGTGATCAGTGGGTTCAAGTTTATTCCTGTTTGCGGGATGTGCAATGGGGCTCCGCGATGACAGTTAATAAAGCCCTGTACCCCTTGGGTACCCCCTCAAGGACCAGACTCATGCCCAATATCCCAGCTGTCTTTTTCTCTCTCTTCACTCATTTACCCTTCTTTTCCCATTGCCTGTATCCTAAGCGCTCCCTCAATGGAGCATTGCAACGCGTCTTAATTTTCTCCCCAGTTTGGGAAATGTTTCTCTCCAGTCTGCCATGCCTCCCAGATTGACCTTAAAAGATCGTGTCAGCGCTTGCAGACCTCCCACAGCTCTAGCTGTCACTCAAGATCAGCTATAATTTGGTCCTAAATTACCTGAACCCTGTGATCCAGACAGACTCCTCTGCTCACTATTTGCTGAATGTCTCGTCTTCCCCTGCCTCCATACTTGAGCTCATGCATTTTTCAAAATTTTTCCTATTTCTGAAGGCCCAGATTGAGAGCTCTCTCTTTCATGATATATAAATGAGTTATATTTCTCCTTTTGGCCTCTGTTTAAAATAATGTATATTCTACCACCTTCTGGATATCTTCTCTCTTGGCCTATAATCTCTTTGAAAGTAGTAGCCATGTCTATTTAATTTCCACCCCTGACCTGTTCCAGCACCTAATATGGTGTCTTCCACATATTTACTCACTAAATGTTAATGGAGTGATTGAATTAATAAGTACATTAAAAAGAGTAAGAATACTTTGCTGGTTGTCTTTACAGGTATAAAATCCACAGGAGGGAAAATATTCTGCTACTAAGGAATCTATAACCTATGTAAAGGGGCAAAATAGACACATGCAACCAACCTAGAGGTGATTTCACAAATGCCAAATCCTTCAGTACAAACCAAACACCTAGGTGCTGAGGAGGAATTAGTTATGGTGGAAGCTACAGGCTCTTTCAAGAGAAGAACTACGAATAAGCACTCTGTGGTTCACACTGTAGGGGGAGGGAACCATCCCCATCCGATCTAGAAGTGGGATTTCTAGTCTTCAGGTTCCCTCTGTCATTTCCAGTGCAATAATGGAAAGATATGACAGCTGATATTTGCTCTGTGTGTTTTTAAAATTTTTAAAAAATTTTATTTATTTATTTTTACGGGGGGGGCGGGGAGGAAGGGAGAAAGAAAGGGAGAGAAACATCAATATGTGGTTGCCTCTCACACGCCACGCACTGGGGGCCTGGTTGCAACCCAGGCATGTGCCTTGACTGGGAATCAAACCGTCAACACTTTGCTTTGCAGTCTGACACTCAATCCACTGAGCCACACCACCCAGGGCTCTGTGTGTGTGTTTTAATTACAAAATAATTGCATTGATGTGAGTTTCTGTGCAAGAAATGCTTTTTGGCTCTTTCTTCCATCTCAGGAACACATCTTTGTTTATGGGCACATCCCCAGTTCCAGGTCTCAGTTCCCATGATTAATAGATGTTTTCTAGGTCACTGTCTTATTCTTCTTTTAATAAGCTATATACATTTTTTTTGTACTATATCTTTAGTAGTATTATGCTCTATGAGGAATAGATTTCCATATGAAAGGGGAAAGTCTCTTAAATTTTTATTTTTTGGTTTGATTTTTGATCCTCTGGTCATGAAAGGCCTATGAGGTCACATTCCTTCATGACGTTCCTTGGCCCTTGGCTCCTCTTCTGCCCCAGCCCCACTGACTTTGTCTGGTTCCAGATGCTCCACAACAGTGCACCACATTTAGACTACGTTATCATTCTCCTAATTGTGCCTTTAGTCTCTGATCCTTCCTGCTGGAGTAAATTTTCTGAAATACAATTTGTGTTGTGTATCCTCCCCATCACTCCCTGGCCCTATTGAAAACAAACAAACAAACCCATTGAAGCTCCTTAGGAGTTATAGAACAAGGTCCAATCTCTACAATCTGACCCAGGATGCATCTTCACCAATGCCTACCCTCTCAGCTGCCCCTACACCAGTTCTCTCTCTAGCTGGAGGCTGCTGTGTCCTCTGCCCAAGGACACCTTTCCTGTTGCCCTTACATCCTACCCCCACCCCCGACAAAGCACAGCTGTGGTGTCAACTGTCATCCCCACAGACCCCTGGCTATGAAGGTATAGTTCATGTTAAACACATCTCTATTTCACAACATAGGGTGGTTTGGATCTGGGGGAGGTGTAGTGTCAAAAAAGAAATCGGGCAGCGGGTGAAACAGCTGTGCTAAATCAGAGGCAGGCCTCTGCTTCTCGCTTCATGGAAGTGATGGCAGGAATTTACGATTCTGCCGCCCAGTGGAACAAAGAAGGAATGGCTGAACCCCCCACCAAAATGCATACAGGAAAGTTCATTTTAACAAAATCTATGAAATCAAAGTTAGTGAAAGCTAAACAGTAAAATTAAACAGGCCAATGCCGTATTTGACAGTCCTTGGTGGGGTCTGACAGACTCATAATGGGAACCTTCTAGTGTTAAGAATGTTGCATTTGGTTATCTTTAGGAAATCTAGATTTCTGTAACTCCTCCATCCTTCACAGATTTTTAAGAAACCCCTTTGGCATATTATAGTGCATTGAATTGCTGTATTTGAAGGTCAAGGTTCTGATGTATATTGTTTAATAGATAGTTATGACAGTTTTAAGAGTTTTCCTTATTATTTTACTGAGCTCGGCTTAGAAGAGGAAAAGGATCCATCCTTCCATTTGCAGACAACACTGATGAACTCAGTGGAGGATTTTGAACTTCAATTTCTTTTCACAAAATTACAAATCCAAGAGATCTCTTTCAGTGTGCAGAAGGCCAGTAGTAGGCCTGCCAGTCTGTTGGCTCCATTGTAGGACACTGCCAAAAGCCGCCTGGGCAGCCTGTCCTTTGTCCAGACCCAGAACAAACCACTGGACGACCAAAACAAAGCTGCAGTAAGGCATTGGAGCAGGTGGCACCACCTGTACACATCTAATTCAAGCCCATATAATCTGCCATTTATATGTGAAAAATCAGAGTAGGAGTATTGGGGAAAGGATGGAAGTGGATCTGGCTTATGCCGGAAGCCCATAATAGAAGAAGATTACCATAAAAACTAGCTACTGCTCCTGGAAACCCAAGATTTACCCAGTGGGCTAGAGTTATTTCTGTGTTATCTATGCAAGCTGGGATAGTCTTGATCATTTATAGCTGTATATGCCAAGACATTAAAAAGCTTATCTAAATATTTATTCTGTCTTTATTACCTGTTTAAAGTCTTCAGTGCAATGAAAATCCCAGCAAGCCTTTAGGACTTTACCTTTGGATTTCCAAAAGGATGTGAATTGTGGATTTCATGGTTTGGGAACAGCTCTCTCCATATGGACCTCTATAGGAGGAGATTCCTTATAGAATTACATTAGAGGAAACCCGGCCTCTGGTCTGAGTGCTGATTCCCTTCCAGCTGTACATCACCCTGACAGCTAATGAGATGTCGACTGTGGTTACTTTTCTGTGAGAAAAATGAGTGAACCAAATCCCAGGAACATTTTTGTAACTGTGGGGGGTGGATTAAGAGAAGGCTTATGACATTTCAAACCACATTTAAAGCATGTTAGAAAACTTCCCATGTTTCTGCTTTGTGAAATACGTCAGGGATTTTACAGGTATAAAAGATTTCTCACCAGAATATTCTTTGAGCTAAAAATAACTAGAATGCGGATTGAAGTTAAAAACAATGTCACAGTAAATAATAGATTGAATTATAAATGGAGGAAATGAAAAATGAGTTAAAAATCTTGTGAATACATTCTTAAAAACTGATTTTGAGAAGCTGACACTTTATACCATTTTCTAAAATGAAGAAATACATGACTAAAATATTTAAAGTTTCTAACAATTGAACTGTCAGTCAATATTTGCTTTCTAATTATTTATAGTATAAATGGAAATATTTATTGCTCAGGTCTTCTAGTGAAACCGTCCTCGTGACTCTGGAGTGTGACTCAGATTGATTTTTTTTCCTTTTGAAATGCATTCTCCAATCTCCAGTTTTTCTTGAGCAGGTTTTTATTTTTTTTTCCCCTTTACTATTTTGGAACTATATGTCATTAAACTGAATTTTATTAAAAAATTCATGAGGATTATTTTCCAAAGCTACATATTTGAGAGTCTTGTATAGAAATGTTATACTTAGCCATTCTTAATATGTATTCCATAAAAAATTATTCTTGCTGTTGATTACTAAGACAAAAAATTAGAAATGAAGTGACAACAAGAAAATTTCTACCTGCAATTAGTAGGAGTACAGGCATGTAGAAAATAATGTCTATTTGATATCCTCTTTGCAGTTTCAGTTAGTTATGATTTCTAGATGTTACGGTTTACTCAGGTTAGAAATGGACTCTAGTGTTTGCTGCTCAGTTACATTATCACAGGCACGTGTTTTCAGTCAGCCTCTCAGATTAGCAAAATATCTTGCATAATTGTCATTTTAAAATGCATTTGATTTTGACATTAGTTTCTTTTTCACCCTGATGTTTTTCCTTGCGATGCACCCCGCCCCCCGCCCCGATTTCCAATGTGTGGAAGCCAAAGCCGTTCTTTATAGTAAACATGACTCCTGTTTGAGGGAGCAGCCCAGCAGTGGGGGTTATTTTAATGGACATGCTGTATTACTTTAATCTAACCCTTTTACCATCTGTTCTTCCCATAACAGTGAATGAAAAAAAAGAACATATTTTATGTTTCAGGGTTACATTAGTAAAAAGTAAGATAAAAGTGATTTAAAAGCATGCATATGTTCTTAGTACAATGGAGTCTGCATCTGTGATGTTTTTTCTCATGGTTCAGACACAAATCAAGAGGAAAGCTGCTCATGCTTGAGAGAGTGAAAGTTTTTCATGGAAAACAGGACTTTACCATAAGAGGGTCTCTCTCTTCATTTTACAGCTAAAAATGATAAAAAACCTCGATGAGCTGCCAGAATAAAAATAGATAACTGTAACATCTATTGTTGGAACATCTGGCATTGTTCCTGAGTTGGGTGGTTTCTGCCACATCTCGATGAATGCCGCGCACCTGTCTGGAGCATGCTGTTGAGGCAGGAATGAATCTCGTGACTCTTATCAAAGGAGGGAAATCTGTGGCTACGATTGTGGTGAATGTCTCTGGGTATACTTGTGGTAGAGAATGCTTCAGTGGTGAGAGGATGTCACTCCAGGGTGTGCGGAGGTGGTTTACTGGAATGTGGAGGTGGGAGAAAGCCCCCTTTGTAAAAACGTGCATGGGGACTTGGGATCCATTACTGCTTGGAGCGGGGGCGGGCGCTGCTGGCGTTACCTAAGTACCTAAATCTAGATGAGCCCGGAGTACTGGGAAGAGCAAGGGCTCTAAAATTTCATCTTTCCTTTTAAAGTTCATAATCATATGACAATGGGGAAAATTTTTTTTGAGTTTCATTTACTGTACCTGTAAAGGAATTAATAATACTTTTAAGATACTGTTAGCATTTAATAAGATAATGTCTATGGGATCTCGACATAGTGACGAACACATAGCAAGTATTTGATAATGGTAGTTATTTTTGTTGTTACAGGTGTTAGTTAACATATGCAAATCATGTAGTAAATTGCCTTTTAATCGGCCATAGTTCATTTTCTCTTCATAAGCAGCTATAATGTTAAAAGAAAGAGTAATGGCTCCCTTCTGTGAATTCCTAAACTACAGTGTTTTTCTCTCTATTTGGGCCCTTGCCATTTTCTAACTTGTATAACTAAGTTATATTTTGTGAACATATCTTTATTCGTTTATAGTTATTTTTACTCCTCCTAATGTGAACACCTGGAAGTTGGGACTGCACTTCTTACGTGGCACATTGCCTTGCAAATAGTAGGTGCTCAAATATGAGAACAAATTATAGAAGGAATTATTGCAAGTAGTTTCCATTGGATGCATCTAAAGTCCCAAATGATGGTTCGGACCTTTTACCAGATGAGATATTAGGCTCTTCTAGAAAGGATGAGCCTTTCATGAGCTGAATCCCGAGGGGAGCAGGGATATGGATGTCATTTATGGTAGTCATCCAAGCTGTTTGCCTGTCAGATCTAGCCTACCTGTGGAGGGTGGCATCTGGTTTCCTATTTATGAGAACCAGGGCATTCTTCACCTGACTCATTTTTTAATTTGCCAAAATGAATATCTGCTTTGAAAATTAAATTTTTAATAAAAATATGGGTAAATTAAGGTATAGAGTATTCTGAATGTCAACCAATTTTTTTAAAGAAAGAAAAACAGAGGTTTTAGCAAAACTAACCAAAAATTAAATTTCATTGAACTTTATTTACTTGATTGATGCACCAATTAAAATAAGAAATTAAATCACTCAGATTCATAGATTTAAATGTAAGAGAAAGTGTTGTTACCTTTGCAAAAGAAGAAGAGCAGATATTCTACAGCTCCTAGAACATGACTTTGTTTTCCTCGAAGATAGTGTAGATCCCAACAAACATGAAAAAACATCTGTAGCTCTTAGGTATATTGTAATTGATCACAGTTCTCATGATCTCTCTACCCTTTAAAACAGATCTTTCGGCTTTTAATCAAAGTTTAGGTGATAAGAATTGTTGGTATTGAAGTGCATTTTAACTCTGAAAATCAGAGTATTTGGAAGAAAGGCCTAGTGTTTATGTAACTGGCCAATGAACGGATTTGTTTTTGCAGTTGGGATGTTGATATTTTATCCTTTAACATATGTGTTTTATCTCCTACATGCCTGTAGGCTGGGATTGAAAATATGGTCTCTAGAAAATAAAGTCTAGGGGAAAAATCATTTTTCAAAGACAGTGAAAGTCATTAATCAAGAAGCTGTACATGCAACATACATATCTGAAACATGTTTGCATCTTTAAGACTCTGTTGATGCATACTGTTTGTTTTGGATCTTCACTACAATCCTATAATATAGGTAGTCTGTTTCTGTTATGAAGATGAGAAAATCAAGGTGCAAGGAAAGTGATCTTATGTACAAGTTGTACTGGATAATAGTAGATCAGAGTCCCTCCATATTTGAGTCCCTTGCTGTTTTTACTAGAATCCCTAGTTGGTAACTTCAAATTACATTTTTATGTACAAAATGTTAATAATCAGCAAGTACAAAGATATTTAAATAATTTAGTTATAGAGCAACTTTCCATTTCTTCAGGAAAAATTTTTTTAATAAATGGCTTTGTCTGTAATTACTCTATAAAAATAAATTTACTACATAGGATTTTTCTATTTTAAAACATTTATTTTGAAGAGATTTCATACATAAAGAAAAATTGCAGGAATAGTAAAGTATTCCTGTATACTAAACCTACATTTACCAGTGCTTAATGTTAATTTTGCCATATTTGCTTTGTCATTTTCTCTCTCTCTTCCCTCTCCATCTTCCCTCATTATTTATTTTTTTTCCTGAACCATTTTAGAGTGAGTTCCATATATGATGCCTCTTTACCTAAACCTTAATACTTCAATGTGTATTGCTTGGCCTAACTCTAATTCCTTAGAAGCTGCATTTTTTTTGTGAGGTGTTGCCAAACTCCATTCCATCGAGGTTGCATCAGCTTGCATTTCCACCAGCAGTATGTGGGAGTACCGTTTCCCCACACTCTGCTGGACGATGTATTGTCAAGCTTTTAAATTTTTGCTAATCCGATCATTGAGACATGGTATCTCAGCATTGTTTTCATTTGCATTTATCTTATTAAAAGTTAAACATCTTTTCATATGTTTAAAGGCTATTTTAATATTATTTTTGTGAATAGTTTGTCTTTTGACTATTTTTATTGTGCTTTCTTTTGTCTTCTTTTGTTATTTTTCTCACTTTTGTATTGAGAACTGAATTTTTTAATTTCATTTTTATTGATTCAGGTATCTAAACTGTGTATCCCATAAATCCAAATATGTACTATTTTTATTAACTTTTCCCCAGAAATTCTGTAGTTTATGTTTGTATTTGCCTATTTCTCCCAAACTTATTTAATAGCTTTTTCCCCAGGTGGAAGGATTTAAAAATTTTTTATTTTTAATTTTTTTATTTATTGTGATCAGATAGTGTTGTTTATAATATTTCTACTTCATGAAATTTACTGAGGTTTTATTTGTGGCCTAATACACTTTAATTAATTTTGATAATTAGTTATGTATACTAGGAAGGATTCATTCTTTATTATCAGTGTATAAAGTTTGATATTTAGCCATAACATTTAACAGATTTTGTTTTTTAAGTCTTCTGTAACTTTTCTTCTTATTATCATTTTTATCTACTTTACTTGTCCTATATTGAGAGTGGTGTCTTAGTCTCCTATTATTTGGATGTTTGCCTATTTCTCCTTTTATCTCCCATAGTTTCTGCTTTATATAGGTGGTAAAGCTATGTTATTTGATGAGCAGGCAGAAAGACAGAAAAAAATATTTTTAAGCAAGAGAGTGACATGATTAGATAAGAGTTTCAGAAAGACCTCTGAGGTGGCTAGGTTCTCGGAACCTCCAACCCCAGGCAAGGTTGGGGGTTTCTGGGGCTCATTCATTTTTCCTCTGTCAGACAGACAGATAGTGGAATGGTGGTTTCCAGGGGTTGGATAGTTACAGGAGTTATTATTTAATGGATATAGAGTTTCCATTTTGCAAGATTAAGAGTTCTGGAGATGGATGGTGGTAATGGTTGCACAGAAATATGAATGTCTTGTAACTTACTGTCACTGAATTGTACATTTAAAAATAGGTGAAGTTTTATGTTATGCATATATTACCACAATTAAAAATAATTTTAAAAAAAGAATGGGAACAGCCCTGGCTGGGTGGATCAGTTGGTTGGAGAGTGGTCCCATACACCAAAAGATTGCAGGTTCGATTCCCGGTCAAGGCACATACCTAGGTTGTGGGTTTGATTCCCAATTGGGGTGCATTTGGAAGGCAATGATTGATGTTGCTCTCTCATATCAATGTTCCTCTCTCTGTCTCTCTCCCTTCCTCTCTCTCCAAAATCAATAAATATATCCTTGGGTGAGGATTTAAAAAAATTTAAAAAGAAAGAGAACACTTAAAGAGAACCAGGAAGTGGGAAACAGTGTTGCTATAGATACTCATGTATAGGGTTTTTGTATGAATGTAATTTCCATTTATCTGGAAAAATATGTCCAGGATTGCACATAGAAGTTGCACATCAATTTTTTTTTTAAAAAAAACTGCCAAATTTGTTTCTAGAGAGGGTATACCTTTACATTCCCACCAGCAATGTAAGAATGATTCAGTTTTCCTATATCTTTGTCAGCATTTGGTATTGTCACTATTTTTTATTTTAGTTACTCTAATATGTATGCAGTAATATTTCATTGTGGTTTTAATTAGTATTTCCCTAATTGCTAATGATGTTGACCATCCTTTCATGTGATTATTTGTCATCTGTTTCTCTATTTGGTGATCATCTATTTCTCTATTTGGTGAAATGTCTCTTCATGTCTTTTGCGCATTTGTTTTTATTACTGAATTTTGGGAGTTCTTTATAAATTCTAGATAGTAGTCTTTTGTTTGATATGTGGTTTGCAAATATTTTCTCTCTGTAGCTTATCTTTTTTGCCCCCTTAATAGGGTGATTTGCAGAGCAAAAGTGTTTAATTTAGATCATCTAATTTGTCAGTATTCTTTTATGCATTGTACTTTTGGTATCAAGTCTAAGAACTCTTTTCTAGCCCCAGGTCTTAAAGATTTTCTTTCATGTTATTTTCTAAAAGCTTTACATTTTTACCTTTTACATTTAATTTGTATGTAAGGTATGAGACTTAGATTGAGGTTCATTTTATTTTTGCCCATGGATGTCCAGTTACTCCAGCATCATTTATTAAGTCTATTTTTCCTTCATTGAATTGCTTTTGCACCTGTGTCAAAATTCAGTTGGTCTACTTCTGGGTTCTCTATTTTGTTCTATTGATCTGTGCACTTATTTCTCCACCAATCCACATAGTTATGGTTACTGTAGCCATAACTTAAGTCTTGAGTTGGGTGGACAGATTCTCTCACTTCATTATTCTTTTTCCAATTGTTTTAACAATTCTAGTTCCTTTGCCTTCTATATAAATGTTTCACATATATTGAAAACTTTTACCTTCTTTTAACTCTGATCCTTTTATTTTCTCTATGCAGTTTTTGTTTCCTTACATGTTTTCCAGCCTTTATTCAATTTCACTTTTTAAACTTTCATTTTAGTCTATTTCCCTTTCCACAATTTGTAATTTATAATTTCACTATTTGTACTTTAAACATTTATTCAATTTCTTTGACATTGGTCAGTTTTTGTTGCATTTTCCTCCCTGTTTTGTGGTTATCATTGGATGTTCTTTCTTTGTCCATTTCTTGGTTTTAACTTTGTCACTCCAGGAGTTGCGCCCATGTGTGCATTCCACGTGTGTATGTCTCCAAGTACTTGTTGAGGGCACTTAGTACCGTTTGGAGTGTTTGTTTTCATCTAATTTTCCTTTGTTTTGTGGTTGGTTACTTGATGAGAATTTTTATGCAGCTGGGATATTTGTACTTCCATTTTCATGCATTTTTTCCTACAGGAGGTTTAATAGGAGTTTAATTTTTTCCCCTGTTCCTTGGCATTTTATGGACTGAGTTACCATTTCAAGAGCACTCTTTCCTGACAGTCTGTGAAATATAGTTTGTAAATGGATGATGATGGTGGTAGAGGGGGAAGGAGGAAAGATAGGATTTGCCGGTCTTGTTTTTCTCTCCTGGTTGCGGGATCCTTAATTCCCCCTCTTCCTTCTTTCCTTTCACTGCTCGCTGTGAGGGACATAATCCATTCTCAATTTACTTTCTTCTCTTATGGAAATGACACTTGTCTGAAATTGCTGCTTTGGATTTTGTTTGATTTTGAGCCCCTTTGCTGTGGCCAGGGCTGTGGGTGACTGTGTGCTCGTGTTTCGGCACTTGTGATGATTTTGTCTGTTTTGCAAATGTCCTAAGCTTGTTTCTCTCTCTCTCTCTCTCTGTCTCTCTCTCTCTGTCTCTCTCTCTCAGAGTCTCTTAAACTTCCCCTTATCCTTCTTTCTGGCCTGACAGGCTCATAGCAGCTGCTGTTATACTTTGTTTTAACTTTAAAAATAACTTGAAGTTTGGCATATTTTCTGCTTTCTAGTAATGCTGATAGCATGGGTCAACTGTGATTTAACTTGTGCTCCTTGATGACCTTATAGGTTCTGGGGGAAGGATATGTAGAGAGATAGAGATTCAGATGGCTGCCATTACTCTACATACTCAGAAGCATCTAGAATGCTGTAATGTATTGACCAAAAGACGCCATGTAATCCCTTTAAAACTTGTGCTATAATGGGATATTGGGGTAAAATCAATATTACAGAAAAAATGTAACTTATATAACTTTCTTCTTATAATCATAACAATTAAGAATTCTTGGACAAGGATTGTAGTCCTAAATAATTTATCTTGTATAAATAAGTGAAATACAGGGACTGGCATAGGAATAATATGTCTCAACACCAGAAAGGATACCAAATACTGAAGGTATAAAATAGGATTTTAGAGCTGAAAGAAAAGTTAGAGAAAGTCTAATCTAACCAATATGTTATCCTACAGATGAGGCTAAGAAAGAGAAAGTTAATTACCCATGGCCACCCTGAGCGTTATAAGCAGGATTGTCCTGGAACCAAGTTCTTTTGGCTTCCTGTCCCTAATGCCTCTTCCATAAAATGGCCCCTTTTTTGGATCAGCCTTTGGTAGGTAAAGTATAATCATGACCCTTTTCCTGGTGAGACAAAAAAATTAAATCACTTATCCAAGATGGTGCATGCAGTAAGAAAGACCAGGAGCCTTGTGAGGCAGCATTCATTCGCTGTGCGGCAGACGCTGCATGCTATGGCTGGCTTCGATCTTCCCTCTCTGTTCTCTCTCTGTCCCCGAATAGTTAATGAACACCTGAAATAGTTCAGATCCAATTATGGGCTTGAGGTGTTCTAACCAGAGTTCACTGCTAGTGTAGTTCCTTTTAAAGTGATGCCTGTGGGTCAGGCTTTGGATGACGCGTGCTGGCACAAGTTTATAGGGCTTGAAAAACAAAGGTTTACAGCTAGGCTTTTCCTCTGTTCCTCCAGAGCAATGTGAGGTCCTGGTCTAATTTAATCGCCTGATTTCTGCCTGCTTGAAGGGCAGTGTACTTGCTGTTGTAGTTTCCTGACTATTGACAAGAAGCTTATCCCTCAAATTCTTCTTTGGGTGCTCTTGAAATGTGTACCTCATGTATTCCAGGGTTACCTTGTGTTGAATTTTCTTTGTGAGCGAAGGACAGGATGTTCTTCTCTGCCACGCCAATAGCACTTTCCCATATAGACTCACGGGAAGCTTTTCCCCCTCTCCACAGGGCTCAAAAGTCTTGACTGGAGTACTTGAGAAATAGGCCTGGTTTATACTTTTATCAAAACAAGCAGAGTCTTGGCAGTTGCTAGCTTGGACTAGCATGGATCATCTGAATTACTGCTAGGCAAGTACATGGATGGCGTTACTGAAGGGCAAATGTATGGCACTCTGAGTCTCGTGCGGTAAGGAGAGGGGGTGCAACAATTGCCTTGGTGAAAGTGAAGGCGGCCTCTTGTGGACAGACAGGCTGGTGGCCGTGGCAAGAAGAGGAGGATGCCGTGTGGAGGTGTGATGTAGGAAAATGGAGTCCAGGGTGCACTGATGTGCCCAACTTCCAGTCCTACAGGGAAAGAGGCTGGATTTACTATTATTTCTTTCTTGATGGAATATGCTGATAGTCCATATGTACGTTTGGAAAATAATTAAAGTAATAATTAGAAATGGTAACGGAAAAACCTTGAACCCAGAATTTACACAGAACTCTGCCCTGAGCATGCTGTCTTTATTAGCATATTTTGGAGTCTCCCCAGAGGAAATTCTGTATCTCATTGCTCTGGCTCCAAGAGCCCCGAAACTGAGCTGTCTGTTTGCACTTTGTGGGGGAGTCAGGATTCTTCCTTCTACTCAGAGTGGGTCTAGTGTGTAGGAAAGAGTTTACCTTGTCCTGTGAAGGTTTCACCGTGAGTAAAATCTGCTCAACTAGCACATGCCAAATAAAGAACTGTGGAGCCTTGGAATTTATCCTCCCTGCCCCCCACCACCCACACCATGACAGAGAGACACTCATTCCTCTTTTTATCTGGGCTAGGAATGAATATGTAAAATGGACTTATATTTTGGCTCCTGAGACTATAAAGAAGTTCCTGCCACTTTTCTGGAAATCTCTCTGACCTTGGATCCTTTTCTTTCTCATTTCTTCATTAACAATGTTTTCTCTCAAATGTAAAACCATGGTTTGGAGTGCAGGCTTTGGAACCAGATAGACTGTGGGGTGGCTGTACCATCTTATTAAAACTCTCAGTGATACAGTTTCCTCATCTATAGAATGAAGATGTATTACTGATGAGGTGGTTATGAGGACTTACATATATATGTATGTGTATATATGTGTTATACACAATGATTATACACAATGATTAGCATATTGACAAGCACATAGTAAGTTCTCAACAAATGGCTATTATTATCATAAAAGGAAATCTCTATATAATATGTAGACCTGTGTTTGGCATTAGGTAACCAAAAACTGGTAGAAATTGTATTACTAATTTTAATGGCTCATGAGGGCCTTCAAACTGAGTATACCTCCTAGGGAGGCCTACCGAGTCTTTTTCGTTTCCTTCAACACCAGATCAAATACTCTGACAACAAATGAGTAGCATGATTCCAACAGGCACAGCATGGCCTGCAGCTGAGTTTCCTGGTGATCCTGTGCATATTTGAAGTTCACCTTAGAGAGCAAGAAGCACACTCCAGTAAATAGGGCCAGCTTATATGGGCAAAACTTTTTAAAAGTTATATTGCAATTGAGTTAAGTAAGCTTTTATTAACTATCCTACCATATAGCCAGCACAGCCCTTGGAGAATTGACGTTCCCATGTAAAGAGTTGTCAATAACCATGTCCTTGGGTGAGGATTAAAAAATCATCTTAAAAAAAGTTAGGGTGCAGCAAGTTGATGCCTTTCTTAATCCAATTTTTGTTTTGTTTTTTAATTCAGAAAAAAATTTGAAGAACAAATAGAAGTAAAATATGCTTTTTTGGACTCTCCTTTTGGCAGTATCATTTGGGTAGTGATAGAGAATTTGGGTTTGAACTTTGGCACTGACATCTGCCAACTCTGTGGCTTTGGGCAAATCGGTTTCCTTCTTTGGGCCTTAGTTTCCCTACCCATACAATGGGTTACTAATATTTCCATGAAAGGGTTAATATAAGAACTACTGGCTGGCAGGGAGGAGGGGTGGTAATTCACATTAAGCACTTTCAAGAGTGTCTGGCATTTAGTTCCACCCATGTTTGTTATTATTATTTTTATCTTCTTTCAGCTGTCAAAAGGATTTTGTTTTGCCTGGCTGCTTGCTCATTCCAAGTTAGGGGTGCCCAGCCGGTACTAGAATGTGTTTTTTTGGTGACTTAAGCTCACTATGGATTCAGGGGTGCTTTCAGAGTAAAAAGGATTTCTTTTTTAAATGTACATTTTTCACTCTCTTGGTTTCAGTATTCGGGATTTCACACGGAAAGATCGGAATCTGATCACGACAGCCAGTGGGGCGGAAGTCCCCTGACAGACACAGCCTCTCCGCAGCTGCTGGACCCCGCGGACAGGCCAGGCTCTCAGCACGACGCGTCCTGCGCCTACAGACAGTTCTCTGACCGCAGCGCTCTCTGCTACGGCTTTGCGCTCGACCCCTCCAGGCTGGTGGAGGAGAGGCATTTCCACACCCAGGCCTGTGAGGGAGGCCGCTGCGAGGCCGGCAGGTACTTCCTGGGGACGCAGCAGGCGGGGAGGGAGCCCTGGTGGGGCTCTCGTGCGGCCCTGCCCCTGACCAAGGCCTCCCCAGAAAGCCGAGAAGCCTATGAAAACAGCATGCCTCACATCGCCTCAGTCCACAGGATCCACGGTAAGGGCAGTTGAAAGGGCTTGTGAGCTCAGCCGCAGTGGATCCCTGGGCAGGTTCATAGTATTCTAGGTTGCACCCTGCAGGGACTGACCCCGCGGTTTTCTCCTTTGAAACTCATACCAGTGGGATTTAAAAAGCTAATTTCACTTTCTTTAAGAATATTTATTTTGCTAATAGTTTGCCAAATTTATTTTGGATACGCAAGTAAAAAGATTCCCATTTTAAACATCAAATAAGTATAGAAATTAAGTGAAAGTGAATTGTTGAATAAGTCTATTGAACTTGTAGTATGCATGTATTTACATTTTTTGCGTATTTTCTCCTGCATTCTAATGCCTCAAGTGTGGAGTTAAATGGTTTGGGGCTCATCCAGTTGAGTTTCTCTCTGAGGGTTGGCCTGTGTGTGTGTGTGGGGGGGGGTGGCACAGGTGGGGGGGTTGCTTTCTTTGTTTTATGGCCTATCACTCACATCACAGGAAATTTAACCCCTCCCTGGACCTCTGGGCATTAAATGCCAGTAACTGCCATCTTCCCTCCTCGTTAGGACAACTCACAATGTCCCCTTTGAGTAAAGAATGGAGAGATACGTAGAACCTCCTGATATTTTCACCTTGAGGTTATTTCATGGCTTCGTGAACACATAGAAATGGGCACTGCAGTGAAAGCCTTTAGTGATACTAATACTTGTCTTTATTCATTCTAAAGTAAACCGGTCAAGGAGACCATTCTGTCTGTTTCAAAGTTGGATTCAGTCAGGTCTTTGAAACTCTCCCTATTTCATTAAAAGTCAGTGCCATTCAGATTGATCTGAATGGCCCTGATATTACCCTTCTTGGTGTCATTAGAGTGAGCAGTGTTGTACTCCAGGAGTCCAAGAAAGCGAGACAATGTTGTACTCACCCATAAAGTCTGTCAGACACCACCTAGGCACTCACTGCCTGTGATTTTAATTTTTTTTTCTTTTCCTTTTTCTCCTTTTACTTTGAGTATCTCTACTTAGACTAGTAATGGAAACCCAGGGCAAAGAGCAAAGACTTGCTAAGGAATGGAGTGAAGTAAAAATCTTGGCTTAACCTACATTGTTTCTGGAAGAAAATATTAGAAATAAAATAAGAAGAAAAGGGAAAAGAAAAGCAAAGAATAGTGTGATCCAGAGCTTGTCTGCTGTGTTAAGCAGTTTACAACTTTCATGTGTCCCTGTTTCTCTACTCTTTTTTTCACATGACTTCAGACTGCTTTGAGAATTATTTAATTCATGGAGTGTATTCTGGATACACTGTTCCTGCATATTAGATCTTTCTCCTTAGTACAGAATGAATTATTATTAACACTTTAAATTTTTATTTATTCTTTACCTTATTTCAGAAATAATCTAAGATATGAGTTACTATATGATTATATGTAAAACTGAGATTTTTACCACTAGATTGAGAAAACAAT
Organism: Pteronotus mesoamericanus; assembly: GCF_021234165.1. Taxonomy (NCBI): domain Eukaryota; kingdom Metazoa; phylum Chordata; class Mammalia; order Chiroptera; family Mormoopidae; genus Pteronotus; species Pteronotus mesoamericanus. Next base: position 56,468,386 of record NW_026555085.1, on the reverse strand, counting down.
ATTTATATTTTTGATTGGGACAAGATATATACATATCCATATACACATCTACATATATACATATATATGAAAGCATATGTATTTTTAACCCTCAGAATTAACAGTAAAAATTAGATCTTTACTGTTACTCTACTTAAGATACATTTAGCAATGTTGACATTTTAGTTGATTTAGTTGATTTAGTTAGAATTGGTAAAATAGTCCAGCCTATATCATCATCTTCCTCAAACCCAAATGAAAGCATTTTCTAAACATTCATTTAACATGATACATTTCTAGAAGATAACATAAGCCAAATGCTGTGCATTTTCTTTCATTATTTACAGCCTGACAGCTTTAGTGATGTGCATACATGAAATATAAGCACTCTTTACTGTTTTTCTAATTGGTATTCATAACATATGAACAAGGTTTACCTTCTAAAAAACTTGTTAGAGTTTTCATCTGACTTAAAAGCCACAGAACTGTGAAGTTCAGAACAATATTTTGATGCTCTATCTGTCATGGAGAGAGCCTGTTCGTTTCAAATATTGGTATATATATTAAAAATGAAAGATATAAGTTTTCTTTTAAAAAGAAATACACTTACATGTTGAGGGGTGAGTTTCAAAAGTACTTACTTTTTGCTTTTTCTTATTTCCAGGGCGAGGTCATTGGGATGAAGATAGCGTGGTCAGTTCTCCAGACCCTGGGTCGGCCAGCGAATCAGGTGAACGATATCGCACGGAGCCATATCAAAGTAGCCCACATGAACCTAGCAAAATTGAAACTCTGATAAGAGCTACCCAGCAAATGATTAAAGAAGAAGAGAACAGACTGCAGCTAAGGAAAGCCCCTCCAGACCAACTGGCTTCCATTAACGGAGCTGGGAAAAAACACTCCCTCTGTTTTGCAAACTACCAACAGGCCCCACCGACAGGCGAAGTCTGCCATGGTTCCACCCTTGCCAACACTTCACCATGTGACCACATCCAGCAGAGAGAGGGGAAGATGCTGAGCCCCCATGAAAATGACTATGACAACAGCCCCACTGCACTGTCTCGGATAAGTAGTCCCAATTCAGATCGCATTTCAAAATCCAGTTTGATCCTAGCTAAAGACTATCTCCATTCGGATATGTCTCCTCATCAGACGGCAGGAGACCATCCTGCCGTCTCTCCAAACTGCTTTGGATCTCACCGGCAGTATTTTGATAAGCATGCTTACACATTAACTGGATATGCCTTGGAGCACTTATATGACAGCGAAACCATTAGAAACTATTCCTTGGGCTGTAATGGCTCACACTTTGAGGTAACTTCCCATCTAAGGATGCAGCCAGACCCAGCACAAGGACACAAGGGAACGTCTGTTATAATAACCAATGGAAGCTGATGTTTTTCTAAAATATTTTCTTCTTTAAAGATCTCTGAAACATATTTATAGTTAATGCCCCAATGACCAGCATTTACTATGCTACCGATTATTAGAGAGGGTAATTTAAGTTACTGGGTGTTTGACATGTGTTCCTTTGAAATCAAAGAAAATAGCACTAGCATTCAAGGTTATACACAGATAATGGAGCTAAAGTGAATATAAAAATTTTCCCTCTAATTATATGGGAACAGAATAGATAAATTTTGAATTGAAAAATAATTATGTAGATAAAGTGAGCATGTGTACCACATGAAAGGACTGATGGATGACAACATCGTGCTGTGAAGATCCAGTGAACCTCATACACACAGACAGACCGCTATCTACAAACTGTAATGTACACTTTATGTGCAGAAATCTAGACTATGTACCATAAATACGCCCTAAATGGGTAACTTTCCTTAACATTAGAACGTTAAAGAACATTAAGATTATTAAAGAAATTTTTCATTCCCAAGCTAACTAAGAAAGAGAAAGATATATCTTGTATACTACTTTCTTGCATCTCTAACCAGCTAGCTCATTTGGTTCAGGTATAAATTAGGGAAGGTTATGGGTATGGTATAAGAATGGGTTTTCACGTGGTATCCATTAAAAGCAATCAGGAAATGGTGATTTTTTACCTTATGTTTGAGTTAGACAAGGAACAGGTTCACACTGACATGTAAGTGAGGGCTTTTCTAAGTGAAAGTACTGAGATGTTGGGACACACATCAAAAACCTACAGTGTCCACTTGGAAATAGTGAAGATAGAAAGGCCGGAGGCAGAGCAAAATGAAGTAATATCTCAAAACAAGTAATTTAAGGTTCAGAATATGGAATTAACATATTTGGGGCTCATAAAACCAACCAAATAAAAAATTCAAACCAATTCACTGAGGAAAAAAAGCTAATAAGTTCAAAAACTAACAAAAACCTGTGAAGTGCTACATGATAGCAGTTAAGTGTTTGAAAACATTTCAAAGCACAGATGTGCAAATGTGACAACATGTGGAAAGCCTCAGGAGAGAGTCTAAGATAAAAGCTTAGGCTGATAGACAAGGAGGTTAAAAGGCAAGAATAGTACTTTGACTGAAGGAACAGGCCAAGTACTCATTTTCCTTATTGTCTGCAAACAAGAAACAATAAACTTGGTCTTAAGTTCATGTGAAACAGTAGAAAGATAAGCAGACTAGATGCCAAGATCTCTGGGTTCTGGTTTTGACCCTGCCTATAACCTATTTTGGGAACACAGATGTATCACTCACCATGCCTGGGCCCCAGTTTCTTTATCTGTATGGCAGTTCTAATGTTTTACTGTTCTGTGGTTCAGTGGTGCCGCAGAGCTGAACTTGTTAGTTAACTCTCTGCTGTGAGTTGTCAAGGCTGATCATTCTGGCTTTTCTGTACTCACATAGGGTCTAGATGCTTTGTAACTAAGCAGCTGCATGGGCTCTTTTAGGGATGTGTAGTGACAGACAACTTTCTAGTTCACCTAATTGTGAAAATGGTAGAGACTGATGAGGGAGAAGAAAAATAAGTAAGATTCATTTAATACACTCTTCTCTAGTAATCAAAGTGACATAAGTGATTAAAGAAGTTTCATAGCTAATATTATCTAGGAGTCCCATGCCTGAAACTTGCCATATTCAGAAGGAATGTATTGGAAGAAAATGACTTATAATTTTGAAGACACCATGACATTGAACACTCAGGGATTACTAATATATTTTCATCATATAACACAGTTATTTGGCAATCCATAGGTAGGTGACAATCTGAATGATGATAATCTGAGAGATGAATACTGGGTTGTTTGTACATGAGGAAAGTGGCTACATAAATAAATATGTCTTGGGTATGACAGAACAACATTGTGCTGTAATTGGAAAAAGTGCGAGTAAGTGAGAAAGTTAGTGGTTATATATACTTTCAAAAAAGTTCAAACAATAAAAACTAAATTTTGAACTCCATAAGCAAAAACATTTGTTAATTTTGAGAAAAATATTTATGAGAAGCCCTTGGAATACTTAAAATTAATTTTTGATCATTTTGCAACATGAAGTAAGGTTTTAGGAATGCTAAAGGTTTTGCAGACTTCTGTAGATGGATAAATGGTTCAATGACACAAATACCTGAGGAATATGGTATGTTTTGGAAAGGAAATCTATACAGATGGATTTTATTGATAGATATACATTCTACTGAAAAGATCAGCGATGCTATGAAGGAAATAAAATCTTAGGAAAATGAACTGATATGAACGAAAAGACTGTCATTAAAAAATATTAGTGGAATATTTATGTGGAGAAAATCAAGGAAAGAAATATAAACTCTACAAATAGGGGGTAATCAGAAGGAATCATGCTCTTTAAAATGGTATGGCCAATATTTTTTAACGAGGGCAGAATTAACTAAATTACATCTTAAAAATTTTGATAGATTGACCTAGTTTTAAATACAAGCCATTTATTTACTTTATATGTTAAAAATTTTATAGTAGCATATTTATATTACACATAATACCTTACAGACCCACAGTATTATATAGCTCACGTTTTTTGCAACATGGCATGATGATTGCAAAATGACCCAAGATAAGTTGAGATAGTTTATGGCAAGATAACTTTTTAATATACTGTACACATAGACATGTTAAAATATAGTTATAATCTACATTATTTTGTTCTGTGCAAGAACGTATTGCTTCGTAATGAAGATCTAATCTGTGTCTTTTTAAATTATGGGATGTAAAATATGTATGTTCCCAATAACTTAATCAGTTAAAATTAAACTTAAATTGGCTTTAGTGTTAATCCTTGATCTCCATAACTTTGTTAAATGCTGAGAATCATGATACTTGAATGAAATAGAGAGAGAAGCATGATTTATATATCACCTTGGGGATTCATAGGAATGTGCTCTATCCAATTACTCTTACAATATGTAGCAATTCATTAGATGAAACAAAGTTCATGCTTTCTAGTAATAGTAAGAATATCTTTACTGCCCATTTTACCTGCCTGCCCTACCTAGTTTAAAAATTTAGATGACCAAAGAAATAAATGCATATTTCTCCTGCCTTTCTCTGGAAAATTTTTGTTAAAACTATTATTGATAATATACAGATTTGACGAATCATTTTTGGATGCATGATATTACTGTTACAGCCACGACAGGTCAGGCACGCAGGTGTGCTTTGGCACCATCCTTTGACATACTGCGCTGGATATAATGGACTAGCTTTTTAAACTATAATTGCCTGATGTAGGAGAATATGGCACAGTGCTGATATGACATTCAAAATGAGACAGGATGCAATAAATAATTTGCCTTCAGTAAACCCACTTGTTCTTTCCTGATTTTATTTAATGGAATTAAGCTATTTCCATTGGATAGTATTCTTAATTTTTTCTATACCCTGCTGCCACATGATACCTCTGGGCAGAGAATCCACTTAAAGTAAGCTTTAATGAGATCTCCTGGAAAAGGATAATAAGCTCCATTTAAAAAAATGGGGAATGAAGATTGATTCAATAAAAGGTCATTTGGAAAATATGCATAGATATTTTAAAATTAGAAAAAGGCTTTCCCGACCAAGACCTAGACTGGCTAAATTTGGTAGAAGACACTCCAGCTAAAGAGACATTCTGAATACAGGTGTGATATTTTCTAGCTCTTCCTCTCTCTAATTTTACTGTTGACACTATGACAGATGTTCCCCATTTCACCCCTTTGTCCCCCTTCTCCCTCTCTCTTTCAAGAGCAGGACATTACCTAAGATGTTCAGTGAAATTCGATTGCTACTAGAAGAACTTGGAAGTGACAGAGTGAATGCTGATACTTGGAAAACTGAGGGTGTGACCACTTTGGGGTCACTTACCTGGCCCAGTGGATAGCTACAGCTGAATATACTCTCTTGAAAGTGTCTGAATGCCCAGATCTGACTCCCCAGTTCATTCAAATCACAGGACCTCAACATTCATCCTCTGGTTCTCTAAGTGGCTCCACTTTCATGTAAATGTCAGTTTTTTTCAAATAGAAATTTGACTCTAAAACAGCAAAATCTATTAGTTAGTTCTTACTGGGAAAGACGTTGTGGATAAAACGTTCATTATCATTTGAAAGTTTAAATGAATGACAGGACAGCTATGAACATATGGAAAGGATATCTTACATAGAAAACGTTCTTGGGGGAAGTTTCCGTGTGGTGCTCATTTCTTGTGCACAAGAATTGTACGGGTAGTGCTTAACTCAGAAAGTGAGATTGTGCTCAGATCCAAATAGGGGTTTGTTCAGAGTTCCTTCTCTAACATTGTATGCAGAAAGGCTGTATGTGTGTAGGCATATGCCTACACACAAACACACACATGCCATTGTGTAAAGCAAGAAACAAGATTGTATTCTGCTGTGCTCCTTAAAAACTGATGGTTCACATAAGAAATCCTAATTAATAATTTTAAACCAAACATTTATAGTTTTAATTATTGTAATTTTGCTGCATGGGGCTTTGCTTTCATAAACCTATATAGTGGAAAATTTGTCCTAATTTGCTGATCTGGAACACATTTAATCACAATTGAATTTATACCCAACAACCCTGGTGTGTTTACATTTCAAAAGAAATGAAATGGCGTGAAAAGTTTTTAGAAGTACTGTAACTTTTTTTTCTTTTTTCCCAAAGGGGACAAATTTCAAAAAAATGAAACATATGAGTAGGCACTTCAAAAAAGATAAAATATTTTATGTTTGTTTTTTGGCTGACATGCTATAAAGAGGATTATATTTGTGAAAGAAGATGCTGATTGCCAATATTTCAAATACCATCTTGCAATGTAAAGTTTTTGGTGACATCGTAGTATAAATCTGTAATTTGAACTTTTACTTTGGAATGTAAAGTAGAAAACATTAGCTATGTCAATGATATCTTGCAAAGTGTTCCCATTTATAATTATTTATATTGTAAATAGCTTTCTGAAGTAAATTCGAAGTTAACATGTGCATAAAATGTATTTATTATGTGACGAATTTTTTTGGTTTTAAATATAGTTACCGATACGCACTTTGAGTCTGAATTATTCATTGAGAGAAATATTTGTAGGACAAAACAGTGTCAACCAGCAGATTATAACTGTAAAGAAATAAGGATTGTTTTATCTCCAGATTCTGTTGGAATGGTTAACACACACAGACACAGACACAGACACACACACACACACACACACACTTTAAGAGACCTAGTAATGGAAGCTTTCAAATATGTACAGTAACTATGAAATGATGGGTCTTATTTTTAGTAGACACTGGAGATTGTTTTCTCAATTTTTCATTAGAACCTTTTAAGCAACACTTCTTTGGTCTGTCTCTACTTTGCTACAATGAAGCAAGAAATATGAAAGTACAGATTATATTTTTAAAGCCCAAGGGAAATGAAAACCTATAATATTGAGGTTAGTTTGCTGTCATTCAAAAACAAATTAAGAACACATCTTGATCATTTTTATTTTAGAATTCAAAGTATTTTTAAAATTTAAAGTGGGGAATTAAGGTCAAACAAAAATAGATTGCGAGATGGTTTTCTCTTAAGCATTTTCACAGCACCCAACATTTTTGCCCTCCAGAGATTTCTGATTTACCTTCATATATATTACAGAAACTGTCAATTTAGTCAGTTCAACAAACTGACACAATATATTTTTAATTCCACTGAAATATTGTTTGTATTTCATAAAGTTTTTGGCAAAGCTGCATAAGACATCATTGTCATTGATATTACAGCATTTATCAGGTTTTTTCCAACGTGATTCTTTAAATATTTGTTTTAGTGCTTTTACTTCTGAAAATAAAATTTTCACCTACTTTATACTCCAAAATAACTGTACTTGCAGTGCAACCCACAACTTTATGGAATACTTATTTCATGCCCTAAATGGGATGGATACAAAGAACCTTTCTTACTGTAGGACGTTACAGGAAAACACATGCAGAGGGTTTTTGATTTTCTTTACGTGCTTCGAAAGTGTAGTCTTTAGATATGATAAATATGACAAACATTTATTGCGTCATAATGTGCCAGGCACTGAGCCATGCTCAGATTATCACTGAAGTATGAGCAGAGACCATCACAGAGGGACAATCCAATATGCTCTGTTTCAGTAATGAGAAAAGTGGGACTCAGGGTGATCGAGGAACTTACGTGGAGAAGATGAAATTTTTAGCCAGTCAGGTTTACTCCAAAGCTTTCCTTTACTTCATTCAGCTTTCTTTTTATCAAAATAATAAAAAATTAAGTGAAAGAAGATATTGTCTAAATGGCGGTTGCACGAGAGAGAGATCACTCAGTCCCGTCGACGGTGACTCCAGTAGCCCCACGCATGGTCTTAAGGCTGGGTGGCCATTTCTCCATCATAACACTGACGCATGGTGGCCAGCCTCAGGGCCTGGAGGCCAGGTCCGCTGCTCCCTTGCACAGCACTTTGTCTTCCTGCTGAATGAGCATTCTGATGTTTCTTTCATATGACCTGATACGGGGAAAAGTCTAGGGCACGATAAGCTAAAGACAAGTTATCCTAACAGGATCCCCATGGTATTTGAAAAGTTTTGACACTCTCTCAATGAACAAAATACAAGCAGCCTAATCAGTAAGTAAAAACTATACAATTTTTTCACCCACAATTCTTAGGATAGCCAATACAAAAGTATTAACTTTTCATGACAGTCCTTAAGTCCTCTGTTGTATTTCATGGAAATCTTTTCTTCCTTGTTGGAGAAAAACCAACCAAAGCTCAATTTACCAAGAATGGGTACGTCACCATTGCCTGTATTATTTAAGGCTCTGGTTTTGAGGGTACTTTGTGGATTGAGATTAGGTGGCTGTAGCAACGACCACATTTTCATTTGAGGGAAAACTGCCTGACAATTATCTGACAGAAAGGCTGCCCCACTCAGAGCACACACAATTCCTGTCAGATGTCTCGTGAGCCTGCTGGGGTCAGTCTGCCCCAGCTGCCTCAGTGGTGGTGGCAACCCCCAGGTGCCAGCAACCCAGGCAGCCCGTCCAGCCACCCCCATCCCCTGGCCTCTGTCTCACAGTGTCGGGGGAGCGACCCTCTGCAGCACTTCTTGGCCTTTTCATAATTATGCTTTATTACTTAATATGTGTTGCATTTACTGATGTAATTAGATCCAGGGTGGGAGAAATGTAAAACAGCCCTGGCTTTGGGAGTTTGTAAATAATCGCTGCTTTGTTCAGCTTCCCCCAGGTCAGGCTCCTGTGCGGGGAGTAATTCCATATGGGAATCTTACTTGAGACTTGAGTGCCATCTAAGTAAACCTTAAAGGGAATCTTGGCAGTATCTCTCAAGCCATAAGGAAATCATTCTCAGTTTCTGGGGAGGATTTTTCTGATAGCTTTGTTTGATACATATATATAAAAACTGAACCCGAAGAGTCTTTTTATGGGTAAGGTCTCCAGAGTTCCCTTGGGAATGGGTAATTTGGACTTAATATGAGAAGACTCATCCAGACAATAATTGAGGTTCAGTATTCAGTGCGTTTCTACATTTCTAATTCTAATTTCCTCCCTTGTGTTACTCAGGTGCCCCATTAGTCAGGCTACACAGGGTTTGTCTATCGTGCCATGTGAAACCTATTGTTTTAAAAATCAGAGAAACATTTTAAATCAACATCTGGAATTCTGTTACATAATTAAAGGTCATTAATAGCTAAGAAAAATTTTTTCAGAGAGTGGAGGGGAAGAGGTAGGAAGGCTAGAAGATTTTTGAGTGACTTAAATACATCTTGCAATCACCTGTGTACCTCACTTAAATACCTACATCTGTTATATAAGTGACCCTGATGTTTGTTTCTGCATGAAATTAACATATATAGAGGTATCCTTTAATGTAATACATAGAATGTTTTATTCTTGAAATTCATTTTTCTTTCATGAACACTGCTGTTGCTCCACTTAATGTCCCCAAAAGGAAATAAGATAGCTAAAGAGTTCTACTGCACTTTCATGTCCCCTTGGTTGGTTTATGGCCAGGTCTGCAGGTCTCCGTACTTAGAGATTTTATGACATATTCCTCCAAAATTTTACTTTTTTCTCAAGCTCACTCCATCTTGCAGACATGATGTTATTTTATTTCAGTGACTATCTTTGAATGAGGACTTTAAAAAAGAGGTGTATATATAACCATTGTGCAACACTCTCAGCTACAAAAATTAACAACTTCTTGCCATTTAATCTATGGCACTTTTAAAAGAAAGAGATTGAGACTGGACATAAAATTTTGTCCTTATGGCTCAGAGTCCTGATGCCTCTCTTCAGACATTCCTGGCCTTCAGCCCCTTCCCAGCTCTCTTCATCTGCTGACCCTCATCGCCTTTCTCTCTCTCTCACCTGAGGACATTTTCTCATTGCTTTTAAAGAGAGAGCTAGAGAAAGAGAGAAACATTGATATGAGGAAAAAAAACATCTATTAATTCGCCTTTCATAGACACCTTGCCTTGGGGCGAACCCGCGGCTCACGTATGTGCCTTGACTGTGAATTGAACTCGCAATTTTCGGTTACAGAATGATGCTCCAACCAACTGAGCCATGCTGGCCAGGGCTGCTTCCTGTCTTTTTTGACTCAGCTCCTTCCTGGATTAAGTATACCAGTGCTCCTTTGACACATTCTTAGTTATATACCTACACGTACAGCCACAAACATGGGCACACACAGGCACACACCTGTGCACTCATATACTCTCTGCTCAGCTACTCCCGACTCAGTCCTGACGGCTGGTGTCCTCAATCCTGAGCGCAACCTGAATCCTACTCTGAGTTGCAGCCTGAGTGCCCCGGAGCCCTTGCTATCTCTCCCCAGCATCTCAAAATATATCTGTATTTTTGTCCTTTTTTCTGTCTGCTTATCTTATGAACCAGTGACTTCCTCTGTCAAATGAGAGTGCTAAGACTTCACTTCTCAAAAAGCTGTTGTGAGCATGCGATGAAGCAATGCCAGTGGAGCCCTCAGCATGCAGCAAAATGCTCAACAGATAGTAGCGTTCAGTGTTAATGAGCCTCAGAGAATACGGTCACGCAGCTTTCCACCTCCCCTTCATCCGTCATCCCGCAGTGTCATCATCCCGTCAGCGTGCACCTAACACTTACTGAGTGCCTCCAGGTAGCGACACACCGCTCGTCACTGGCCGTCCAAAGAGAAGTGTACTCTTTCTTTAGGACCCTGACTCAAGAGGTCCCAGCTGAAGGGGGGCGATGAGGGAGAACCAGAGGCCTTACACTCCTCCACTATTTTCCTGCAGCTGCTGGGCCTCTGAAACCTTCCTTGGGTGGCCTTTCCTTGACTGACCGCCTGCGCTGCCTGGGAACTCACACTTTTCTGAACTCCTCATATTGAAGCTCTTAGCCAATTCGACAGCTGCTCCTTCAGGTTCTCTATTGCGTTTGGGCTCTTTCATTAGCAGCGAAGCCCCTCAGTGCAGGAATGTTCCCTATCGTTCCGTTTCCTCTGGTTCCAGGCTCTGGAACAGTGCCCAACACATGATGGAAGCACGGTAAATAAGTGTCCAATGAGTGAAGAAGAGATCCCTCACAAATGATGATGTATTTCAGGCTATTTTATCTTGGTCTATAGTCAGTATCATAAAACTTCCTGGGGCTTGTTTACCTGAAATAATATTCTGGATTCAATAAACATTACTATGTTTGTTTCATGCTTTCTTTTTAGGAAAGGGCATTGCAACTTGCTTTCTACCTTCCAATTTTGAGACCTGACCAGTGTCATTCGTGTTAACAAATTTTCCCTGTTCCTTGTGCACTGGAGGAGGCGATGCATATGCGATGCCTCGGGGCTCTCCCTGGCTGATGCTGAGGATGGGCACATTTGTGTCCTGTCTCTCCTCCCTGTTCACAACCACAATTTCCTCTAATTTGCCCCAGCACTCCTTTGCATTTTTGATGCATATTCCATGTTTCTAAGCTATATTCTATGACACAGGTCCATTTTAAAAAAGGCTTTCCCCAAATTCTACCGTGTCCTTGTGTGAGATGTTACCACAAATTCAACCTCCTTATTTTCTTTCCAAAATCCCTCTCTCCCCCCTCAAATTTCCTTCCCCATGTTCTATACATCTCCCATGCTGGTGGCAGTACCTTTTTCCGAAACAATTCATGCTATTCATCTACATAAAAGCCCTTTTGTGTCCCTAGTGAGGCTGAGTGAAATTGAAATCCTGTAGCATGTCCCATCAGGTGCTTCCCAACTGAGCCCCAACTACCTCTTTGGTCTTTTTCGACCTGTCCTCGCAGACACGCCAGGTTCCTGCTGCCCTGGGTCTTTCAGTCTTCCTGGAATGTGCCATGCTTTCCATTACCCCAGGCCTTGGCATGGCTGTTCTCCATCTGGAATGCTCCATGGCCATTCTCTACTGGGAAAATTCCCCTTTGTCTTTGACGCACAGCGTTCTCGTGTGATGCCTGGAGCCTGACTCCACGTGGGAGAGTTTTACATTTCCTTTCTGAGCTCTCACAGTGCTTGGTTCTTATTTCTGTGAGAAAATTTATGGAGTATACTGTGAGTTGTGGGATATTTATTAAATTATAAAAACAATAGGCTAGTTAAAAAGATGGACACAATAGAGAAATATGTACAGCAATAAAGAGAATATATATATATATAATTTTGAAACTTCACTTTATTTTCATTAAACAATGTATGATGGGCATCCTTCTAAGTTAGTTTCTATGTATCTCTTTAGTCCCTCATTCTCTTGGATGGATATACGATATTTTATAGTATAAATATGTTGTGACTTACTAGTGTTCCGTTTTTGATAGTCGTCTACTTCTTTTCAATTTTTATTATTTTACAGGTAGATCTTTTTAATCTGTGCTTGAATTTCAGTAGAACAGTTTCCTGGAAATAAAGTTGCTGGGTCAAGGGGTATCTTCCACTTTGATAAATGCTACCAAATTGCCCTCCAAAGACATTGTAAAAGTGGACTCTCTCCCAACAGCATATGGGACTGTATTCTTGCCCTTTAATAAAGTTTCTTATTTTGTTTCCTATAGCTCTTGTTCATTTCTTGACTTTATTCCTAGTTACTCAATAATTTTGTGAACTACCAACATGTGGATCTTTTTAAAAAAACTTTTTTCCTAATTTGGAATTGATAGTATATAGGAAAGTGCTTAATTTTGTATATTTATCTTATACCAATTGTATTTATTTAACCCTTGTTATTTCTAATAGTTTTTAGTTGATTTCTTTGGATATTCTGGGTAGATGATAATATTTATTTGGCAATATTCACAATTATTTCTTTTTTGATTTCAATATTAATACGTTTTTAAACATCAATAGCAGATACTCATTTTTATCAAATGCCTTTTGGCATTCAAGATGATAATACATTTTTTCCCAATTTTCTAATGGGAAACATTCTTTTTTAATGTTGGAACATCCTTACATTCCTAGCCAAAACCTGCTCGGTCAAATTTTTTTTAATATACTCTGTATTCAGACTACTAATGTTTAACTTCAGAGCTTTGCCTCTATATTTTCAGTTGTAATTTTTTTGTGTGTGTTGGTCCCTATTTGAATATGGGTTCTTTGAGGATAAGACCCATATATAGGTCAGCTGTAAATGTCCCTTACCTCATATAACACCTGCTACATAGTAGGTGCTAAAACTATGCCTGTATTTGTGCTATGAAGACCTAGATGCAAATCCCAGTACTAACGCTTCCAACAGTTCAGTTAATATCAGCTGTTTATTTGTTTGTATAATGGGCCCATGTAAAGATTAAATGAAAAATCATATATGAAGTATTTATTACAATGCTTAGAGCATGGAAAGTAATTAAGGTTAGTTTCCTTGCTATTCCCTTTGAAATAGAAAAACACCCTGACTTTATCTGTTATGGGGGTGTTATCAGAGCAATCCAAGAATTTTTTAACAGATAAGATTATGGGTCACTCAGAACCTCCACATTCTTACTGTACAGTGGAATGATGGATGGCATCCTTTTTTTGATCACTGTAATTAAATAAATAGTTATTAGACATCTTTATAATTACAGTTTGAGAAAATCTTAACACCATACAGATTGTCAGGGGCACACATGCCACACATCTTTTTGACTTTTTTTTTGGCCTATTCCTAATATGTCCCAAAAGGGTAGAATTGATGCTTATTTGTTAAGTAGCCAGTTCTGTTCAGCAGTAAGCTTGAGAATTTTATGATGAGTGGTCTAATTTGGGCTTTTTATTTCTACAGGAAGAGAAAAATAAAGTAACTGGACTATTTAAGCCTGAAACCTCCCTCCGTCAAACTTAAATATTAATGTTTTCTCATATACTGGAGAAATACATTCTATTGCCTATGCATGAAGTCGAATCAATGTCTCAGTAAAACCCTCTGGTGTCATCTCGCTGGATGGTTTCAAATAGGAATACAAAGCCCAGATGAAACTAAGATGAGATAGTAGAAATTGTGACAGGGCTATTTTTGAAATGATGCTCTTAGGAAAAGCTGCTGATTGAAATCAATACCTCAAGACCCGGAATCTGAAAAGACCATTTCTGAGACCTGAGAGGGTCACTGAATAGAAGTGTCAGTTGATAGTATTCAGACCATGCAATTGCTTTCACCAAGATGCCTCTGTGTTTACTTAAGTGACTTGTGGTAGCTGGTGGCTGAGCATACATTGAGAGAGTCTCCCTCGGTGCAGGCTCAGGGGAGGAAGAGACTAGAGGGGACATTGTCTGCTGTTTAAATGAGTAAGTCCTAGTGTGCTATATTGGAGGAAATAAATTGAGCTGGATTTCCTTTTTTATTTATTCCCCAGAGAAAAGAATCTGTGAAGGACGTGAAGACTATAAACCTTATAAATGTTAAAAAAAGTTAGCGTACTCCAAACCTTGTGATACTCATTTCAGACCGGGTCTTTTTAATAAGTTATGATTGATCAGAGAAAATTAATTTGCACAGACCTCTGCTAATGTCTCCCATTTTCTACAGGGTGCATGGAGTCATTTTCTCTTTGTTAAGTGTAAGATTTTGCGTGTGTTGATGTCCTGGCGTCTGGTGTAACACAGAGTCTACTCATGCAATTTCAAATTGCTTTATATAGAAGTTGCTGGATCACTTAATTATACTAAGATTTGAGATAATTTTGTGGGGAGAAATGAAATTTTTAATGAAGTGCTTAGCCTTTCAGTTTTTCATAGCATTCAATTTTAAAATTTAAATTACAGGAAGATTTGATTTATTTTTTTGTATGTCAAAGCAAGTAAATTCCCATTTTAGTGTCCCTAACATATGTATATCAAAAGCATTAATTTTGATCACCACGTTTAGGACTGTTCATCTGAATGATATTGAATACTTTTAGTTCGAGTCCTCCAAATCCAGCTGTCCGCTTTCCCATCAACCGTGGGACTGTCTCAGATTCATGGGCATGTCACAGGTACAGGTGACCGTCACAGATATAGGAGTAATAATCTTCGCCTCCACCCCCAGACTCTGTCACATGCTTCAGAGCTGGACATGCTCTTCATAACCATGAACTTGGTCAAACTGGATGTACATTAAGCTTTGGAAACAGAATCAGGGTTTTTTAATGTCAGAACAGTGTAGGATGTCATGCCCTATCAGTTGCCTTGGTTTTTAAAACTGTGTTTAAAAGGTGCTGCCACTGTTCTGAGAAACTTCTAGTGGGGAAGCTGTGAACACAGTGACAGGGCGTGAAGTAAGACAGGCTGGATCGTCAGGAGCATCACGACGAAAACAATCAGCAGAGTCTTGTGTTCCGTCCAATTGTGTCCTGTGTACCGATACATCTGACCTTGAATCAGCTCCTGATTCCTGAACATTTACATTATGTGATGACGTACTTAGCTACAGAGACTCTGATTAGAAGAATACCAACGTAAGCTCGCCTTCTAGCTCTTTTACATGCACGCAAGGGGAAAAAAAAAAAAGCTGTAGGCTGGAAGCCTAACTAGAGAAATTGTCTGGCATTTCTGCTTCTGTGTTTGTTTGTTTTTTTGTTTTGTTTTTGAATCTGAAAACACATAAAACCAAGCAGTTTGAATATGACCTTAAAGCCAGGTCTTGCTAATCCACACTCTATCACACCAATGTGACCTTGGGCAAAGTACTTGATCTGTCCAAGTCTTGGTGTCCTCACATAAAATGGAGGAGAAGAAGAATTCCTACTTTAAAGAACTGAATAATTATTAAAAAAGTAATATCTTCAAAGCATGGAAGTATAATACCTAGGACATAAGTAATACTTAATAGTTCTCAATAAATATTATGATTAGTACTATGATTATTATAATTGTTACTATTTTGGTATTGCTCTTTGAGCTAAATTCCATCATTTCTGCCTTTAAGATTAAGATTAAGATTAAAAGTCAGAATTAATGTTTATAATTTTTTTTAGTTTGGTGGGTGCTAAAGGACATTGCATCTCATCAAAGGCATTCTTTGTAAAAAGAAAAAAAATGTTGGAATGTATGTGATAGTTTTATTTTTATTGCAGTTCTTTAGTGGAATTCCAATATTATTCAGCATGTTTTATGTTCACAGAATTATTTAGGGTATAATCAAAAATACCATAATACTGCCTTCATAAATGGGTACTGTTTTAAAAACTAGGCATAATTAGCAGGAAGATATTCACAGTGTGGGCCTGACATTATTATGACTGCAATATAAATTCCACGAGGTGGAGAAGACCCAGCGAAAGAAGGCTACAGATTTATTATAGCAAGATGCATTTGCAATATGGATTGTACTTATCTTTTTATTTGCCACAGACAATGTAAATTAGGAACATCTGAATGAAGATTCAAATAATTTAGCATCTGTAGCGCGCTATAAAATATGCCGTTCTGATGCTTGGAGTGGAAACAGAAATTTTCTGTTTTCTAACTTGACTGATACGATTTGGCTTGGAGTCCCAGAAGTAGCCTCCTACCAGTGATAGACAGGGAGCCATCCTGAAGGAAAAGCGGGAGAAATGAAGAAAAAGTGGGGATTGCTTATCATGCATTCCTCCTGTTCTCTCTTTTGTACTTTAGAGAAAGTATTGTTCTTTGGGCAAGATGTCATCAATAAATAAAACCCTTTGAGGGGAGTAATAATGTCTTCAACCCATTTTCCATCTTCATGTTTTTTTGTTGTTCTGTTGCTGAAATTATAAGCTTTGATAAGTGTAACAGCATATGAACATCTAAATCCATATACGTATGTGTGGTTTGGCGGGGTGTCCTTCATAGCTCTAAACATTTCCGGGTGGATAACTTTGCCAGCACGTACAAAGAGCACCACTGTGCAGTCAGCATGAAGTTAATCACCATGGTGACAGACGAAGGGAAGAGGGCCCGTTACCAGCCTGGAACCTCATCCTAGATGTTCATGTTTGCCCTTCCCCCAGACTTTATTATCATTATCTTCATTTGACAGATGAGGAACTTGAGGTGCAAAGATTTTTAAATAACTTACTCTAGGTCATTTGGATCACAAGTCAGATTTAATTTTGTAGTAAAAATGAAATAGTGTAGTTTGCTGAAGGGTAAAGCTGTGAACACATATCAGGATGGCAGGCTTCTGCCCCTTGAATGCACTGGGAAAACCTAGGCTGCCAAGCAGCTGTGAGCCCAGGAGCAAATGTTAGCTGTGAAAGTGCCATGATGAGGATACCAACACTGGGGCTGTGGGTTGGGTGGGAGGGAGAGAATGGGGCGGGAGACGAGGAAGAGCTTGTGTCTCATGGTGGAACTTAATCTGCACAGCTGAAGCAAGAGAAGCGCTCGGCTCTCAGGCGTGATGGTGAGAAGACCAATGGAAGACGCACTTGCCTCATGCACTCCGAGTGGCGGGGTGCATTTTTGAAGTGGTTTTCCAAGTTTTCTCATTACACAACAATTTGGAAAGTTTGAGCAAAAGCTGCACACTCTCTAAGGCCTAAGAGATGGCCTCACTTCTGTCTAATCTGCAGTCTGACTGAGGCATTTTTCCCACTGGGGACAAGAGGGGCTTCTCCTGGCTGCACCCATTTAGCGACAAACAACAGCTGGGTAGTTTGGATCCAATTATAGCTACTAATTTGCAAGCGGCTCTAAGCAGACCTGAGATATCCTATGACTTTCTCTTAGCTGTGTGTCGTGATTTCAGAAAGGAAAACATGATGTCCCCCTGGCCTCCCAGGCTAGTATGAGAGCCTCGGCTTAATGTGGAACTGATTTCTTTCTTTGAGCCGTAATAGCAAAGCAAGCACTTCAAAAAGACCAATCCATCTCCTCTCCATAAAATGTTAATACCCTTCAGCGTACAGAAGAAAAAAAAAAAAAAAAGGAACAAGCTTTCACCCTTTGCAGGACAAACACCGACTGAAAAGCGAAAAGAACCGAGAACATTGAATACCCTCTTTTGCAGTCTGTTCGTTATCCATTTATCCCATACTGTGAGAGTCTCGGAGAAAGTATGCATATCCTTTCTGTGGCTTGCCTGCAAGCTTGAGCTTTGCTTACACTTGGAAGGGGAAAAGAAGAGGCCGACTGGTCCGTGGAGCAGCACCCTGGCCTTCCCCAGGGGGCTGGTTGTGGAGACTCCTGTTCCTGGGTGTTTGCTCTGCAACTTCACATCAAAGCCAACTCCCCCCACTGGAATTTAGACCAGGGATCTAGGAGAGGGGATGCTGTTTTCAAGATGCATGTGAACAGAAACTTCTAAAGAGCCTGCAGCACAGTCATTGTGTCCTGCCCAGTTCCCATTTGGGAGATTACACCATTGGGTTCTTGGTTTTTCTTTGCTCTCATTAACTTTCCATAGTGTTCAGTGTCAGTCTGTTGCTGGGAGCACACAGTCACTCTCAGAAGGAGACATTTTTGGTGAGGAGAGGAGGTAGGAGATAAGTAGTTAACAGTTTCCTTAGTTTTATTACCCTTTTTTCTATGTTCAGGATTAGGAACCAACTATTGGGTTGGAACACCAAGTGGGTATTTTTCTATGCAGATCTGACACGAGAAATATTTAACACATTGCACTGGGTATCAGTTTCAGAGTTTGTAACCCCTTAGCTGTTGGGGACTGATAGTGCTTAGGAACTTGGACCCTGGAGCAAGGTTGCCTATTCAAATTCCAACTGTGCCTCCAAATAGCAACATGATCTTAGTCAAGTTACTTAACTCCTCTTGGTCTCCATTTTCCCATCTGTAAAATGGGAATAATAATATTAATATAACCTATCTCAAAGACTCTAGAATACCATCTTGTATGTAGTAAATACTCAGAATGTATTAGCTGGTATTTTTTTAACCACAGGTATTAGGAAGCATAATTCAGTTTTGTTTTGTGATTCCATTTGTGAACATTATATGGATAGCTAATGCTTCTTGTTGGAAAGTGATTGAAACAAATTCTTCTAGACTCAAAAAGTAATTTCTTTCCCCACAAAACCCAATTTGTACTCTTTATTGGAAGGAATTTTTCCCTCATTGATAACTGTAGCTTCTATAAAATAAACGTAATTCCTGACACATTTCTGAGTTACTCTCATGAAGAATCACCATGGAAGAAATAATTTGCTAGTGTATTTCAATGACTTGACACACACAAATCATCTTTAGATTTAAATCACATAATATTTTTTTCCAATTTAACAAGTCTATGTTTTGAGAAGTTTAGTTGATATAAAGCTTAATACTCTTTAGAATTCAATTGGTTCTCAGGAGCTTCTGTAAAATATGTGGAATTCTAGATTATTTTTAAATGAGAGCAAATGAGGTAGACAGAAAAATTGTGAGGAAGAACGTTCTTGATTGGTAATATAATAGTGTTATCAGGTTATGAAATAAATCCTCATACTATTACTTTTTTCCATTATCATGACTCTCAGAATAATAACTATGAGAAGCTGAGATGAGGTCTAGGAGAAATAAGTAACAAGATTATTAGAAAATATAGAACTTAACTTTGCTTCGGGGCTTTGGTTTTATCTTCTTACTGCAAAGGATGTTCTGTTTTTCTCTCATTCAAGTAAAGGAAGAGTGTGAAATATATACACAGGTTTTGAAAGGTCTATGGAAAGGATATTTTACAGTCTTGTGAAGGGTATTTAGTGTAAAATGAGCTTAGTCTGTAAATTCATATACAATAAATAATGAAATAGCTAAGAATTATTGAGCGCCTAATATCGGCCAAGCTATTTATATATACTCTTTCATATAGTGCTCACAGAATGTTACATCACATAAAAACATTGCTTTTTCTTTCCATCTCAAGTAACACACCTATGGATACCTTTTCTGTCAAGAATGCTACAAAACCATGGTTTCCTCTCCTTCAAGCATGATGCTAGACTACATCTCCTGGCCTCTTTGCATGTAAGTAAGACCATATTGTCAAATGTTAGCCATTAGAAATGTGGTAGAAATGATGTGGCTCTTTCTAGGCCTGGCCCTTAAATCTCCTGCAGCCTTCTGAGCTCTCTTTCTGCAGGTGGAAGGAGAGGATCAAGTGATGGACTCCAAGGCCATATAATATGACGAAGCTACTAGGTGAAAGGAGTCTGGGTTCCACCCTGGTGAGCAGAACTACCTTTACATCTAGTCTCATGGCATGAATAGAAAACATTTCTGTTGTGTTAAGCTCACTGAAATTTTGAAAGTGTTTGTTATGCCAGCTAAACATTGCTTACCCTGACTAAAACAGTTGTATTAATGCTTCTTTACTGATACATAAATAACTCAAAATAATAAGAGCAGCTATTATGCATTGAATATTGTTAAATTCAAGGACTGAAGCTTAGAGAAGATAAGCTACTAGACCAAGGTCACAAGTTAATGAGTGATGAAACCAGCATTGAATGCTGGGCAGAATGACCTTGAAGCTCGCACACTTAACTGTTTTGTTTGGATACTTTCCCATGAAATATAACATTTATAATAATTATTTTTGCATTATAGAAGTAAATCATGAGATAAAGTGAGCTTCAATTAAGATTTTGCTCTAATCATCATTTAAAAAAATCTTGTGGTAAGTAGCTGTAAGTAACTATAACTTTCATAGCCAAAAATCTCAGTTCTTAGATCATTGGGTACTTATTTCAGCACTTATAACAATGTAAAAAGGTATGCATCATCTTTATAGTTTTCTTTCCCAGCTGGGTCAGGATACCTCAGCTGAGACATAACAGAACAGGTCTACCCACTTTTCTGTTTTTGATTTGGCAGGATTACTTTTTATTCCCATTAACTCTATATCTTCCACATTATTTTCTGTACTCCAGCTGTCAAGAAAGTATGGCCCTTGAATCCTAATAACCAAGACCGTAGTTGTGAGGGCAGAGGTGGTCTGTGTGAGTCTGAGTGGGCGGGGCCAGGAGAGATGCCTGAGGAAGGGTCTCTGTAGCCCTCTGCATTTTTGTTCTGTGGGAAGACATTCTTTGTATTTCTTGTTTGTTAAGCCTCCTGAAGATCATTATTTATCTCTTAACTAAAATGTACACCCTCAAACTCCACTGACCTTAAGGAATTTTAAGCATGACTGTCTGTGGTCTGTGTAGAAAAAGCACCTTTAAATTGTAAAACCAAAAAGAAGCTTTAAAAAAATAAAAGCTAAATTAGAAACAAAAAGATCTCTAAACTCTGGAACCTATACATATAGAAATACTTTTTTGGGGGCCATATGTTCCTCTTTGTAATACAAATGTGTCGAAAGAGCAAATATCTGCAAAAATCAACTATAAAGAATACCATGCGAGCTAATACATATCAAGCCATTCAGTCACGAAAAAAATTTGGAGTAACCAGCAGTGGGTCCGTCCAGACTCACTCTCCGCAGTGGTGATAAAATCCCAGATGCTGTGCCAGCCGTGCGTGTGGAGGCCCCAGGTCAGAGGCACCCCTGGGATGTGTGTGCATGGGGAGAGGGCAAGACCAGCTCGGCTTCACCATTTGAAAGCTTTGAACAGCCTGTTTGGAATGCTAATGGGTTATGCTTTCTGCTTGTAGAGAAGGATGATTTTTCTGCAAAGCATTAAATCATTCCCGTCCCCACCCCCCAGGTCTTTCCAGTAGTAGTTCTATCAAATTCTATCAGATGACTTTCTGGACTATATTTTACATTCAAATTTGGAGAATATATGTCACAATTGATAGGGACATAAGAAAGGCAGAATAAGGAAAGCAGACCTAGTTAAAAAAGGGTAAAAAGGAAAGTGCTCGGAGGGTTACTAGAGAAGAGGAAGGGAGAGAGAGGAGGGAGAGGGCAGGGAAATGTGGAGCTGGTTAACATGAACGTTATCTCTGTGAGGCTGAACCATGGAGTTCTTGAACAGGAACGCGGAATGGACCTTCACCTAAGAACGTGGCAACGACAATGTTAGCTGTGGTTTTGGGTCCAGTTATAATATATTAGCTTATATATGGAACACATATTGCAAACAGTGAAATCTCGTTTTTAATCTGACAGACTGTCAAAGGGAATTGTGTTAACTAGCAATTTCACACATCTTCAGCTGAATGATAAATGGTGTTAAATGATGTTGTGCCTGATGCAGAAAGAGAACCTCAAGGGCTTCCCACACCATTAAGGGAAAAATAAGTTTAGTCCATTGGATGCAGTGAGTGTGATGTTTTGGGTTCACAATTTTGAAAACTGAAAATCCCTATGTAGCATATATGATAACCAGAATCTTTTATTGACCAGGGCATTTCGTTTCTAATAAAGCTATGAACAGTTTATACTCAATGAACTCTTAGTTTCTCTAACTCGTATTCCCTCCCATTTTGATGTGGAGCTTTTTGGGGTACATTGCTGTTGGTCTTTTGGTTGATGTGGAAGCTCATTTGCTAGGACCAGAGAGGACAAGTATGTTTTAGGGCTTCCCACTGTGCTTTCTTTCCCCTCTTATCCGGGGCAGGTCTGCCCTGAGGAAGCCTGTGATCATCATGTTCAGGTTTCTGCTCACCCCTGATGCTCCTGTTCAGTCCTGCAGAACTCTCCTTGAATTGGATTCCAGTTTTAGTTTCTCCTAATCTCTCAACTTTTGTTTTTCCATCCCAGCTGTTGAAACTTTTGTTGTCTTTGCAGTTTCATAAACACAACTGAATAGTTAAGAGCAAACTCACCTCTTTGGAAATCTTAGGAAAGGTGATGTGCTGCTTGAGAGCAACGTGAGGCCTCCACGGGGGAGCACACCTGCAGGTGCCTGGCTGTGTGTGCCGGGGTTGCAACAATGACTATGAGAGCTTCACCGGTACCACTTGGGGACTTCTTGAACGTCTCTCTCTTTCAGCTAAATTTAGATGAAAACTGATATCCAAGTATCTACCAACTGCAGAATATTAAAAGTCTGGTGCAGTATCAGACCTGACTGGTATACATAACAATTCTCTACCATATGCCCCTGGTTTGGGAAATGTCTGGATTCTGCAGTGACTATCAGAGCTGGCACCAAGCTTCCATCACACGAATGAAATATTTTATTTTTCATGACAATTTTATATCACTTCCAGACTTTAAAACTTTTTTCCATTTTATTGAAAAATTTTGGTTTACTTGTTGGCAGATCAAACGCTGTTCTTAAGTGCCCATATTTTAAAATTAATTGTCCTTTAACTTCAGTGAATAAACCTAATTAGAAAGCTTTTTACCCCAACAGAAAGTCTTTTAATTCTTCCTCAATTCTTATGAACTGAGAAAAAAGTTAATTCCCAGACTGGGTGTTTCTCTACATATACGGTGTACAGGATGTGTGTCTGACTACCTTCGGAGGCAGTAATTTTTTGTTGTATTGCTAGTGAATTTTATGTTTCTTAGCATTTGTTAGTCTACTGATACCAACTGTGTTTTTAGGCTTGAATATATTTATTTTATCTCAGGAGAAAGGTGAGTGATGCCTAGACTATGCTGAGGAGGCACTTGGTCACATGTGACTGTGTGCCTCTGTGCAGTGTCACCTCTCTCCCGGGGACAGTTACCTCTCTCCTGGTCAGGCTGGGCACTCTGAGCATTCCACTTTGAATCCTTTGGTGAAAAACGTGGCTCTACATAGCCATGTGACCTTTGGAAATTTACTCAACTTTTTTAAGCCTCAGTTTCATAGTTTATAATGTGGGGATGAAGCTAGCACCTAATTGAAGGGTTGTCAAGATTATTAATTGAGTTAATGCACCTAAAAAAAGTCTAGACCATTGTCTAAGAAAATGTTAGCTATTATTAAGTAGGACCATATCTAAAAGATATTCTCGAAAGTGTTTTCCCTATTAAAAAATAGTTCATGTGGTCATATGGAAATAAGTCTCATTGAATCTCTTTTTCTGAAGTGAGAATATAATATTCTATAAACTGCTGTAATTCTGCCCTATTAATTTGCTCCTCAGGATTGTCCATCATTAGTGTTAGTAATGGCCTTTTCCAGTGTTCCTACATCTGTAGGACGGTAAAGCCTGTTGTTTTCTCAAGACAACAACTGCTAAACCACAGTCACAATGCTAGCAGTGAACACTTCAAGAGTCACCTTAATCCTGTGCTACCTACTGTTTTCAGGGAACACCTCTCAACTCCATAGGGTGGGTCCTTGGCAGTCATATTCATAAGCTGTTACCTGTCAGGACACCTGACTTAAATGGACTAATCACATTCTCTCTTCTAATTATTTGGCTTTGAAACTGAGACTTCTAGTTACTGCATGTGGCTGGTACTGTAACATGTAAACCTGGAAGCCATGGGGCTGCCATTCTGGGCCATTGATGCAGAGACATAGAGAAAGCCTGTCTGCAGACAGAGAAAAAGAACGGAGACAAGAGAGAAGACAAATGCGGTTCAGAGAGATTTGAAGAGAGCTGACCTACAGGATGCCTGGTGGCTTGGCAGTTCCAGCTGCATATCTGACCTTCGATTTCATGAAACATTCTGTGTCTATATAATTAATTCTTTGTTAAAAAATTTTTTTTTATTGTTCTTCAATTACAGTTGCCCCCATTCTTCCCCCATGGTAGCTGAGTAACAACTAAATACCTTAGAATTCTCAGTTCTGATCAGTGATGATTTCAAATCAAGTTCACAAGTCCATTTCTACCCACCCAAGGCCCTCCTCATTTTACCTATGAACTCTGTCATTCTATGGCTAATTGTTTTTGTGCAGTGGGATTTGATAACCATGTGTTTTTTAAACAGTTAATAATTTTTTAAACTCTCAGAACACAGATCATTTGGCTTAGGTAATATAAATTTGAAATAGTCTAATTTTATAATTGTGCTGAAAGTTTAAGAAATGATGATTAAATTCATTTAGTTCTAACTCAGTTTTTGAAAGGTATCTCAAATTCTGTAAAGAATATTTGCAATAGCGGTAACTCATGTTTAAAAAAAGAAACAGTGGTGTTCTTGTAGCTGTGGAAGTTGAATCACAGAGCAGAGGAAACCTCTCTTTGGTCCATCCCAGAACCCAGTTCCTAAGGGTGAACCAAAACAGAATTTCCCAAAGTATGTCACTTGTTTTCAGGGTTGTTAATGAATGTAATGAATAAAGGGGTTTCATGCTCAAGTGTGCTGTGAAATACTAAATTTAAACACAGTCATCTCTTTATTGAAGGGTTTTTAAAGACTTTATACAATGATATACATTATGATTCTCAAATGCTATATAGCTATAATAATTCCTAAACTAATTGACCATAGAGTCCTTTTTTCTCTAGAGAATCATTAGGGACAAGTGTTCTATGAAATGTAGTGCATTGTTCTAAGGGAAGTCTCAATACTTGGGAAAGGTTGGTGTTGCCTGGGGTCATTTGGCTTGCCCTCTTTTCTTATTGCTCACCCATGGCTTTCATTTATAAATGATGCCCAAATCTCTTTGGAATTATAGGTATTTTTTTATCAGTGCAAGGTGTTTTTTTTAAAGAAATTATTTATTGATTTTTCAAGAGAGAAAGGGAGAGAGAAACATCGATCTGTTGTTCCACTCACCCATGCACTCATTGATTGACTCCTGTATGTGCTGCAACCTGTGGATTGAACTCGCAACCTTGGTGCATCGGGATGATGCTCCAATCAACTGAGCTACCAGGCCTGGGTATCAGTACAAACTTTTAAGTGACATTGGCAATTATGAAACAATATAACTTTTGTATTTATAGTGGCACAATTGGGGGCACATAGATGACCCCTGCTAGATCACAAAATCTTTGAGGTATCTCATTCCTCTTTGGGTCTCTCTGATGGAGTTCATTGATGCCAATCATATTAGTTGAATTGAATTACTAATTTGCTGAAGAGTTAAAATTAAATAGTTTTTATTCTTGAAATAATTAGGAAACTGTCAGTTTGTTCCTTGTTTCCATGTCTCTGGTTCTATTGTACTCATTTGTTTGTTTGTTTCATTAGGTTCCACTTATAGATGAGATCATATGGTATTTGTCTTTTGCTGCCTGGTTTATTTCGCTTAGCATAATACTGACAGTGACTAGAGGGGAGAGGGGAGGGGATAATGAGAGAAAGAAGGGGAAGGGTCTAGTTCAAGAAACATTTATAAAGGACCCTTGGACATGGACAAGAGGGTGGGGATTGACTGTGGCAGGGGGTGGGTGTGGCAGGGGAGCGCAATGGGGGGAAATTGGGGCAGCTGAAGTTTGAATAACAGTAATAAATAAATAAATAAATAGGAAATGGTTCATTTCTTTTTTCTAACAATGGATTTCTTTGAAACATTGCTTTTTATGTCACAAAGCTATAACCAAACTGGCTACATTGGGTGGCCTCATTTTAATTCTTGGGGGTAAATTGTGAGCAAGCACTTTACTCTTTTACAAGTTGCTTTCAAATTTAATGAACTATCTGGTAGACATTCGCTAAAGGAAAAAACAACAAATCTTCATTAGTTTGAGAAAAATAAGATTGTTTAGGCACTAAAACAGGGCCTTAAGTAATAGACCATTAATATGATAATTTAATAAAAATATAAGAAAATGTGATAAAGAATAGGTCACTGTAAGATTTTATTGTTCTTTATATCAGTAATGGAACTGACTCTGGTAGTATGAAAATAAGCTAGGCAAAGTTAAGATGCTTTTGATTACATGAGTATACACACTTATAATGCATATAACATACGCATTTCATTTTAATTTATGGGCTTAAAAGAACAGTGATTAAGTAGGAGATAGAAGAGCTTTTTAAACACCTTCTGGGGAGTGATTTCTATTCTTTGCTGTCACATCTCCAATTATTCTTTCTCTTCAAATACTTATTCCCTTTCTTTGAGTTTTCCTGGTGCAGGTGGCTGCCATTTGTAGAGCTATCAATTTTGCTGCCCCCTTCTAAGGCACTATTATTTATGCCAGTTCCTGCTTAACCTTCTTTTGATTCGTTTAGACAAGAACAGCTACAAAACATTTTAAACAGCTCAAGAAAAAGGTTAACTTTAAGGATAACATGTTATCATGCATGGCCACCAAATAAAATGTTTAATCTGTTCCAGCACAACTCTCAGGGATTGTGACTTTAACATGCTTCTAATTTGAGCCACTCTTTAACATGCCAGAACTGTGAGGCTCGACACCATCGAAGCTGTGTAACACCAGCAAGGCTATTCCATGTAGTGGCCGAGAACATAAGCTCTGTCAGAGACAAGTTGTTATTTCTGTTTTTTTTCTAATCTTTGAAAAACAGTGTGAAACTCACGTCTTTCGGAGTTGTTGCTTTCTCTCTCTGTTAATTGTTGTTGCATATTTTACTCTTCCAAGTCATTTTGTTTAATGTTGGTGATGTTAGAATTAATGGCAAGTTTTGTAGTCTGTTAAACCATAAATTACCACTCCTTGTCTTGGTACTGAAAGAGATTACTTAGCCATTCACAATTTCCATGGGATGTTCTCCAGATGTGTGCCATCTGAAGTCTTCTGATGCCTCTCTTCAGTGGACCAAACTGGCCTCTTGTTGAGGAAACAAAGAACTAGAAAATATATACATCAATGTTAAAACATGCAGGTCCTCAGACAATGTTAAAATGCCTTCACACTCTCACTGAGTCCATTTGCGTTTCCTAACAATACCCCTACTGTGGTGAGCAAGTGCCTGGGCTGTACTTACCCTTCTTTCTGTATAATTTTATGCTAATCCTTGAATTGTTCAAAGAGCTTTTAACAGTCAGCTGCCTTTCGCTGTCTTTTGAGGTATCAAATGATGTTACAACTTGGAAATCCCATAGATGTGGGCAATTGTGTCTTTAAACAATTCTGGCCCATTTGGTTTTCTACTGTGTTACGTGTTAAGGACTTGGTTCTCTCCAGTCCATCCTGAAATACTGTGGGGGATTCTCCATTTCAAAGTGGCCCGAAAGAGATAGCCATTAAAACAATGTTACCTCTAATCCAATTTCCCGTAATTCAAACTCTGTGCAAAAGCAAATGTTGAACCTGTAGCTGAACCCAGTCTTTTGAATACCAAACCAGGAACCATAATGTATTATTTTATCTATTTTGGGGAAGAGACTGATTGTTTACAAAATATCTTTGGGTTGCCATTAGTTGGGGTTTAATCCTTTAGAAATATTCAGCGCTCAGGCCTATTCAAGTGCCTGAGCCTTGGCTCCTCGCAGGCTCTCCACTCGGCCTGTGCGATTGCTTGTGTACTTAAGCTCCACTTATTTTGTTCAGGTTCACGATCAGACGAGACAGTGCTGTCAATTCAAAAAGACATTCTTTTTTCAAACTATTGATCTCCGTTTCTCTTGCAAATCCTTTAGTATTGGCTCTCAGGATTACTATAATGTTATAATCATTCTGTTAAGGATTCAGATTTGTGGTAGGCTAAAAGATGGGAACATCAAAAGGATTGAAATGCCCTTGAAGCAATCAATTTTTGTTCATCAAATACAAATGCTGAGAGGCTGCTTTCGGCTAATAATTTATAACTGAATTAATGACACATGGCTTCCTTCAGTCTTTTTTCTTTGCATTTTCCCCCCCACCTCTTAAATGATCCAATTTTGTATTCTGGGAAGTACATTTGAATTGCATAGAGTTCTAAACAAGAAGAATGCTTTGGGAAGTGAAAAGCTTGTTTCACTGGTTTTCAAACTGCTATGGCAATAGAAATCTTTTCTCTTTCTTTGGGCTCTGTGAGAAGGTAAACGCTAATGCAGCATCAGTTCTACTTCCTCTAGTAACAAAAAAATACATTTGTGGTTTCAGTGTGGGTAACATCTTAGCAGAAGCTTCCACCAGGAAAATAGTTTCTGTTAAAATCACCAATGGCCTGCTGTGTCTCAATTACTTTTACACAAAACAGTTTCAACAATCAAAACTTTATTAGTAATAAGATAATGATGTTATAGAGCAGGATTTTCTTTGTTGTTAATAAATATAATTCACAGATCTCTGTTAACATAATGATTAAAAGTACTAAACATTAAAGAGTTCTGAAGGTTTTAAGTTACTTTCAATTGCATTCCTCACGTATCCCCTTCTATGCTTCAAAGTTAGACTGTCAGTGCTTACATTTTGGACAGTGAAGAAATCTTCCAATGGGAGCACTGAATCTCTGTACACTTCTCATGTGTCCAGTGAGCTTCAGAATTAATCATGAAGAGGCACCTAAGAAGAAAGTTCTATATGTGACATGAACCCAACTGAAGAGCAGATTGCAGAAGGGCCACAGAGCCCAACAGAATATATGGATTTCGTCTCCACGTCTATAGAAATTTTGATTATTTAGATAGAAATAGTTGAAAATTTTCTTTACTCAATTAAAAGGCAGTTAAAGTTAATAGAGGGGTGAACAAAATGGTGGAGGAGTAGAGTGGTTGAGAAAAAAATACCTTTTGAGTATTTTAGAAGCATTTACGTAAATGTGAAAGTAGAGTCTCTAATTGCACAATATCTATTTAGTTTTGTTAATAGTTTTGTTAGCTCAGTCTGAGTTACTATCATATTTGGAAATAATAAAATCTTTTTTTCTAAGTAGTTTGCAATGAAGACTTTTACTAACTCACAACATCTCTTACCCCATTCCATTCCTATTTTGGTTCCAATAATTGATAACAAATACTCAGTGAATGCCTCGTTTATCATCTTTGAATTTCCAGAGTCCACCAGCAAGCCTGGCGCAGGTAGGCATGCAGAAAGCACTAGTTGGAAGAATGAGAAAGCCATGCTTTGTGTTGATTTTAGATGTAAATTCAAACACTGCAAGATTTTTGAGTCAAAGTTCCAAACCTTCTGAAAATGCTGGCCTGTCTCAGCTTTGTCAAATGAGAGCAGATGAAAATTCATAGGCATACAGCTATGTCACCTTTGTGCGTGGGCAACAGGGAAAGCAAAAGTGGAAGCACCCTCTGGGAGAGTATGCAGGGGAACCACAAGTCATGCTTTTTGGAATTTAATAAAAATTATTTTGTATGTAGATAGTTTTTTCAGCTTTTTAAAATTTGAGAACCTGTATTAATTTTTAGTCTCACAACAATACTGTGAGGGAGGTAGAACAGACATGACATGATTCTCTCTTTCTGAAACAGAATAAAGGGTTCTCACAGCCATTTTGAGGCAAAGCTGGAGTGGAACTTAGGGGGCCTGACTCCTAACCTTGGATTTTTCTCTTAATTTATGGTGCCATACTCTGACAATCTTAGAGCTCTAGCAAATGGGTTCTTGCTCTTTTCCCATTTCATTAAGTATTAATATTCCATTACATAGAATATATTCTAGGTGGCAACAGAAATTGTGGGTATATATCTAGTAAGAATGGAAATTCTGGTGAAAAAATGAATTTCCCTAGTTATACTTTGATGGTTATTTTGGGGATTCCACATAAAAATAGACATATGTTTGCTTAAACAATAGCTCTCTAGGACTTCTGATTTTTTTTTTCTTTCCATATTTGAATTAAAAGTTACACTGAAGAAATAACAATATAATTTTCACCAAAGTATAAATAATGCTTTCCTCAGGGATATAGGCCTTTTTGTGAGAAAAAAGCTATATATATGCCACAGAAATAAAGCTGTGATGGAAGATTCTACATATCAGCAAGTAAAGGAGGTCTTTTCAGCCAGCAATGTCCCTGAAATCTTACCAGCCCGATACTTGTTATTGCCAATTTCATGTCTTTTTAAGGAGTGGTCTCAATGGTCCAGTTTGAAAATCCACGTCTCATTGTTTGAGTCAAAATCCACTTCCAGCGATGTTTAATTTAAGCACGGATAGCCATATTAGTATTTTCTACAAGTCATTTTTACAAAGATTTTGATTTTGGAATTTTTGTAAATTTCCTACTGCTTTTCCTACTGTTGAGATGAAGTCTCATCTTTAGGTTCTTTGCTTGCCTGTGGTTTTCAGTGTTGTCTGCTTTAATCTCTGTAAACTCAGATCTATAGAAGGCCATGGCAGAATGTTTGTTATCCCTTGCGTCATGTGATATTTATCTAGCTGCAGCAATAATGCTGTTGGTATTTGGAAATAAATACCAGACCACTTGTTTTAAATACCCCTGGCACTTTTCTGCAGGTGGCGAGGGTAAGGGAGAGCCTCCTATCTTGGAATAACTGAGTTATCATCTTTTTAAACAGAGGCTGTGTTTGCTACTAGAGGCATTTAAGGTCTTACTACATGCAGGTGTGAGTGCGGGTCGGGGAGAGGAAGCAGACTCTGCCGGCTGTCTCGGGGTCAGACAAACTACTAAGTGGCAACAACACTTACCTATGAATAACCTGTTAGAAGCTGGCACCAACCCAGAGTGAAGTTTTTTCCCTTGAAAGAAGAACTGCTGTTTCCCGATTTGTTATTCACACACTCCAAATACACAGGCAACCTGTTGGACCAGAAGAAAAACATGCACATGTGTCATATCCACTGAACCTGCAAGAATGAGTGTATTCCCTATTTTTTGTTTAAAAAAATTTATTCATTACCCATGAAACACGGTTTCATAAAAGAGGAGCTGAGGCTTTGTTCCTAAGACAACTTCAGAGAGCGGGTTGTGTTGGCAAAGAAACACTGTAGGCCACTGGGTATGAAGCCGCGCTTTCGAGGTCTAGAACCAAGAGTCCAGCCACATGTCCGTGCATGCTATAGGCGCCTGTGGGCTCAGTAAGTACAGCAGCATTTAGTATAATTATAAGTAATAAAGTATACTATGTTTTAAATAAAAATCTGAAGTTACCTCAGTAAATCCAAACAATTTGTTAAAATGCACAGAATTTTTGCACTTGGTTCACTTATGGCAAATGCCAAGTTGCTCTCTGCCGCACACGTACTTGATGGAATTAGGATGGGGAAGACAGGGGAAGTAGAAAGCACTTTCTTTTCTTAGTTTGAAGGTTTTTTCTCTCCTTTAGTAGTTGAAAAAATAATTCTATTTAGGGAAATAAAACCATTTTCTCCCAATATTGAAGCATTTGATATTTATTAATTTACTGTCTCTTTCTCAGCTATAAAAGATAGAGTCTTTTCTAATAATCAAGAGGAAGTTTAACACCATTTCACTTCATAAAATCAGAGTGTTGGCTCCTTCAGTATGCAAGGAAAAATAACACGTTTTCCCTGAGGGTCCATAAGAAAGTAAGGAGGCCAGGAGGCTGCCTCCGGATTGAGGAGAAGGACCTCAGCCAGTGCTGGGACATTTTTTAGGATAAGAGGCAACTCTATCCACTAAACTTTCCTGTACCTTTCCCCTTTACTTTTGTATCAGGGGATACTTTTGTCTCTTCCTGCTTCACCAATTACTCCTCTCATAATTTATCTCCTGGGATCTTAGTGGATGAGTTGCCAGCCAGTGTGGTGTACAGGTGTGAACATGATCTTTCCTCCCATAGTATTTGATGGGGTCCAGGGCTCTGGATTTAACCATGGCTTGCCAGGGTGTCAAGGTCATAGGGGACAAAGCAAACATGGCAGCCTTCACTGTGGAAGAGTGGATGTAAAGGTGTGTCCTCAAGTATAAATCTCCTTCGATGTAAATGCACTACATACCTATTTGTTATAGGTTATATAATATGCATCTCATATAATTGAATCTCATACTAATTTGTATGTTCTTGAGTGTAACCACTCAGTTGTGCTTGGCACATACAAGCTTTCAATACACATTGCTGTAATTTGCAGAGGAGTCTATGACACTCTGCTTATGACTCTGTAAGAGCCAAGACTGACCCATATGTAACCAGGGTAATAAAACCACCCTGTAGAATTGCCATAGGGCTCAAATTGCCATAAAATTGTCATTGGATTAGTGCTAATACATCAAAAGAATTATTATTAGATATATGTTCAAAACCATATTTAGGAAATTTGTTAAAGAGCAAAAATTAGACTCTAAAAGTTTGTGCCCATGTTTTTGGAAACTTGTGCTTAAGTTTTAGAAAACTTGTATTCCACAAGTAGCTGGACAGTATGAATAGCTCCATTATCTCAAAGTATTCAAATATACCAGTATGTTATTCTTCTCAATAGCTCAGAGTAAATAATGTATTTGTTGAAGTTGAAATCATTCACTCAAAGCAGCAGAAAGGAACTAATTTTATTTCTACTGAGAAGAATGAGAACTCTGTAAGGATAAGAGTTGTGGGTAAGACAGTAAGGAATAAAAACGGTAATAGAGTATTTCTGGGTGGGAGCATGGATGGTAGTTGAGAAGGAATCAGAAAGGGTTTGAGAGGGAGCAGGTGGTTTCCTCTGTGGAGTCCATGAAGAGAAACAGAAGCAGGGAGAGAGGATTTTTAAGATGTTTCATTGCATAATACTGTCTTTCCCCATCCCCCATCATCCCTATGTATTTTCTGGAGAATTTTTATGAAAATTATACTTTAAAAAAAAACCCCAGAAGATAGGCTCCAGGGCCACGTATATTATTTGTATTGTATCTTCACAACTATTATTCTCGGAAAAAAAAACATTCATTAAGCACTTACCATATTCCAGTGAGTATTGATTATAGAGCTATTCAGCACATGGCATCTCCTAATGTCTGCTATTGGTCCAGAGATGGGCACATGGCCCTAGAAGCTCAGTAGGACTGAATCAACCATCCATTCTACACATGGAGAAGATCTTTATTCTGTTTTTGTGAACAAGAAAGCATAGCCTTGACTATTATTAGGAGCCATATTTTGACCACAAAGGAAAACCAATTTTGGACGGAAGCTGTTACTATGGACAGAAGTGCAGATGGATGAAAGAAGTTAAGTTCTTGATAACATAGCTGCCATAACATCCTGAACTTCTGTATGAGGTGATTTCCTATTTAAAGGCAGTTGAAATTGGCTATAATTTGCAGCCAGAATAATTCAATTAAAGACTCATGTCTGAGTCTTTGTCTCACCTCTTGCTTGGTAGACAGTAAATATGGTTTTAACTAGAAGGAACTGACTTATATTTGCTAATAACACTCTTTTCCTGGGTAAGAGATGTAGTCACCTATGTGACCTTGATTTTCCTGACTCAAGAAAAAGATTATAATGTCTATATTGCAGCATTATTTCAAGAATTTAATGAGATCATACTCATAAACTAATTTTTGAAATTCTGAAGTGATAAATGAAGAATAAGAAATAAGAAAACTCTTCCTGTTGCTACTTCTGAAATATACTCTTAGGAGCTGAAAAAATAATGTCACTTTTCACATCTATTTTCTTCTGTCAAATTAAGCTTGTGATCTAAGTAGTAGAGAATATGTATTTGTCTTCAACAGACTCAATAAATGTTAATTTGAATAAAAATAAAAGTCAAATGGACTTTAAAATATTTTTATTTATCCTGAACTGGAGTTTAAGCTCTCTAAAGTGCTTTAACCATATCTAGTACTCAAATATGTTGTTTCATTTTAAATTTAATTAATTAAAAAAATTAAAGTATACTTGGCATATAATAGTATATTAGTTTCAGGTAAACAACACACTGATTTGACATATATATATACCTTACGATGTAGTTACCACACTAAGTCTAGTAACCATCTTTCACTGTGCCAAGTTATTACTATGATTATTTCTGTATGCTGTACACCACATCTTTGTGGCTTATCTATTTTATTATTGGCAGTTTGTATCTCTTATTCCCCACCACATTTTTTTTTTACCTAACCCATCCCCCTGCCTTTTGACAACTATCAGTTTTTTGTTGGTTTCTATGAGTTTGTTTGTTTTGTTTTATTTGTTCATGTTTTTAAATTTTAATTGGCACTTTCTCAAAACCTTACTTTATTTCAGGGATGGTAAGTAGGTTCAATCTCGTGCACCACCTTCTATTAATTTATGTGGATTCCTGAATATTTGTGCTGAGAAGGATTCTAAAGCCACATCTGGACACAATGTGAAAGGATGTTGTGGCTCCCATCCATGTCTGTCACAGGCATAGAATAGGGGCTGGAAAAATTACTATCTGAAATTAGTATTAATAATCCTCATCTTAATCTAATAATATATCACTTGAATGAAGGGAATTCTAACTTCTCTGGAGACTGGTCATATCTGTATACAAAGGTGAGTGGTTTCTCTGCTTCTAAGTAAGTCAGCCCTGGAAGAAAAACATTTCTTTGTTACTTGTCAGTTCTGTTTTGTGTGTGTGATCATACATATTGTTGTTGTTTTTCAGGCAATACTTGGAAATATAGTGGGCACATGTAGTTAGGTTTAATCTCTGTAGGAATCATTTTTTCTACTGTAGTAAATACATGCATTATATAAATATATAACATAAAAGATACAAAGTAGTAAATATCAATTACTGTGGTAGGTAGAATTCTAAGATAGTCCCCAAGATTCCTGCCCCCAAGTGCACAAGTCCTGTGTAACTGAGTGTGAGCAGGACTTGTGAATATGATGAGATATAACTCTGATGATTATGTTACATTTTGGCAAGCATGAGAGAATTTCGTTCATGTAATTAAGGGTCCTAATCAGTTGACTGAGTTAATCCAAAGGGAGATTACTCATGGTGGAACCAATTTATTCAAAAGACATACTGGGCTCTTCCTGAAGAGAGATAGTCTCCAGCTGACCTTGAAGAAGTAAGTTACTGTGTTGTGAACAGGGCCATGTGGTAAAGAAATGAAGCAGCCTCTAGGAGCCAAGCATGGGCCCACCCTACGAAGACAGGGAGTCAAAGCAGCTCTACTTAATATACAGAACAAACATAGGGAGGCTGACAAAATGAGGAGACAAAGAAGTATGGTCCAAGTGAAAGAACAGAACAAAACTCCAGAAAAAAAATTAAAATAGACACAAGCAATATATCAGATGCAAAGTTCAAAACACTGGTTATTTGGATACTCAAGGAACTCACTGGGTACTTCAACAGCATAAAAAAGACCCAGACAGAAATGAAGGTTACACTAGGTAAAATAGAGAAAAATTTACAGAGAACCAACAGTGGAGGGGATGAAGCCAATAATCAAAGCAATGATTTGGAACATAAGGAAAAAAATTCAATCAGAACAGCAAGAAGAAAGAAGAATTAAAAAAAAAAATGAGGATAAGAGTAGCCTCTGGGACACTTTCTAATGTACCAACATCTGAATAATAGGAATGCCAGAGGGAGAAGAGAAAAAGCAAGAAATTGAAAACTTACTTGAAAATAATGAAAGAAAACTCTTTAATTTGGTGAAAGAAAGAGATCTACAAGTCCAAGAAGTACAGAGTCCCAAACAAGATGGACACCAAGGCATATCATAATTAAAATGCCAAGGGTTAAAAATAAAGAGAAAGTCCTAAAAGCAGCAAGAGGAAAGCAGAGAGTTACCTACAAAGGAGTTCCCATAAGACTGTCAGCTAATTTCTCAAAAGAAACTTTGCAGGCTAGAAGGGGCTGGCAAGAAATATTCAAAATAATGAAGAGCAAGGACCTACAACCTAGATTACTCTATCCAGCAAAACTAGCATTTAGAATTGAAGGGCAGATAAAGTGTTTTCCAGACAAGGTAAAGCTGAAGGAGTTCATCATCACCAAGCCATTATTATATGAAATGTTCAAGGGACTTATTAAGAAAAAGATTGAAACTATGAACATTAAAATGACAATAAAGCCACAGCTATCAACAATTGAATCTAAAAAACAAATTAAGCAAACAAGCAGAACTGAAACAGAATCATAGATAAGGAGATTATTTGGATGGTTATCAGTTGGGAGGGGGGAAGGGGGAGAATGGGAGAAAAGGTGCAGGGATTAAGAAGTACAAGTTGGTAAGTACAAAATAGACAGTGGAATGTTAAAAACAGTATAGAAAATGGAGTAGCCAAAGAACTTATATTCTAAGTATTTTCTAAAGTACTCTTGCCAGTTTACATTCCCACCAGCCATGGTTGGGAGTTCAATTGCTCCATATCTTTGTGAACACTTGGTATGGTCAGTCTTTTTAACTTTAAAGATTCTAGTGGATGTGAATTGGTATCTCATTGTAGTTGGTCATTTAATTTCAATATGATCATTAAACAGAGTTTTGGGGTAAAAACCAGGTCATAAAATGTAATTCTACTATTATATAAAAATAAGGATAAATAGAATTAATGAATAGTAGAAATTTAACTTCTATTATTGTAATGAAAATAAGGGGAAATTGAAGAAGCTGAAAAGAAATCATATTTTGCAGAAGAAATGACAAGACATTAAATAGACTTTATCACATAAGATGATTTTACAAAGTATGGATATTTTGGTTTGTTTGAAATAAACAGGCCCCCTAGACATCAGCAGATGGGGCCATGGAGGCAACATCAACACTGTGAGCTGCTTTTGAGAAGAATCGGGGCTGGCAGAGTGCCTGCAGTTAGTCTGCAGAAGAGACCTCGCTGAGAAAGTGCACCGAGGCTGAATGATTGCTTTTCTCATCACGCTGATAGAAGTTGCGTTAATAAATATGAAATGCAGCTTCTCAGGCTGATGCACTCTTTTCACCTCTTAAACCCAGGAACAAAGGAAATGGAACTGAATATTTACCATTGTTGGACAATGATCTCCTTTTCAATTTCTACTCAGGCTTTGGTGTACTGGGATAACATTTGGATTAGGTCTGTGGAAGTAGAAAGAACAATTCCAGTCTATTGGCTAACCTGAGCCAGAGTTAAGGGAAAAAAGAAAAAAAAAAAAAAAAGATGATGCTTCTGAGTCAGCAATAATCATGTTCACAGGTTTCAGTCTTCAATGTACTTCATAGATGGCCACAGGCTTATTCCCCAGTCAAAAACCTTTGTGGAGCTAATCCTTATACCTTATATACCTTATAGAGGCACATGGTAGACAATTTTAATCAGATGATCTTTCATTTTTAAATTTTATTTATGTTATTGAATTTATTGGGATGACATTGGCTCACAAAACCATACGAGTTTCAAGTATATGACTCAATAAAACATCATATGCACACTTCATCGTGCACCCATTGCTCAGAGCAGTCTCCATTCCCTCTCTTCCGACCTCTACCTTCCCCACCCCCTTTTCCCTCTGGCTATCACCACACGGTTATCTATTTCTGTGTATTATTTAGCTTAGTCCTTTCACCTTCTTTCATGCAGGTCCCTTATGACAGTGTCAGTCTGTTTTATGTACCCATGCCTCTATTTCTATTTTGTTAATCAGTTTATTTTGTTCATTACTTTCCCCATATAAGGGAGATCATATAGTCCTTATCTTTCTCTGACTGGCCTATTTCACTTAGCCTTTTGACCCAGTGATTCCACTTCTGAGAATACATCTGAAAAAAACCTGGAACACTAATTTGAAAGCATATATATACCCTTATGTTCATTACAATGTTATTTACAATAGCCAAGATCTGGAAACAGTCCAAGAGCCCATCAGGAGATGAGTGGATAAAAAAAGCTATGGTGAATTTACACAATGGAATACTACTCAGCAGTAAAAAAGAAGGAAATCTTACCTTTTGCAACAACATGGATGGACTTGGAGATCAGGTGATCTTTTAAAGATAAGAAAGATGATAAAAATGACAACATTCAATTTAGAAATTCTCACAAAACCAGTAATACTTTCATTCTGTGAAATGTCACTGGTGCTGATGTGTGTACTGATATTTTTGTCCTAATGTGATTATCAGAAAGTTCACAGCCTCAAAAAGATTCTCAAAGTATACTGATATGAGCAACTTATCTGTGATAGGGGACAAACTTCAGCCAGTTACGGCCATTGTGGATGAAATTTCTGCTTGTAATTATTTGGAACCCTGTTGTTACCATTATACACTATTTTTCATTGACATTTGCTTATATCTTTACTAAAAAGGAACTTGAGGAGACAAATTATGCATTTTGTCTACGTGATGTTTATAGTGAAAGCACACAGATTTCATTCTGATTTATTCTCTGTTCCTATTGAGACCACATTTCAAAATTCAATCAAATAAACAATGCAATGTACTATTATTTTCAGTTTTTTGAGATACGTCATTTTCCAAGTCATCTAACATTTACAAGGGTCACTTTATCTTTTAAATGAAGGTGATACTATAAACTAATTAATTTTTTTTAAATATGCAAAGTAATTGTGAAGTTATTATTGCCACCAAATATATAACTTGAAACTTATGCCTCTAAGCAATGAGTACTTCAGAGAAGACCCCAGAGAGAATTAGACCCAGAATTCTCTTATTGAGCTTTAATACATTTCAAACACTACATATGAAAAGGAATAGCATATTGAAAATGGAGATCATATGTATGGTGTAGCTTTTCTTCAGAAATCCCTTAAAGTAGAAAAAAATTGGCAATAAAGTGCTATTCCTTCAAGCTGAGAAATGGCGCCATGGTGCATCAGTACGGACCTGGGTGAAATCCAATATGGCCCATCCTTAGTAAAGAATACTATTCAGCTGTTGAAAAGAAAGAGGTAGATTTACACATATTGACTTGGCAAGATCTCTAAGATGTATTTTTAAGTGAAAAATGCATGGAACAATATTGTATAATCTCATTTATACAAAAAAGACAAAGTGTAATTGTGATATGAACACATACGTATGTAAACAGATGCCATGCATACCCAACTATCAACAGACATTACTTCTGGGAGGGGAGCAGCGAGTATGTGGGGGCATGTGCGTGTGTGTATGAATGTGTACATATGTTTTGCAGGTGGCATGAGATGCAGTGAACCAGAAATTTACACGTTTGGTCTGTATGATTCTTTTCACTTAAATAGTCTACAAGACTATATTTAGGTATATGACAACTACCCCCAAACCAAGAAAAAATTTAATTAGATGTATCTTCAGCCAACTCAATGTTATAACATGATACTGGTATATACCTAAATCTATAACACTTCCACGGAGAGCAAAATTGAAGACTGTTCTGGAATCAGCTCTGTAATGCTGAAACAATTCGTTGAAGAAAGAAATAAATACAGACACAGTCCAGTGATAAGTGCTAAGCTGTGTAGATTGTCTTACTCTGTATTTCTTATTCCTTGCACAGGTCCCCACATAGAGAAAGAGTTCCATAAATATTAGTGGAATGAATGTTTTTTGGTTTGTTGAAAGCATATGCTTTTTGTGACTTAAAATGGAACAAATGATATTACTTAGCATATTAGAGACAGTTTGGATTTTACTACCTGGATTAGTTCAGTTTCCTCAGCAAAGATAACCACATCAAGAGCCCTAGCCGCCAAGTGCTTTGTAAAACAGAGGCCTGTAAGAGACCAACATGGCATCCAGCTCCGTGCCAAATGGAAATTCTCTGGCATGACGGCGGTGTCCAACCTTCTCTAGATGCTACATATGGCTTCTTGAGCCACTCCTTCAGCATCATCCGCCAGCCGTACTTAACATGAAACGCGAAGCAGGATCTTGCACAACGTCCCCCTGGATCTCGGCCAGGCTGCCTACCCTGTGTGTGACAAAGCTGTCGGCAACACAAGACCTTTGGGGAGGACGTGTGTGGAAAATGGGTGGCAATGCAGGCTGTGCACCGAGCTGAAACGGGATCGCCACGAGCAGGGTGGGCAGAAGAAATACTGCAATTTAATATCAAATGATAAGCTGTGGAGGTGGACTTCTGGGAAATCAGATGCAATGGCAAAATCCCTTTCAGGCCAAGAA
This sequence comes from Pteronotus mesoamericanus, assembly GCF_021234165.1. Classification (NCBI taxonomy): domain Eukaryota; kingdom Metazoa; phylum Chordata; class Mammalia; order Chiroptera; family Mormoopidae; genus Pteronotus; species Pteronotus mesoamericanus. The sequence continues at coordinate 56,427,919 of NW_026555085.1, read as the reverse complement.
TCCCGCTGTGGGGAAGGGGAAGAGATAATAAATGAAAGAAAAATTTTTTGCAGTTTTAGTTTTGACTGAAGGAATATTAATCAACGGATGGGGTATAAAATAGTCTGCCTATCAATTCCTGTCTTTAGTATGGTGATCACCAACAGCCATATTATTTTTAGGCACAATAGTGATTTTGCACAGTAGAATATGTCTATTAATGTTACATTTATGTGGAAAGAGTGTTTTCATAGAATCATGGTGCTTACCTAGGTTTGAGATTTGCAACCATGTCATATTTTAAAACTGGAAAATGATTCTGTGTTCATCATTTCCAATGTAAAATGAAAACACAGGCCATCTGGAAATTATCAAAATGCTATGTAAAGGCAATCATGCCATTTACTGTACAGAATCAATTTAGCACACCAATAAACACACACACACATAGAAACCTTGAAAAAGCAGGTGATTTTTTTCTCTGTAGAACTTATCATTTAAATTCTGTTGCCATTTTTGTGTAGTAAATTTTATTGTCACACAGCTATGGCTAAAGTGCTTTTTATTTGATGTAATCCTACTGCATCATTAAAATATCAGTATTTTTATGTTTTGCAAATATTTGTGGACACCATTAAGCAACATGAAGCATAGTGCAGTAACAAATGTCTGTTTTATGGCCACTGTCAGACTATATATTGTGTAATGCCCCAATATTATCAGCAAGCTAGACCTAAATTATCACAACTCTAAGTCCATGAAACACAAGACACATATATAATCTCCCTTAGTCCATGTATTGAAATGTTGGAATTAAAAGGTTGGGCTATCAATTTAGAGAGAAAATGTCATTTTCCAGAGGAATTTTTCATTCGGGTTAAAAAAAAATAAAGGAGAAAAGGCAAAGAAATGGCACTAAGGGCTGATTTTTGAGAACAACTCTAAACCTGAGGAAAGATTTTATGTCCCAAAGTAGAAACATAGCTGAGAGAAGGAGTAAATGTGAAAGCGAGAAAATCTGTTCTTTTTCTTTTTTTGTCACTGTGCTTTATTACTATTATTTTAATTAACAAAAGCTTTTGGATTATCAGTAAACAACGTTGGTTTATGGTGTTACAGATTTTTTCTCAACTCGCAATTCTACTGGAGAGACGCCAAGGAGATTTATGTTTTAAACTATGATGACAAATTACCTACAACATATGGTTCATGGCAAATACTGAACAAATAGTCTCTAAGTTGCTCCGGAATGTGACCAGCTAAGGTGCAGCAGGGAATCTGTATGAGACTGGGTCAAAATGGGAAGCATTTTTGTCATGTAATTAGGCAGAGTTAGTGCGGGCTTGTTGTAAACCCAGCGATTCAATTTGCCCTATGACAGAAGCTCCCTAACTTACTGTTAAATATTTCCTTTCTTCTGCTATTTTTTTAAATCATTTCTGTAAATCATAAAAGACAAATCACCTCCCGCTGCCTTTACATCCCTTGGTCTTCTTTTCTGTGGAGCTTTGAAGGTGGTGCAAGAATCGATTTCATTGACTGCAAATGACAATATTAATCATAAGAGGTTGTCAGGACTCATAATGGTGAATGTGTCTAGAGAAGTCGAGTTGGTAGAATAATTTGCCTATTGTAGTTCCTCTCATCATCGTGGTCCTGCATGGCAGCAGTTGGAGGGGTGAGAGGGAGCTGCTGGATCTGGCCGCCAGAGACAAAGCAGGGGAGAGAAAAAGCACTTTTAAAAGCAAGTGTTCTACTTTCAAATGCACTCTATTCAAACAGCCAGGGCATTTTCACAGAAGGCAAGCTATTGCTAACCATGAAAAAGATTTCAGAATCTCTTTTTGAACCATGCAGACCAAATGCACACAATCTGCTTTCTAAAAATACTCTACCATGCAGTGTTTTTATTTTTAATTGTCTGTTTATTATAAATCTCAGAGGATCTCTTCCAACTGAAGAGCTTTATCCTATGCTGACAAAAGTTGCCTCATCCGTTCGATGGTCAATTTGAATTATAACTTCCTCCCCAAGTGTTTCTTAATATGAGTGCCAATTGACAGGTTTGATTTTTGCCCCATTGTGAGTCGTATTACTGATACTGACAAGGTCTGAGGTAGGGTTATGAGAGGCCTTGATCAATAATTCTGAATTTTAAAAAATTACAGATTTACTTGAAGAATATTTTTTCTCATGAGACAAATTGTGTTAAAAAAGAATAAAAATGGATATTTTGTAATTTATATCTCTAATAAAAGTAAAATGCTTGATAGATAAAAGTGCTATTTCAGGTCAGAATATGTGGAAATAAGGAACACTTTCTTAATCACATAAATGAACAAAATTGGAATTCTTAAGGACTTAAAAATAAGTAACATTGAATTATTTTAAGTAAAAATATTCAAAATATGTTTACAGTAGGCAGATGTTAAAGTTTAAATTTGATGAAACTTCAAAACAAGTTATAAAATTAAGTCTTTTTCTAATTGCAGTTGCTTTTTAAAAACTTAAAACTTTTTGAAGTTACTTCTTTTTATATATTTATAATATAAAATATGTGTGACTGTTAGAATATAATTTTTTTAAATGTGTGCATCTTTCATCAAATTTATGTACCTTTTTATGTCCAATCAAAACAATGGTAGGCGAAGTTAGGTGTTTTAGAATTGCTTTACATAGTAGTTTATAAAAAAACAAATAAACCCTACAATTAGCTTAGATTTTCTTTATGACTTGTTTCTCTTTTAAGGTTTTTATTTTTTAAAAATAAAGTATTTGAAGGTTTTTTGTGTGTGGGGGGGGGTGGGGGGGCGCCTATGTAGAATTATGTGAATAATTTTCCCTGTTACTTTTAGTGGAGGTTTGGGTATGTTGCATATCATGAGTCATTAGAATTGGATACAGAGACTTGAGACAAGATGAAATAAACCACATATAATTGATGAATTTTTTTAAAAAAATTATGTTTCTTACAAAATGTATTCAAGTAATCATAAAGATAATATTTATATTTTTTTATACCAGTATTCTAATGATTAGAGTAGAATAGTTTTGGGTTTTGTGTTTTGAAATGAAAGATTATTATAAAAATGTTTGTATAATGATAGGTGAGTATATGCATTTATAGATGGATGTATTAATAAGTTTTAAACAATTTTAGATAAATACTGGGGTAGGTGGTGGTATGATGAGGAGGAAGATTTTTACTTTTCATTTTATGCCCTTATGAACAGTTGGGATTTTCTACTTGTGTTCTGCTCTTATTTTTAAGATATAATGATTAAAATAAATATGTTAGATGGAATTATGTGTTATTTCTTCTTTCTTTACATTCTGGGTTAGATTTTTTGGGGTAATCTTTTAAAATAAAAGATTTAAACACATTTTTTAAAAGGTTGAAATTAAGCAGCCTTGTTCTTCGACGTTTAGGAACAGGCTGATGAGCAGTTACACACTGTCAAACATACTTAAATTAATTTTGTCTCTTGCTTTTGTGCTACTTCTTGTTATAAAATTTTCTATCTCGATGTTTTGATGATCAGAATTTTGCTTGACTTAGAGTTAGTTGCTTTGCTACTGACTCTCTGTAAAAACATTTTATTCTGGGATCTTTCTGTGACACTGGCTAGTTGCCACTCCGGGCTCAAGAACTAACTGCCAGGATGAAAGTGGAATGTCATGTGAGTCTAAGGGAACTGCCTGTATTCAGTGTTCTTTAAAGAGGTAGAATTTTCTTTATCAACCTTGTTTCATTTGGAATTTTATGTTTGCTTGGGATATCATTGTGGTCGACTTTGCATGCAAAATGATAGGTCTGCAGTGGACAATTGACTTTCAGTTCTAAGCATCTGTTTGGATGTAATTAAATAATGTCTACTATTTTTTTTCCTTTTCTATTTCACAGTTTTACTTTTAGTATTTGGGAAAAAATATTGTTTAATTTTTCCAAACACTGAAATATGATTTTTTAAAAATTAAAAGTAATGTCAACTTATAAAAATAATACTCATTAACTCCTATAACTAGAACTATATACATGTGAGGTGATTATTCAGTTACTTCCAAGATATGTTCTGCTTCTTGCAAAAAAAGGACAGAATTATGAGGTTCTAGCTTGTGTCTAAAAGATACAAAAGCAGTACATTGAGTAATAAAATCATTTGAAATAACTGTCAGAAAATTTTTAGTCAAGACATTGTCCAGTTGAATATTTCAATTTTAAGAAGTTTTTCTAGTGTTCTATTGAAGCAATAATAAAACAAATAAATAATAAGACAGGGTTTATATATAAAGTCTAATGAATTAATGCAATAAAAATAAAATTATTATTACATTTATTTCTGTTTTAGTCATGATGAAGAAAAATAATTGGTGGAAGAATTTCATACAATATAGTTAATGAGGATGTGATAAAATTGGTACTTGGGTTTTAAGGCAGAGTTTTGTTTTTAAATTTATAGATATCATGCAGACTTTCAAGATTAAATATATATCTTACACTCAACTTTTTGTATTGTCATAAAAAGCCCTGTGGGGAAATAATAAACAAATCAAAGTTTTTGATTTAAGTGCAGGTTATTTTGTTATGCATTTTTGTTGAAAATTACGTGAAGCCTTTGTGCTTTCTACAGAACCATATGTTCTGAACATTTCTAACAGATAATATTATGATATTAAAAAATCTTATCTCCAAAAGTGGGGTAAGAAGGCACAATATCACCAAGATTTTTTTTTTACTATTATATATTTATAATCCTAAATGAAATTTAGTTTTTCAATTGCTGGAAGTGTAATAAGATTATTGGTCTTTGAAAAATTTTATTTGACCCAGAGACACAAAAGTTAGAATTATGGTCAGGAGGGAAAAGGTATTTATAATTCAGGGTTTAGAAAATTATTTTATTTGCAGATCATTTTAATCGAGCTTTATATAAATTAATTTTTAAACTATAATAATGTTTTTTATTTCTAAAGAAAGAGTCAAGCTCTTCAAGCAGTACTTTCAGTGTTACCTTAATTTTAAATTAATAATGGGTTTTGTATTTTCCAAGACTTAGATAGTATACTAGGGAGAAAACAACTTACCGACTTAAATGTTTGAAAAAATGATAATCAAAACCTACAGGGTCAATTTACCTTCATCTTTTTTAAAAACATAAGTATTTTTGAGATTTCAGGGACTTGCTTTGCAGACTTACTATGACTGTGACTCACCACTTTTACGCAAATATTTTTCTAAGTTATGTTTTAAAAGAAAACATTGACTGTTTGGAGATTTTTCAGGCAGTAATACATCAACAGAATGATTTTTTTCTTGTCTATAGCCACAAATTTCTGTAATAAAAATTTTTAGAATATTTCTATTTTATAGACAGACATTTGTCTAAATTACTACTACTGCTATCACTATTATTACTACCAGTAGATAATATCAAACACTTACATTTTTCTAGCAACTATGCTTAATCTATGACCTGTATTATCCCATTTAATTCTTACAACTATATGGGACAAACACTTACTCCATTTCACAGATGAAGAAATTGAGGTAGAGAGAAATTAAGTAATGTGGCCATTGCTTCGTAACTAGCTAATAATGGTGCTGCAGTTAGGAACCCAGGGAGTCTATATCAGAGCCCCTGTCTTAAATTCCATAGGTACGGGATTCAAGTCTATTTGAGTTTGAATTTCCATTTTATGTTTGGTTTATATAACAACACAATTTATGAGCAAAAAATATAAAATTTTAAAAGAGTGATTTTAGTTTAATATTTTTTTTATCTATAGGTAAACTTTAAATTTACAGAAAAAATAAATTGTGTGGCCTGTTTATATTCTAGAAAAAAACTGCAGGTAACTAAGTGGAGTACAATTGAACAAATAGAGGTGAGTTCATTTTTTGTTTGTTTGTTGCTGGCTTTTTGTGATCTATTGATATCTAGAAGTAGGGGGCACACCTTCTGCTCTCAAATTGTTACAATTTGGTTGGGGAATCTGTTGAGTAAATAGAAAATTAAATGCAATATGAGCAGGACCAGATGAGAAGCAAATCTAAGTTCACAGGAAAGGATAACCTACCTTCTTTAGTCTGAGGGTGAGTGGGAGGGCTTCCTGGAGGAGGTGCACCTTGAGCTGCATACATTTTGAAGGATGTGTAAAAGTTTTCCAGGCAGAAAGGGGGTGGAGTGGAGAGCTTTGCAGGCAGAGGAATATCACATTCAAAGATACAGAGATGAATAGCAGGGGATGATTTGGAAACTTCATGACTAGAGCATAGGATAAAAAGCATTGGAAATAAAACTGGAGAAATAGTCAAAGCCTGTTAAATAAACTGCCTCGTATATACTATTCTAAGGATCTAAGATTTTATCTTGAAGGTCATGGAAAATCACTTAAAGATTTTAAGCAGAGGAGAAAACATAATTAGATTTGTGTTTTAGAAAGATTGCTTCAGACATATAATGAAAGTTTTAATGCAGTAAGTCAAGACTGGAGTTAGAAGATGGTTGTACATGATTGTAATAATCCTAGTGAGATATAATTAGAACTTGAATTATAGCAATAGAAATGGAAATGGAGAAGAGAGGATAGGTTCAAAAGCTACTTCAGAGATGACTAAGTGGATCAGTTACATATCTCCCAGAGTGACAACTATTCTGATTTCTGTTACTATAGGTTAGTTTTGCTTGGTTTTGAATTTTATGTAAAATCATACAACTATTTTTTTTCAGCCTAGCATCTTTTACTCAATATTTATATAATTACATGTAGTAGGTTCTTTATTCATTGCAATAATTTCATTTCTTATGTGAATATATCACAGTTTATTTAGTCTATTATTGATAGACCTAGAGTTGTCTTTATTTTGTGTTACTATAATTAAAGGTGCATTCCTTCTCCTTGCCGTAGTCCCCACTGTGCAGGAAGAGGCCACACCCCCAAAGAGCCAAAAGCCGAAGAGCACACATAGACACATGAAAACCACCCAGTGCAGGCGTGCACACTTGTGCCAAGTGACCGGCGAGGGTTGGCGAGTGTGTGTGTGACCCACGCGGGTTGGCAAATGCTTGCACCGGCCAGCAAGGCCTCCCACAGATTGGCACCGATATGGCCTGCAAGGGAGTGCACAGAGAGGCAAGGGCAGGCGTAAATTGACCTGCCCCGCCCGCGATTGCGGAGCGGCCCACAAAATTAGTAGATCCCGGGGCCGAAGGGGTCACAGAGCTGCCCAGAGTCCCTGGAGGAGAGACTGGAGACAGGATTAACCGGAGAGTCCTGGAGCTGACTTCCTTCCATTTCTGTAGTCTCCATTTGGCGAGGGCAAGCAACACACCCAAAGAGACAAAAGCGGGGAAAACACACAATAGAAGACCCTAAACTGACCAGTGCCGGGGAGCTTGCCGGCCAGGGAGGCCAGAAGAGTACACTAGGTCGCGAATAAGCCCCCTGGTCTGGGGCAAGCATGTGAGAGCCCAGGCAGGCCGAGGATCCTGCCTGGCGGGGCAGAGCGCTCAAGGAGGGGGTGTGAGAGTGCAGAGCGATCCCCAAAAATAGCCCAGCCCTGAGGGAAGGGGTCACAGAGCTGCCCCAAGCAGGAGTCAGACACAGACAGTAGACTCCTGGCAGGCTCAAACAAACAGCCCAAGGTCATGTAGGGTCAACAACTGACATCATCAGAGGCAGGCCCAGAAAGAAAAGTAAAGGGCAAAATAAATAAATAAATAAATAAAAAGACCTACCTACGACCATAGAAGTTTAATCCACAAGGTCAGGAAATCTAGATAGCCCAATTGAAGCAGAAGCAAAAATAAATAAAAAAATAAGTAAATTACTTAACAGACTCTCACAAGAATGGGAAGAAAAAGGAGTTCCCCCCAAATGAGTGGAAAAGAGGACTCCCCACAGAGAGAGCTAAATGAAATAGAGGCAAGGGAACTATCAGATATTGAATTCAAAACAATGGTTCTCAGGAAGCTCAATGAGCTCAGCCAGCTCAAAGATAACTATAAGAAACTGCAGAGAAACTATCAGGATCTTACAACAAACTGTATCAACCTGGAAAAGGACATAGAAACTATCAAGAAGACACAAGAGGACATGAAGAATACCATTTCTGAATTGAAGAACACAGTAGAAGGAATCCAAAGCAGGCTGGATGAAACCGAGGATCGAATCAGTGAGATAGAGGATAAGGTAGAAAAAAGCTCCCAGAAAGAACAAGAAATGGAAAAAAGACTCAAAAAGAATGAAGAGGCATTTAGGGAAATGCAGGACAACCTTAAACGGAATAATATCCATATAATAGGTATACCAAAAGTAGAAGAAGAGCAAGGGATAGAGAACCTCCTTGAAAAAGTAATGATGGAAAATTTCCCTAATTTGAGGAGAGAAAGGCTCTCATGGATCCAGGAGGCACAGAGGACCCCACTGAAGAGGGACCCAAGGAGGTCCACTCCAAGACACATCATCATTAAAATGGCAACTATCAAAGACAAAGAGAGAATCCTCAAGGCAGCAAGGGAGAAGGAGAAAGTAACATACAAGGGGGCCCCGATATGCCTAGGAGCTGACTTCTCAACAGAAACACTACAAGCCAGAAGGGAATGGCAACAAATATTCCAAGTCATGAAAAGCAAGGGCATATAGCCAAGGCTGCTCTACCCAGCAAGGCTCTCAATTAAAATAGAAGGGGAAATATGGAGTTCCCCAGACAAGAGAAGGCTAAAAGAATACATCTCTACCAAACCAGCACTCCAAGATATGCTAACTGGACTGGTTTAAGAAGATGAAGGAAAAGAATGAGAGAGAGAGGAACACAGGTACAAAGAGAAAAGATGAGTAAGTTTCTATCAGTAATATCTCTCAATATGAATGGACTAAATGCCCCAATCAAAAGACACAAGGTAGCTGAATGGATAAGAAAACAGAACCCACACATATGCTGCCTACAAGAGACCCACCTAAGAGCAAGAGACCTACACAGACTGAAAGTAAAGGGATGGAAAAAAATATTCCAAGCAAATGGGCATGAGAAAAAGGCTGGCGTTGCCATACTTGTATCAGACAAAGTAGATTTCAAAACAAAGGCCATAAAAAGAGACCCAGATGGGCACTTTATAATACTTAAAGGAAGAATCTATCAAGAAGACATAAACATTGTAAATTTATATGCTCCCAATATAGGAGCCCCCAAGTTTATAGGGAAATTGTTGGATGATTTCAAAAAAGATATAGACAGCAACACACTGATAGTAGGGGATTTCAACACCCCACTGTCAAAAATGGACAGATCTTCCAAACAAAACATTAATAAACATATTGTGGCGCTGAATGACACACTGAATCAAAGAGGCTTAACTGACATATACAGAACCTTACATCCCAAAGAAGAAAAATACACATTCTTTTCAAATGCTCATGGCAGTTTTTCAAAGATAGACCACATGATAGGACACAAAGCAAACCTCAGCAAATTCAGGAAAATTGAAATAATACCAAACTTTTTCTTGGACCACAAGTGCTTGAAACTGGAAATCAACCTCAAAGAGAAACTTCAAAAACTTGCAAACTCATGGCGACTGAACAGTAGACTATTAAACGATGAATGGGTCAGTAATGAGGTAAGAGAAGAAATCAAAAAATTTCTGGAAACAAATGAAAATGAACAGACAACAGTCCAAAACCTATGGGACGCAGCAAAGGCAGTCCTGAGAGGAAAGTTCATAGCAATACAGGCTTACCTAAAAAAGAGAGAAACATTTCAAATAAAAGACCTAACACTACAACTTCAAGAACTGGAGAAACAACAACAAATAAATGCCAGAGCAAGTAGAAGGAAGGAAATAGTCAAGATTAGAGCAGAACTGAATGACATAGAGACGAAAAGAACAATTCAGAGGGTCAACCAATCCAGAAGCTGGTTCCTTGAAAAGATAAATAAAATTGACAAGCCTTTAAGCAGACTCATCAAGACAAAAAGGGAGAGGACCCAAATTAATAATATCAGAAACGAAAGAGGAGAAATAACAACTGATACCACAGAAATACAAAGGATCGTCAGAAACTACTATGAACAATTATATGCCAAGAAATTTGAAAATCTTGATGAAATGGACAAATTTTTAGAAAAGTATACTCTTCCAACACTGAAGGAGGAAGAAACAGAAAGCCTGAACAGACCGATAACAGCTGGGGAAATTGAAGCAGTAATCAAGAAACTCCAGGCACACAAAAGCCCAGGGCCGGACGGTTTCACAGGAGAATTTTACAAAACATTTAAGGAAGAGCTAACCTCTGTCCTTCTCAGACTATTCCAAAAAATCCAAGAGGAGGGAAGACTTCCAGACTCTTTCTATGAGGCCAGCATCACCCTGATCCCAAAACCAGGTAAAGACCCTACAAAGAAAGAAAACTACAGGCCAATTTTGCTGATGAACATAGATGCTAAAATCCTCCACAAAATATTGGCAAACTGCATCCAGCAATACATTAAAAAGATTATCCACCACGATCAAGTGGGATTCATCCCAGGGATGCAGGGATGGTTCAATATACTCAAGTCAATAAACGTGATACGTCACATAAATAAAAGAAAAGACAAAAACCACATGATCATCTCAATAGATGCAGAAAAAACATTCAATAGGTACAGCACCCATTTATGATCAAAACACTCAGCAAAATGGGAATAAATGGGGCATTCCTCAACGTAATAAAGGCCATATATGAAAAACCTACAGTCAACATCATACTCAATGGGCAAAAACTGAAAGCTTTCCCACTAAGATTGGGAACACGACAAGGATGTCCGCTCTCACCGCTTCTTTTCAACATTGTATTGGAAGTCCTAACCACAGCGGTCAGAAAAGAGAAAGAGATAAAAGGCATCCAAATTGGAAAGGAAGAAGTAAAGCTATCCTTGTTTGCAGATGACATGATAGTGTACATAGAGAACCCTGTAGACTCTACCAAAAAACTCCTCAACCTAATAAGTGAATTTGGCAAAACAGCAGGATACAAAGTCAATATTCAGAAATCAAAGGCATTTTCGTACACCAGCAATGAAATAGAAGAAGAAGAAATCAGAAAAAAAAATACCATTCGATATAGCAAGAGGAAAAATAAAGTACCTAGGAATAAATTTAACCAAAGAAGTAAAAGACCTGTACGCAGAAAACCATACAACATTGAAGAAAGAAATTAAGGAAGACACAAATAAATGGAAGTATATACCATGCTCATGGATTGGAAGAATTAATATCATCAAACTGTCCATACTACCCAAAGCAATTTATAGATTCAACGCAATCCCTATTAAGATACCAATGACATATTTCACAGAAATAGAAGAGACATTTCAAAAATTTATATGGAACCATAAATGACCCCGAATAGCTGCAGCAATTTTGAGAAAGAAAAACAAAGTAGGAGGGATCACAATACCGGACATCAAACTCTACTACAAAGCCACTATACTCAAAACAATCTGGTACTGGCACAAGAACAGATCCATAGACCAGTGGAACAGAATAGAAAGCCCAGAAATAAGCCCAGGTCTCTATGGGCATCTAATATTTGACAAAGGGGGCAGAAGCATAAAATGGAGCCATAATAGCCTCTACAACAAATGGTGTTGGGAGAGCTGGATGGCTACATGCAAAAAATTGAAATTGGATCATCAGCTGACACCATACACAAAAATAAACTCAAGATGGATAAAAGACTTAAATGTAAGTCGCAACACCATCAAAGTCCTAGAGGAGAGCATTGGCAGGAAACTCTCAGGTATCCCATGCAGCAATTTTTTCACTGATATGTCTCCTAAAGCAAGGGATGTAAAGGAAAGAATAAACAAGTAGGACCTCATCAAAATAAGAAGCTCCTCCATGGCTAAAGAAAACATCAGCAAAATGAAAAGGGAGCCAACCTTAAGGGAAAATATATTCACTAATGATACATCAGATAGAGGTTTGATCTCCAAGATATATAAAGATCTCACTTGACTCCACTCCAAGAAGACAAACGATCCAATCAAAAAATGGGCAAAGGACCTGGGCAGACGCTTTTCCAAGGAGGAGATACAGAGGGCCCAGAGGCATTTGAAAGGATGCTCAGCATCACTAGCCATCAGAGAAATGCAGATCAAAACCACCATGAGGTCCCACCTCACACCGGTCAGAATGGCCATCAAAACAGATCAACAAACAACAGGTGCTGGCGAGGCTGAGCAGGTGTGGAGAAAAGGGAACCCTAGTCCACTGTTGGTGGGAATGCAGACTGGTGCAGCCACTGTGGAAAGCAGAGTGAAATTTCCTCAAAAAGCTGAAAATGGAACTGCGTTATAATCCAGTGATTCCCCTGCTGGGACTATACCCTAAGAACACCAAAACGCCAATAGAAAAGAACCTATGCACCCCAATGTTCATAGCAGCACAATTTACAATAGCCAAGTGTTGGAAGCAACCTAAATTCCCATTAGTAGATGATTGGATCAAAAAATAATGGTACATATACACAATGGAATACTACACAGCAGAAAGAAAAAAAGAACTACTAAACTTCGCGACAGCATGGATTGAACTGGAGAGCATTATGCTAAGCAAAGTAAGCCAGGAGGCGAAAGACAAATACCATATGATCTCACCTATAAGTGGAAGCTAACCAACAATACAAAGATGCAAGGAAAATAAGACCAGCAACACTGAAAGGAAAAGAAATCAACAGAGACAAGAGAGAAGGAGGGAGGGGGAGCGGGGAAAAGGAAGGGAAGGGGAAAGTCAAGGAACATATAGCAAGGACTCATGGACAAAACCAAAGGGGAAGAGCTGAGGGAGGGAAGGAGGGAGGGGGCAAGGGAAAGTGGTGGGGGGTAAGCAGAGACGAAAGTATTTGAAAAAATAAATTTAAAAAAAAGATGAAAAAAAAAGACATATCCATTATTATAGTATCATACAGAGTAGTTTCACTTCCCTAAAAATCCCCTGTGTTCTGCTAATGTAATTTTTTTTAAAGATCAAAAATTAATGCAAAAAAATCCTGGATAAACAAAAATGTCAGAATTTAAAGACCAGATCAGCACCAGTGACCACACCAACCATCTGCACACTCGAACTCACTCTGGAATCTGATCATGTACCCTATTCTGTCCCCTAATAAAATTGTAACATTTTCCTTTGGAAAAAAAATAAAATAAAGGTGCATAAATATTCTTGTACATGTTATACACAAACACACATACATACACACACACACATATGAATTTCTATTAGAAATGCTGGCCCATGGGTTTTAAGTGTGTTCAGTGTTAGTAGATATAGCAAACAGTTTTCCAAAGTAGTTGTTATCAGTTTATAGTCCTATCAACACTGATCAATAGATCCAGGTTCTTCAAACTCCCACCAATAGGTGGAATTTTCAGATTCTTTAAATAGCCAATTTGATGGTTGTGTTGTGGTACCTTGTAGTTTTATTTTGCATTTTACTGATGATTAATAATGCAGACCACACTTTCAGATGCTTGCTGGCCTTTTGGATATCCTCTTTTGTAAAGTACCTATTCAACCTCTTGCTTATTTAGAAAAAAATTGTGTTATTTGCCTTTTGCTTATTGATTTCTAGAGTTGATTTTATATTTTACATACAAGTCTCTTGTTGGAAAATACTTTATTGGACCTATATTGGGAATATCTTCTCCTGATATGCAGCTTGCCTTAATTCTCTTAATGTCTTTTGAGTAACAGAAGTTCTACTTTATTAATCTTCTCAATTGTGGTAAATGCTTGTGTCTGTCTAAAATGTATTTGCCTGTCTCAAGTAAGAAGGCATTTTCCTCTCTTTTCTTCTGTAAACTCCATCTATAATAATCTGGAAATTTTTTCTTTATATTGTAAGGTAGGGGTCATTTTATTTTTTTTTCCTTACATATGTATATCCAGTACACCCAGGAGCATTTACTGAAAATACTATCCTTTCTTTATCACACTGCAGCATCACCTTTATCATAATCAGATAACCACATATTATATAGATCTGTTTCTTGACCATTTTGTTCCACTAGTTTATTTGTGCATCTTTGTTCCAATATCACAGTATTTTTTTATTGTAGATTTATGATGTCTAGTTGTGTATGTCCTCCAAAGTTTCTTTCTCCTAATCATTATATCTGGGTTTGCATTTCCATATAGGTTGTGTAATCATCTTGTTAATTTTCCCAAACCTACTACTACTGATCTAGTTTGCTGCCTATTTACAAGGGAAATAGCTGCTCTTTTTCAGTTTGGGATTAGTCAAGATAAAATTGCACATTCTCCCTTCCAGTTTCATAGATATCCTGAATTTCAGTCTCTAATTAAGAATCCCTGATATAGGCACAGCTTTAACTATGTCCTTCAAGTTTCTTTTAAAGGGTTGCATTTTCATAATATTCAGGTTAAAGTATTTTCTAGTTTCATTGTGATTTTCCCTGTGTCAATTGTTGTTTAGAAAAATATTGTTTAAATTCTAAACATGTGTTATTGATTTCTCATTTAATTATAATCTAGTCTGATAGCATACTCTGTGTATTTCAATACTTTAAAACTCAGTGGACCTCCTTGATGGCCTAGTATGTGGCCTATTCTGGTAAAGAGTTCTTGTGCACTTTACAAGTCAATGAGGTCTATTTGGCTAAACATGTTCAAATCTTCTATAGCATTAGTGATTTTCTTTTTTTTTCTTTTTTACTGTAAATCATTAAGAAACACTTAAACTATCTTATAAGAACATGGGTTTATTTTTCCTTATAATGTTAGTTTTTGCTTTACCTGTTTTGATACCCTGCTGTTAAGCACACATAAATTTGAGTGTCATATCTTCTTGTTAAATTGACCTTTTGTCATTATGAAATATCCTTCTTTATCTCTAATAAAGTTCTAACATTCACTTTGTCTGATATTAGAGCTATTATTAGAAACTTTATTTTGATTGATACTTGCCAGGTACTAGTGTATCTTTTTTAATCCATATTCTTTGAAACTTTTTGTGTCATTGTATTTAAAGTACAACTCTTGAAAGTATAATATTTATACGTTATATGTACTATATACACACACAATAATTGTCTTTTGTAAAGAGTCTGTAATTTTTATTTCTATCAGTAGACCTTTTTAATTAAATTTATTGGAGTAAAATTGGATAATAAGAATATATGGGATTCAAGTGTACATTTCTATGATACATGATCTGTATATTGTATAGAGTGCCTACCACCAAAGTCAAATAATCTTTTTACACTCTATATTTGACCCCATTTTAATTGGGTTATTTATTTAATTTACATGTAATATATTTTGGTTTAAATCTCCCATTTTTATATACAGTTTTTATTTGTCTCCTCTGTTCCTCTTTCCTTTTCTCATTTTGCATTTATTTAGTTTATTAACCAATATTATTACTTCATTTTCTCTCTATATTAGTTAGTAATATACTACTAATGGTAAGCCTAGCCTATATATGCATTCTTATCTCCTTAGAGCCTACCTTAAATTAAGTTCTAATTAGGCTCTAATTTTTTATGCAATGCAGGGACATTAAATACTTCAATTTTATTTACCCCATTCCTATCCATTGTGATTTTGTTGTCATATATTTTATCTCTAATAACACAACAGTAAATCTCACAATACATTAGTATTACCTCTTTAAATAGTCAACCTCCATCTAGAATCAGCAATGTGTTTACCCCTCCCGAGGGCTTCTCATCCCTTCCTGAACTACCATACGTTCATCCGACATCCTTTTTATTCTTCTTGAAGAACTTACTTTGGTATTTCTTTTAGTTCAGATTTGTTGACTATGAATTATCTTAAGTTTTGTTTGTCTGAAAAATATTTTTCTTTTGTCTTCTGTTTACAAGATTATTTTCATGGATCATAGAATTCAACCTCGGTGGTCATTTTCCTTTCAGCATTGGCTTCCATTAATTCTGTTAAAAACCCAGCTTTGAGTCTTATTGCTGGCTTCACTGAAAAATGCTTTTTTTCTTTGACCACTTTTAAGGTTTTTCTCTTTGAATCTGGTTACCTAGATGTGGTTCTGTTTTCATTTATCCTGCATGAGTTCATGGAGTTTCTTAAATCTGTGCATAAATTCTTATTCAATTATTTGTACAAGTATTGCTTTTGCCCCCTTCTGTCTCTCTTCTACTTTTGGGACTCCAATTACATGTATGTTATTGATGTCATATATGTACTTTTTTTCTGTATTTTTATTTTTTCCTTTCTGAGTATTAATCTTGATATTACTGATCAATGTATTACTTTTCTCTTTTGCTGTACTGATTAGTTTACAGAAACTATCTACTGAATTCTTCTATTTTAAATGGTATTTTTCTCTTCTACAAGTACTAGTTGATTCTTTTTGTATAGATTCTAGTACTCTGATGAAACAGTACATTTCCTGATATTTTTAGATAAAATGCTAATCACAATCATTTTAATGTCTGTTTTATACAACTATAATATTTGTAGTGCCTCTCAATGTATTTTTATTGCTTGCTGCTTTCTTGGTTTTCAGTCATTGTGTTCTGTTTTATTTCATACTTGAAATGTTGCATTGAATAACATACATTGTGTATGACCAATTGTAGAGGCTTTGGATGATGTTATCTTTCTTCATGGAAGATTTAGATTTCTTCTGGCAGGATGATACAGTGAGAGAAGACCGCTTTAATCTAGTTGAGCCTGAACTATTTCCAGTTTGCCTTTACTTCTACAGTGTCATCATTTCAGAGATCTCAAAAAAGACCAGAACCCCTTTTCTTCAGTGAGCCCTGAACTTCAACTTCTGTCTTTCTAACACCATAGGAGCTCACCTATCTCTAACATGCTTTTAACCTCTTATTAGATGCTTACTGCTTGGTTTCTCAGGGATTCACCTAAACATTTTGTGCAGACTATTGATGATGATTCCCTGTATTTTCCTTCCTCCAGGATCATAATGCCTCAAGTTCTGGCTGTTTCTGTGGCACTGGATTCCACTGTAGGCTACCATTTCTGCTGGGCCTTTTTGTCTTCTCTGTGATTTGACATGCCCTGAAAGGAGAAGTTGCTTTGCACATAGGGTTCACCTCAATGTGCTTCCCTTCTCTTCAGGATCCTGTCACCTTAAATCCTGGTTGCCTTTGTTGTTCTAAGATATTTTATAGTAACTTTTTATTGGTATTTTGTTAGTTCTTATAAGTATCTTCAGTGGGAGAGTTAAGGTCCTATCCTGGATGTTAGTTTGAGGCACGTGTCCAAGTGGAAGTGTCTAACAGGCAGTGTGATGTATAAGGAAGGTAGTCAGGACTGAGATTTATTTTGGAGCCATGGGTTAAAGGTCAACATAATAGAGAGGTTCCTAGAGATTATGGAAATGAATGAATTTCCCAAGGAAAATGTGGAACATTCTCAAAAAAACAACAACCCAAACCCTGAAGAGGTAACCTTGCCCAATACCACATTTTGAGGGTGAATAGGGAAAAAGAATGGTGATAAATGTTGGAGGTAATGCAGAAAATTATAAAGTCATTGACAATAAGGAAAGCGTTTCATGGAAGTCTAAAGTGTCAGCCATTCAAGAAAAATCAAAATAATAAATAAAAAATGTCCAGCGGATTAAATGGTAAATCCATGTTATTATTTTGGCAAGAGAGTTTTCGAAGTCAGAGGACAGTAATTTAAAGAAGGGAGCAAATGAAAACAATGAATGCAGGCATATTTTGAGAAGTTTGGTTACAAAGGGAAGGGAGAGAAAGGGAAAGACCTGAGTAGTTTTCCAGGCTGAAAGGAAAGTGCCATCAGAGAGCAAGAGGTAGTGCCTAAGCTCCCTGAAGGCAGGGTCACATCTGTATTGTGCTCCGCCGAGTCCTCAGCACCTCACAGAGGGCTGCCACATTCTGAGGGTTTAGTGTTTATTTGTAGAATGAAGTACTTAAATGGAGCTGATAAGGATGAAGTTGAGAGAGGGGATATGGGGTATGAGATGGGAAAAAAGCAGAGAACTGAAGAGAAGACCCTCTACTGAGGCAGGAAAAATGTAAATGACATGAGGTGAAGGTGCACATAGTTTGTGAATAGTGGCAGGAAGTTGAGGGAGTTCTTATTTTATTTTCTCTGAAAAGAAGAGAGTGAGAATGATGGAGGATGTTGGAATCAGAGCGGGGTGACCATGTGATTAAGGACAGCCTGGCAACTTAAGGGATATTTAGGCTTGAAACCACGAATCCACTTAATCTAATTTTTATTTTAAGTCCCAACATATTACAAATATATAGAAGTTATATAAATAAATATAACACATAGTCTTCAGAGCCCAGATATGTGTCAGCTAGGTATGAGTGTTAACATTTTCCCATATTTGTCTAAGATCCCTTTCTAAGAGATAAAATTTTACTGAAATGTTATCCATTTTCTGCTCCCACAAGCCTTCTCTCCTTCCCTCTCCATTTCCCTAGAGATGGTGTACATCATTGCCATATAGATCTAAAACTCTTATTATAATATGCCTATTTTTAAACACTATATGCTGTTGTTACTGTGTTTGAATTTCTCTTAAATATTATTATCCATGTATCATTTTACAATTATTAAACACAACCATTTACTTTTTAGATCTATCATGTCATGTTGATGATCTAGATTATTCATTTTAGCTGCTGTATAGTATTACATTGTTTATACATACCAGAGAGTATTGATCCATGTGCCTGAATGGCAATTAGTTGTTTCTATTTTTCTGCCATTACAAACAAGACTCTACTGAATCCTCTTATACATGCCTCCTTGTCCACATGTTGAAGAGTTCTTCAGGGGTACCGGTAGAGTTTTCAGGATTTATGGTGTGTTTATTTTTGACATTACTTAATATTGCTAAAGTGCTTGCTAAGAAATTAAATTATAAATTTATAGTGGAACAATAATATATTTGTGTGTACATGTGCGTGCGTTTGATATTAACTCATTAAAACCACAGTTTGGACAGGAGAAAGTAGATGTTTGGAGTGATCCATGGCTGAAGTTTTATTGGTAGTGTGACAGAAGGCCAATGGTCAACAAAGTTGAATATCAAAGGAAGCGAAGACTAGAAAAGAAAGTTAGATTGAAAGGAAATGAAGGTTCAAGGAGCTGAAGATTTCAGTGTGAGTACAAGCAAGTATATGAGAGAACAGAGAGTTCTAAGGGTGAGGTATGGTTACTTACAAGGTATAAGTTTGTACAGCAAAAATAAAGTGGAGGTGAAGGTGAATGGATATGAGCATGAACAGAACTGGGAAGACTGGACATTAAACATATATCGACAATTGCAATAAATTTGCCCAGGATGACAGTGGTCTTCACCCTCAATGAAGGATTTTTCCCCTGCCAAGTAGCAGATGGGATGCAGACCCTGAAAGCTCAGTACAGCAGTGTGTGATCTCTGCTGAGAGAAATTGTGAGCAGTCTTTTCTCCTTTTCTTTCTTGGCAGAAAGAAGGCTTTGGAATAAGGACTGCTTAGAATTAAGACGAAGGTGTTAAAGATTCAGTGGTTATTGCATATGCTCCATCTGATACATGGTCAGAGCTGAGCTGGAGCAGATGGCAGGGAGGAAAGGACTGCAAATAACAATTCATGTCACATTTTACTCTATAATTTGATGTTTTGGGAATCAGTTGGGATCAGTTGCTCAGTTGGGATCTCCATGACACTTTCTACGCTGTGAGAACATCCCCCTTGGAAGCTGCTGGTGTTACAATCTTGGCAAGATGAGAAGAGAACAACTTCATGAGGCCAGGACTCCCGACTATGCTTTATTCTCCCTTGGTAATCAACACATGAAGTTACTTCGCAGCCTGGAGCAATGGTAAAGCACTATGCCATACAGTGCCTTGGTATTTCACAATTGAACTTACCAGGCAGCTCAAGTGTGTCATTATGATTATAAAGCAATATGGAAAAGATAAGGCCTGCAATCCTGAAAAAGGTTGTTTATTCCAGGTAGATACCATGGAGATCTCATGGGTTACAGCTGTGTCTCTCCTGCCAGTTTTATAGTCATAAATCTTCTCTCAGTCCAGGACAGTTTTGTGTCACAAGTTGTATTTCTTATATTTCTACAGTGGAACTTGGTTTGATCATAGAATGATCAATCTGTGACTTTTTCTCATCTGGAAATGAAACAAAATGAAAATAATTATATGCCCCAGTTGGAGAAACTGGACATGACCTGTTCATCCATTTTCTAAGTGAAGAGATCCATTTCTCATTTGGCTGCTTGCTAGAATTTATGCTCTGTGGTTTTGTGGAAAGCTGTTTTGCTTAAACTCTCTGAATTTATCTTCGTCTTTTGGTATCCCTCTTCAAGGAAAGATATCTGAATTTTAGCAACCAAGATGGACAAAGGATTGCTTATGTGTTCATTTTACTATTGTTCCAGATTATAGATGTGATCGTTTTTTCCTGTGCTACCCGCTCATCTCTGTCACATATTTTGGGCAGCTATGTCTTACCCTTCTTTGCAAGAAACACCTTGTGTAATGCATAAGGATAGACTTTCCAAAATCTTAAAGTTCTTAATATTGTCTTTCTTAACATGTAAGGGACAAATTACTTAGGGAAAATAAAAGCCAAAATATTCTTTAAAAGTTTGTTTATTTTTTCCCCCTCACAGCTCTGTTCACCCTCTGACAGTGGAAACCCCACCTATTTTCCTTAAGTAAGCAGGCTTCTATCTTTACAGATGGTTTTTAACTTAGCACTATAGTACTTTTCTCTCTGGGCACCATTTTAGCCTTAAATTACTTAACATTTTTAGTTGTAATTATCCATATAAGTAGTTTTTTGAGGTAAAATGTAATATATATTAATATATCTAATTTAGTAATTAACCTTTTACTTAGAAACTTACAACAATCCATATTCATCATTTATACAGTAAATCTATCAGGGACATAGTCATGGTTAAAGTGGTGTGGCTAAATTAAAAAGATTAGGAAGCATCTAGTAAGTTCCGATTTCTCCTCTCACTCTTCATTAAATATTCCTTCCTCATTTACATATTTGTTTTTGGCACATCCTTAACTGCATCTTTAAAATTTGAAATGCTATGAGTGGTTTGTACCACACACTAATGACTAATTTTGTGAGAAGGGATTTGTGAAATGTTTAAGTGACTAAGTCATGTAGCTTCCAATAAGATGCATACAAAAAGGGTCTGCACTGTGTAATAACATGGAAAGTTCCAAATTTCCCCACCTTTGGAAGGGGGCCAAATGGAAGATAAAGTGTTCTGTGGTAAGAAGGCTTAATCCCAGTCTGATCCTTCAAGACTGGGATTCGTGTACTAAGCAGAGAAGGGTGGGCTAAGGGGAGAAGAAAGTAATCGGGGAAAATTAAGTTCAAAGGTATTGAGAACTCTTTAGTGGTGCTTTTATTCCCTGACAAGACCCTTCTCTCCAGGGGTCTAGGTTGGTAGTAGAGGTTTCTTGCTTGTTTAAGGCAGTGTGCCACTTCTTGGCTAAGGGCATGCATCACATGACCTCCTTGAGCTCTTCTCATTGTTATGACCATCTCACCTGGAGAAGGTGAGCCGAGTACCAATGTAAAGCAAGGATTAATTGTGCATTGGCAGAGCCAAGAAAATTTTTATTATTCTGGGATCTAATGTATATGGGAAAAGGTATACTGAATGTAGACATCTTAGAACAAATAATACCAAACTAAGAAGGAAAAAGGGCAGTGGTGGATAAGCCAATGGTTCTTTTATAGTTACATATGGAACCCTGTAACAGAAAAGTAACTGCTTTGTTTATATAGTTTTAATATAAGAATTATTTTGGATGCAAGTAATAATTCAATTTGGTTTAGTCAAGAAAAATACGTTGGAGGTAAAGAGTAATTTATTGCTTGATTTCAATAAAGTTTGGTGTATCTAGATTTAAGAGCTAGGTTATTTGGTCTCTCTCCATCCCTGATTCAACCTGTATTTTTATGATTTTTTTAAAAAGGCATGTTCTGTTCAGAAGGCGGCAAGGTGATAAGATGGCCCCCAGCACCATAAGACTAACCCAATGAGAGAGCTCAGCAACCCTGGCAGAAATTTCTTGGATGACTAGGATTCACCTCTTTGAGTCACTAGTCTATCTCTGCACATACCCAGAGGGCTGGAACACCCTGGTGGGCAGATCTTGACCCAGAGAAGGAGGTTGTAGTGCAGTTAGTCCCATCCAAAACACATGGACTGAAGTGGGAGAGGTACCTTGAAGGAAAAGCAGATTCTGTTCCCCAAAGATGATGTTGGATGAAGCAAAACAAACAAACAAACAAAAACCATGTTCATAGCAATAGTACTTTTTCCTTCTGGAATGTTCCTATATAAAATTATATTCTAATACAATATAATAATGACAAAGTAGTGTGTGTGTGTGTGTGTCTGTCTGTGTCTGTGTGTGTGTATTTAAATATATTTTTAAAGGTACCTAAGATCTTCATGTACACTCTTCTTCCTCCCTCTCTAAGCTGGTTGATATCTATTTATCTAAATGACTCAGGATGAATATCACTTTTTAGGAAAACCTTCCGTCCTTGACATAACAAGTTAGTGCCTCTTTTACATGTGGCCCTCTGTACTTTGTTTTTGTGCACTTACCACAAGTCTTATTCATTAATTTTCCACTAATGTTTACTAAGTTTTGTTTCTCTGACCATTCATAAGCTCTACGAGGACAGAGAATGCAACTGTCATCCACTATTGATTTGTCACTGCCTAGCACAGTGCCTGGCAAAAACCAGTACAAAAATACTTGTTGAACAAGTGAATAAACCAAGTAAAGCCTCAAATATCTGAAGTCTTTGGTGAAAATTTAGAATAAAATTTGCTGAGCTCTTTTAAATTTGTTTGTGAAAAGCTGCACCTTAAAGATCTATAAAGATCTGTACTCCTGTTGAGTTAGAGTAGTTTTCTTTTTCTTAAGGGTAAGTAGTATACATCTTATAACTAATCATGTTTTTCTTTTTAATAGATTTTTAGAAAGGTGAAAAGTCAAATTTGCCGAATTTACTTAATACTTTATCCTGTACTTTTGTAAACTTGTTTCAAATACCCTTCAAGCCCAAGTTGGGTATATAAGTAAATAAGCAATAAGAAGTGATAGTTTTTCACTATTTGAAATTAAACTTAAAAATAGAAAAAATACCTTGTTTCCCACAATTATCTTTGTTAAACACATGGTAGATACCTGAAAAGAATTGGGGTTAAAATATTTCATAAGATCTCTTTCTACATTGAAGCACATTTTCTGCTTGAGAAATTGTAAAGCTGTATAATTCTAATCGCCAGGAACAGAGCTGAGTCCATTTATGGTAGATTATTCTCTCTAGAGATCCCCCCTCCCTTGTTTTCAGAATGTTTGCTACTGGGAGATTTATCTCATTGAGGTTGAGAGTGATCTGAAGTGCACTGAAGTCTTGTATCATGGTAAAACCTTCAGGAACCTAGGGAAATAGTTCTCCAAAAAAGCAAGGGTAACAGCAGGAGCTGGGTTGCCATCTCCTCTCACCCCTAGAGTCCCTCTGGTGGCCACATTTCCAGAGTGCTTATTAAAAATGGAGGCAAAGAAGTATCTCATGGACACACAGACCAAAGTTTCCCTCACTGTAGGATGATCTGATACCAAGGTACTTCTTCAGCAGTTGAGGTCCCAAGCATACATTATCAGAATCAAGCGTGAGTCTGATAAACCGCTAGACTTCTCTCATCTGCTTCAGAATTTTGAGGTAGAAGAGGAGTGAGAGCCGGAGAAGTGTGTTCTTTGAAGAGTCTGGCTAAGCATGAAGTTCTTTCATGGAAACATCATATTGAAACAATGTGCTTTTTGCTCTGGCTTTATGGAGAAACCTTACACAAAAAGTATACCTAATTCTATATCTGTACTTAGAAAAATTATCACATTTAAATTAAATCATTCAGTTTTATTGAAATACTTTTTGTTTTGACGATTCTTTCGGCCAGCAAACCAGTTTGTTTAGTTTTGTGAAGAATAAAATATTTCTGTACAGAGTAGATGGACAGCAGTGGTCAGGGTTGAGGAAGGAAGAGTTGTTTCCCACTCCTCTTTTTTAACCCAAGGCCTAAAAGTTGAACAAATATAAAAGGGCTCAAACAAGACTTGCTCTTAAATAATCTTTACAGCGTCTTTAACAAGCTAAGTATAAGTGAATACAAACATAAGGAATTCATTCTCAAGAAAATAGATCTTGATTCTAAATTAAAAGTATATGAAAAAATACACTCTAGATTTCAACAAGTTTAAAAGAGCTGGAAGCTGGTCCAAGATGTTTGATGAAGTAGTCTCTTTTTCCAGTTTTCGATTATATTCATATCCCTTTTCTCACCCTCCCGCACAGAGCCCAAATTTCAAAGGGAAGAATGGACAACAATAATAGGACAAGACTATTTCAAAATAGTATCTAAACAATGGCATCCCATTGTCAACTAGTGAGACATTGGTAAAAGCTTTTTTGGCATTAGAAAGAGAAAAAGTAAATTAAAGAAGCTGGTGGTGGTGGTCTAGTAATGGAATGGGATTTTTAACTGCTTGTTTGCTTTCTGGGTTCCGAGTCCACTGCTTAACCTCTATTTTTTTATTTGGTTAAATGTCATGGAAAGAGAAAATGATAATTGGCTTTGCCTGTGGTTTGACTTCAGAGAAAATGGTTATAGAAGCTTTACAGACGGGAATCATAACCCAAGAAATTTTAAAACAGAGGTTAGTAATAATCAGAAAATTAAAGGAAAAAAACAACCTTATTAATGGTAAGCTACTTCTAGACTACAAAAGGCTATAATCCTCACTACATTGTTAAAGATTGGCGTTGATTATCCATGGTTGCTGCCCCTAGTGAATTTACTAAATTGTCTTTATAATATCTCCACTTTCTTAGATGTTTTCCTATTTCAGAAGATACAAAGGTATGATAGAACTAATCAAAAATTCTGATAACACTTGGTAACTTAAGGACTGGAATCTAAAGTCACTGTAATGATTAATCATCAATGACCTTAAGAACATTTTTTCACCAGAGAAGTTTGTATATTCAGCTTGGAAATTTGGGCATCTGGTGAAATAAGGTAGTTGTAGCAAGCACACTTTAAGGTGACCTCCAATGAGTGATGTCCTTCAGTGTCTTCCCACTGAATGTGGAGGGATTGTTATTTGCTTCTAACCAATGGCAAAGAGAATGGGATATCACTCCCATAAATATATTTTGTTTTATAAGGCTCAGTCTCAGCAGACTGGAGTGAGAGAGATTCTCCTGCTGGCCTTGAAGATAACATATTGTGTGAAGGCCCATGAGAGGACCACATGACAAGGTATTATAAATGGCCTCTAGGAGTTGAGGGAAACGTCCTATAGTCAACATGTAAGAAGCTGAGACCTTCAGTAAGAGTACAAGGCAATGAATTCTGACAACAATCCAAATGGGCTTGAAGGTGAACTCTCCTCAGGTTGAGCCTGCAGATGGGAACACAGCCCAACCAACACTTTATGGTAGCCTTGTGAGATGCTGAGCAAAGGGCCCAGTTAAACTGTGCTTGGAATCCTTCCCTCAGCCATTGTGAGATATAAGTGTGTTGTTTTAAGCCACTGCATTGGTAGCAATTTGTTGCAGCATAGAAACAAATATAATGAGTGACATCACATTATGTTTATTTAAGGGACATGAAGAAATCAAGCAGAACTGCCATATTTCTGGACACCAACTGGCTTCTCTCCATCCTCTAGAGCTCAGCTTGAAGGGCTGATCCTCAGAGGTTACCTCACCCAAGCAGATCTGACTGTTCTTGAGGTGTAGCCTTATTACTGTACCTGTAGCTTCTTTTATGGGACTTGCAACAGTATAATATAAGAGTGTGTGCATATACATATATAAAAATATATATAATTACAATTATAAAATATAATATAACCTATATGTATATATAGATATGTATTATAATAATATATCATCTATGTATATTATATAATATATATTTATATATAGTTATATAGTTATGTACTTATCTAACTTTCTGCTGAATGCTTTAGAACGAGAACTTTAATTTTAATTTAACAAATTTTAAAAATCAGTGTATGATAAAATGTAACTATGCTGGCATATAGTAGAATAAATGAATAATAAATAGGTGTGGTCATTCTGACCAGCAGAATTTTTGCAATTCAAATGAAAATGTAGATTATTGAAATTTTCATCCAACATAGGAAATCAGGTGGGTATTTAGAAGACTGACTAAAGGGGAACATGAAATAGAATATTTTAAGTTCATTGGAATGGTTACCTAAATATTATTTTCTGACATTTGCTCTCATTTAACCTATGTACCTGTAGAGTATTAACTTATCTAGTCAAATTAAATTCTTCTACTGAGTGAATGATCTCTTACTATTTCTTTCCCTTCAAAGAGAGTAGGGAGCCAATGGCATTATTCAACATGAGTTCTCACAAAGGTTGGAACAAAGAGAGTTATTCACCTGTGGGCAGAAGATCATTGAGCTGTGATGCTATTTAAAGAGGCTGTAACTCACATGCACACTCAGGATTGCCTGTTGACTATACCCATTCATAAATATGTACTGATAAGTTGTAAATGCAAGTAAATGTCATTGTGGTTAATAAAGTAAAACACATGTAAAATATCTTCTCAATCAGGAGATATTTTGAAAGACTGGTCCAGGCATTATATCGTACCCCTTAGGGTTAGTTTTGACTGTGTGACTTTGGGCAGTTATTTAAAATTCAGCCTTATGAGATAATGCTAAATTGTTCTTCAAAGGGATTCCACCCGTTTATATCCTTCCAGAAGTAAATTGTCATCTCTCTTGCTCCACATATATCTAGTCCTTTTGGATGTTTTCTGAACTCATAGGAGCAAAATGTATCTTATTATGACTTTAATTCTAATGAAGTTATAATATATTTATATATTTTACTTGTTTCTTGGTCATTTTGTTTTCTTACCTATAAGATGTTGGTTTATGACTTGCAGTTATTTTCTACTGTGTTATGTATTTCTTACTGATTTATATAAGGTTTTTCATTACTAATTTTGGGATACATATTTCTCTCTAATGCTTGGTTGTACATGTTGCAAAAGCATCTCCCAGTTCATTTTCTTTTCACTCTATTTCTGGTGTTTTTTGATGTGAAGAAGTTGTTAATTTTTACTTAGCCAAATCCATCGATCTTTTCCTTTTTTGAGTCTTAAGAAATCCTTTCTGGACTTCCAGTCAAAATGCAGGCATAGGTAGACACACACTTTGCCTCCTTGCACAACCATAAGAAAGTTCACAACTAACCTCAAAACAAAAAACACCCAGAGCTGTCAGAAAATTGAACTGCATGGAAGTCCAACAACCAAGGATTTAAAGAAGCCGTATTCATCCAGATGGGTAGGAGGGGTGGAGATGGGGATCTGGCATGAAGAGGGCAATGAGGTGGTGGCGAGATGGTGGTGGTGAGGCTGCCGGTGAAATGAGAAGTCCTACATTCATGTGAGGTAGATAAAATTGGGAGGGATAGCTAGGGAGTGAGCCATCTCAACCCCAGGCCAGAGTGCACAGCCCAGGGTTCAAGTACCAGGAAAGTAAAGCCTGAAAAACTTCTGGCTGTAAAAATCAGTGGGGATTAGAGTAGTGGAAGTCTCTCAGCAGGGGCTGTTTAAAGGGCCTGCATGGATCTAGAATGAGTGCAAACCAGTCCACTCTGGGAACCACCACTGGGGCAGCAGCTATGGGGTACCAGTCGCAGATGGGAAGAGACTAGAAACAAGGTAAGTGCTGAGTAAACCTCAGTGGATTGTCCCTTCTCGGACCCCTCCCCCACATTCTGAGTCACAAAATGGTGGAACGGGTTTCCCCCGCCTAGTGAATACCTAACACTCCATATAATACAACTTAACAGGTGTACTAAAATAGGAAGTCAAAGCAGCTCTACCTAATACAAAGAAACAAACACAGGAAGTCTGCCAAATTGAGGAGACAAAGAAATATGGCCCAAATGAAAGAACAGAACAAAACCCCAGAGAAAGAACTAAGTGAAATGGAGATAAGCAACGTATCAGATGCAGAGTTCAAAACACAGATGTTAAGGATGCTCAGAGAACTCACTGTATATGGCAAAAGCATAAGGGAAGAAATGAAGGCTACATTAAGTGAAACAAAGAAAAATTCACAGGGAACAAACAGTAAAGGGAGGGGAGCCAGGGTTCAAATAAATGATTTGGTATATAGAGAAGAAATAAACAAACAATCAGAACAGAATGAAGAAACAGGAATTCAAAGAAATGAGGAGAGAATAAGAAGACTGTGGGACATCTCCAAAAATGCCAATATCTGAATCATAGGGCTGCCAGAAGGAGAAGAGGAAGAGCAAGAATTCAAAAACTTATTGGAAAAACAATGAAAGAAAATTTCCCTAATTTGGAGAAGGACATAGACACACAAGTCCAGGAAGCACAGAGAGTCACAAACAAGGTGGACACAAAGAAGTCCACACTAAGACACATCATAATTAAAATGCCAAGGGTTAAAGATAAAGAGAGACTCTTAAAAGCAGCAAGAGAAAGTAGATAGTCACCTACAAAGGAGTTCCCATAAGGCTGTCAGCTGATTTCTCAAAAGAAACTTTGCAGGCTAGAAGGGGCTGGCAAGAAGTATTCAAAATAATGAAAAGCAAGGACCTACAATGAAGAATACTCTTTTCAGCAAAGCTATCATTTAGAATTGAGGGCCAGATAAAGTGCTTCCCAGCCAAGCAAGGCAAAGCTAAAGGAGTTAATGATCATCATGCCCTTACTATATGAAATGTTAAAGGGACTTATTTAAGAAAAAGATCAAAACTATGAACATTAAAATGACAACTAACTCACAACATTCAACTTAATCTAAAAAAACCAAACTAAGCAAACAACTAGAACAGGAATAAAATCATAGGAATGGAGATCATTTGGAGACTTATCAGCTGGGATGGGAAGAATGGGGGAAATGTACAGAGATTAAGAAGCATAATTAGTAGGTACAAAATAGACAGGAGGATATTAAGAAAAGTACAAGAAATGGAGAAACCAAAGAACCTATATACACAGCCCATGGACATGAACTAAGCGGGGATTGCTGGAGGGGAGTGGAGTTCCAGGCAGAGGGGGGCAAAAGGGGAAAAACTGGGACAACTCTAATAGCATAATCAATAAAATATACTATAAAAAAAGAAACTTTTTCTTTTGCCAGGTCATAAATGTAGCCTCCTTTATTTTTTTCTGAAAACTTGCAAAACTTGCCTTCCATATTTAAGTTGTAATGATCCTGAAAGAATAAGTTTTGTACACTTACCTTCATCACACTGCTTCTTTAGGTTTATGCAGAAGGAACCCCATAGGACCCAACTGCCATCCCATAAGTTAGAGTACATTACAAGAGACCTACCTGAATATGGCAACTATACAAATCAGAACTACCAATTTTTCATTTGGGAATAGACTTGCAAGCTCAGTCCCAAAGTGCAACTGTTTAACTTCTTAGAAAACACCAACTCAGTATTTCAAGTATTTTTAAAGCATGCTAATTTTGTATTTCAAACTACATTCTCCAAATTGTGAGTGTTTTTGGTCCCTAGATAGCTAAGCTGATCTTTTTCTCTTAGCTAGAAGAAAATGCTGTGTGACAATGTGGGCTAAAGGGACTGACTAGAGGCAACACCATGAGAAACATCCTTTGGAAACATTAGACGTCAATAAAAGTCATCAATGTTGCTGATGAGCAGCAGCTTCTGTTCCAACTGTTTAAAAGATTTTACTTTTATGCTGGTATTAGTGACTTTAAATATTTTCACAAATCCAATTTCAAGGGCTCTCATTTTATACATTAAAAATCTCTCTTTACATAAAGAAAAAAATGTGTTCATAAAAATTATCTGGAATTTTATGTATTCTCCCTGAAATGCCTAGTTATTAAGAAATTCTCAATCTTTTTCCCTAAGAAACATCAGTACAACTTTCTAGTGATGTCTAATCTCAATCGAAAACTCTGAAAAATGGCTTAAAGTCTTTCCCACATAATTTTTCAGTAAACAACGATAAAATATCTGTTTTTTTTCCTGTTGTTTCCTTACGGAATAAAAGAAGATTCAAATCATATTGACCAATAAACAATGGTGGTCAGCTGGATTAAATGGAAATGAATTGCGCATTGGTGGTGGTCTTTCATTTCATATCTGTGTAAAATTAAGTGACATAATGGCACCACATCTGAAATCTGCTTCTTTGAAGATCTTGGACAATCTCATATGGATATTGAAGCAATTTGAGAGAGTGCCTTTGCTATTTACTTGGGCATTTAGAAATATGCATTGGAGATAGCAATATAGTCTGTTTGAATCAATACAGGGTAGTAAATATTTAAGTGTGTCAGAATAAAAAGAGGTAATGTAGTTAAGCTTAATCCTGGGTAATAACCATTCCAGCCACTGGCCTGCTTTTGAGCTAAGAACACACCTGCTTCCCTTTGCATCCTTTGCCAGAATGTGTGTAACACTTCAAGCTGGGATTTTAAGGACAGTCAATACAGATTACTGCAGAATCTCATTTATATGACACCCTGGGTGTTCTGAGAGGAACCTGGGAAACCTATGCAGAAGTTTATAGACCAACAGGACTTCCATATTAGGCTTTGCCTTGGCTCTGGATATGATATGGGCCCCTATTGCATAATCCCTCTTGATGGAGCGGTACCTCTTGCAATGAAAGTCAAATGCATTATTTTGGCTATTTAGTCTTCCCAGCTGCCACATGTCTTATTTTATGTCTAGTAGGCAGCTGGTTACAGCTGCCCGGAGACACTTTTATCCATTATAGTCATTTGGTAAAGGCTGGTGCTTCTTGAAACTTAGATCATGGGTGGTAGGTGTCTCCACAATGATGCTGATGAGAGAGCACGAGCAGCTTTGGGCTTTGAAAGGACCTCTTTGACTGCCAAGGCATTCTGAAGCCTCTTCTGAACTTTATTTTTCCTTTAAATGTCAATCTTGGTTAATTTTCTGCCTCTACCTCTGAATCCTCAAAAATGGATAAAAATGTCGATAGAGGGGAAAGATACAGGATGCTTATTTAGGGTGATGCCTCTGCAGAATGCACAGTATTTTAGCTTTATTAAAAGAGGTTTACTTCTATCTTCTTACAGGCTTTGTTCAAGTTTATGCAGGAGCACTAGTGACAACCTGATGTGTTGTGGATGTCAGGGCAACAGAAGAGAAGGAGCAAGCAAAGCAGCTCTAAAGGTTTACGCTTGCACTGATATATGAAGGATATTTCTATCTCATTTAAGTTCTGGGGTGTGTGTTTGCGTGTTACATTTGTTAGGGAAGTCACATCAGGCATTCAGGTTAACAGACTTCTGAGCTTTCTTTCCCTTATGAAGAATCTGTATGTATTGATTCTTAAATGTGTTGTGTGTGTGTGTGTGTGTGTGTGTGTGTGTGTGTGTGCGCGCGCGCGGTATAGATGTGTGTTGACTGGTCATAAAATTTTGGAGTAGAACACAGAAATGATCTACTAATTAACAGAGAAATTTCCTTAACATCTATTAATGTAAGTGCAATCTTCTGCCAGGATACCTCCAAAAGCACTAGTGTGGAGACACTACCTTCCATAGGTGAACAACATCAATTAAAGTTGGAAATAGAAGAGACACATCCTACTTTTCATTCACAATTTTAATTTTACACTTTATTGATTTCTTCCTTTTCTTGAATTTACCTCTATCTCTTTGTATCCCCTATTATTGGTTTTGTCCTTTTTAGTTACGTAGCAGAATCTGTACTCCTGCACCTTTCACAGAAACATGAAGAAAGAGTGTGTTCTCTTAATAATAAAGAATATTAATTGAAGACCAACTACACGTCAAGCTCTTTGCTTCCATGAATGGCCGCATCCAGTCACTGTGACCCGATGAGATAATTCTATTAATTCATTCATTGAATCTTAGAATGATTAGGTAACTGCCCAGGGCCATACCTCTAAGAAGAGGCTGAGTCAGGGTTCGAACTCAGGCCATTCTGAGCCACAGCCCATGTTGTCACCATTTCTCTTACCTCTTCTTCCCCCAATCCCCTCCTCAGGTCTGAATATCTCCTTCCATCAGTGATTACCCCATAAAAGGATCTTTATCATTTTTTCTCAGCTCCTCTCTGCCATCCATGTTCACTGTTATTTGTTTGGTTTGAGGTTCTCTTCCTCCAGGTTGTGGATGAACAGTGTGAGCAGAAGAGAGACAAGCATTGGCCATTATTGGTCAGTGGCCCTTGAGCCCTCCAGTCTTTGTCTCCCTCACTCAGTGAGCCTTTGTCAAATGCTTTGTGATTCAGAGTATAGTTTTCTTCGTCCATTGTCATCGGGGAAAGCACATTACATTTAAAACAAGTTGTAGATATAATTTTCTCTAATCTATTGCATATGGCTTAGCATACCCACTTTAACTGAGAGGAAGCCCTGGGGTCTATTCTGGGCTTTAAGAAAGGAAACATCTTAGGAATTGTGATGACATGTTAAACTGAGAAAGGACGATAAACAGCAAACTCTAGAAAACTTAATGAGTATTCTAAGCAGTTTTAGTAATTGGAATAATAACAGTACATTTGAGTGCTTTCATGTGTTTTGCTTTCATTCTGTTTACTGTAAACTCATAGCCAGTGTGCTATATCCACATATTATGAACATTTCATCTAAATTCAATGAAGGCGGAACTAGGAAAAGCACATCTGACTTGACTCACAAACTGACTATTTTCATATTATGGATGACGCTCAGTCTTGGATTAAATCGCTGCTTCTGCTCTGTATCACTGCAGCTACATTTCCATTTCAATTCAGAAAGAACAAAGAAGCATTAGCCAACCCTGGTAAAAATTCAAATGTCATGTGGGTCAAATCAGGTTGCTCAGCCAGAGGAACAAAAATAGTTAATATTACACTATGTTTTCATTGGGCTTTGCATTTTGTAGGAACTCTGGAATTCAGAAACAAAGAAATGATTTGGTTGTTGGTCTCATTGATTATATGCCAGGTGTACCCTAAGTATGGAAACACATGCTGAATATCATGGCATCTGCTGTATGCCCTTTTGCGTCATGTGACTTTTTATAGAAGGGGAGGAGAGAGAGAAACTGGAGAGAGAAGAGCTGGCCATGGGATGAGCCACTCAATTTTCCATCTTATACTGAGAGCCCAATTATGCTTAGAACAAATAAGACTTTAGCATCTCTCGAAGTGACATACCACCAAATAATAATGCAGGTAATTCAGTTTTTTTGTGAGCACCTATGTTTAGACCATTTTAGCTTGGAAAAAAATTTTTTTCTTCATTGTAATTCTGATAGGCAGGCAAATTGTTCTAAGAAAGCTTGTTTCAAATGTCTCTGGGGCATTAGTGTTAAAAGATACCTTGTACAAAAACATTCAGAAGTTAGTCCTGGTTTCCACAAAGAAACAGTTTTCTTTACCTCCAGGCTGCTCAAACTCTTTAATATGCCAATGTATGCTGGGAGTCTGGGAGGAAACGGTGCGGGTGAAGAGGAGGTAGAGTACTCAGCAGTTCCCCAAACATGCTGTCCAGAGAATCCTTTCCTTTCCCCCATAGAATGCCATTCAGATATCAATATTACATGTGATACATTTTTTAAATGTTCTTTTTGAAGACGTCTTGGATAGTTGCAAGATTAAAATCAAATTATAGCGAAGTTACTTCAAATTGGGAGTTGAAGATAGGATGAGAACCACTAACATTAATAATAACATGTTATTAATCCTTGCTAAACATTTTATAAGTAATGCTAGAAACTTTGACTGTCAACCAGAAGTTGGAGGAAGGCTACAGGTAGCTTCTTCATTTCACTATGATAGCATCCACTAGTAACACTTTGAAAGTCCTTTTGCTTTTGATGGAAATCTAAGTTTGGTTGACAGGCTATAAACCTTCTCTCCCTTTCTGGTCCTCCATATATTTCATGTCCTTGAAAACCTTTTTTAGTTTCTATTGAGTTTTTAAAAGTAATGTGTCAGGTTCTAATGCTCCTGCTGGTTTAAGGAAAAATGCTCTCACTAATAAATTATAATGAATTGTCAGTCTCAACAGGCCTGTGACCTTCAGTCAGTGGGGGGTTTGGGGCTAAACTCCATTTCCCCCATTCTTGTTGGAGCTACTTTTCTTGTGCTAGCCTGTCCTCTTAATTTATGGGTGGGCTGCCCACAGGACAACTCACCTGCAAAAATAGTTCATGCTGTGGTGTTTATTATACTAAGTAGGTTTCATGCTGGCTGAGAGTTTTTACAAGGGGATGGAGTTGCTGTCAAGCTCTTCCATCATCTGAGCAAAGCTGACACTCAAATTCTCTCCTATTTCAGCATATTAAATGTAGTTGGTGAGAGGAGGATGGATGGGAATTAGATGGGGCACAGTGGTGTAAAGTCTGCCTACATGTCTTGTTCCAGACCCTCTGAGAACCTGACTTTAGTAAAGTGTATCAATAAAACAGCAAAATAAAAAGGCATGTGTTAGGAAGAGTAGAATGCTGCTCTACTAGCAGAAGGATGAAAAATCTCTGTAGTCTACATGAAGGAATGTAAGATAAGTAGCTTTTTTCTTCCGAGTTAAATACTCACTGGATATATTTTCTTTATACTCCAGTTTTAGGCACTCCTGGCTTATTAAATTAATATGCTGTCTTTATAGAAAATTTGAAAAGAATAAAATACAATTAAAACAAGAGAAAAAAATCCTACCACTCTCTTTTAGGGGCAATAATTCTTAACACTGCTTTTTTTTTCTAGTAGTTCTTCCATGCATTTTTTTCCCCATAGTTCAGACAATGTAATATATACAATTTTGTGCTTTTTTTTTTTGGCCTAACATTTTATCATAAGCATTTCTCATATTATTAAACACCCTTTGTGAACATACATCATTTCCAATGTTAAACAGTGCTTTATTGGGTACATGTATTATTTAGTTATTCTTCTACAGTGGAATAACCTTAACATTATGCTCAGTCATCTGGACTTTTGTTATTTTTTTCTCCCTCTCTTCCTACTCCTCACCCCCATCTTGCAAACATTCAAAAATTAAATTTCTTCTGGGAACTCATGGCCTTTGCACTGCTGTCTCCTCTGCTTTCAGAACTCACCCTCCAGATCTGCAGAGGGAACCTCTGGGGAATGACCGATGGAGTCATTCATTTGCTGTTTGCCCTGGTCCTCCCAGAACAAGGGATCCTTGCTTGTTTTGTTCAACACTAAATCTTTAGCCCCTTTAGGGCTCTGGGACATTGTTAGTGGTCAATCAATATTTATGGAATAATTTAAGAATGTCAAAGCTTTAAGTTATTTCTTTTTTTGTCTTTTTTTTTTGCTCTTATTCTTAATAGTATGAAAATTTTTTTTGCTAAATGTTTTTATCAGTATTTTGAATTGTTTCTTTGGAATCAATAATTAAAATGAATGCTCCTAGGCGAAAGGTTTGAACATTTTCACATTGTCGACACCTGCCATTTGGCTTTTGTGAAAGTTTGTACCATTTATATCAGTTGTGAAGGTTTGTGTTCTTCTAACCTCCATCTGAACTACAATTCTCATTCTAACCAGGGTTAGCTCACTTTAAACTAAATCCAGTAAAAAAAAAAAAAAAAAAAAAAGCATCGTGCAGTTTAATTGAGTGTCTTAGGTTAATATTTTATTATTTGCATTTCTTCCTTTGTGAACAGTGTAAATTCATAACTCAATTATCCCTTAGGTGTCCATACTTTCTGATTAGTTTACATTCATTTCTTTGTAACCAAAATGTTAGCCTTTTGTTTATCATATTTATTTAAATTTTTCATTTACTTTAACATTTGAAGAGTCATTCATAAGTGAAATTTGTGTCCTTTTACTTTTTGTAAAAATGAAAATGAAAATGACAAACAAATGAAATATGCTCAGTCATGAGTAGTTAAATAACTGCAATTTAAAGCAAATATATTTTACCTTAATCAGCTTGGCAAAAATTTTAAAAGCTTAATAATAGTACTATCCATATACTTTGTCAGGTGTATAAATTGGGACAATCATTTTTGGGAAACATTTTCATATTCTAAGTGAATTAAAAGTGAATATATAGTCTAACCTAACAATTTTATTTCCAGATTTTTAGATTGTAAAATTATTGAGACATGCATCCAAAGAGACTTTTAAGTATCTTTTAAAAGATGTTTAAAAGTTAATTGTTTAGTTCACAATCTAAATTTTCATTCACGGGGAAGTGGTTGAACAAACATGGCATAACCATATTATGAATATTACTCAGCAGTTAAAAAGATTGAGCTAATGGCATCCTGGCATGGAAAGAACCTCGAGAAGTATTGTGAAATAAAGACAGTTGTGGAATAATCACCAGGGTTGCACACCCTGCAGCCTACGGGCCGCGTATGCCTCAGGATGGCTATGAATACAGCCCAACACAAAATTGTAAATTTACTTAAAACGTTATGAGGTTTTTTGTGATTAAGTGTCGTAATGTACTTAACGTGTGGCCCAAGACAACTCTTCTCCTTCTAGTGTGGCCAGAGATGCCAAAAGGAACTCATTCACATTTACACAAAACAATGCTCTGTGGTTCTAGATTCTGTCTGTATGCCTATCTACCTAATCAATAAATAAATCAGTCAAAAGCATGTAAGAATATAGGGAAAAAGTCTGGAGTGATAGATATCATAGTAGTAAGAGCTGTTACCTGAAGAGAGAAGAATGGGGGTTGTGTGAAGGCAAAGGCAGATTTCTGCTTTTATCTAGAACATGCAGATTTTAGTTAGGAATGGCCTGCATTTATTTAGGTATTATGTATTTGTGCATATATATGCATATATATATATTTGATTTTCAATTAAATTTGGCTTTTACAAACCAATGCTGCAATAAAAAGTATTGAAATACATTGATTTGTTCAATCATTCATTTATTAAGTGGTTTACAAATACATTTTTATTAAAAAGAAATCAAATTATATCCAAGTATTGGAGGAAAAATCAATTGTGGACTTAAGTTGTATCAAAAACACATGCTAGAATCTTTGTTTACACTGAATCTATATAAATGATAGTATATATAACAGACATGAAAATACAATATGAATGAATATATAATTAAATGAAAGAATGTGCGTAACAACATTAGGAAACTAAGAGAGGAATGGTGTGTGATATTTTCTCTGACATAAAATGCACACTGGTTTTCCCTACCAACAACAACCAATTCTCTAACATCAACTGTCAATTCAATTCTGACACTAATTAACTGGAGTTAGCACAGACTCCACAGGTTAAGGTCTCAGTCTCTTATGACTGTCCTTAATTTACACACCAGCAGCAAATGGGGCGCTCAGTCAACTACAAATTTAGGGGGTCCCACAACCCCTTCCTCAGATAGTTCCCTAGAATAACTCACAAGACTCAGAAAAACTGACATTTACTTACATTTACTGCTTTATTATAAAGGGTATATATAACTCAAGAACAATCAAATGGAAGAGAACTTAAATCCAATAAAAATGAATGTATTAGTTATTTTAACTCAATTTAAAAAGTCAATCTCATTTTAAATATCTTAAAACACATTTCTTCTGCACTTGTTAATTATTTTTTTACTATATGTCTGTAGGCTACTCAAAATTGCCTGTTTTGTTCTTATGAAGATTTTAAATAATACACTATAATTACCAGACATTCCATTCCAATTGTGGAACTTCTCAATGAAGTAGTGTTAAGAAGAGAATTTTAAAATATATTTAAAAGTAGAGAAGAATTATTTTAAATAGAATCTCATGGAGCACTGTTCCCACCCTAGAAATAAAAGACCTGTTTTTCCTGCTAGCACCAGGTTAATATTTGTTTACTGCATTTTGTTTTGACTGCCAAGACAATATGACTAGCAAAAGAATATTCTATCTTAAGTTGGACATTGTACATTGTACTGATGTGAAATAGTCTTCAAATGAGATACAGCTAAATTTTCACAATAGAATATTATGGCTTTGAATTTTCTCCCACAGTTTTAGTATTTTATATTACTAAAAAGTTCACCAGAAACATACATTAGCTTTATATATCAAAATGACAAATGTGCATGGCATCTTCACATTTTGCAATTTATAATTAGTATTTCAAATCCTGATTCTGTACAGAAAATATTTATCCCTGAGAAGAGTTTTTCACACCATGCCAATTTATTCAAATTAAGGTAACCCTTTCTTATTTTTCTTTATTTGGCTAGATTTCTATTTACAAACAAGGTATGAGGGGCATTATGGGGCTCCCAATGTCTCAAATTTCCAAGTGTAAAATTCATTTTCTTTCTGCTGGGACAAGGGACCTCAGGATTCAGTGATTAGTTGGACAGTAAAGTTGATTTCATCTAGATCTCATGGCTAGTATTGTTTTGACTATCAATATGATATTGCAGAGAATCTGTTCCACCAATTTTCCTTTTTCCTTTTCTCAGGTTAAAGTATCTGAGTAGTAGAAAATCTGTAGAGAAGCCAGTTCCAGTAATTAAGAAATTTCTTAGGAACTCTAGAGTTTTATATCCAGTTAACTACACAACACTGCCCCTTGGATATCTACTAGGCATTGTAGACTTAACACGTCCAAAAGAGACCTGATTCTCCACCCACGTAATGTCACATGCAACAGACACCTTGACGTTTGTCAATAACTGAAAACTTGTACTCTCCCTATGTTTTCTCGGGTTAGTAAGTGACATCACCCACTTAATCCTCAATCCCAAATCCCAGTAAACATCTGATTATTCTTTCTTTCGTCATTCATATTCAATCCATTAGCAAGCTAATTGACTCTTTTCTGCCTTATTTTGAGATTCAGCCTTTGCCTACATCTCTAACTTTATATCAAATGACTCCTCATTCTTTGTTTGTTCCTTATGCCCCAGCCACACTCACCTTTGGGCTGTTCCTGAAATTTAATAACTTCCTTCTTGCCTTAAAGACTTGTACTGCTCTTTCCTTGGCCTGGAATGATTGTCATATATCACTTAGTTGGCTCCCTCTTGCCATTTAGATCTCAGCTTAAATTTCACCTTCTCAGAGACTTTCTTGACTACCCAATCTAAAATAGCCGGTTCAGTCACTAAACATCTTGTTTTTTATCTAACAGAATATCTAAAAATATTTCCGTGTTTATTATCTGTAAGTTTCAAAAGAGAGATAGTTAATTTTGTTCACTACAGCATACCCTATGCTTAGAAGAGGGCCTAGGTACATAGTAGGTATTCAGTGACTGAGTATATAATGATTGATTGCATGATGATAACATTCTGGAATCTATGGTCCTAGTGAATTGCAGCTTGTAATTTATACTTCACAACCTACTGAAACCTCCTGCTTGCTCTCTCCCCTACTGACTGTTGTACTTTTTGTCTCTTCTTTTCCCTTTGTCTTTCTTACTTTATCTGCATTTCACTTTTCTCTTTATGCAGCTTCTTTCACCCTCTAGCCTTTGTCTTCACTATCACTTACCTCCTCAATCTGTGTCCCACATTGGACATAAAATGAGTCTGGGAAATCTTTTTAAACTAGTTGCTTTACTTGTTGAATAAACCTTTAGTTTTCCTGCCCTTAAGTTAAAAAGCAGAGGAACTGAATATTTTATTTTTTTAATAAAAATATATATAAATTGATTTCTAGAAATCATTTCTCTATGTCAGTGACCCTCGTGAGGTAGGGGAAAATTTCCCTGCTCTGCTCCTGTTTTAATGATTCAAAGACTATTGAACATCTGTACATTGGGAGCTTAACTGAAAGAGACATTCCCAGAGAAGGAGACGCTTTATGTGCATTGAAAGGAATCTAGAAATTGAGAAAAGGGACCCTCGGGTCCTCTTCCTGGGACTGACCGCCTGAAATTCAAGAATGAGGAGCTGGGAAACACTCCGGAGGCATCTCAGTGGAGGATAATCGTGACTCCGGGGATTCAAACCACACATTGCCACACTCCTGGGATTAAATGCCAAAATGCAATCAACATCCCTCGGTTTTACCACACTACAATTTTGAGGACCCATCATCAACACTAGCTGATTCTTCAGTTTGAAAATAGAATGTTGCTAATGATTTCACCAGGAAAAGTTTATATCCTGGGTTGTTCTGTCTCATTATGCAGTTCAGAAGAAATAGTGGCTCTGCAGAGATGAGAAGCTACTTAATGAGAACATGTTTTGAAGATTCAGAAGTTACATTAGAACAAAGAATTAAAATTAAAATAACAGTGGATTGTTATACAACTAAAATGGAGTATTCATCTGATATGTGTATGTATGAGAGAGAGAAGTAGAGAAAATAGAAAAAGGGGAAACCTCAAATTAAATCAAATAATTTCTTTGGTTATAGTCTCAAAATATAACATGAAAGTATTAGAATATGATAAGAAAACAAAGCTCAATGTTTTCTTGTATTTATAGAGTAGGCACAAGGGCTTGCAAACTATTTAATATTCATTGTTTTCTCAAATTCCTCATTAAAATGTGAAATATCTAGGAATATTAGGAGTGACTAAACAGATTACAAAAGATAATATTAAGCCTTGCATTGAAATTGTTAAGATGAATCAATTTTATTTAATGAAGAAAATATTTCAGTTAAAGATCCAGCTTCATTATGGATGCTGATAGCTATCAACTTTGGATGCAGATGTGAATTCTAGAATGTTTTGACAATTAAAAATATTATGACATGTAACAACTGAGAAATGTTGTTTATTTATCTGAGATGCGAGAAAGAAAACTCCTCAAGTGGTTCCATTCTTTCATGCCAATCAAGATATTCACATTCAAACAACACAGGTCTTGGGGGAAGAGGCGAAAGAAGGAGAAAATAATAAGAAAAGAAAATATTTAAAAATTTGAGTGATGCACCCAAGATACAAACATAAGAATATGTTTTCTTCCACCCAGACTGTCACAAATCTGAAAAACAAGGTTGAGGCCCTATTAAGAGTTTGGGCAAAGATGTAATGTTATCTGTCACTTGTAGATGACATGTAACATAGATTTTAGCTATAAGCTGTGAAGACGTCTTCCAGTGCCCTCCAAATCCTGAGTCTTCTGGCTTTTGCATCATTCAAAGATCCAGTTTTATTTCCATGATGGTATTCTCCCCTTTACATTTAGAATATGGTAACAGCAAATGTATTATATCGGTCCAATGTGCCCTCATTTTAATGTTTCTTCTTTTGTGAGAGGAGTAACTTACTAAGAACTCATGCAGATATGCATGAAACACAAAGCCACTTACAATCACTCCTAAAGATGTAAAGATAGTTCATCAGCTTCTTTATTTCTGGTTATTAGAGGATCATAATACAATCTGCCTTAAATTGAGAAGATCTGTGGTATATCCTTCATGACTGTGGCTTTCCTTCAGAGCAAGGGAATTCTCTCTGGAGTTCCTGGCTTTGCCATGGAGGGAGAATCACAGTTGCTGCAAGTCTGCAGACATGACCCCAGGGAGCTGGCTGGTCACAGAAATGTGAGGAGGAAGTGAAACAATACGGGCATGCCCAGTCTAAGGGGGAAAGCCAGTACTCCTGTTACCAAGCTATAATGGTAGCCCATTGATGTCAGATCATCCCATTTTATCTGGAAACCCTAAAACTTTTAAAATATATTTTGGTGTAAAATCTCTGAATTTTAGAATGCTGGTAACTACATCAATTGAAAGAAAAACACCACGCATGACACCCAAACCACATCTATCGTCGATAGCCAGTTGAGAAGCTTCCTGTTGAGCCTTCTGACATTGACAGGAGATTTAAAGGTCACATCTTCACACAGTTACAATTTGGAGCCTGAGCTGGCTACTCTTCATACAACTGTGCACAAAAAAATATCACGTGTTCTTTGAGGCATGTGTGTATTATGTGTGACTCAGTGGACGGCAAGTACCTTTGAAGGAAAGAATTGGGTTGTCTTCCTCTCTGTATCCCGTGAGTACTTAATCCCAATGCTTTACATATGTGAGGCACATACTCGCATTCATTTAATAAAAGAATAATAAATACCGCAGATTGTCATCCTGTTTTAAGCATTTCAGTTTACGATATTATTGCAAAAATAAAAGAAATTGGGTGTAAATATCAGTCTTTGTGTGAGTTATACCATTAAGTTGATGCCAAAGGACTTCTAGCTGGTTTTCTACTACTGTCACTTAAAGTATGGCTACCCTTTGGTAATATAAATGGCTGAAGAATAGGATGCAGCATCATGTTGAACGCACCGTCTGTGTTTTACAATTTATACATTTTCACTGGCATTATCTCATTTGCTGTAGCTCCTGTGTGATATGGAGTTAGTGAGATTATTTGCAAAAATAAAAGTTTTTTATTTACAACAATAAGTTTTACATTATGCCTAGTTGATGAGATTATGTATTCTGGCACAGTAAAATTCTTAGCAAATCAATTAAAGATCAAAAGGTTAAAAATAACTTCTGATACTATTAAAAAAAGAGTAGAATATTTTTCAAATTTTAGAGTGGGGAGGATCTTTCTCAGCAAGAAATGAGTCCCAGAAATCATAAAAGGAAAGACTGGCAGTTTTGATTACTTAAAAATTAAAAACGTCTGTATTGGAAAGGCACCAATAAATATACCTGACAAGAACAATTATGAGAAAATATTATCTATCCATCTAGCTTTCTTTTTACCTATATTTATCACCCATATCATCCATATATGTATCTATGTATATTTATAATGAATCCATGCGTCTATCTGTATATATCTATCTAATCTACATTTGAGTGTTAACAAAATAATAAACTATTTGCTGCTAGCAGTCAACAAGAAAGAATTAAGCCACTCAGATAATAGGAAAGGAGATAAATTGGCAGGTCACTGAATAAGAAAAAATAAGCTACAAACAACCAAAAAGATGTTTAATCACCATAGAGATCATGCAAATTAAAATGATAACACAATTTTGTTTTACTTATCAAATTAACAAAATTTAAAAAGCTTGATTCTACTGAGTGTTGGCTAATAATATTCAGGCAAATAGGCAATCATACATTGTTTCAAGGAGTGTAAATTAGTATAAGCTTTTTACATGGCAATATGCAAGGACCTGTAAAAATAAAAATGCACGTATCTTTTGATTTGCAAATGTAAATTTAGGAATTTTTCATAGTGAATGATGCCTGCAAGTGTTCAGAGATGCGCATACATGGATGCAGCATTCTTTGTAATAGCAAAATATTAAAACAATCTTCGTGTCTGCTAGTAGCAGATTGTTTAGGTTCACTCTGACTCTGCCATTATACAAATGTAGATCTACCTCCAGGTACCAACACTGAGATGTCTACAACATGGTACAGAACAAAAATGTTCAATTTTTGTAAAATTATAAAATGTCTTTACATACATGTATATTTAAAAGATTTTAAAAGCATAGAGAATGTTCAGAAAAATAAACATTAACAGTGGTGAATTCTGGAAAATGAGATTGAGATGGAGGAATATTTAGTCTTACACTCTTCCATAGTTCTTATAACTTTTAAACAACAAATAGTTCTGTTTTTCATTGTAAGCTACTAGTTTTATGAAACTGACCCTTAACATGCAAATTCTTTCTCCATTATGACTTTCATGTCACAGGCAAGCAGGGTTTTCTTTTTCTTTTTTTAAATTAAAGGGTAAAAGATT
Source organism: Pteronotus mesoamericanus (assembly GCF_021234165.1). NCBI lineage: Eukaryota > Metazoa > Chordata > Mammalia > Chiroptera > Mormoopidae > Pteronotus > Pteronotus mesoamericanus. The sequence continues at coordinate 56,384,158 of NW_026555085.1, read as the reverse complement.
TAAGAGCTCAATATGGGCATAATTTGTTTGATAGACACCCCATCTGAAATTATTTGCTTTAATGGAGTTGACATAAAACATATAATAATATCTGAGTGCCAGCAGCCTCCCCACCTGAGTTAGGTAGAGAACTCTGGGACAACATGTGGTCACTGCCCTGTGTATGAAATTTGAGAACTAGTTTGATTATATAGGATATGGCTAAAGCATTAGAAAATGTGGTTCATTGCAGTTTGAGTTCATCTCTACTGAGGATTAAAGTTATTCTTCAAATCTCACTATGTGCAATAAAGGCCAGGTGACCCTGAGTCATGCGTATTTACATTGAAATGTGTTATAAAAGACACTTCAGCAGAACTCGGAAGGATTGGTATTGTTTTGCCTACTTACCAGTGAGAAAATTTTAAGCTATCAAAGGCTACAAAAGGAGTAGCTAACAAAGCCAGGGTTTAAACCTAACATTTTAGAGAAGCAGTGTGGTATAGCAAAAAAGGCCCAGCTTTCCAGGTAAAAAATAATGAAAAATCTTCTTAATAGTAACACAATAAACTGTGGGACTAAGGAGGCACCACCTTGGCCGCTGTGGGTTAGAGGATCAGGTAACAAAATGTTGCTATATTAGTACCTCTTCATTCTGTAAGTGTGAACTGGTCAGGTAATAAACACTGTGCTTTATGGACAAACCCAAGAATAACAAACTTAATGCAACAGTGTAATTTACTGACTTTCATGTCACAGACATGCAGTTATTTTGCACTCTGCCACTAAGGCCGTCCTAACCTAGGAACATGTGCAGGGATGATAAATTTGTGAGTGTGTCTGGTAGAAGAGCTGAAACAGATGTGCAGAGTGAGGCACATCAAAGTTAAAACAATTACCATCTCAACAAATGGGTACTTCTCCCAGATACAAGCTTAGCATTTAAAAAGATGTGTGCATTCCTTATATCATACCAGCAGATCAGAGGCTGCGTATTCGGATACGAAGCATATGAAAATCATTAAAACAAAACAAAACAAAAGTGAGTGGCCATTAGTTGCTTTGAAAGATACTGCCACTGAGCAGCAAATTTCGTGGAATCATTCATGAGTCATCAGGGGGAAATAGCCTTTTCTCTCTCCTACCCGCCACAATCCTTTTCCCAGAGGTCTCTCTAGTATAGAGGTATTTGCCATTGTTGCCTTGGCAAGGTTGAGAGTCGGGGCCAGAGAGGAGACGAGCTATCTGCTGCTGGTCATGTTGACCACGGGGAAAGTAGTGAGTACAGGGGGCTTCTCTGGTGAGTAGAACTGCAGTCATCATCCTCTGGATGTTTCAGTCAGACGCTGGGGATTCCAAATGGTTTAAAAAGAACCATTTCATGTGCTTGTGTGCCTATGTCACGTGCAAAGGTATTTGAAAAAAATTTTCTATTTTCATTATTATATGTTTTACTTTGTTTATTAAAATAGATAAGATTCAGATTTAGTGAACTATTAAGGAAATGAAAGTTGGCCTTTTTGACTTTGTGTATAGGTATTTTTATAGTGAATAGAAATGGGCCAAAACAATTTCTGAAAACAGATTTCATTTTTACTACCTGTGGCTTCATTGTCTTATCTTGAAAAGAGCAATAACTAAAAAGACTTGTACATGTGGATATTTGAAATGGTACTTTGCCTAAAAGTGGTCTTTATTTGGTATTTTAGTTGCTTTAAAATTCCAGTGCTCCAGTTTAACAGTCATAAAGAAAACGTAAAACACTTTTCTGTATTTCTGACAAATTATAAATTGCCTAGATAGAAAAATAGCATCATAATGAGTTAATAGCTGATGATTATTTAATTTTGGATCTAAAGACTCTGCTTTTTCACTGTGTGCCCCTAACAAAAATGCTCGTATGAAAATGACACCTCAGCATGCAAACTCATATACATCATTATGGCTGCCATGTCACAATCACACAGTTTACTGGTTCAAAAAAAGGTGTTGCTCTGTACTGTGCCACTAGAATTAAATAAAATTATTACACAAAAGCTGTCAAAGAAATAATAGTGCAGCTGACTATTTTTGTAGACTTGTTGGTGAACCCGTGTGCTCTTTAGTGTTTAGCTGTAATTATAGGAATTCTCCAAAAGGGGTGACTACAGTTTTGAGTTGCTGCCTCCAAGAATAGAGAAGATGCTGTGTTGCAAGGGGAATAAATAACATTTGACTCTCATTTCCAAAAATAGATTAAGTATGATTTAGTGTGTATACTTAGAAATGGTTCCTTTAGTTTCTGGGATGCTGGGAGTAGATAGTAAAGCATTCTTTGTTGGCCATGTGGACTAAAATCACAGCAGCAGAGGGTGTTTGTTTGTTTGTTTGTTTGTTTGTTTTTGGTTTCCTTTTTTACCTGCGTGGACATGTGTTGGACTGAAGTAATCACTAGTTTGCGAATTACACTTACCTTGCCAGTGCTTTCTTATTATGACAAATTCCAGGTGTAAATTGTACATGTGAGAATAGATCAGCATACTGTAGCTGTGCTCTCTAATTTCTAATATCTTGGCTTTAATTAAGCCAAAGGCATGCAGAATTGTGTTGAGATCATGGATAAATAGGACAGTGAAGTTAGAATGCCCACCTCTACCCACTATTGTTCTGAACTTGAAATATTTTGCCCAAAGTGAGCTTGATAGGGTCCTGAGGGACCAACCTAAGATACCAATTTAGCATGCACTTTAAACTTTGGTTGTTCTATTTTTCAAGCTGAATTTAAATCTCATTAATTTTTAGTGAAGGCACAATAGTTAAATATTTTGCAGATGTAGCTTGTGTATTTAAAATTCCTTAGAACGTTTCTATTTAGGGTCTTTACATTAGTTTGATCTACTGTGCATGACAATATGGCATGTGCATTTCTCTCAGGATGTGCAATTTGATTTCATACTGTGGAAAAATAAAGAGCATAAAATATTTTAGCATGAACAGTGCCAGGTGTCGATGCTAATTCTTTTATTACTATTGCATTATTTAAGGACAACATCCATTCAACTATCTTAAGTGATAGATATTAAAGATTGAAAACTAACTGTGATCAACTAAGACATGTCCTTGGAGAGGAGAAAGCTCTAGAAAGACAACAGATATACATCTAATCATAGATTTTTCTCGCTTATTACAAAAGATGCAGCTGACACAGTGAATAAAATCAGAGTGCAACATTTAAAAACTGTTGCATGTGTGTTACAAAACTAATGTGCTCATTTTGGCAACCACAGTCTAAAGGCATTTATTTTCAAAGAAGTATAGTTTCTTTGTGCCTTAAGGCACCTTTGTGCCTTAGCAGAATCATATATTTTAGCACAAATGATGCTGCCTTGCAAGGTGTCAGAAATTTTTTTCAATATTAATTTTGGAATTTCTTAACCTGTAAGAAATTAGTGAGTTGAAGTTTTCTGCTAAAATAAAACCATTAAAAATGAAAGTATTCTGACTTATATTGCTTATTTTCAGAAGCTATGTTAAATATAAATGTCATAGAGAAAATTTGGTTTGAATAGGATAATATTCCATAAAACTGGTTCTCTTTGAATCAAATTTCTTATCCTGATATTAGGAATAGAACTGTTGGTGGCAAAATGGAAGCAAGTGTTATAGTGGTGGGATCAGACTGGACCTTGGTTCAATAACCTCAGTACTTGAGTTCTGGCTAAGAAAGAATTCAAAGTCAAGACTCAAACTATAAGAGAAAGTTTATTTAAAACTCTTATAAAAGGAAAGTCACAGAGGTAGAAGAGGTGAGCCTTAGAAGAAATGGGCTCAGGAAATGGGCTTGTATGGGGGTCTATTCTCCTGCTCCTTGTTCTCTCCTAAAGGGGTCTAAAGCCACGTAACTAGCATCATGCTAGGGGAGGAAAGGTCACCCTGGGGGTGAGGTCCTTTTTTTCTCAGCTTTGCTGGTTATTAGGCACCTGGAACTTTCCTCCCTGGTGACCTTTGGCACCTGGCCCATAGTGCTTGCTTGCTCATGTCTATTTAACTGACTACCATAGAACCACCAGCTCTTTTCCAAGTACTGTGTGAAAAAGCTATAATATATTCAATGGAGGGATGCAGTAATAATATTTTACTTTATTATTATGGTTTCACAGATGACAGAATACTGTTATCTATAGCATTTATATTCCTAAGATACATTCATAATAAAAGTATTTACCACAATTTAAAGTTCTAGAAATGCCAATGTATACACTTAGCAAATTCTTTCGGAGTATAAAACTAAAAGCAACTAAAAGTGTTAGATAGGTTAGAAGTTGGAAGAAAACATAGCATTGTTAGTAGAGAGAGGTAAATTATCATGTAAAATCATAACTCTACAAGGAGGCCATGCACAAAATGCAGCAGGAAAACTAACTTGCTTGGGAGGCTGGGGAAGCTGGTGCGTACAGGCAGGCTTCCAAGAGGAGGCTGAGAGTGAACAGAGACCTGAAGGACAAGGAAGCATCCATCAGGAGGCTTCCAAGGGATGGAGCTAGACAGGGGTGCCAAAGCCAGAGCTGTGAGGTGATATACTGGGGACTACACAAAGGTCACCGTGGCCAGGAGCACAGAGTTTGATGTGAGGGGAGACTGTGGTTGAAGCTGGGGACAAAAAATTGTGAAATCATGTATGCTTAGCAAGGAGATGAGCTTAAACCCTGTAGGAAAAAGAGAGCACTGAATTTTGAGCAAGGGAGTCACATCCTCACATTTGAATGTTTCATTCTGGCCTCTGGCGACTGGATAGGAGGAAAACATCCTGAATAACTCTTGGGTCCTATTTTGGGTTGATTCTGGTGCCATTCCCGAGTTTGGGAGCTCCAGAGGGGAGCAGATGAGAAGGGTGGGGATGAAAGAGTAAGGGAGACAGTGAGGTCTATTTGCCGTGAGAACAGCAGGAGTAAGAAAAGTCAAGTTGCTAGTAGGAAACCACCTGTAGTCGTCAGGATTCAGCATGGAGCTAGACTGAAATGCTAATAAATATAAATGGGCCAGTCATGAAAATCACCTTAACTGAAACAGTTTGAGGCCACCATGACATCTCAGTAATCTGTAGCAGGGGATTCCAGCCACGAGAGGAAAGAGACAGTAAAGCACGCATGTTGAGACTCTGGAGCCAGATTGCCTGGGCGTACATCCTGGTTCTCCTACTTTCCTAATTAACAGCTCTAGGACCTTGAACAGATTAGGTTCTGTGCCTCAGTTTCTTCAAGTATGAAATGTGGATTAGAACAGCACAGATGCTCCTCGACTTGCAAGGAGGCTACATCCCAATAAACCCATCATAAGTTGAAACTAGCATACGTTGAAAATGTATCTAATACACTTAACCTACTGACCATCATAGCTCATCCTAGTCTACCTTAAACATGCTCAGAACACTTACATTAGTCTACAGCTGGGCAAAACCAGCTTTCAATACATACACTGTGGTGCTTCAGGTGTTTACCCCTGTGATTACATGACTGATAGAGAGCTGAGGCTAGCTGCCACTGCCCATCACAAGAGATAGTGTACCACATATCACTAGCTCAAGGAGAGATCAAAATTCAAAATTCAAAGTATGATTTCCACCGAATGTGTATTGGTTTCACACCATTGTATCATCAAAATATCATAAGTCTAACAATCATAAGTTGAGAACCGTCTGTTTTGGCCTCAAAAGATTCCACTGGTTGTCTATGTGGATGGTGCCCCCTGCAGACAGGGTGGCCAAATGCATTGGCCCTGGATAGGATGCAGTTGGATCTGTTACTGAACTGAAAAGCAATCTTACACAAGGACTAGGAGAGCTGTTTATCTATTGGTATGTTTCCCATCACTAGATTCAGCGCGCAGTGCAGGACCCAGGTGATTCTGGTTTTGCCTTATCTTGAGTAGCACTTAATGCAAGACAGCAGAAGAAATATCCACAAATGATATTTGTTTGAGAATAGGGCAAGGGGGTGGAGGCAAGCTGGTTTTGCTGCCCCATCCATACTCTTCCTTGCTTCTGCTTTTAATAGTAGAATACGTGGCTTCCTTACACAACAGTGTGAAAGAAATAACACAACGCATTAAGGGAAGGTGGATAGAAAATTAACTCATGGACAGTACAACTCATCTGTGCCTCACGTTTTACAAATAAGGCTAGGCAGGCCGAAGAGGTTAAACGATTTGCCCAGGGTTACACAGCTCAGGGCAAGGAATCTTGGTCTGGCTCGCAGGTCTCTGACTCCCCATCCTGGTGCTTTTCCCGTTACACACTTTCAGAATGAATGCTATGTTGCAGGAAAGAAAGAAAGAAAGTCCATATTGAAATTTACAGATGGTTCCCAAATAAATATTAAATTCCTGAAATTAACCTTTTGTCTATTTAACTAAAGCCCTCCTAACTCTTACTGCCCCCCAACAACTACTGAATTGTATGGCTCTATGTATCTATCTATGTATCTACATCTGGAGATTATACACACACACACACACACTTATTTTTATATATAAATATATATATGTGTATATATATATATTTAGGCCTTTATATTTCTGATCAAAAGTTACCCTTGCACATAATGCTGAACTTAGAACATTTGCCTTTGTTGAAACAAAAGCAATTCGTTTCATTCACATCAATAACATGTGATTGTATGTATAGTGAGCCACGCTTACCCAGGCTAATGAATATTCAAGCAGTAGTGAGAGAAAGGCTCCCCCGGAATGATTACGAGGGTTCCTTTCTGCTTTAGCACGGCACCCAAGAGTCAGGCAGGGCCAGCACAGTCTTCTCTTCCCAGTTCGATAGCGCGGCCCCGTGGCTCCACCCTCCCAGAAGCAGAGGCCCCACTGTCTGATTTGGGGGCTCTGGCAAAAAGCCTGAGCCCATTGATTACAGATCGCTGTTAATAAAGAGCGTTTGTAATGCAGCAGTGGCGAGGCCGTCTCCGCAAGCCTGTTCATGATGGCCCTTCAGGCTCCACAATTAAGTCGTCCAGCAGGCATGCCCCCTGTTGCAGCTGCTCTGTCAATCTCATTTTGAAGCACAAATGATCTTAGACCCAGTGTTTGACATGGGGTTTTAACACCAAAGAAGGCAATTCTGCAACTTCAAATGAGCCTAATTGGCTGAGCGCTCGGGCGTTCACTCAAGCTGCTTCAGTCCATCAGAGAGAGATTTCCCGCTAATTGAACTGCTCAGAAGGAAAAGAACCACGAGGAATCAGGAGGTGCCACGCCATTGGAGAGGGTGCTATATATATTTTTTTATGATAGCAAACTTAAAGATGCATTCCTCCTCCTTAATCAGCCACCTGTCAACATAGAAAAGGTAGTTATTGCTGCAGATGCTCACAGAGTTATGATCTAAAATTGAGTTGTTGCTGTTAGGAGTGTAAGTGTACATGTGTTGCTGATAAAAGACATCTCAAAACACTTGGTCTGTACAGCATTTTTCTGCATTATTCTGAAGGCTGCCCGAAATAAAAATATGTCAATCCGGGCTGTGCGGACTGGGCTGAGGAAACTGATTGGCGGTGCTTCAGCGGGAGTCGGTGTGTGTTCATCATCTCCTTCCTCTGCCGGGCGTTTCCTCTGTTAAATGAGGATCATGTGAGAAAAGAAGTGATATTTATATGTGTATCTGTATCCATATCTTTATCTACCTACCTGATTACGCCACGTCCATATCCACATTCACGTCCATGTATCCGGTATTCCTTATGTGACCCAGAATAAATAATACTCTAGGGATAATCTAGACAGCAATATTAAAAATATTTAATTGTGAAATTGATACAGTAATGCATCAGGCAGGGTCTTGGAACTAAGGGAATTGATCAGATGTGAGTTTTTTTCAGCCAAGCACTGTTGAAAAATTATTACTTAATAACCCTTTGTGGCGAAGTCTCCACACATGTATCTAATTTACACAAATGTGGTTTTACATAACATGGTGTTTGAAAATAATTAGGGTAAAGAACTAAGAAGTGAGAAGAAGAGACATAAAAAAATTTAGGACCACTCTGGTCCTAACCAGGTTGCTTGGTTGGAGCCTTGCCCTGTACTCCAAAAGGTTGTGGGTTCAATCCCCGGTCAGGGCACAGAGCTAGGTTGCGGGTTTGTTCCCCGGTCTGGGTGTGCACAGGAGGCCACGGATGGATGCTTCTCTCTCACATCGATGTTTTTTCTCTCATATTGATTTTTTTCTCTTTCCCTTCCTCTTTCTCTAAAAAATTCAATAAAACTATCCTTGGGTGAGGATTAAAAACAAAGATTTATGACAGGCTCAGTTTTATTTAGGTATTTTATTTCCAATATGGAGAGGATCTAAAGAACATTCTACTACATATCTTAGGAAGTACAGGAAGTGAGCGAATATGTTCAGCAGTGGCCACTTTTCAGCCTGGGAGCACATGGTGCACATGTTACAGTGCTCAATTCTTGGGGCTGGGGAGAGCAGTCACGCTCAGGTGGCAGTATTTTAAGTCTATTGAGATGTTCACCTGAGTTCTGCCTCTGTTTTACTTTGTGACTCTGGATACTGTTCAGCTCTCCTAGGTCTCAGTTTTCTCATGGGGAAAAAAACCCAGCAAGACCAAGTATGATCCACAAGCCAGCCACATTATTTTGAGGACACCTGATGAAAGAGACAAAACTGTTTTTTCACATGTTTAATCTCTTTTTTTTTTTGGTAATACCTTTAGATTTTGTATCATGGTAACATTCCTATTTAAAACCCCAAAGAGATCAGATGGCTCCTCAATGTCCCTCTCAAGGCAGACTTAGCAAGTAAACCTGGTTCAGAATTTGCGCCCTGGGATGTCAGTTTTGGAGTCAGCACTGAGACGCCTGCTTGCTGGGAGGCCTGGGCGAATGTGGAGCAATGGTGCTGCTTTGCTCCCAGGTGAAGGTTCAAGTCAGGGTGATACTTCAGGGGCTGAGATGGCAGCAGAAATGAAGTTGTCTGACATCTAATTTTTAGTTTTATTAAAGGAATAAATGCATATGGTTAAAAAAGCAGAAGATAGCGCTAAAAGCTTATACTAATAGTGGCAGCTCTTACTGTACCACACCCTCTCTTAACTCCTGCTTTCCAGAGGCAACCACTGCTACTCTTAGAGCTTCGTTGGCATAGTTACCTTCAGTTTTTAAGTAATAGGATTCTGTAACATTTCTTGATTTGTCAGTTTTAGGCACAATCTATTTATTATTAATTTCTTGTTATAGAAGATGAGAAACTTTCATACTTCCCTAAATTTCCTCCTCCTATCCCTCCATCTTACTAGCATATTGATATTCTTGTTAAATCAATAATATACATTATAACTATGCAAATTCACCCCTATTGTGTGGTACAATTACATTTGCTCTCTTAAACACCTTTTTTAAACTTAGAGTCAAGATTTACCTTATTTTCTCATTTATTTATTTGTTTTAAAAGATTTATAGGGATATAGCAGAGTTCACAGAGTTAAGAGCACCATTTAATGATTTTTAGTATATTTACAGAGTTTTGCAATTGTTACCCTAACCTAATTTTAAAACACCCCAAGAAAGAAACATAGATCTTGTTAATAGTCATTCTCCGTTCTCCCCTCCCACCTCCTCCAGCTCTAGGCAAACACTAATCTATATCCTGTCTATGCATTTTCATATTCTGGACATTTCATTAAAAAAGGGAATCATAAAATATGTGGTCTTCTGTGTCTGGTTCCTTTTGCTTAGCATGTTATTTTCTAGCCCATCACATTAACCACTCAGCCTCAATGATAATATCATGTTTTCAAGGTTCATGCAGGTTGCAGCTTCTATCAGCACTTTGTTCCTTTTAATTGCCAAATAATATTCCATTGTATGGATATACATAGATATCTATTCATCAGCGGGATTTGAGTTGTTCCCACTTTTTTGCTCTAATGAATAATGCTGCTTATGAAAACTCATGTATTCTCTTTTTTACTTGTATATTTTCCTCTTTGTTTATCCTTTTAATTTTTTCTGTATGTTCCTTCAGATCTGATATACAACTATTAGTGGCTTTTTCTCCAAAATTCAAATATATCAGATGACATTTTCCCCCTTGTCTTCTGAAAACCTTTCTCATGGTCTATTTCCTAGTTCTAATCTGGATGGTTACCCTCAAACGTATGGAAGAGCTTTCTCATTGGAATAGTCCTTCAGCATAGGGACCTCTGTGTCAGAGCCCCTGCAACTTGGGTCCCATGTCCTCCTTTCTTAGCCAATTCCTTGGTTTGTCGGAAGCTGTGCGGGGCCTGGGGAGTCCACTGGAGTCCAACCGCTCTGTGCGCGTGCAAGCTTTCCATTGACCTCTCCCATCCCAGCTCAGATCGCTGAGCCTCTGGTGGTTCCTGGGTGAACTGGGTCACATCTCACTGGTATCCCCTCTGTTCTGCTTTGCATCACCCAAATATGCATTGAAATCCCTTGTGTAAAGAAGACTCTTCCTTAGTTCTCTTTGTCCTTAAGAGTTTATACTGTCCTTGTTAGTTTATTATGGTTGGGAAAGGGTTTCTAGAGAGAGGGAGAGAGTAGGTAAACATGTGGAATAAATGTTTGGGGGCTCAGGTCTTGATTTCAACAGTTTAGTGTGGTTTCTCAAGACCATCCTACCTTACTTAGAGGCTTTCTTCTTTCTTTGGGATTAGAATTTTAAATTCCTTTCAGAAAAAAAATGTTAATATTTATTATATGTTACCTATTTATACATGCAAATCCTAAATGTTAGTAAAAATTATGAAAGCAAATATGAACTACCAATGCTCATAAATGGATAGGTGTGGACCAAACCCAAGAGGTGCTGGAATCAATTAGAACTGGGAGGGAGGTGAAAGCCATGAGGTTTAACTCACACGAAAGAGGAGGCAGGCCCAGGAGGCCACCTGACATGCTCTGGATCCCACAGCTAACAGGTGAGGGAGTTACAAGGAGGACCCAGGTCTCTTGACTCAGTCTAGGGAAACTTCTCTCTTACCTACTCTCTCCCATATGGCCACTTGACTTTTGCTAGGATGCCTGTAAAGACCTCAAGGATGAATCCTGCAACTTCTGTAGAGGCATATTCCAGTACTTAGTGATCCACACAGAAATTTTTTTATATGTATGACAGAACCAATGACTTTGGGTTACAATTAAAACCTGTTTTTTAAAATCATTTTTTCTTAATAGAGGTATAGAGTCACTGGTCCCTGGTACAATTAGTTTTAATAACTATCAAGTCTTTCCTCATTTTCTATTTCTTCATGTTAACAAATGAGGTAAGTAGTACCCACTTCTCAAGGCTGTGAAGATGGAATAAAGTAACATGTGAGAGTGCATGGTGTAAAGTCTGGCACCCTACAAATGCCAGGGTGCTTTATTTTCATTTAAAGTAAAGCTGTCATATGAAACATTGCATAGATATAAAGTAGGTAGATGATACATCTAAGGCCATTATTTGCTTACTATAGGAATTGTTATGGAATTATTTTGAATACTTTAACTTGTGGACATTTTGTCAGTAGACTTTCAAATAAAGGTCATCTATAGGAATCTGGTTAGCAGTAGATATGAGAGGTGAACTTTAATTAGGCTCCTGGGTGTGGTAAATTTTACTACCCCTGTCCTCTGCACTGACTCATTCCTGCTTTGCCACACTTACTGTGATATTTCCCATCACCATGAATTACTATATTAACCAATTGCCTGTGTAATGACATTTCCTTCTTCCAAGGAAGTCCTATTGAGCAAAATCATGTTCTAAGATTATCTCTTCTTTATTTGTGTGTAGCTTGCTCTTGATTTTTTGCAATTCTTTTGTAGTTTTAGCCCCTCTGTGGTGTATGCTTAGGTAAATTACACTGTATCAGTTTGGGACCCATACTAATTTTTTAAAAAAAGGTAGACACCAATTAGCCTTTATTTTATAACAAGCACAGTGAGACCCAGAGACAGAGAGTAGCGTGCGCTAAGTCCCACAGCTTATTGATGGTGCGGTGCTCCGCCCCACCCGCCTTGCTGTTCTATCTTAATTTCCTGCTACTGAGCTATACTCATTGGAACGATTTGTTCCAAACTATTACTCTTGCATATCCAGGCATTTAAAGTGCTGTCTTCAAGACTCCTTTAGATTATTACTTGTGCTCCTTTTTATTTTAAAATAAAAACATATTTAAAAATACAGAATTTATTATGTCTCTAAGTCATTTATTTTCTGTTTTCCAAGTTTTTATTTTGAAAAATCTCAAAGTTACAGAAAAGTTGGGATGGTACCCTTTGTCTAGGTGAACCGATGGTTTTTTCCACATTAGCTTATGTGATATAAAGGACACCAGTGATGTGTATGTATGAGCAGAGAGAGAGGGAGAGAGACACTTTTTTCCTCAAGCATCTAAAAGTTGCAGGCATCATGACACTCCACCTCCAAGTATTTAACATGCATTTCCAAAAACAAGCATATTGTCTTACATAAACACAATACTGTTGTTACATCTAAGAAGTTTAACATTGATATAAGAATATTCTCTAATATCATGTGCTTTTAAAGTTCCGCGCTTGTCCCCAAAATATCCTTTGTAGCTATGTGTTGTATTCAGTTTTTGAGTCAGTTACCTATTAATATGTAACAAATCAACTTGAAACTTGGTGGCTTAAAATGGTAACTATTTACTTTTTCCATTTCTGTGGGCTGATAGGGTGCTTTGTCTCTTGGGGGTATAGGCAGGGCCACTCATTGAACTACCTCCAGCTGGCAGCTAGGTTAGGCTGCGTGGGCTGAAGGGTCTGAGAAGCCCCCTCACATATTAGGGATTTGGGTGCCAACTGTCGGCTGGTGGCTCAGTTCATTTCCCTGTGGCCCCTCTCTCTATGTGGTGTCTTATTCCCCATGTCCTCTGTCCTCTATATGTGGCCTCTTGCTGCAGCAGGACAGCCTGGAATCTCTTGTAACATGGCAGCTGGGTTCCAGGAGAGAAAAAGCAAAACCTGCCAGGCCTCTGGAATTAGCCTCTGTCTCGTGCCTTTTATGGATCATAGCAGGTCAAAAAGCCAACCCAGGTTCAAGACTGTAATTAGTAAGTAATATGTGGGTTGATGAGATGATGGTGTGAATTGACTTTCCCAGCAAAGTTGCACCCAATTATTTTAGCATCCAGTAGCAATCATCCCTGAATCAATTATTACATAGGCAGTTATAAACTGGTGATTTCAGAAATCCTATCATCCTTCTGATTTATTAGCTGACATTCTTCTGCTTCCCTTCACATACCTCCTCCTTACCACCACACACTTACCATCATATGGTACCATGGATTTTTAAATCCATCATATACACAATAGATTTAAAAATATGTTATAATTAATTAACCTCATTATTTTATTTATGGTGTCCAAATTGTTCCATATTTGTGCAGTGGAAGGGCAAGTCCATCTGAGCTGGATTCTATAAATATTTGACATGTCCTCACCAATCTTTGAGTACTTCGTCAGCAATACGAAACATTATTCCAGAAACGAGCATGGTTTTTCCTCTATTATCTGTGTCATTCAGCTTTAACATACTGAGTTCTCTCTAAATCTTTGAGAGAAATTACTATCATTCTTCTTTAAAATGCCATCAAATCAGTTACATCTCTCTTTGAGATTTTCTTAATAGTTTATGCATCCAGGGAGACCAATCAGTTTCCCTGGGGCTGATGGGCTTTCTGGGACTCAGGACCTTCTGGTTTAAAACCACGGAAGTCTTGGGCAGACCAAGATGGGTTAGTCATCTCAGGTGCTTGAAATCCTTTCATTTTAAAATAAAAGCTGCCTCTTAACTTCATCACATTTTTTAAAGTTTTGTTGCATATACTTAAATTAATTAGAAGCTTCAGGCAGATTCTACACAATTGTGCACAATTGTGTACAATTTACTTCTATTGAAGGTCTTATAACAAACCAAACTCAAAAGGAAAAATAAAAACATTAACAAAAAAGAAAATTAGAAGAAGTTTTCAAAATTAAAAGAAAAATAAGATAGATCGGCTCCTGGCTGCCGGCGCAGGTTCTAAATAATTCCGTTTACCCTGGGAATATGCTTGTATTTATGACACGTTATGGTTAATAAACTGATGATTAGAGTAGTCTAGATCTTATTGTAGTTTTGATAGAGCTTTTCCATGTAACCTCATTTTTCTTTACATCAAGCCTATAGTATCGGTAGGATGGTGTCCTGTTATTATTTCTGAGAAGCTGAAATTCAGAGTTACTTAAGATATTAGAAACTAGAGGCAAGAGCCAGGACCAGCACACAGTTTCCTGATTTTCTGTCTTGCTCTTTTTATTACAACACAACAAGCAAATGAATACACACACACACACACACACACACACACACACACACACACACACCCCCCCCCTCCCCGGAGCCTCAAGAAAGGTGAGGAAGACTTCAGAATCTCAGAATCATGCTTCCAAAAATTTTGTATTGCCTACTTGAAAGTTGCTAAAAGAGTAGACCTTAAAATTTCTCATCATGAGGAAAAAAAAATTTGTAACTTAGGTGATGGTCAACTCGACTGATTGTGGTAATCATTTTACTATATATATTATATAAAATCATTATGTTGTATATCATAAACTAATACAATGTTTTATATCAATTATGCCTCAATAAAAAACTGGAAAAAAATTTTTACAGAAAGAAAAACATTCTACAAACATGACCAGAATAAACAATTTCTTTAGGAAGCCTACATCTCTTTTGCTTAAGAAGATTCACAACCCAGTAGCTGCTGAGGGAGTGGGTGCACCTCTCTCTCTCTCATTGGTCCCTTCATCCAGCAAGAACCCTGGATGGCAGTCCTTGCAAAAGCTCATTTCCCCTTCATTGTATTGAAGCCCCACAAGCTTGTGTGTCAGGGTGACTGGTAGACCGATGGGTGCTGATCTCCTTTCTCTGTTCTGAGAAGACACTACCGCTGGTGGAAGGCTTTGTCTTTGCAATGGAACACATATAAAGATAGCTAGGAGCTTTCTTGCAAATAGTCTAAGTTTTGAAACTTTAACCACTCAAAGGACACTACTAAAAGTGGATATAAATGCAAAGAAAACATAAACAAATTTTTACAGGAAAAGAAAGTTTAAAATTATATGAACCCTCCCAATACCACACTTTGGGGAGGGGTTAGCTTGCACGTACACAAATCAGGAAGAAAGTTTGTATTGCAATATAGTTTAGGCATATAACATGTCCTTACAAAGTCCTTTCAGTGGTCCTTACGTCTCTGTCTGACCTGGCCCCCAGGCTGATCCCTTATCTATTTGACTCTCTGCTCCTCATCTCCTTGCTCTCTCATCTTTGCTTCCCTATGGTTCTTCGAAAAGACATGAGGAGCACTTGAACCATGGCCTTTGCCCTCTCTGCTTTTTCTACCTGGTATTTTCTGCCCCCAGATATCCAGGAGGCTAACTCCTTTAACTCCTTCAAGACTTTGCTCAGACATCTCCTCAATGAGCCTACTTGACCATCCTATTTAAAATTTCAACTGCGTCTGTTAACCCTCGCTCGCCATGTGCTGCATTCTGGATCTCCTTGTCATGCTCTATTTTTTTTTTTCATAGAACGTATTGTTTTCTTTTATATTTATAATTTACTTTTCTTATTGTGTTTTTTTTAATGTGTGTGTGTGTGTGTGTGTGTGTGTGTATGCGCTCCAGAGAGAGAGGAAGGGTTCGGGGAGAGACATTGATGTTAGAGAAACATCAATCAGTTGCCTTATGTGCTCCCCAAGTGGGGACTGAACCCGCAACCCAGGCATGTGCCCTGACCAGGAATAGAACCGTGGCCCTTTGGTTTAGGGGAGTGATGCTCCAACTAACTGAGCCATACTGGCCAGGGCTTAGTGTGTTTTATTTCTGCTCTTGCACTAGAATGCACACTCCTTGAGGGCAGGGATTTGTGTCCGTTTTGCATCCTGCTGCACTCCAAAGGCTTCAATACAATTGTTGATTAAATGAGTGGCTGTGAGAGGACATCCTTATATCTGACTAAAGCATTATCTTCACATTACAAACGCCTTAAAAATCTTGATTGGTATTTATTATTGTGAAAGTAACACATACAGTAACAAATACAAACAAAACAGGAGTGTATAAAATAAGAACAGAACATCTGCCTACTTCCCAGACTCACATCCCTGGAGACAATTACTGGAAATAGTTTAATATGCCTTCTTCTTGATGTTTCTCTTCCATTGCTCAGCAATGCATATTTGAAAATACATATGTGTGTGTGTGTATATATATATAAACATTAGTTATGTATCTTCTAGAAATTGCTTTATATGTCACTTAATATAGCTTGTACATTAGTTTTTCTTTGCAATAAATGCATATTTTATTGTGTGCTATAGTTTATTAACGAGCACTTATACTATTTCAAATTTTTTCTTAAAAACAATAATGCAATATTTGTATCTAGGGATGTGGGCATTTGTGCTAATATTTCTGTGATAGATTAGAATTCTTCAAAGATATGTCCATTTAAAATTTTAAATATATTATTTGAAAAGGTTTTTCCCATTTTAACTACTTCTAACATTGCCCAACCCTGCCTGTTTCTATATAACTATGCAAGTAATAGATGTTTCACTCTGCCAATTTTAGGGGAAAAAATGTTTTTCTTTTTACTTAACAACCCCTGGTTGGAAATTAAATTGAGTGACTTTATACATGATTAGTAGTTATGCATATTTTTAAAAATAAATTGCTGATTGGAGCCATTTCCCATTTTTTCTATGACATATTTTCTCGTTGCATCATTACACATTAGATAGTATCTTCTTGCTGGTTAAATGGGATGAAAAATTTTTCAGTCTGTCACTAGTCTTTTAACTTGTTTATAGTATCTTTCACCATACAGTGGCTTAAAATATTTATATTATTAAATCTTTTCTTTTTCTTTATAACTTCCAGAATTTAGGTCTTTTTTACCCAAATAGTATAAATAATTTCTTAAGTTTTATGTTTTAGAACACTCTTAGATTTATTTTTGTTTGGCAATTTTATTTAATTAGTATTTATTTTGTGTATCTTTTGAGATAAGGATCTAAATTTATCTATTTTTCTTATTAAAAATCATAATTTTAACCCAAATAAATAAATTAATATTATTCCCATATTTTAAAATTATGTGTATATAATGTATATTTACATGTATCTATGGCTCTTTTCCTAAACTCTCAATGCTGTTCCATTGGCATATTTGTCTTTTCTGTGCCAGCACCACAGTATCACACTATTCAAATTACTGTAAGTTTAGAGTATATTTTGATATTGAGTGGAGCAAGTACAGAAGAAAAAAATTTGAATATTTCTATTTTTCTTTCTTTTTGTATTGCCCTTTTCCAACCCAGTTGCAGTCTCTCTAGTTTGCTGTGGCTGCACTGATTTCTGTGTTTATCTTGGCTCTTCAAGATTTCATACTTTACATTCTTATGCACAGTAACCATTTTCCTCCTCCTTTGAGGATACACCCCATTCCCTAGGAGCAGTGCTGTTATTAAGAATCAGAAGAACTTAAACTGCATCTTTACATGCCAAGTGTGGCGGACTTTTAATAATTAATTGACAAAGGAGAAATCTGGGTAATTTGATAATTTCCAGTTTATTTGGCTGAAAGGTACAACTCTCTGGATGTCCTCTCATGTCATTCTCCCAAATTATCTATGTGCCCACAAAAATTTCAGTCTATGTTGCAAAAAAAAAGGAAAGAAAAGCTATAAACTAAATGACAGCTTCTTCATTCATTTTAGCAATCTAAATGAACAGCTTAGCATAGCTACACAATCATTTGGCCAGGTTAGATCAGTGCTATGTTAGTGGAGAATAAAAATTAAATTTTATATTGTAGCACTGTTTGCTTTCTTAATAACAAAATCATAACAAATATATTATATTTATAATGTACTTTAAATTTCCCAAACTGCTCCTATACATAATATTATTCCAATTGACTTTTCAAGGTAAGAGCTATGTGATATAGGAGGAGTGTGTATGTCTATAAATAGGTATCTTTCCTATATCTTAGGTAAAGTGAATACTAATTAAAATTAAATGGAATAATGAAACATTAGAAGGAAATATGTTTTTATTGTAGTTCCAAAGTGAAAGTGGAGTTTTGATTTTTGAATTTCACAAAAATGACATGATGGTCTTGCCTATAATTTTTCCTTTTTTCATTAAATTCCTTAGATACAAAGTGGAATGTTTCCTTTCCCTCAATCCTATATTGAGGAGGGATTGTTGATTCCTGGCTCCCTTAACAGTGGGGCTGGATGTGGATTCTAGGCTCCCCTGCTGCTGAACATAACAAACAAGCTAACCATCAGATTCCAGATGTTTCTACTTCTTTTTGTTTAAGATTATTGGACCTCCCAGGAGCACGGTTGATAGTAGACCCTGTCCCCTTCGTGTTGGGAACAAAATTTTAACCTTGTGGCATTGCCAAAAATTTAACCTTGGGTCCCTCTGAGCAGGAAGGTCCCACAGATCCAGAGCATCAGCTTGCACTGCCAGTGATAGCAATCAGAATTGTAAGTACATTAGGATATGTAAGAAAACATATCCTAAGTTGAAAGACAGCTGTACTGATTAAGTGTTGTAAATGGGCCACATGAATTTTTACACTGAGCTCTGACTGCTGAACACACAGGGAATATTTTAGTTGTGATTTAGAAAAAAATTGATTGGGGAGGAAAGGAGGTTATGGGGAAACTGGAGTAGAAAATTGATGGCATCTAATTGGGTTAAAGAGGACTCATAATAGAGACTCTGCTGGGAGAGAAAAAGGAAGGCTTGTGGAGAGAGTCATCAGGTGTTAGGTTTGATGAAACTCATTGTTTATCTCATTTACTCTGCTAGGCATCCCAAATGTGCATTTGGAGCTCAGTCAGCAAGAGCTGGTTTTAAAATGAGAAAGCCTACTTAAAAACCCATTGACAGAATCAGAACTTTTAAAAACAGTCCTTTCATAAACTCATCCTGTTTTAGTGGTATGTGGGCCTTGAGGTCAATGCCGTGGGATGAATTAATCTCCTCAAGTACACGCTGGCTTACATCTGAGCTTAATGTGGTTGTTTTAGGCTGATGGTTTATTAATACATGGCTATTTTTGTGATTTTATTTTTTTGGTCTTGAAACAAACAGTCCTTTCTAACAAGCTCTCTAAACCTTTATTTGCTATTTCATTAAAACCGTACTGAAGCAACTCGTGAGAGAAATTGAGAATTGTAGATGTTTCTCACAGTGGCAGTTTGGCGTTTGGGCTTTAGAAGGGAGGTGTGCTGCCTTGATTATTTTTTGGTTGCAACTGGAAAGACACACAGAACTATGAATGATGCTAATTTTAAAAGCCAGTAGGTAAGATGACTTTAACTAAGCAGTAAAATAAAGCTCAAGAGTGCTTCTCACAGAGAAACATACACTGAACAATGGGAAAGGACAAAAAAGAAACAAATTCAAGACTATTTTCAGGCCAAAGGTAAATTTTTCTAGCATGAAACTGGTGCTTTTGATTTTTTTAACTGAAGAAGTGAGAACCTGTGCCTCCACCCCCACTCTGCCTGCTTAAAGTCGAGTTTTCTCTGGGCTGAAAACTGCTTGTACATTGGCCATTTGACTTGCCAGAATTCCGCTCTCCTGTGGAAAATGTGGATCTTCAGCCACATAATGTCTTTCCATTAGTGATGGCGGCTCTCCAAAGTAGGGCTGTGGTTTAAACACAAATGGGCAGCCTGGGCCAAAATGAATGCAATTTTGAATCTACTATCTTTAAAAGGTGGATCTGGAGGCAATTTAGTGAGTGTAAATTACAATTGACTTTGGAAGAAATAACTCATACACTTGAACCTCCTCAGATGTTTAGCCAATAGGGGGTAGCCAGGCTAACATGAAATTTTACACATCCATCAGCTAAAGAAGAGATCCAAATGTAAAAATCTAGCTATCATATGAATTCGTAACACCCCCTGGAGGCCTTGCGGCTCACAAATCAATGAATGGTTTATGCTGGGCCAAAAATGTAGTTTCACAGTGCTTCTCATTTTCCTTAACGGTTTCAGAACACCATATGTGGGAGACACAGCAGCCGGGGAATTGCTTCTGCCGAAGGCACTCCTCTGCCGTGAGAGGGGTACCATGAAAGGCAGCCAAAGTCATGTCATTGGCCAGCTCCTTAGCTCTGACAATAAGCAGTATTTATTTACTTTAAAATGTAAGCCAGGGAGACATTTTCTACCACACAGGTGTTTCAGTCTATGGTACTCGAGAAGGTATCAGACAGGCCACTGACTACCACGGATTCTCTTCACTGTTATGTTACTAATCAGTGGTGGATTGAAACAATCTGATTTTGGTTACTGTCTTGTTCTCTTCTGTGCATGTGAAAGACCTGTTCTTCATCTTTACTTGATATCAGCAGCCACATTCACAGGGTTTGTTTTCTCTCTGTGTGTTCTCTATTTAAGGTTGCTCAGTACTAATGTATTTAATGTTAGCTCTGCATATGGGTAAAAGAGACATTCTTTTTTCTAAATTTATTTTTATTCTTGTTCAAGTACAGTTGTCTCCATTCTCCCGCCACCACTTCCCCCGCTCCACCCACCCACAGAGACATTCTTTTATACTTAGATTTTTAAAGCACTGATAATTAAATATTTATTAATTTATTAGAGAGAGGGGAAGGGAGGGAGAAAGAGAGGGAGAGAAATATTGAAGTGAGAGAGAAACATTGATTGATCGCCTCTCATACACACCACTACAGAGGACCGCACCTGCAACCCAGGCATGTGCCCTGACCAGGAATCTAACCAGTGATCTTTTGTTCTGCGGGACAACACCCAACCAACTGAGCCACACTGGTCAGGGCTAAAGCACTAATAATTAAAATACAAAGAACAAGAACTATTTATTAACAATTAAATTAATAAAGTGCAGGTCATTTCCTTTTGGATAACATGGTTGTCTAAGGTGATATAAGTGATAAATACTTTTGTATTCTTTGAAAAAGAAGTCTGATGTTTATGTTTCTTGAGTAGTGACATTCTTCTATTTAGCTATCTTTAATGACAACATCTTACTTCACTGCCTTCATTAAAGGTAGTCAACAAAAATGTTCAAAACAAAGGTTTACATGGATTCTATGTAGACTATTTTAAACAAGTGGGTGTGGAAGAAAATATTTTCATTTACAGTAATATGTGCCTTGGAATTCCAGGTTTTTATATGTTTGAGAATGTATATATCCATTTTTGTTGTTGTTACCTAGCCTTTTAGTTAGGAATTGCATGCAGGCACTTATAACAGAGATTTGAACAAAACGGTGACTTAAACAAATCAGGGATTGTTTTTTAATTTCATGTAAAAGAATTCCTGAAGTTTGAAGTTTAGGGAGAGCATGGTGGCTACAGAGTATTACCAAAGATGCAGGACCCTTCCAGCTCCCTGCTCTGCCATCCTCATGGCAGGGCTGTGAAACTTCTCACAGATGCAGGATGGCTGCCAGTGCTCCAGCCTTAGTGCTGACTTTCAGGCAAGAATGTAGAAGCCAAAAAAAAAAAAAAAGTCTTCCAATAAAGTCATCCCTTTAAAGAGCTTCCCCAGAGGCTTCACCCAGGCACTTCCTCTTAGATCTCATTGTTAAGAACCTTGCCATATAATTTGCTGTGAAGGAGGTTGGAAAAAAATAGATTTTTCACTAGACACATGAAGCCCAAATAATATCACAGTTCTGTTAGTAAGAACCCCTGAGAGGCAAGTAGCCACAGCTGTATTTTGCAAGGTACAAATGACAGGTATAGTGCGAAGCCCGCTGGGCAATGTATTGTGCAAGTGGGGATGTCTTTTAAGGTAATTTAAACTTCTTATAGGACATGCTAAAAAACATAATGACTTCTCAATATGCTCCTTCCAACAAACTTTTGCCCTTTTTGTTCCCTTTGCTTCCCAGGGATTTTCAGGACTTTCTGCATTATTCAGGTCTCTGCTTAAATTTTGCCTCTTCAACATTACAAAGATGCAAGGAAAATAAGACCAGTAACACTGAAAGGAAAAGAAATGAACAGAGACAAGAGGGATGGAGGGAGGGGGAGACAGGGGAAAAGGAAGGGAATGGGAGGGTCCAGGAACGTGTAGCAAGGTCTCATGGACAAAACCAAAGGGGAAGGAGTGAGGGGGCGAGGAGGGGGCGAGGAGGGGGCAGGGGAAGGTGATGGGGGGAAGGCAGAGACAAATGTACTTGAAAAAATAAAGAAAATAAATTAAAAAAAAATTTTTGCCTCTTCAGTGAGATCTTCCTTGACACACGAGAATGTGTTCAGGTTTTCACAGGGTCTGGAGCTCACACAATTTGAGAGTCCCCTTAAAAAAACAGAAAGAAAATTGTAAATATAAAATTGAATACTTACATATAAAGTGGGTGTTGAATTACACTGAAAAGCCACATGTTACACAATTAAGAAGCTTATAACTACTACAAATATCACAAAATCAAAAAGAATAACATGTTTTATTAACTAATGACTAGACATACTTCTTTCATCTTTTTTCCCAGTTTTTAACTATATATCCTTTGATCCCCTCCACATGTGACAACATAGTAATTTTTTATAAAGAGTAAAGAAAGATAGCCCAGCATTTCTTGTAGCATGGTTCATAAAAACTTTTTTAAAAAATCAATAATAGTTTAGGAAATTTCCTTTCCGCTTCGAAGCAACTCATGATTAGTAATGTCATGTAAACTTTTAGGATTGTTGTCAAATTTGGGAAGACTTTTTTTATATTTACAGAACTTTAAGATTTCAGGGAATATCAACTTTTCTTATGCACTGATTAATCTTAATAGTCTTTGAGACACTTTTTAATTTGCTTGTCATTGATGTCCTTATTGTAGTAGCATATTATATACAGTTTTTGTATTATCTTTGTTGATAACAGGTTTTTTTGTGACCAATTATCAAATAATTAATAATCACAAGATGATTTCAGGCTGAGAGAATGTCATGGGCAAAGGGTAGATCCAGGGAAGGCAAAGAGTCCATGTAAAATTAGAGCTGCTGTAAAAGATAAGACTAGAAAGGTATATTGGAGCCAGGTGGGACAATTGTCAAATGCTAATCTGTGGCTAAGGACCCTTCTAAGTAATGGTTCCTTTAAGTTAAGGAATGGAAGAATTCCTAATGAAAAATAAAGCATATGAAAATTGTTAAAGCATTGTGTTGTAATTGCTATTAAGTTTAAACAAGTCTTTCATTTAAATCCTAACTCTGGGACATATTGGTCTATGAAAACTTCTTAGTAATACTATAAGCAGGAATGGCAGTGAACTACATTACTATATCTCACTAAATCCAAACCAAATGTATTTCTAGATCAACTTCTCTTAGCTGTGTCCACTGTTAGTAAGCAAGAACGGTTTGTGGGACATCGATGTAACATGGCGGCCAAGGAGAGTGGACTGGAATGCGCATGCATGAATAACGACGACTTCATTGTAGTAGTCAGTGGGGGCAGTAGATGCCCTTGAGTGACCATGTGTACTCTGTGGCCGTTGCATTCAAAGTGACTGAGTGAATAGATGAACAAATCTGCATCAAATTTTGCGTTAAACTTGAACACTCCTCCACAGAAGCTATTTGGATGATTCAGAAGGCTGCAGCTCTCGGCAACTGGTGGTTGGCAGCTTCATCACAACAATGCTTTTGCTCATGCATCATGTCTCATGCAGAGTTTTTTTGTGAAACATCAAATCTCCCAGGTGGTCCAGCCCCTCTACAGCCCAGATTTGGCACCTTGTTACTCTGGCTTTTCCCAAAACTAAAAATCACCTTTGAAAGGGAAGAGATTTCAGATTGTTGATGAGATTTAGAAACATATGGGGCAATTGGGAGAACTGTGTGAGGTGCCTACTTTAAGGGGGACCGAGGTGTCATTGCCCTTTGTACAGTCTTTCTCGTATCTTGTATCTTCTTCAATAAATGTCTACATTTTTCATATATTGTGACTAGATACCTTCTGGACAGACCTCATACATGCCCAATATCCCACATAAAGCAGCGTGTGATGAAGGGGAAGTTGGCGTGGAAAAAGACAACAGCATAACCGGTTTCAGTTAAAACCTCATACATTTATAAACTTTACAAAAGTATATTAGAAAGGGCCCCTATGAATGAGGGGCCTTGAAACTCCAGCTCCATTAGCTTCACAGTAAGTCCAGTTCTGTGATTATTCCTTTCAAAATTACAGAACTTATCCCTATATTGGAGCTCTATGAATTCTCGACCTATGAATTCTCCAGAGCACTTATTATATTATATAATTATAATACCATTTATTTACTTTTTACTGTTTCTTGTTTAGTTCTCCTCACTAGAATGTAATCCATGGTCAGAGGGGCAATTTTTCTGTCAGTGTGTCTATAGTATGAGAACAGTACATGGCACACAGATATTTGTTAAATGAATGAATGAATGGTTTCACTGTTTTATTGTACTTTTTACATCTATATTGCATTTGGTTTATTTTGTGAATGTAAGATAAAATGGTCAAAGGATTGTTTGCACACTACACTTTTGGTTTTCAGAAAGCAAAGTGAGAATATTGTTGAGGGTGGAAGGTGGTGGTGGTGAGTGAGGACACAGCCAAGTCAAAGAAGAAAATTCAGTCATAATTAAACAGTGAGAAAATGAAGTCCCATAAAAGTTAGGTCATTGAAAACATCCCATGGGTAAGTGAGGCTACATATTTTACTTTCCAGGTCACTTTATTTTTTTTTTAATCCTCACCTGAGGACACACTTACTGATTTTAGAGAGAGGGAAAAGGAGGAAGAGAAAGAGGGAGAGAAACATCAATGCCAGAGAGAAACATCCATCGGGTTGCCTCTCGTACACACCACAAACAGGGACTGACTCTGCAACCTAGGCATATACCCTGATCAGGAATCAAACCTGTGACCCTTCAGTTTATAGGATAATGCTCCAACAAGCTAAGCCACACAAGCCAGGGCTCCAGGTAACTTTAAAAAATGCTTTTGATAAATATGTCCTTTGAATACTACAGTGAATTCATGCTATAATTAAAAATATTTCAGAGCTCTGGCTCCTGCTTGGTTCTCCTACCCAGCATCTAGATGCTAACCTCTGCTCCACAGCCCTGGAGAGGCACAGCTTCATCTATGAGTTCTATAAATTCTTAACAAAGACTGAAATCTAATGCTAATGTTGATGTTCTCTTGGGAATGAGAACCCTGACTCTATGTGTAGGTACTAATATACTTTGTTCCCTTACCATCTAGAATTATTGAATAAAAAGTTGAAAAGGAATTGAAATTTGCTTTTCTATCTTTTCTACAGATTAACACATCTGTAATCGAGATGATGAAGGGTGGTCTGCCCAAACTAGGACTAGAACTCAGCTGTTTTGTTTTTCAGCCCATGCTCTTTTAGCTATACGCAGGTTAAACTTGAGAAGGAAGAACCCAAAGAAAATTAACATGCATGTGCATGGATTTTGCATTTTTACCTCCATGAAATTTAAGGTTTGTAGCAAGACTCACAAGTTTATGCCTCCTTTTCCATGGAGGATGTTATTTGGTGCCCATGGGCCTGGTAGCATGATGACTCCAAGGAATTTTCTAAATAATTTTCATCTTTTTTCAAAGCTTATGATAAGAAAAACTCAGATATGCTTTTGTGGAGAGTTGTCATGACTTAGATCTGCTCTTAGAATATTCCTCCTGAGATGTGGATCCCAGCGTTCTGAGCATTAGGAAGAAGGGGCTGCATATATATATATATATATCTAGAAAAAAAGTTAATGTAAAGAAAATTGCATTTCCATAGAAAGCAGCTTTCAGTCTGCACTTGTGGGGCAAGAATTCATTAATTTTTTCATTTTTGTTTGAAGTGTTCAGCCTTTAAAAGACTAAGTCTAAAACTGCTCTAAATAAGCATCACCTTTCTCTCTGATGCCAAAAACAAATGCACTGTCAAACAAGTCAATTTTTCATGAGCTTCCCTCACACTTTCTCTCCAGGTCTTTCATGTTTATTTTTTTTTAACATAGAATGGGTACTACCACAAAGAAAATAATTGGGGTCTAGTAAAATAGATCCACATTGAGTGAAATAGACTCACAGAGATTCTGCAATGAGCTTATCTGGGCCCTCATCTTTGAAAATCCACT
The DNA here is from genome assembly GCF_021234165.1 of Pteronotus mesoamericanus. Taxonomy (NCBI): domain Eukaryota; kingdom Metazoa; phylum Chordata; class Mammalia; order Chiroptera; family Mormoopidae; genus Pteronotus; species Pteronotus mesoamericanus. Next base: position 56,357,960 of record NW_026555085.1, on the reverse strand, counting down.
TCTCCCCTTTATTTCATGGTTTTTCTCTGATATTCTCATTAAAAATAATTTGCCATGGGGGATGTACACAACCCAAGTTGGCCAATGTGGCACCTTACCTGCCTTGCCAATGGTGATTAGTTCATTGGACCAAAGTTCTTCTCTGAGATTTTTCAAACTACAATTGAGGGAGAAAGCCTTTTTCTCTTTACCCGTGGATCTTTGAGTATGTATACCTGGCAGCTGCCTGCCATGTGGCAAAAGAGGCTGCGCAGAAGGGAGGTGCACATTCTCCCTGCGAGGAACTGCGAGGTGGAATTTTTGAGATCGATGCCACTACTCCTTTCTTTTTGCTTCTCAGTTGATTTCTCTTCTTTATTCCTTTCTTCTTTCTCTTGCTCCCTCCTTTCTTCCCTTTCCTCCCTTCCTTCTTCTTAAGCTAGGATTTATGGATGTTCAGCTCTGGCAACTAGAGTTTTAATGGATACAATAAATCACGTATTTTCTTTCTACTTAGTAGAATTCAACACAGATATAACTAATGTTGTTAAAGCTAATATATTTTTTCTGGACAGAATTTTGCCACATAGATTTTTTTATTGTTATTCTATTATAGTTGTTCCAACTTTTCCCCCTTTGCCCTCCTCCACCCAGCCCACCCCTGGCTCCCACAGTCAATCCCCACACCGCTGTCCACATCCATGGGTCACTCGTGCATGTTCTTTGACTAGTCCTTTCCTCTTCTTTCCACCATTATCCCCCTCACCCCTCCCTACTGGCCACTGTCAGTCTGTTCCATGTTTCTATGTCTCTGGTTATATTTTGCTCATAGTTTATTTTGTTCATTAGATTCCTCTTATAAGTGAGATCAGATGATATTTGTCCTTCACTGACTGGCTTATTTCACTTAGCATTATAGTCTCCAGTTCCATCCATGGTATTGTACAAAATAGGAGTTCCTTCTTTCTTCCTGCTGCATAGTATTCCATCGTGTAAATGTACTGCAGTTTTTCAATCCACTCAGCTACTGATGGGCATTTAGGTTGCTTCCAGCACTTGGCCATTGTGAATTGTGCTACTATGAACATGAGGGTACATAAATTCTTTTGAATTGGTGACTTGGAATTCTTAGGGTATATTCCCAGCAGTGGAATCACTGGGTCAAAGGGCAGTTCCATTTTTACATTTTTGAAGAAATTCCATACTGTTTTCCACAGTGGCTGCACCAGTCTGCATTCCCACCAACAGTGCACTAGGGTTTCCTTTTCTCCACATCCTTACCAGCACTTGTTTGTTGACTTATTAATGATAACCATTCTGATAGATGTGAGGGGATATCTCACTGTGGTTTTAATTTACATCCCTCTCATGGCTAGTGGTGTTGAGCATCTTTTCATGTATCTATGGGCCCCATGTATGTCCTCCTTGGAGAAGTGTGTTCAGGTCCTTTGCCTATTTTTTAATTGGATTGTTTGTCTTCCTGGTATTGACTGTATGAGTTTGTTATATATTTTGGAGATGACACTCTTGTCCAATATGTCACTGGCAAATATGTTTTCTGATATAGTCAGTTCCACTGTCACTTTACTGATGGTTTCTTTAGCCATGCAGAAGCTTTTTAATTTGATGTAGTTCCATTTGTTTATTTTTTCCTTTCTTTCTTTTGCCCTAGGAAATACAAAAGCGAAAATATCTCTATATGGGATATCTGAAATTTACTGCCTATGTTTTCCCCTAGGATTTTTATGGTATCATGACATATTTAAGTCTTTTATCCATTTTGAGTTTATTCAAGTATAAGGTTTAAGTTGGTGTTCTAGTTTCATATTTTTGCATGTACCAGTCCAGTTCTCTCAACACCATTTATTGAAGAGGCCATTTTTTACTCCATTGTATGCTCCTGCTCCGTTTGCCAAATATTAATTGATCATAGAGGTCTGGGTTTATTTCTGGACTATTTTGTTCCATTGATCTATGTGTCTGTTCTTATGCCAGCACCAGACTGTTCTGATTACAGTGGCCTTGTAGTATAGTTTGATATCAGGTGTTACGATCCCTCCAACTTTATTCCTCTTTCTTAAGATTGCTGAGAATATATGGGGTCTTTTTTGGTGTCCACATAAATTTTTGGAGTATTTGTTCTAGATCAGTGAAATATGCCATTGATATTTTTATAGGAATCACACTGAATCTATAGATTGCTTTGGGTAGTATGGGCATTTTAATGATGTTAATTCTTCCAATTCATGAACAGGGTAGATGCTTTCATTTATTTGTATCATCCTCAATTTCTTTCTTCAGTGTTTTGTAGTTTCCAGGTACAGATCTTTGACCTCCTTGGTTAAATTAATTCCTAGGTACTTTATTTTTCTTATTACTATAGTAAATGGGATTTTTTCCTACTTTCTCTTTCTGACAGCTCATTGTTGGTGTACAAAAATGCCATTGATTCCTGAATATTGACTTTGTATCCCACTAATTTGCCAAATTCACTTATTAGATCCAGAGGTTTTTCAGTGGCGACTATACTATGTACACTATCATGTTGTCTGCAAATAATGACAGTTTTATTTCCTTTTTCCCAATTTAGGTGCCTTCTAATTCTTTTTTCTTGTCTGATCACTGTGGCTAGAACTTCCAGTACTATGTTGAATAACTGATGAGAGCAGATGCCCTTGTCTTGTTCTTGATCTTTAGGAAAAAGGTTTTAGTTTTTGCCCATTTAGCATGATGTTGGCTGTAGGGTTCTCGTATATGGCCTTTATTATGTTGAGGTATATTTCCTCTATTCCCATTTTGCTGAGTGTTTTTTATCATAAATGGATGCTGGATTTTTATCAAATGCTTTTTCAGCATCTATTGATATGATCATATGGTTTTTGTATATTGTTTATGTGGTATATTATGTTTACCGATTTGTGAATGTTACACTGTCCTTGCATCCCTGGGATAAATCCCACTTGACCATCGGGTATTGCTGGATCCAGATTGTCAATATTTGGTTGAGGATTTCAACAAATTCTCACAGATATTGGGCCTGTAATTTTCTTTCTTTGTTGTGTCTACCTGGTTTGGGAATCAGGGTAATACTGGCATCATACAAGGAGTTTGGGATTCTTTCCCTCTTCTTAAAATTTTTGGAATACTTTGAGAAGAATAGGCATTAGTTCTTCTTTGAATGTTTGGTAAAATTCACCTGTAAAACCATCGGGTCTAAGTCTTCACAGCCTTCTGAAGTTTTGTGCACTGGTAGTTTTTTCATTACTGCTTTGATTTTCCTAGTTGTTATCAGTCTATTCAGACTTACTGCTTCTTCTTGAATCAGTTTTGGGAGATTGTATGTTCCTAGAAATTTATCCATTTCACCCAGGTTGTCCAGTTTCTTGGTATATAGTTGTTCATAATAATTTCTTACAATCTTTTTTATTTCTGTGGTATCAGTTGTAATCCCTCCTTTTTCATTTCTGACTTTATTTATTTGGGTTCTCTTTTTTCCTTGATGAGTCTGGTTAAGGGTTTGCCAATTTTGTTTATCTTTACAAAGAACCAGCTCCTGGGTTCCTTCATCCTTTGAATTGTCTTTTTAGTCTCTATGTCATTTAATTTTTCTCTGACTTCCTTCTTTCTACTCTGGGCTTTGTTTGTTGTTGTTCCTCTAGTTCTTTTAGATGTAGGGTTAGGTTGCTTACTTGAGATTTTTCTATCTTCTTTAGGTAGGCCTGTATTGCTATAAACTTCCCTCTCTGACAACCTTTATTGTATCCCATAAGTTTTGGGTTGTTGTGTGTTCATTTTTATTTGTGCTCCAGGTACTTTCTGATTTCTCCCCTGCTCTCATTGTTAATCCATTCATTATTTAATAACATGTTATTCAGTCTCCATGTTTTATTATGTTTTTGAGTTTTTTCCTTGAGGTTGGTTTCTAGTTTGAAGCCATTGTGATCTAAGAAGATGCTTGATACAATTTCAACTTTCTTGAATTTGTTGAGGCTTGTTTTGTGTCCGACCATATGGTCTGTCTTTGAAAATGATACATGTGCATTTGAAAAGAATGCATATTTTGCTTCTTTAGGGTGAAATGCTCTGTAAATATAACTTAAGTCCATTTGATCTAAAGTTTTGTTCAATGCCACAGTATCATTGATTTTTTCTTTTTTTGGATGATAAGTCCATTGTTGACAGTGGGGTGTTAAAATCTCCTACAATGACTGTATTGCTATGGATCTCCTTCTTAAAGTCCTCCAATATTTTTCTTATGTATTTCCATGCTCCTATGTTGGGTGCATGTATGTTGTAAGGGTTATATCCTCTTTTGGACTACTCTTTTACTTATTATGTAGTGACCTTCTTTGTCTCTTGTTATGGCCGTTATTTTGAAGTCTACTTGGCCTGTTATAAGTATTGCTTTCCCAGCTTTTTTTTTTTTTTTATATTGACTTGCTTGAACTTTTTTTTCCATGCCTTTACTCTCAGCCTGTGTAGATCTTTTGTTCTGAGGTGGGTCTCTTGTAGACAGCATATATGTGGGTCCTGTTTTCTTATCTATTTAGATATTGTATGTCTTTTGATGGTAGCATTTAATCCATTTATATTTAAGATTATTATTGATAGGTATTTATTCATTGCCATTTTTACCCTTTGTGCCTGTGTTCCCCTCTCTCTCTCTCTCTTTTTCTTCATCTTCTTAAAGCAGTCCCTTTAGCATCTTTTGCAATGCATGTTAGGTGGAGATGTACTCTTTCAGCCTTTTCTTTGTCTGGGAAGCTTCTTATTTTACTTTCCATTCTAAATGGGAACTTTGCTGGATAAAGTAGTCTTACATACAGGTCTTTGCTTGTCATTACTTGGAATATTTCATGTCATTTCCTTCTGTCCTATTGTGTTTCTGTTGAGAAATTATCTGTTAGCCTTATTGGAGCTCCCTTGTATGTTACTAGCTGTTTCTCCTTTGCTGCCTTTAAGATTCCTCCTTTGTCTTTAAATTTTGCCATTTTAATTATGATATGTTGTAGAGCGGGCTTCTATGGGTCCATCATGATTGAAGCCCTCTGTGCTTCCTGAACTTGTGTGACATTTTTCCCCTACCAAATTAAAGAAGTTTTCTGTCATTATTTTTTCAAATGAGTTTTCTGTCTCTTACTCCTTTTCTTGTCCTTCTGAGATCTCTATCTCATGAATATTGTTATGTTTCGTGTTGTCCTGCAGTTCCTTTAAACCATCTTCATTCTTTTTGTCTTTTTTCAGGATGTTGCACTGACTGTGTGTTTTGCTCTACCTTTTCTTCCAATTAGTTGGTTTGATCCTCTGTTTCATATAGCCTCCTTTTTTATTCTTCAAGTATATTCTCCACTTCAGATATTGTATTCTCCATTTCCTCTTGGTTCTTATTTATAGTTTTCATGCCTTTTTCATGCTGATGTAGTTTCTACTAAGTTCCTTGTAGTTCTCACTGAGTTCATTTAGTATCCTTATAACCATTATTTGAACTCTATGTCTGATAAATTGCTTGCCTCAGTTTCCTTTAGCACTCTTTCTGGGGAGTCCTCCTTTTCTTTTGATTGGGGGTTATTTCTTTGTGCCCCCATTTTAGGTGACTCTTTTTGTTTCTATTTATCAGGTTGATCTGCTGTGACTCCCTGTCTTTGCAGGGTGGCCTTCTGTGGTAGGAGTCCTGTGGGACTCAGTGGTGCAGTCTACCTGAACTCCTGAGCTGGATAAAGGGCTTGATGCTCTTTATTCAGTTTATGTGGGCTCTCTTATTGTAATTATGTTTTGGTTGTTGGCTTGTTCATTAGTGGGTTCTCCTCTGAGGATGGATGACTGAAAGTCACAACCCCTACTATGTCTCATATGCTGTTGTACAGGAACTGCCAAAATGAAACAAAACAATGCAGCAAATAAAATCCATTATCAGGAAAAATACCCCCCAACCACTACCACTATATCAATAACAAATGGGCTATGACTTATAAAGATAGGAAAAGAATAAGAATATTACATGAAAGGAAAAAAGAATATGAGGTGACTAATGGAAAGGAACATAATTTTGAGAAGGTAGGGGGAAGGGAAGTAATAGTAGAGAATAGAAACAAGGCAAAGAAAAGGAGAAAATAAAATTTATCACGTAGCTAAAATAGGGAGGGAATGGGGAAAACTGGAGTAAGTCGAGGGAAGAGTACTATATGAGGTTTTGGAGAAAAAAATACTGAAAAAATAAGAACCAAATTAAAGAAAAACAACCACCACAGTGATATCCATGACAAAGGAGCAAAGACTGATAAAGGTGGACAGACTGTAACTCTGAGCCACTTTCTGGCTCTGTGCACACTCCACTTCCCCCAAAGGCAAAAAAGTCTGTCTCCAGCAGGGCTGGCCACAGGCTGCCAGTGCCTCTGACAGTATTAGGAGCCAGAATTTCCTCTCCTGGACCCTGCTGGTTGACACTGCAGGCGTGGTCATGCTGCACACTGTGTGTGTGCAGCCTGAATCTCCCAGACTCTGTATATCCTCCCAAGTCAGTCTCTCTCAGTTATAGTTGGGGGTTCCCTGTGCAGGACCATCCCATCCCACTTCTGGAGGGGCAGGAGCCACCAAGCTGCGCTCTCTCTCCTCTGCTCTCTCCTTCAGGTGCCTTATGCAGGGCATATCCCTTTCAACTTGTAAAATCTCTTACAGGGCAATACAAAGCCTCTTCTGTATTCCTTGGCTTCAGAAATTCATACCACTTAAGATTCTATTAATTGTTCAGGTTACTTGTCAGAAAATAAGTTGAAAGTATGCTAGGGACATGAGCAAGTGGGCTCAGCTTCCACCTACTTGGCTGGCATCTTTGAAAGCCTACCACATAGAATATTTGCAGTTGTTTAAATATAAGAATATTTGAAGGAAAAATATATTATAGTTTCCGCAATTGGTCAAATTCCTTCTGAGTGGATGGATATTGTAAGGGATCAAGAGGAAGAAGCCTGGCAATGACCTCTCCCCTGCATCCAGGTCATGGTGTTCCCTTAGGTGCATAATGGCAGCATGGACATGGTGCCTAGAGTGGACTTACAAATAAAGACTGGCTGTGGAGCTGTGATCCAGGGTGTGGCGCATGAAGGGTTTGTTACTCAGAGTTGGGATGTTAAGTCAACTGCTATGCTCTGGCCCAAGGATGATGACAACTGGACTTTCACAGGTTAGGGAGGTGATTCCCTTTTCCTTGATTGCCAGTCACCCATGTGTTCAGAGTCTCCTATGGTTTTCCTGCTGTTCCTCCTCCTGCCTTTCCCTCGCCCAGGCCAAACTCATCGGTGCAGTGTTCTCTTTAGTCACTTCTGACTTTGGAAGAGAGCTTCACTCCTTCTAAAAACTATATGCCCTGTTGGTACCTGAAAAAAATAGCTTTCTGGTGGGAATGCAAAATAGTGCAGCCACTATGAAAAAATATGGAGGATCTTCAAAAACTTAAAAATAGAACTTCCATATGATCACCAATCCCAATTCTATTTATTTATCTAAAACATTTGAAAACAAGATCTTGAAGAGATTTGCACACACATGTTCATTGAAATATTATTCATAATAACCAAGAAGTGAGGTCCACCCAAGTGCATGTAGACAGATGAAGAAATTATAGTTTATAACATGCAGTGGAATATTAATCAGCCTTAAAAAAAGAAGAAAATGGTATCATAAGCTACAAGATGGATGAACTTTGAGGACATTACACTAAGTGAAACAAGCCAGACACACAAAAAAACAAATACTGTATGAATTCACTTAAATGAGTTATCTGAAGTAGTCAGACTCATAGAAACAAAAAATAAAATGGTTGTTGCCAAGGGTTATGAAGAGGAGGAAAAAAGGAATTGTTATTTAGTGTGTATAGAGCTTCAGTTTTGTAAAATAAAAAAATTCTAGCAATCTGCTTCATAACAATGTGCATATAGGTAATACTATTATATTATTGCACATTTAAAAACTGTTAAGATAGTAAATTTTATGTCTTTTATCACATTTAAAAAATTTTTTTATGTTGTTCAGTTACAATTGTCCTCATTCTCCCTTCCCCCAATTACTCTGGTTTCTCTTCAGATCATCTGCCTTATCACAGTTTTTAAAATTAGACTTAATGCTCTGGCCAGTGTGGCTCAGTTAGTTGGAATGTTGTCTTGTAGACCAAAGGACTGTGGGTTCACTCCCCAGTCAGGGCTTATACCTAGGTTGTGAGTTTGATCCCCAGTCCAGGTATGTATGGGAGGCAGCAAATCAATGTTTCTTTCTCACATCAATGTTTCTCTCTCACCTTCTAAAAGCAATGAAAAAAAAAAAGTTTTCAGGTAAGGAAAAAAATTAGACTTCAAGATACAGTTCCTTCTTTTAAGTAAGAGTGGTGCAGAATGTATTTCATTTGAGAGTTCAGGCTTTCCTTTCTTTTGCCCCATGCTTAGTCTCTTCCCATCTCTTACCCTCTGAAACAGAGTCAATATCTAGATCTTAGGATTTTCTGCTGAAGGATCAAAGGGATGTGGGGAGGTAAGACAACAAGGGGCCTAGGGGGAGAAAAATGAAGTTGCTTCTCAAGGGTTTCTGAAGAGATAAGAGAGAAGCTGGTATGAGAAGACCAAGTCTACCACAAGTCTATGTGGAGCCTTTGCATGGATTTGAAAAAGAGGCCCCTCTGGGTGAATAAAGCCCACCTTCTTAGTGGCTGGCATCTTTGTTTGAAGACATGGAGCCCCTTACTGTAACAAGTAGAGTCCCATCAGAGCCTTCTCTTGAGGTGAGAGTACATGTAGATTCTGTTCCTGCTGGCCCTTGCTTGGTGCACAGAACAACATCAAAATCTCTGGTAAGGGCACTGTATGGAAGAAGAGAAGAGATATTTAAAGAATGCATATGTGTAAGTAGAGCCAAGAATTATGTTCCCTTCATAAGTTTAAGTTTTAAAAAAAAGCTTTTAAGATTTTAAATAACTTAAGAAATAATTGAAAACACATAAACCTATATAAATAATAATATAGTGGGCAGTCATGTATAGAACCAAGATTTAACATGGATCCACATATTGTTGCCACATTTTTTTCAGACACAGCATTTGCAGATATGTTCTTACTAAAGTTACAGGTACTGATGAAATTCACTTTGGCCCTATTTCCTTCCTCTTCCTAGATCTCCTGAAGTGAACTTCATTCTGAAGTTAATATTTATCTTTCCTCTGTTTATATCTTTACCACATATGTTTGTATACATAAATAACACATAGCATATATTTGAAAAGTTTTATATAATATATTCTTTATAATATCCTTTTGAAACATGCTTTGTCCATTGAAGATTTTTTTAGATATTGCCCTTTTATCATATATCTAGTTCCTTCATTTAAACCCCTCTATAGTATTCCATTGTATGATTATACCATAATTTACTTGTCCATTTTTCTATTGAAGAATAGTTGGGCTATTTGCAATTGAAAATTGAAAATTGAAATTGAAAATTGCAAATATGTGTGCATGTTCCTACGAGCTTGCATGACAGCATGCCGGCTCTGTTACTTCCCTCTTGCAAACAGAATGACTGATGGATTGTTCTGAAATCCCAACATCTTGAGGTAAACATTTATAGCAGGTCCCTGTAGTCAAAATTGATGCACTCAGAAAAAATAAAATCCATTCTCAGAAGCTTTCTGCACCTGTCTCTGGCCTTGCCTTCTTTTTGGTGCCCTCCCCTAAGTATTCTCTCCATCATCAAGGTTGTGAAATACTTTGGTTCTTCCACTTGCTGAAACATTGTGGAGAAGGAATTCATGTTGCTGAGTTTGAGTCCAGACTAAAATTTAGCCCTAAGATCTTTGAAGCTTTGATGACAAGGGTATAAGTAGAACAAAATATTATTTAAAAGCTTTGGTTTTCTCTTCTTCCAGAACTGAAATGGAGACTTGAATACAGGCTGGAGTAGACTGTTGTTTTGTCTAGGATAAGCTTTTGAATGACACATTTAGTATTGCAAACTCGAAGTAGTGACTACAACCAAACAAGATGCTTGAGATCAGTGGAGCTCCCAAGAGCTCCATATAAAAATATACCATATTGCAAGTACTCCATATTCCCTGGCCTGATTTATTTTCTAAGCAGGATTGATACTGTTTTGTGTCTGAATAATGTTGCTGCCACTTGTGGAAGTAAATAGATAACTTATTTTTGGAACCAATACTGTAATAGCTAAGACATGGAAGCTGAAGGAATTGTTTCCATGAAGTGCAACTCTGATAATGAGCACAGCTACTCTGGGGCATGGTTGCCAAAAACTTATTTGCTGAATGAATGACAGCAGGCTCAGAATTGGGGTGCAAGCCATTTTTCCACCTCTTCATGGACTCTGGAGTCCTGTGAGGAGATCTAATAACTGGAGCTATAGTAAAGAGTCCTTGTGGTTTGTGAACAGGAGAGCGGGGACCTCCAAAAAGTAGAAAATAAGAGGGCAGAGGAAGCCCTCTAGCTGTGTCAAAGGGGACCTTTCATTGGCCCACCTGATCACCCTTTTGTGAACTTCCAGGAATAATTGAGAGATATTTAATGGGAGCACAGGAATCAGTCAGGTAAAGATACAATGGAATCTGAACATCAAGCATTAATACAACCTTGTTGATATTCAGAGTATTGAAGGACTTGTGCTGGTGAAGAATGGAGACTGTATGCCTGTTTTCTTTTTCCTTGTAGGGAGCAGTGTTGAAAATAATGGCTGTGTTTCTTCCTGTATTAATGCACAGAAATCCTTTGGAAATTGGCAAATTTTGCAGGGAGTGTTTTAGGCCTAAAAGAGAGGCAATTATAGAATAGACCTGTGAAAGATTTTTAGCTGACAATCCCAGAGACTTGATTTATAAATGTACTTTATGTATATTTTGGATTTAATTCCCCGCTTTTTTTGTCTAACTTAAATGTTAAGAATCAGAAAGGTCAAATTCAAACACCTTTCCACTATCTGAGATCGGATTTTCACACTGATTTGTATAACATTTTACTCTAAGTATATGCTTTAAAAAATATCCTTGGGTATTTGTCTTCTTTAATACCTAATTATTAATTGGACTGAGAAGGTATATTTTACTTTTGACTGTATTGGCTGGATTTGTCAAATCCATTTGGCATACATAGATAATGAATGTGCAGTATATCTACCCTTGATGGCTAGGAGGCACCTCATTACTTGTCTGTATTGCTGTGGACTTTAAGTCCTAATTTTTAAAGGTATTGATTTATTGTTGCCTTTAATTTCATTTTGAATGATAAAGCTCTTTGAGACCTTGCTGAAGAGGACTGTATGAATTTATTATATTGTTCTTATTACTGGTCATACATTATCCATGGATTATTAATGGGAAAATCAGGAGAGATAAGGTAAGATTTTAAAGGAAGAGACTCATTTACAAGAAGCGAAAACCTTACAGCCTTTTCTTTTTCCTCTTTTTTTTTCAGTTTCATCATTTTTCTGCCTCTGCCTTGTTCTGTTAGCTTGTTAACAGTATAGTTTCTATAGCAACACCTATTGGTTGTTGTAATAATGAAAGCCACAGCAAGATCTCCTGCAGAGAAATCCTTGATGCTGACAAGATCAACGCGTATTTTCTTTGTCCGATGTTTTCTATTTCTTCTTAGAATGACCCTTTTAGCAGAATATGAAAATCTCTACTAATTACCTGTGAAATAAACAACTGAAGTCAGGCAGCCCCAATGGCACATTGGATGTTGGATTTATTCCAGCGACGGTGAGAAGTGCCTGAAGGAAGCCAATTTTTTTAGCTATAAATTTTACTAGCATGCACTGTTAACATGAGATAAAATGAAGGTCAGTCCATCTCTTCCAATTTGGGTTAAATGCTTTTATTTAGAGAAAATTTCCCGATGTACTCAGATTTTAGCACTTCATCAAAATAGCAAAAGTAAATGTCTTGTTTTGATGCATGATTTAGAATAGCAGACCACAAATAAAAATAAAATATTGAATGCTAATTCTGATAAGATAGGTTTGGGTAACCAGTTAGACAACCACTTAGACTAAATCTTATCTTTTACTTCTATTTTTTGGAGCTATTGGGGCCATGTTTTCTATCTAACTTTCCTTTCCTGAATTATTCGGATATTGAATTGCTCATCCATTCTGCTTTATGTAATGTATTGATCCTTATTAAATGGGAGGAAGTGAGAAGTTTGAAGTTTTCTTTGTTGTAATTTACCCATTGTGCATCATTAACTAAGAAAAAAGTATTATTGCTGAAAATAAAACTTACTGTTTAATCTCAGGTCCTTGATGAGTTGAGGATCTCTGGCCTTATTTCCTGTCTCTTATTTTTGGGATCTTTCTGATTTCCATGGAAATTTATCTATTTACTTTTGTTTTAATGACACCTTTCTTCTCATAAACAACAAAAAATTAGCACTTAGTTGGACTCGGAAAATCTACATTATTTCTTCCCAACCACTTGCCATTTATTCCATAAAATTAAAGTTTTCTAAGGGCTTGAAGCAGTTTACCCATATTCCAATAGTTGAAACATTTAATATCATTCAAAGTCCTAATGTCTAGAAATTAGAAGCAGTATTAAATGATACAAAACTTTTTAATTTCAATTACATACGTTGAGTATGTAGACAAAGTATTTAATTACATTAAGACCCAGAAACTGACAAACAGAGAAAAAGGGTCAAAATTCTTATTTCCCTTTCCAATGTTTTTCATATCCTTGTGTTTACTGGAGGCTAAAATGGCTACAAAGCAACTGCCACAATTGTCCAAAACTGTCATCTCTTTAAAATATATAGACACACACACATACATGTAGAGCAGATTATGAGTAATGTTGGGCTCTGAAAAATGGGCTTAACGCAGTTTTGTTTTCTTTGTAATGCATTTTTATATTTTTTTCAAACTTTATTCATTTATATTTAGAAAAAATAAGGAAACTTCTTGGTACAGTTAATTATAGTAAATGTTTTTCTACTAGATTTCATAAATTCTGCTCATCTTGTGGTGTTATTTCATTCTGAAAATCTGTAAATCTCATTTTCAGCAGAAGAAATAGTTATGCTAGAGATAATAAGGAAAAAGCACTAAGGATTTTGTCACTTGAATCTCAATGAAAGCTATCTCGAAACTTCCATATCCTTTTTTTTTCATATCCTTTATTTAATATACAAAGATAACCATATTCAAAATCCCATCCATAGTCTAGCAGGCATCTGAAAAGTATTTTACCACACCCTCTTTAGAAGAATGGTATCAGATATAAGCTTAGGCTACGCCCTTTATTTTGATTCATCAGTAAATCTCTAGAGCAATTGTTTCTTCACTTGTCTGATCATAATCTTCAAATGTAGATGATGCTTAGGGTTTGGAATTACGTCTGGCCTGATCATCAGATAATGTTGGCTCCAACTTCATAATCTTGAAATGAATAATTCTATGACTACAACCTTCATATTTCTAACTTCTATGGCTATTAAACCTTTTCTTTATTTACACCAAGCCTCCAGTTAGATTCCTTCAACTTCAACCTGTCACCAGTGTCTCTCTTGGAGCCCACTTTGTCTATAGAGTGATTCAGTGCTTCTTCTGGCCTTGACTGGCTCACCCACTGACCAGCTGTGAGGGCGTAGCACTGGGTTATTCCTTGTGTGTCTTCTGTATGTCTCCTTTCCCCTTCTTTCTAGTATGCACATGTTTTCTTATCTTAAAAATGAAAGCCAACAACCAAAAAAATTTCCTGTGGACTGTCATGTGTAACCTCTATCCATTTGATTTCTTTTTATTTTTCTGTATGTGTCAAACACTCTATGACACATAAATGATCCAAACCCTCTGCCTTCCACTTGTTGCCATTTAATTCATTTCATAGTTCCATATAGAAACAAGTTTATGTCTCCATTATTTTTTTTGAAAACTGGTTTCTCGCAATTCACCAGTGCACCCTTGTACAACACAGAGGCTCCTCTTCAGTCCCTTTTCTCCTGGGGTTGTGTGTAGCACTTACCGGTGCTAACACTTTTTCTAAATGCCAATCCCCCATGACTTTCACAAACGCCATTGTTTTCTGGGTTTTGTTGTTGTTGTTGTTGTTGTTGTTGTTGTTTTACCTCAAATTACCCTTTGGCAGTCTTCTCTTATTTTCTCAAGTCACAGGTTTCATCTTATACTTTCTTCCCTTGAAGAACATACCAATTTTTAAAAATGTAATACCCATGCTAATAACCTTTTTACATCCTAGCCCTTCTTCTCTCCTCCCCAATTCTACATGCCTACTCACTCCAGGCACAGAAGTCAGGAAATAACCCTATGATTTCTTTAGGTACCTAATTTGGATATTTTCCTCTCTGAGGCCATGTCACAGAATGAATCTCAGTGGGACCTGCTATGCGAAGGGTGAAGCATGGTGGCGGTGGCGGTGGCGATCAGTGAGCTCTACTGAGCTATGCAGGCCAGATCCTGCCCCCAGGGTCTCACCAAGGTCAGGGCGCCCACAGTGGTCTGTCCTGGGGCAGATAGTAAGGGTGTACATTTTCTGAATAGAATTTAAAAACGATAATAAAACTAACTAGAAGTTGATCTGCTTTATATTATCACCATGTGCCAACAATCCCAAACAATGTCAGTGAGAAATTCCTCCTCCTCAAAAAAATATTTTTGTTGCTCTACATCCTAAGGAACTGCTGAGGTTATTGCTAAGTTTTAACTACATATGCAGCCTTCAAATTAGGACATTTCAATTATTTATCTATAATAACATTATATTCTATGTGAAAGTTAATTTGAATTTCCCTTTTTTACACTCACCCCAACACATGAGAACTCAGCAACTATACATGCTCCTTTCAAGAGTAAGTTCAAAATTGTTCTGAATGTTTTATGCTCATTTCAGAAGCAGTTCTTGTCATTAATCCCTGTGGTACTTGATAGTCCTACATTTAAATGCATTATTCAAAATTTGCCACCAGATATTGTAAGATGGAACTTGAGCTACAGTGCCTCAATCCCGTCATACAAAGTGACTCCTTGCAGTTTTTATTTGTGTTTAAAACTTGTGAGTACAATGGAGTGTGAACTATCAGGTGTGATATTTTTGTTTGGCTAGTGACAATTTAAGCTCACATGCAAAATATTTTACTGAATTTCAATAATATATTTATACTTTAAGTTTATTTTTAAAAATTACTTATTTACTCTAAAATTAAAGAATAGCTCAAAAATGATAGTTACCGATTGTTATATAATTTTTATTCAGAATAATTTTTGTTTTATAGATGAGGTGGTTAGCAGGTCACAATGAATGTGTGCTACATAGCTTCTCTCTTTTTCTTTGTTACTTTCAGTAAATTTATAGGCATCAATGTTCAGTTTTCCTTGATACTCCATGTAATATTTATATCACAAACTAAAAAATCTTTCACACTCATTTAGATTAAATGACAACAATACAAGAAACTGACTCCCAAGCAATATCTTTATCTTCCCTTGTCCATGAATGGAATTTTCTGTGCTTATCGCTGCAATTTATTGTCTAAAATTGGGACGGTCAGTTCCAATGACATCTTAATGAAAGAACAATAGAGATACATACATATATGTGTGTGGGTCTTAGTCCATTCAGACTGCTATGACAAAATACCGTAGATGGGGTGACTTAACACAGCAGAAATTTATTTCTCACGGTTCCAGAGGCTAAGAAGTCCAAGATCAAGTGCCTGGCAAATTCAGTGTCTGGCGAAGGCCCACTTTGAACTTTACAGTTTTTGTTTGTTTGTTTGTTTGTTTGTTTTTCCCATTGAATCCTCACAGCAAAGAGAAGAGGCAAGCTCTTTATTGACTCTTACATGGACACTAATCCCACTTATGAGGGCTCTACCTTGCTGGCTGCTTCTACTAACTTTCCAAGACCCCACCTCCTAATACCATCAGAGTGGGAGGTAGGCTTTCAACATATAAATCTTTTTTGGTGGGGGGTAGTTGCAGGGACAAAAACATTTAGTCCACAACAATGTGTGTCTATATCTCTATATTAATAATGACTCTCTATATCATGTATATATCCATGTACATTCATACACTTTCTCTTTTTTTCACTGCTTATAACAAATTTGACATGAAAATTTAATATTTTTTTACAGAAATTTTTTATTCCTTTCTTTTCATTAGTTGATAGTTTTATTTTTATTTTTTTATCATGTTTATTCTATTACAGTTGTCTCAATTTTTACCCTTTGCCCTCCTCCACCCATCCCATCCCCACCCCCGCTCCCACAGTCAGTTCCCACTCCGTTGTCCATGTCCATGGGTCATTCATACATGTTCTTTGTCTAGCCTCTTCCCCTTCTTTCCACCTCTGTCTTCCTTCCTCTTCCCCTCTGGTCACTTTCAGTCTGCTCCATGTTACATACACTTTCTTTCTTGACCTCTTTGTAACATTTGATACAATTGACTAATCCTTCTCTCCCTCTTTCTTTCCTTCTCTTTCTTTCTCTCTTTTCCTTCCTTCCTTCCTTTCTCTCTCTCTTTTTTCTTTCTTTCTTTCTTTCTTTCTTTCTTTCTTTCTTTCTTTCTTTCTTTCTTTCTTTCTTTCTTTCTTTCTTTCTTTCTTTCTTTCTTTCTTCTCTCTCTCCCTTCCTTCCTCTCTCTCTTACTTTCTTTCATTCTTTCTTCTTTCCTTAACTTCTATGACATTCTTTTCTTGATTTTTCTCCAACCTTACCTACCAATTTTCTCTTAACTTGGCCTTTGAATGTAGAATTCCCTAAAGATGAGTTTTGGGACCTTTCCCTTTTCATTCTCCTCCAGAGTTTTCAATTACTACCCATGAGACCAAGACTCCAAAACAAATTTCCACTTGTCTTTGTTTCAGGTATTTCCTGTTAGATATGCCACAGGCACCTCAAACTCGACATGTATGAAACATATTATCTAATTCCCTCAATGGGGTTGGCGGGGAGGGAAGGGGAGGAGGGTGTAGGGAGGATAAATGGTGATGGACAGAGACTTGACTTGTGACGGTGAACACACAATACAGTGTGCAGATGATGCGTTGTAAAATTGTCCACCTGAAACCTGTTTAGTTTTATTAACCAGTGTTACCCCAATAAATTTAATAAAATAAAATAAATAAAAATTAAAAACAGAAACCCCTGCTCCTTCTCTTGTTTCCCTGCTTTGGCTAATGGTACCAGAAATCTTGGAATTATTGAAAGGTTAAACCTGAAAATCATCCTAGGCTTTCCTTATCAACGCTCCCGTTTCCAAATCCTGTCATTTCTATTTCTTAAATACCTCTCCAATCTATTTCCTCTTCTCTATCCCCATTCCCAGCATCTTAATTTGGGTCTTTCTAAAAAGTTACTAAATTAAATTCCTAAAATTTTGCTTCCTCCCTCTCTTTTCATCCCTCTACTCCTTAGTGCTTCTAGAGTGTTCTAAAACATACATCAATCTGTATCACCCCCTTGTTTGAAACCCCCTTTGAATTCCTAATGCCTCTGTTAAGGATGGGGAGAGAGACCTGAGTCAGGCCTCCCTTTCCCGCCTTGTTTCTTGTCTCACCCGCAAGAGAGGAATTCAAGCGAGACGCAACATGTATAGTGGAAATGAAATAGCAACTTCACTTATGAAACATATATGAGCACAAAGCTGCAAGCAGGCACCCAGCTAGTCTAATGCCCCACATAGTAGGAAAGAAAGTTGTTAGTAAGTTCGTGAGTTTGTTCTATACACTTCAGCCAAGGCTGTAAATAGGTATTTAGCTAATCCAAGTATGCTGACTATTGGGGTTCAGGAGTTATATACCTTAGCTGGCTTCTAGGTTCCCCTCCTTCTCCCCCTTATAATTTTTAGGAATAATGTAGAGCTACCAAGGTTTGTTTGTTTTTTTCCCCAGTTAGTAAAGTTTCTTCATCTTAGTGAAATTGTTAGAGTCCCCTTTTTCCCAGCATAGACCACCTCTTCCTCCTGTGCAATTCCTGCTTGTGATGTTCAGAACACCCGGCAATCTTAGTGAGATTGTTTCAGAATCCTCTTTTCTCAGCGCGGCCTCAAGGACTCTCCCCTCCTCCTCTGCTATTTTTGCTTGTGATGCTCCCGACACCTGGCAATCTTATCCAACGGGCTCAGGACTGCTGAGCTAACTGGTGAGACATGTTTTCTTTTTGCTTCTAGCCTCCTATTAAGTTCTCTGTTAGATTGTAATGTCTAGAGCCTGACTTTATTTCCCCTCTGAAGATTCGTTCCTGGCTGGTACCTAATACTTCCATGATGAAGTTTAAACTATTTAGAATGTAAAATATTTGGTCATAGTCTGACACTTCTTTCACCTTCCCCAAATATCTTCTCAAATATACCCTTTTCTTCAGCCCTGCTGGGCTAGTTTGAGCCCCAAGGATAGCTGGACCCTTCCATTCATGCCTCTCATTTTTGCCAGAAATGTTCTCTACTCTTCTACATTCTTTCTGCTCTACATTCTTTCTCTTCCTGGATAATTTGTCCCTGTCTGTTCCCTCTTGGCTCCTCATAGATCTTCCTCAGACTCCTCTGATGGCTCCTTCTTGGGCTTCTCTGCTCTCTCTTCTTCCTTTGATTAACCCCTAAGTGCAGGTACTCTTTAAGGCTCGATCCCAGACTCTTCTCTCTTTAAATTCTCCTTTTTGGAGAACTCATCCAGTTCCATGTCTTTAACAACTATCTATATGCTGATGGCCCCTAAGTTTATTTCCAAAGTTTTTTTGGAACCAAGACCCCACTTGGATGTCTCAGGCTTCTTAAATTTGACAAATTCAAAGTGGAATGTCTGAAATTCCTCCCTTGTTCTCTCTGCTCCTCCCTTTTTCTTCCCCATTTCACTAACTGACACCACTGACTACCCACATTTTGAGCAAGAAATAAACCAGGTTTCGAACTATCTTTTTTAGTAGGTCCCAGCTATTTTATCTCCAGAGTACATCTCACCGTCTCTAGTGCCTACAGCTCCCTGCTGCCATTATAGTTCAACCCCATCATTTTTCATTTGCTTTTCTGAAATAGCCTCCTACCTGACCTCCCTGCTTCCACTCCTGCTTCTTTACAATTCAGTCTCCAAATAGCAGCCAAAACAACATTTAGAAAAGTAAATTGCAACAAATTATTTTCCTGTTTTAAACCCCTAATGGCTTCTCTTTACACTTTTGATACAGAAGTCCAAAACTCTTGCAGTGGCCTTCAGTGCCCCAAAGGACCTGGCTCCTGCCTTTATCTCCTACTGTGCAAAGCACTTCATTCACATTGCCCTTCTTTCATTTCCTAAAATAGGCCAAATTGTTTTCAGCTAGCCTTAGTACCTTCTCCCTGGAATTCTCTCCTCTCCACCAATTCATTTGACTCCCTCTTTCTTATCTTCAGATGATAACTTAAATATCACCTTTAAAAAAAAGATTTTATTTATTTATTTTTAGAGAATGGGGCAGGGAGGGAGAAAGAAAGGGAGAGAAACATTTATGTGTGAGAGAAACATCCATAGGTTGCATCTCGTGCATGCCCCAGCTAGGGACCAGACCCACAACCCAGGCATGTGCCCCAGCTAGGAATTGAACAGATGACTGGGAATTGAACTTTTTGCTTTGCTCAATGATGCCAAACCAACTGAGCCACACTGGTCAGGGCTCAAATATCCCCTTTTCATAGAAAACATCTCTGACCATATTTTCCAAGTAACTCCACACCCCTATTCCCTAATATTTTCTTCAAGAAGGAGTGATTTCCTTCTTGCCATTTATCACTCTATCCATGTTTCATTTACTGACTGTATTACCCCTCCTACAATATATGCTCCATGATTACAAGTACAATGTCTGTCTTGTTCAGTACTGTAAATTCAATGTGTAGCATAATGCCTACACTCAATACATAAATAAAGGAACACTTGATGACCATGCCTTTTAGATGTTACCTGTTCTTGGAAACATTTTTTAAAAATACCCACCTGGTTTAAGGGCTCAGGCAAATCCTGCTTAATTAAGGGTTCCTCCTGCAACTCTTTTCTTCCTTCCATACTGTATCAAAGCAGTCATTTTTCTATAGTATGATTGATGATTTTCATATCATTTTTTCCCCCGTAAACTGTGAGTTTCCCAGGGTAGCTTTGAGCTTTGTTCATCTTGACATCGCTGACAGTCCCAGCACAGTGTCTATCCCATAGTGAGTCCTCAACAGTCATTTGTTAATGAGTGTAGTAGCAAATCTAGACTCCCCAGGGACTCTACTATGTGTTTTTCAGTTGGTTGGTGGGGGCAATTGGTATGTTTGTTGAACAATTTTTTGATGTGCAGAACCATCTGGAGCATTGAGGATGCTGTGTTTCTCTGGCTCCTGGTCTCTAAATGGCAGTAGAACTCCCACCCCTTGGCATTGTGTCAACCAAAATAGCCATCCACCTTTCCAAACTCCAAAGAGCTCAACCTTTAGCTTAGGGGAGTGATTGTGTCTTAAACTTGCCCATTTCCCATAAACCAGCACTATTATTTCTGCACACATGCTTAGAAACTAATAAACACCTATTGATCTTTAATTCATATTGAAAGTTATTAAGTTTGTTTGAACTCCACAGGACCAAGATGAATCTTTTAGATCACTTTAGACATGTCACCTTTCTGTTATATATTTATTTTTATTTCTTTCAAAGATATGAGATAGTTAAAAATATATACTAATAGAAAGCAAAGGATATAAACTTAAAAAAGGAAAAGGAAAGGAAAGAAAGGACTTAGCTCGGTATAGTAGTTTCCAATTATAATATAAAAGAGTCAGTTGGCTTTACTTAAGAGCAAGTTAACAAGTACCATGAGGACATTACAGATAGTAAAGTAATGAAATAAGTAATTCAGAA
The DNA here is from genome assembly GCF_021234165.1 of Pteronotus mesoamericanus. NCBI lineage: Eukaryota > Metazoa > Chordata > Mammalia > Chiroptera > Mormoopidae > Pteronotus > Pteronotus mesoamericanus. The sequence goes on along the minus strand of NW_026555085.1, from coordinate 56,337,103 downwards.
ATTATTGTAGTCCAATACAAACATAATTGGGAAATATTTTCTATCGTTTTTCCTTTCAAAAACAAGGAGCATCAGATAAGGATCAAATATTTACTCAACATTAGATTGAAACTCTTTTCAGTGGCATATAATATCAGTGCCTCCATTTTGAGAGTGCAGTCTTGTTTTTATTCTTTCCTAAAGTACTTTACTATCTGTAATGTCCTCATGGTACTTGTTAACTTGCTCTTAAGTAAAGCCAACTGACTCTTTTATATTTTCATGTGGAAACTTCCAGAATTACATTTTTAATTTGAAATATTTCTTTCCTATAGTGATTGGTCTGTCAGGTAAATTTCTTTCCTGGATGTGATTTTGTTTAATTTTTTATTTCACAGGGGACATTTTTATAAAGAATAAATGCAAAAAGATTAGACTGACATTAGCTGCATTAGTAAATTAATATTCACATCTAGCTGTGGGATGTGAGGAATAATGTGTTTATCCTTTTTTCTTTCATTCTAGTGAGTTTTATTATAATGACTGATTTTGAACTACAAGTTTGTTATCTGTGAAAATTGAACTGAATTCCTTTGCTGTTTCTAGTTCCAAACTAAAACCCATAGCCACTCTCCTACCACCCCCCTGGAGGTACATCTTCCATGATGCTTTTAAAATATTTAACAACTCATTTTTATCATTCCCAGACTATGCTTTGCTAGGGCAATTCAGGACTCTAATAATTCAAACATAAATTTTTTGATAAGCTTACCAGTACCAATTCCTCTTTAATACTCCTATGAATTGAGTCAGCTTGGCAGCTACTATAGAAGGGAACAGCTCATACCTAGTTCTCTGGTGTCCAGTCCTCTCCCAAGGTGGCCCCACTGCCCTCGTGCTGTATAACGAGGTGAGCTCTCCCTGTCTGCAGGCTCCTTCAGTAAAGAGTCAGAAGGGAGGACAGAGGAAAAAGCAACTTAAAGATGTAATGAACTTTTAGATAATTTAAAAATCGTGCAATACTGTCACAAGCAGATTTCCCCAGTTTTAAATAAACCTTTTAGTTTTTCTATGAAAAATATTCCTACAGCTTTCTATTTTTAGAAAAGAAGCAGTAGCATGGAGTTGCTGAATTGAGAATAAAAAGGAAAAACACATTTGAGGCTTAGCTAATTAATGAAATGTTTAATCTCAGTATTGAAATGATCCCATGCTGTGCATCCCACAAAATCCAGACTTGTGTGCAATTTTGGGCCTATTACATATTCAAATTCATTCAGATTTAACTGGGAAATCACTTACTAGTGCATGAAAACATGGACTACCCTTTTAACATTTTCAAGTGAGGTTGTCAACTCTGTTTTACCCTATGTGAAATGTATGAGCTCAGATGATTTGGATTGTAAATCATCTATATTCCTGTAATTGATTGCAGCCAAGTAAAATGGGACTTACTGTGAGCAGTCATCTGAGCTCAATAGAATTTGGTGACAGCTTTATGAAATGGAAAATTTTAAGATGGAGATATTAGCACAGATGTGAAGAAACAATCAACATAAAACAATAATTTGTCTTTCTTTAAAAGGCCCAATACTCATCGGAAGAAAATATTGGAATTATATTGTCACATTTTAAAAATCTGTGGTGCCTAAGAAAAAAATTTAAAAAGGGACAATAAATATTTGCTTGAGATATTCCTTGTAGATTTATTTATAAAAATAAAAAAATACCCTGGAAACATTCTAACTGCCAAATTTAGAAGGGACTTGAATATTATAATATGGTATGTGAACTAGCAGAATGCTAATGAGCTGTCAAAAATGATGATACATAATAATCATTTAATATTTAGTCAAATAGAAAAAAACAGAATGCAAATTGAAGCAGTGCTCTGATTTTCATTGTGTTATGTATGCTTGTAATTGTGAGTATTTGAATGATGGGAATGTGGAGTTTCCCCCTTTTGTTTCCATTATTGCAGTAAAACATGATTTGTGCATTAAATAAAAATTAGGTGATAAAGATAACAGTGCCATTTCTAATATAAAAATACTGTACAACTGTTTTCCATTGTTTCTGGTTCAGCCTCCATTGAACTTGATTCCTATAAGGGACAGTGAGCTTGACTTCAGTGATTTTGTTGTTCACCAGATAGTCCCAGGATAACTGCATTTTACTGCTGAAACACCATCTGGACTTTGTTCAAAATCCTTCTCAGCATGAATTGTGGTTGGCTAATGTCTCTCCTTGTACAAACATCATAAATTATCTACTCTCACTAGGGACCTTTATCACTTTATAATTTAGGTTATTTCAATCATTCAAGATACAGATACAGTAACTCTTCAGTAGGTCACAGTATTTTTTTTGTTACAATTATTATGTTTTTAAAGATGCCTTATACTGAGTTTGTGTGTGTGTCTTTTAACATGCTCAGATTCAGGTATTATATACTTATATACTAGGTTGTTTCCATCTTCAAAGTATGAAGTCAAAATTAAGCAATCAAACAAAAACAAAATATGTCAATAAGCTGTGTCATAACAAGAATGGCAAAGAACTATTTGAGCATTGTCTCCCACTGTAACTGATAGACGTGTGGAAGTGATTATAATTTTCTCTTCCAACCGTGTCACCTTCCGTCCCTGTGATGGTCTTGCTCCTTGTCATTCCAGAGGTTCCTGCTCCTTAAGTAGCCAGCAGCTGTCTAGGTGATAAGAATGTGATGATAACCACCTTGAAGTGATTCTTTGTGTCTATGAAAGGCAAACACCCTAGCCCCAAGAGATGAGGAAGAGAGATTGACTTCCTGGCCCCTAACTGGAGAAACTAGAAAGAAGGCTTCACTTGGAATGTTTGGGAACATGAAGGCTGCCTCTTTATCTCTGTTGGGCAGATAGGCCATCCTTTGCCTTTCTCTGTCTACCACATTTTTGGTCCTATAAATGCAATGAATCACCTCACAGGTGCTTAGTAAGTACATTATTCTCTTTACTTCAGAAGTGCATCAATCCATCCCTTCTGGCCTGCTTTCTATGTGTGGCAGTGACCCAATAGCCTATTAAATTTGAACATTAGGTTCACTTTGGAAGGAAAGCTGAGAGGCCAAGTTTGCAGATATGCAACAGCCCTTCTAAATCTGAGCTAGAAATACAGACAGGGAAGTGATTACCTACATCTCAAATAAATATTCCAGAGTTAGAGCACATAGGTTGATATCTGGTCTTTGTAGCCCATGACACCCCAGTCAACTAACCCATGGGGTAACATTGTGGACAGAGAATACTGAATTAAGAAAAGGGGTGCAGTGAAGCTCTGAGATGCAGCTGTACTTATCTGCCCAGTGAAGTGACTCATCTAGCTCTGTTTTCTTTAAAACAGAATGAGTCCTTCTGCAAGAAACCTAGTAAGCCAAAAGTTAAGACCAAATAAAGGCAAGTGGGAGTAGGGAAAAACTAATAATGAATATTTACTGTGTATCAATGTACTGGGATAGGTATTTTACATATGTTAACTCTGTGAGTAAGAACTTATCAACCTTGTTTACTAGACAAGAAAACCATAGCTCTTAATGGTAAGTGGTGGAGATAATATTTGAACTCTGTCTGTGTCCAAGGGTATCTGTCTATCACATGCTGTCACTTATAAAATGTCCAAGCCTAAAGTAACTTTTTGAGCTTTGGGGACTCCTGTATGGAGCCTTGGCTGTAAACAGGCAGAGTGGGAGATCAGATGGAGTGGAAGTCAGAGGATTTCACAGTGGTAATGGGAAGGAGTGGGGATTGTGCTGTTTTTAGGTATTGGATGTATGTTAACAAGAGGAACGGTGATCACTAACAGTATGCCTTTATATTTAATACCTTTCAAAGATCTTTTCCCTCCATTTTATTTGCCAAACTTTACCATTTATAGCAAGGCCAGGATTGGTCACACTAGACATTTGTTCCATTGCAACGAATACTTGCATTCAGTAGGGCTGAACTTGGAGTAGGGGATTTTATACCTCGGGTCAAATAAGACTCTGAGAGCAGGGAATACAAGTCAAGTCAAAGTCCATCAGAAGATGACAAAAGTCACGTGCAAGGAGACCATGTATAAACTGAGTCCACGGTACCAAACATAAGATTGAGGGCAGAGTCAGAAATCAAGGATTTGAGATCAGAGGGGGATGAGATTGGAGTAAAAGCAGGCCAGAGGCAAGAGGGTTAAAGCAAAGGGCTGGAGGTGAGGCTTAAGACAGGTTCTTAGGACCATAATGGAAGTCTATGCTTGCCTTTCTGGGTATAGGTTCATAATGGGTGGATAAGTAAGCCTGGCTTAAAGCAGAAAACAGTGTTAACATTGGCATTTGATTTTTAAGATGTTGGGTATATAATACTTTGTATTTGTGTTTCCAAGTAAGAAAAGTGAGACCAAGAGAGTTTGACTGTAGTTAGTCACACTACATGCGAGTGACAGAGTGGTGGGTTGAACTTACAGGAATGACCAAGGAAGAGATAAACCCATCAGCATTATTTGTGGAAATAGAACAGAATTAGGCAGAACCTAGGTATACCACTCCCAGTTGTCTGGTTGACAAGCTATCAGGTTAACACAGATGTGCAAGGAAAAAACTCATCTGCAATCACAAATGTGTGTGAAAATAACTTTATTATTTTTTTATAAGTAATAGTTTTAAAATTTTTATGACAATCTCCTGCCCCATGGCAAAACATCCTAGTCAATTTGGGGGAACTACCTATTTCTTTTAGAGTTGTTTTAAGTTCCAGGTGGTACAACAGTACCTGGGCCAGGGGAAGGGTGGACATAGGACTCTAATGTGAGCCTCTGTTTTCACAATGTCATCTGCTGAGTTATCCTCAGTTCAGACTTTCTCCAGAGTAAGTTCCTTGATTTTTGCTGAGCTGTCTCTTATTCCCAGGCACAAGGTTCCTATAGCTCCCAACAACACCCTCAGAGGTCATGGTCTCATTTGCTAACATACTGCAGCATCACAAAGCTTGGTGTTGGAGTTGGTGGAGATCTCTGGCCTCTGGTGCAAAAGAATTATTCTCTTGTTGGAAAGCTCATTCCTGCTCCTTTAATTATTTCCACAAGTCTTGGTCTCCAGTCTATCTCTACTCTAATAGGATAATTGACACTTCCTCAATCTCATGTGAAATGTAGGCAAATGCAATGCAGCAGATCAAGATCCCTCTAGCCCCAAATCCCCACTACATGGACATTTTGAAGCTACCCTGATTGGTTCCCCTGATAAAGCCAAAAAGACTACATAGGCAAAATGCAGAATGTAGATTTTCCCTGAGGTATCCTGCTCAGTGTTCATCTAGCTGCTTTGATTTTCCTTATTGCCTAGACAGGATTGCCAAGTATCTAAATGACAGGGTATGATTCTGGCTCCTTCATCATGAATTACAGCTATGGCCAGGTCAGCCTGAAATGAAGAGAAGTCAATTGCTGGAGGCTGACCTCATCTCTGGCTGATACCCTTTTATATAATATGTATAACCTTGCACATTTTAAGAATATTTGATGAATGCTAATAGAATATTCACCTATTAAAGATACTTTTCTTTTTATTACAATAATTACGTGAATATTTTTACAAATGATAGATTAATAATAATTTTTCTCTAATTTGCACTATTTTTTTGTCTGTATCCTCATGTTGTATTACAATGCAGTGATGTGAGGAATAAATATTATAAAATTTCTTCCATGAGACTGTGAGTCATTTAAGATAATTGTGTTGTTATAAAAGTTAACTTATTCCAGAGATAATTCTATTACACAGGCAAGTGGAGCCTATGTGGGCTGTTTGTTGTCTTTCTCTTCATCCACAAATAGGGAGGCTGTGGGTACAATGAAAATGGAATTGAATCAGATAGATTGGGTTTTTCTGGCTCACTAGTAATAAATGTCCCCTTAAGTTGGTCACTTAAATTTTCTGAGTCTGGTTTTCTTCCTCTGTAAAATGGGTCAAAATTCTTTGTGAGAAATGTACCTTATGTGAACACCTGTTCCAATGTACTCCATTGAACCTTCTACAGTTACTTAACAGTGATTTACAGATATGTTTAGTAAAAACTGAGAACACAGTAATAAGATCAAAGACGTTATTAAAGAAGATGTTACTGAAGAGGTTATTTTTATTCCTTTAGCTGAGGCTAGATTTGCATCAGGAAGAATGCAGGCGTGAAAAGATCTAGACTCCAATCTTGTCTCTGTTATGTCTTAGCTACTGGCAAAATAATTTCTCTGAGTCCCAATTATATAAAAATGAACAAAAAATGGCCTGTGCATGACTGAAGAAAATTTTGAGACTGTTTGTCTTCAATGCTATCCTACTCCTTTCTCTTCCAGTATAATAGCTACTTCTCCCTTTTTTTCTTACCTCAGGTTTTAGGTTGTCTTTATTCTTTATCCATATCTTAAACTTGGTGAAACATATACAGTAAAGTCAGCATTCACCAAACACTCCATTCTATCCTCTAAGTTTCCTAGCCTTCCTTGGAGTTTAGGACCAGATAACATGACTAGGGCTGACCAATGAAATATGAAGTGACACATGTGACTCCTGGGTCAAGGCAGTGTGCTTCCTTTGTGGCGTTCTTCTCATGTTCTCTTGTGCTGAGACGGAGAGAGCCTGAATCTCTGAGGCACAGGGTATATAAGAACCCATGCCCCTGCATTAGACTTTGTGTGATGAAGAAATAAACTTTTGTCATGCTAACACACCAAAATTTCAGGGGTCATCAGTTACAGCGCCTTGTATGAATAATTCCAGCAGAGAACAAGGTATTCACTTGCACTTTTATAATTATGTGTTTACTTTCCTTTTGCAATGTATACCGTAGATTAGTTTTGCCTTTTTTAGAATTTCATATAAATGAATCATATAGCACGAATCTTTTGTGTCTGGTTTCTTTTGCTTAGCATAATGTTAATGAAATTCACCAAGGTTTTTTCATGTTTAATCCTTTTGATTGCTAAGTATTATCTCACTGTATGGATATGTCAGGTTTTATTTATCCCACTTGCCTATAATTGTACATTTGGGTTGTTTCTAGTTTGGGGCTCTTACAAAATAATCATTTGAAAAATTTGAGTTCATGCGTGTATAAATATATTTTTTATTTCTTTGAGTAAATACCAAGGAGTGAAATAGCTAGGTAGCTTGTTAAGTGTATGTTTTACTTTATAAGAGATACCGAATTGTTTTCTAGAGTAGCCATATCATTTTTCTATTCTCACCAGCAACTGAGTGTCTGTTGCTGTGCATCCTCTTCAGATCTTGGTACTTTTTTTTAAATTTACTTTTTATTTTTTAAATTTAAGTCTTCTAATTGCTATGTTGTGGTATCTTCTTCTGGTTTAATTTGTGTTTCCTTTATGACTAATGATGTTGAGCATCTTTTCACATGCTTATCTGCCATCTGTCTTTTTGTTGGTGAACTGTCTGTTCAAATATTTTACCCACTAAAAAAATATCCGATTGTTTGTTTCCTTGATGAATTGAAAAAAAATTTTTATATTCTCAATAGAAATTCTTAATCAGACATGATTTGTAAATACTTTCTTCTGGTCTATGGTTCATCTTCATTTTCTTAACAGCCTTTGGAAGATCAAAAACTTTTAGTATTAATGAAATTCAATTTACTACTTCTAACTTTTTTTGTGTGTGTACTTTCTTCTACAAGTCTTACAGTTTTGCTGATATATTTTAAAGTAATTTTCATTTATGGTGTGAAGTATATTGATTTTTGCATATATCAGTAGGTAACTGATGGTTCCAGCACCAGTTCTGAAAATGTTGTCATTTTCCCATTGCATTACCGTGATACTTTTAAAACTGATTTATTGGTTTGGATTTATTTCTGGATTCTCTACTCTATTCCATTGATCTATATGTTTATATTTATGCCAATACCACATTTACTTGCTTACTGAAGTATTTCTTAAGCTAACAGAAGTTCTTCAATTTCATCCTCATACCCCCATCCTAAAGATATTTAAGCTATTCTAAGTCTTTTGGATTTCCATATAAATTGTAGAATGAGATTGTTACATTTTACCAAAAAAAAAAAAAAACCTGTAAGGATTTTGATTGGAAATACATTGAACCTATACAACGATATAGAAATAAATGACCTGTTAATAACATTGAGCTTCCAAAACATGAACACAGTATGCCTCCCCATTTATTTGGTTATTATCTAATGTCTTATAGCAATGCTTTGTAATTTTTCAGTATACACATCTTGTACATATTTTTAAAAACATTTCTTAAGTGGTTCATATTTTCCAATGTCATCAGTAACAGTATGGTCTCTTTGTTTCAATTTTTCTTTTTTAATATATGGAAATACAGTTGATTTTTATATTGACCTTGCATTGTATGAACTTGCTAAGTCCACTTTAACAACTTTTAGAAGATTTTTGGTTAGAGTCTTCAGAATTTTCTCCATAGTCAATCAAGTCATCTACAAATACTGAAAAGAAAAAGTTTTAATAATGGAATTTCAGATATAGAAGAAGTCCCAAGGGAGACATGGGGAAGGTGCCTTACTGGCATGATTTGTGGAAGTAGATACTAAATTAATCTGTGCATGAAGCTAATTTCAGACCTTGTGGGGGAAAAAAACCCTCTAAAAACTTAAGTCATTTCCTTCCACAGATTTGTGTCCTAAATATAAATTGTAGTGCTTCTCTGGACTTATTCTTAAGGTTAATTAGCATAATTGTGCTAAAGGTTAAATTAAATACAGCTGTTTAATGACTTCTCATGGGGAATAAAAAAATTAGGATTTGAATTAAACTTTTAAGCAAAGTGGCTACAATAATTTTTTGAAGAGGTACAGGAAAATCATAGTGCTATATTCATTCTTACAAGTCAATCAGATTAAGTCTAAATAATTATAATTAATAAGGAGCAGGTATGCAAATATTATTATCAATCACATTTGCCTCTTTCAATGTTACATAAAAATAACTTCATGGTTAAATTTTATTGAAAAAGATTCACCATATTTTATATATTTAATTTCTAATATCATCCAGCTCTCCTATTCTTGCCAGCCCTGGCCATTTCATTGTGTCTGTGGTGAACTTATATTCTACTGAAGGAATATCTTCCAGAAGAATATGCTTATCTGGATAAAAGCCATTGTGTATTAAAGCCCATAAGTCTTTCAAAATTTCAGAATTTCTTTTGAGAGAGAGAGAAAGGAAGGGAGGGAAAAAGAGAGGGAGAGAAATATTGATGTTTGAGAGAAACATCCATGGATTGGTTGCCTTTCACATACCCACAACTGGGGATCTAGCCAGCTATCTTTCCTTGGGGGATAATGCCCAATCCACTGAGCCACACCAGTCAGGACTGTAGAACCAAATTTTTAATCAAAGAATACAGAGGCTTGTCCAGAAACTATCCAGCTATGTAATGTGAAAAAATAGAGACATTTATTGAAGAAGATAGAAGAAACATTATACATAGGATAGTGATGCCTAATCACCTTCAAAGTAGAGATCTCAGGACCTCACACAGTTCTCCCAACTGCCATCAGCTACTCTGTCATATTTTCCTTAATCTCACCGATAGTCTGAAATCTCTTTCCTTTCCAAGGTGATTTTAGTTTGTGGAAAAGCCAGAAGTCTCAGAGTGCCAAATGTGGGCTGTAGCGGCACTGGGTCATCTTGGTGATTTGATGTTCTGCAAAAATAACTCTGCATGAGACATGACACTGAACAGGCATGCTGTCATGATGAAGCTGCCAATCACCAGTAGCCCACAGCTGCAGCTTTCTGAATCAGTCAAATAGTTTCTGTGGAGCAATGTTCAAGCTTGACACAAAATTTGATGCAGATTCATTGCTCTCCTTGCTCAGTCATTTTGAATGTGATGGTCACACAGTACACATGCTCACTGAATGGTGTCTACCACCCACACTGACTAGTACAGTGAAGTATTCATTGTTCACACATGAGCATTCCAGTCCACTCTCCTTGGCTACCAGGTTACATCCATGTTGTGCAGACCATTCTTGTTATAGTAAAACTGGCTGGATTTTTTCTAGACAGAAATGTTTTTATGTCAATGTTTTTTATGGGTTGTTCATTTTATTTTTTCTTTTTTACTCAATGTTTTTATACTCAATGTTTTTATGGGTTGTTCATTTTATTTTTTCTTTTTTAAGTATATGTTATTGATTATGCTATTACAGTTGTCCTACTTTTTTCTCCCCTTTATTCACCTCCACCCTCTATCCCTTCTCCCCTCCTCCCAACAACATTCCCCCCACTTAGTTCATGTCCATGGGTCATACATATAAGTTCTTTGGTTTCTCCATTTCCTAAACTATTCTTAACCTCCCCCTGTCTATTTTGTACCTACCATTTATGCTTCTTTTTCCTTCTACCTTCCCCCTTATCTTCCCCTTCTCATTCCCCACTGATAATCCTCCACAGTGATTCTGTGATTCTGTTCCTGTTCTAGTTGATTGCTTAGTTTGTTTTTGTTTTTAGGGTCAGTTGTTGATATTTGTGTTTGTTGTCATTTTACTGTTCATAGTTTTGAACTTCTTTTTCTTAGATAAGTCCCTTTAGCATTTTATGTAATAAGGGCTTGGTGATAATGAACTCCTTTAACTCTACCTTATCTGAGAAGCACTTTATCTGCCCTTCCATTCCAAATGATAACTTTGCTGGATAGAGTAATCTTGGATGTAGGTCCTTGTCTTTCCTGACTTTGAATACTTCTTTCCAGCTCCTTCTTGCCTGCAAGATTTGTTTTGAGAAATCAGCTGATAGTCTTCTGGGAACTCATTTGTAGGTAACTCTCTCCTCTTCTCTTACTGTTTTTAAGATTCTCTCCTTATCTTTAATCTTGGGTAATGTAATTATGATGTGCTTTGGTGTGTTCCTTCTTGGTTCCAACTTGTTTGGGACTCTCTGAGCTTCCTGGACTTCCTGGAAGTCTATTTATTTTGCCAGACTGAGGAAGTTCTCCTGCATTGTTTTTTCAAATAAGTTTTCACTTCCTTGCTTTTCCTCTCCTCCATCTGGCACCCTTATGATTTGGATGTTGGAATGTTTAAAGTTGTCCTGGAGGTTCCTAAGCCTCTCCTCATTTTTTTTTTTTAATTCCTTTTTCTGTATTCTGTTCTGGTTGAACATTTATTGCTTCCTTGTGCTCCAAATTGTTGATCTGAGTCTTGGTTTCCTTCCCTTCACTGTTGGTTGCCTGTATATTTTTCTTTATTTCACTTTTCATAGCCTTCACATTTTCCTTTATTTTGCAATCATATTCAACCATTTCTGTGAGCACCCTGATTACCAGTGTTTTGAACTGTTCATCTGATAAATTGGCTATCTCTTCATCATTTAGTTGTATTTTTTTTCTGGAGTTTTGATCTGTTCTTTCATTTGGGCCATATTTATTTGACTCAAAGCTCCTGTTATGTTGTAAGGGGCAGAGCCTTAGGTATTCACCAGGGTGGGGCAACCCATGTTGCTGCGTTGTGGCGCTGTATTTGGGGGAGAGGTGCAAGAGGGAATTATGCCACTTGGTTGGCTCTCGCCCTGCTTTCAGTCACTACCCTTGCTACCTACAAGCAAATTGGGCCCTTCTGGTGCTGATTTCCAGGTGGGTGGGTTTGTGTACATTCTGGGACTCTGTGAGTCTTGCCAATGAACTTTCCTGTGAGGCTCGGAGTTTCCCCCACTGCTGCAACCCCCACAGATTTTTACAGCCAGAGGTTTTGAAGCTTTCTTTTCCTACACTGGAACCCTGGATTGTGTGATCTGTCTTGCTCACCAGTTGTTCCTCCCAGTTTATCTGCACAGAATATGGGACTTCCCAGTCTGCCAGCTGCTGTTTTGCTGCACATCCTCTCTGCCCCAGCTGCCCATTTCTACCGCTCCTACTGGTCTGGATGAATGTTTCTTCTTTAACTCCTCAGTTGTCAGATTTCCACACAGCTCAATTTTCTGGCAGTTCTGGGTTGTTGTTTTTTTTTTTTAAATTTGTTGCCCTTTTTTTGGTTGTGTGAGGAGGCAAAGTATATCTACCTACACCTCATCTTAGCCGGAAGTTGGATTGTTTATTTTAAAATAATGTTAATTTTATATTACATTAATGCTGGATTCTCTGAAATGCACACAGAGCTTTAAAATGTGCATTACTTTTTTGTGATCTTTAATACCTTTATTAAGAAATGTCAAAAGTTAATTACAGTTTCATATACAGTTTTACAAAGTTCAAGTGAAGCAGAGTGAGTGTGGGGAGCCATCAGCATCCATGTTTGAACACTAGGGTACTAGGCCAAAGAGATCACCCTCTAACTCCTGTTTGTGAGAATAGTGGTCCACAATCATGCTTTCGCCTGTTTCTACTAACTAGGTCACAGCACAAGATCTTAGATTACTTGCAAGAGTTTTAATATATAATAAAAATTTGTTAAATAGTTCTTTTGTCATCATCCTTCCCTCAAAAATCTGAGGTGTTTATAAGAACCACATTTAATTGCATTCATTGCTGTTTGTATTATATTTTCACAAAACCTGCTTTGAGAGCTGCAAAACATTGCAAATTACAGGTTACTGGAATACACTTGGGAGAGTAACAGACATTACTATTTTTTATTTAATGTTTAACAAAAAAGGGGAATCACTCAACTTAAAAACAAAACATCACAGTCATTTAGTGGAACTGTTACGTTCTGCTAAATAATAGTTAATTTTTAAATAATATTAATCTTACATTCTATTGATGCTGGCTTCTCTGAAATGCATTAGAACTTTAAAATGTGCTTTACTTTTTAAAATGGTCATTTTTATTCTCCCCAAATATTGATTTACTCAAAAGAGATTTTTTCCCCTCTAAGACCACATTCCAGTCTAAATGTAAATTGAAACACACTCAGATTAAATTAAAATAACTGTGAATTATGGGACAGTTTCTTCACATGAAGTCTTTTCTTACTTAACCTTTCCACATGAAAGAGAGAATCTGTATTTGGTGTCTATTGGACCTATTTGACATTCCAGAGATGTCAGAATCCTGAAGAATACATCTTAGCTAGTCTGGGTAATGCTTTTGTTGCATAAAAGAAGTAAGCTGGAGAGGGATTTGTGATTTTTCAATTCTAGAAATAGTATGATGAAAAAACTAATGATCCCACACAGAGTTCAGTGTTTGTGCAATGTTTATTCAGCCAAACAGAGAGCCATTTTTCTCTGTTATTAATCCTCAGCTTTTCTTAGACTTTGGCATAAAGCATTTGTAGAAAGCAATGTTTCAGTAGCATGTTACATTTCATTAAATAAGTGTGGGCATATGAGTGAATCACACAACTCATTTTGAAGTCAAGTAATTTCCTAACTGAAGATTTTAATTCTTTAATTTGTATTTATTTTCATGCTGTAGAAAATGATATTTTTTTCTCCTTTCCCTTTTACCTTGCATATTGGTAAGCAATAATTTAATGTAAAATCCAAAAATCTTTTCATGGGATCATTTTAAATATCTCAAAATGAAACTTTTTTTGTGTGTGTGAATGGCACACATTAAGCATTCCCTTAGCTTTCTTAAATTTGTCTTTATTTTTTTTTTCCCAAGTCATTACAAACATGCCTTATGAAAACTTTTGGAATGGCTTGATTCACTAAGAATTTAAATTCCATTGCATGTTTTCCCTCAAATCTCTTATCTTTTAGTCTTTGCATTTTCCCAGTGAATAGGCCAGTTCTGATGGGATTACCATTTTAGCTTCCCAGAATCACTTATGAATCCTTTTGTGAAGAATTCTGGAATCAGTTTTGTTAAATCCTAAATATGGTGGCACTTTGGAATCTTAATGGAGTTCAACCAAATTGCAAATCTTTTATATATTTTTTAATCCTTACCCGAGGATATATTTCTTTGTTGTAGAGAGAGGGAGAGAGGAAAAAATATTGATGTGAGAGAGAAACATCAGTCAGTTGCCTCCCTCACACACTACAACCAATATCAAACCCACAACCTAGATATGTGCTCTGACAGGGAATCGCACGTGCAACCCTTTGGCGTACAGGATGATTCTCCAACCAACTGAGCCACATTGGCTGGGTCCAAATTGCAAATCTTATGAAACAATTACAGCAACAACATAATGAGTGTTTATTGAACAATTACTGTCTATAGGCACTGCAGAAAGTGCCTTCCTTAATTCGTCTGACTTAATTGTCTCTTTTCCATGAAGCAGTCTCATTGTGTCTGTTGTAAAGTGGGGAAATGAAGGAATACAGAAATTAAGTGGCTTCTCCAGGTTATACAAGTAAGAAATAGAAATGTGACATGAACTCAGGTTTGTGTGGTTCCAATGCATCCCGAAAATCCATCTCACCAGTACGGCTACCAGCTCTGTTGGGAGCATAAATTTTTGCAAGGGCTGGACTTCTCCTGAAATTACTCAGAATGAGACCAGGTCTTGTGTTTTTTGGTTTTATATTCCTCTGGTAACTTGTTGGCAAACCCTCATTTCCCTCCAAAACTTTGAAACCTTATTCTAGATCTTTTGCACAAGTCTTTTTGTAAATAAAAAATGCAATAGAAACAGAGAGGTATTAGCCTCAAGCCAGCATGAAATCTGGCCTATGTTAGTCAGCCAAGCCATGCTGACAGCCCCAGAGGGGCTTGCTTGGGCAGGGTAGCAGTGTGAGAAGGATTTTGGAACTGCACTGGGCTCTCCCAGCCAAGCCCCACCTTGATGCCTGAAAATACTCTGCTTTGATTGTGCCTGCATCTCATTAGTGAACAGAGATCAACTTTCCAACACTTTGTCTTCAACAGACTGGAATAGTTGTGGTTAAAGATGTAGAAATTTTATTTAAAATGATGAAAATCTATAGTAGTGTGATCCCAGTCTTGTTTTCTCATTCCCCTCTCTTTTTCCTATCCCCAAATTTATAACCATGATTGCTCTTTTGTCTCAGAATGAGCAAACCGTTTTGTGCCCTGATTTTAATGAACTGCGTTTGATTTCATAAATAATGATTTCCATGTATCAAAAGGTATGACAAGAGGCTGCCTCAGTGGTCTCCTCTTTCTAAAGCTGGCATAGAACTGAAGGCTCAACTCAGCGCTGAAGGATGCTAGAGGTATTTTCTTCTACCCATAGTTATCAGCACTTGTATTTACAAAGCATTCTTCTTCTTCTTATTATTATTATTTACTTTTTGGTAGGGGAATGCTATGTGGTAGTTAAATTTTACCTGCTGAATGTTTTCACTCACAACTTTTAAGTATTCCAACTGCATAAATTTTTCCTTCTCTCCCTATTGTATTGATTTCTTAAGCAACAAATTTGAGTTTAGTGGGAATGGTTGAGGAAGAGGATCTTCTGATTAAGCTAATATTCTGATTAATTTAGATTTAATGTAAAAGTCTTTTCAGTTAAGTTTTGGAACAGTCATTTAAAAAATGATTTCTAAACATAGCTTATGGAATATAATGTGATTATTGATGGCTGAGGTGCACTCAAGGGTCTGAATTGATTTTCTGAATGCAGTTCCTGGAAAGAACTTTGCAAATTGACAGCCGATGGACCCTCCACTCATCCTTGCCAATTCTTTTCCTACTTGGGTTCAAATTCCAGATTCTTTAGGTAGTATTTCATCTTGGGCAAATTCTTTATTTTCTCTAAGCTTCAGTTTTATCACTTGTGAAAAAATAATAACTACCTCAAAGAGATGTTGTGAAGATTAAATAAGTCAATTCACATTGTCTTAGCACAATGTCTGGCAGAAGGCAAGTGCTGAGTAAGCCTCAGCCATCATTAATACACTTCTCTAACTTTTCATGTTTGCTGACCTCAACACATACTTTGAAAATTGCTTTCCTTTCAGTAAATACCACATGAATAAAATTGTCTCCTTGCCATTTACCTCTTACTTTGGAAAAACAAGTTTGGTTGTAGTGCAAGAAATATTACTGTAGCCAACTGGCTCTGGATTTCAGGCACTTAAAATGTTTTTTTGCAATTTAACAGATGTAATATTTATTTGATAGGGAGTAAAAATAACTTGGTTAGGTTTGATGAATGCATATGTAAACATAAGGGAGGCTGGTTGGCTGACTTAAGAGTGTCAATTTCAAATTCTTATTTTGGATTTTTTGGATTCACAAAAATCCTTAATAATCTGCATTTTTACTTTAATGATTTCCACAGTGAAGTGGCTCATGACCTAAGTTTGCACCTAATTCAACTGTCTGCTGTTTCCCTCTCCTTTCCTTCTTTCCTCTCTTCCTTGCCTTAGATGGGCATGACAAAGTGAAATATGAAAAGGCTTATTTGTTCACTTTCTGGTTCCTCTCTTTGGCCGTCCTCTCCATAGTGGAAGGTCAATGTACAAAGGTCACCTGCCAGGGCTCCTACAATAAACACTCTGACCTCACTGCCAAATCACTTTTCCAGAGAGGGCCACCAGATCATGTGTCACTATTATGAACTTTTGGTCTGACCAATCTGATGTTGCATATCACCTCCTTCTTACTTAAAATGTGTGCTCTTTAAAAGCAAACACTACAGAGGAGGGTGGGGTGGGATGGGTGGAGGAGGGGAAAGGGGGAAAAATTAAGACAACTGTAATAGAATAAACATGATTTAAAAATAAAAAAATTTTAAACAAAGCAAACACTATAGATGGATAGAAGTATGTTTCCAGCCTGATTTCAAGAACTTTTCTTAAAAATGAACCAATACTTAAAATACAGTACAATAGCAGGAACCTACCATTTACTGGTTAGCCGCCTGTTAACATACGGTAGGTAGCATGTGTTTAGCTATATTAAATAATGCACTAACACAAGGTTACAATTCATGAACCATTCCTTGTAATGAACTCATTTTGGAAGTGTGTTGAGTGGAATGAGTCTGCAATTTGATCAAGAAGTTGATTCACACAAACATTACATTTATGTTTTGCCCCCTTAAAAGCTAGTTTTTATTGCTTTAAAATGTGTTTTAATTTCATTAAGTACAAAAGGGAATATTACTTACAACTTTGGCCTCACTAAAATAAATAAATGTGTTTTACATTTAACTTTTAAAACATTTTAATGTTTATTCCTTCACATTTTAATGAATAGTTTAAAATACTCTTTCATCCTTTAACCTCCAAAGAAAATTCATTAATAATAAAACAAAAACAAATCACATTCTCCTCTCTAAAAAAACTCAAAATAGATATTAAAGCATTTTGTAGTTGCTAATTATGTAGATCTCATAATTTACTTTTCATTTATATTTATGAAGAAAGACATTTGCACTTATTTCTTAAATGAGTGGAGTTATCATTTGACAACTGGTGTTTATGTGTATTGTTTTCATATTTCTAATCATTATTTTGTTCAATGCCTAATTATCCTTATGCAGGCTAAATATACGTACTTCACATTTGCAAGTTATGCCATTTTAAAAGAAATATTTACACAAAATATAATAATTTTTGGCTTTGAGATTACAAGTATTTATTCATATTTTAAAAATGTATACTCTTTTTAAGTTTATTGATTTTTCTGAGTAATATTTAAGTGATTGCTTAAATTTATAACTAATGAAATTAATTAAAATTCTTCAGTAGTTACTTTCCTCAAAAAAGATCTAACTCCGCTTTGGAAATTACAACAAAAAAGCTGTATATTTATTTTATGTTTAAAGGAAAAGTTGAGAACTCACAATATATTTGATTTTACAAATCAGAAAAACATATTTTCATAATCCTTCCAGTTCTGATAGATCCATGAAATGTTACTGATGTTTTTATACATAACTGGCCATTCTGATACTCTAGGAGCCTGTGGCCTATGGGAATGTTATGTACATGTGAGGGAAATAATATGTAATTTACCAAAGGATCAGCATTTATTTCCAGTGGTAGGCAGGCTTATCATTATTTTACAAGATGAAACACCTTATACATTTGCTTATGGCTAGTGCTGGCTGATTAAATATTATAAATAGCTGTAAAAATAGTATTTTTTTCTAGCTTGAATTCACCAGTGCAGTGAATAAAAAACTGGGAAAACAAAACCTTGAAATGACAGAACCATACACTTATAGCACATGGGGAAAAACACCAGAAACGGGACTTTCAGGCATGTTGTAGTTACGCAGAGCTCACAAAAGTAGTGCTCTGTCCTACTTTTACAGACCTGCGCAGAAGGATATAAAATAATTTATCCTCTTTAGTTACATTGATTAAAATTAGAATGCTAATAAGACTAATAATCATATCTGTCTTGCCTATGCCCATTTTGATTTCAGTGTGGAAGGAACTTGGTACAAAACCATCCCTGGCTCATGTAAGGAGTAGCAAACTCAGGCCTGGCTTGCTAATAACACTCTTTTTCCACCTGGTTGCCCAGCCTGGGTAAAGTACAGCATCTTCCCACAGACTAGTTTTGAGGAGTGAAAATCTGTCACTTTCTTACATCTTCTAGTTTTTCTTCACTCCCAACAATATCTCCAGTGGCCGGCCATCTTTCATGGGGATGCCACATTAAGATGGGGAACGTTATCCAGTCTGCTAAGTTTACTTAATAGCTCTCTCACATCAGTCCCCTGCCCCCGCCTCCCCCTCCCCCTTCCCTCAGTACACTGATGTCAAATTTGAGCCCTGGTAATGATCAGGTTTGAGAGTAGGTATTGAATATTTTAATCTATAATTGCAAAAATTGGGAATGTGAAGGGACTTCACTAACGCTTCTGAGTAGCTTACTTTTAAGTGCAAATAACCCTGAAAGGGAAGGACACAGTGAGTTGTTATAGGTCATCTTTTCCTTACCTGAAAAGGTATTTATTTGACTCTTCTGTGGCTGACTGATTTAGGTGGAGTTTCTGAGATAGACTGTCAGATAATTTGAAACACAACTGGGGGTACTTACTGGGTGGGGATGATCTGTCTTGAGGGGGTCCTAAGGTAGGTAACATGAGGGTCTGAAGAAATTTGAGGAAGGGATCAATTTAGGCAAATGATAATGGCTGGGTTGGCCAGCATTTGTATAGTGCTGACCACGTGCCAGTCATTGTCCTAAGGCTCTTTATATACACTGACACATGTAACTCTGGCACACACCTTATGAAGTAGATTCTACTATTATCCCCCTTCTACAGGTGATGAAACTAAGGTGAAAAGAAGTTAAATAACGCAAAGGTCACAGTAAATGACAGTCGCCTGACTCTAGAGCTTAAGCAGCACTGTCTATTGACCTGGTTCTGTGCAGAGAACAGTGAAGACCTGGTATGAAAATTTATGTGGGGAAAAGAGCCCAGAAAAAGGGTATAGGAGCCCCACCAGCTAAATCACAAATTTCAATTTGGCTTCAGGTCAGTTTTTACAATCATTTCAGAGAAGGAGTTAGTCTTGATCCCATGACCTCCCCCAGAAGTAGGAATCTGTATTTTATTTCAGCTCTGCTAAGACATGACATGTTAGATAAGTTTCTCTTTTCACTGTATCTCAGATTGATTACAAATAAACAAATTGGTTCTATTAAAAAAATAGATGAACATAATTACTTTAAATGTGATGTAATCATTGTATATGATGATATATATCATTGGTTTTGATAAATTCTTTTTGTTTAATATTTGGAAACAAACAAAAATGTTATGTAGTCCAAATAAAGCTGCTCTTTAAAAAAGCTTATGGAGAAAGCAATTTAAAAATTCTTTAAAAACAGGTAAACTTTTAAGTAATCATTTAAATTTTTATTTCATTATAGATCTTATCTTCAAGGCAAGATGAAAAGTTGGTGAAATTGTCTAAATAATTCTTAGGATCGATTATTTGTGTCCATATGGCCTGATAAATAAGAACAAGAATGGTTAGTCTGCCCTAACATGTATGTGGGTTTCTTTGATTCATTGACTGATTGATTGACTGCTTTTTGGTCTTTATTCCACTTTTCTCCTAAATCCTCAGGAAAATTTGCCATGAGCGTATAAGCCAAATGTGGTTTTTAAAAATTTGCTTTTCTTTTTAAATGGAAAGACATTTGGTGAATTCTCTGTTCTAAAAATGGCAATTTAGGCTGGAACATTCTGGGATTGATTTTAGGATCATGCTTCAGTTCTAAATTTCACTTTGCCAAGAGATATTGGTCACACTCCACCAGCCTGTGTTGTGCTTTGGAACGTGGAACTTCTCATCATTGAAAGTCATTACCATATATTGCTCTGGGAAATAACTGTGTAGCTGTCAGTAGTTTCCAGGAAAGCCATTCTACTCTCTTTCCTGTTCTGAATTAACAAACAGGTCTGTTATTACTCAGGCTCCTGAATCAATGTCTCTATGATGAGCTCCAGCCTGGGGAGGAGGGAAAGTGGGGAATAGGTTGGGCCCCTCAGAGTGGATACTTTAAAGTCATGTGACAAGCATCAGCCAAGTCATCTCAACTATTTCTTTCATCTTAAAATTTAAGGTAGCATGCATTGTTTTGGAACAGTCAGACTTTCTATGCAACCGGAAAGTTGTTTTCAGCCTAATATCCCTTGAAGGGACTGGTCTTCTGGGTGATGGCATGTAGGCACATGACCAAGTTAATAGTAGCAGGGTGATTGCAGGAAGCCAGCGTCAGCCCCTTCAGATGAGTAAAGATCTAATCAAGTGTCCTATCAGCAAGGTAAAGTTAAAGAGCATTTGGAAAGAACCACCAATGCCAAGGTTTTTTTGCATGAAATATAGCACAAGTTCAGGTTTCTAAACTCTTCATACCCCTGACCTTTGGCTCTTTTATGTCTCTATTTTTCTAGCCTGACAGACCACATGCCAATGTGCAACCCAGAATCCCTCACCCCTGTGATTTATGGCTTACAGCTGCTTCAGGGTCTCAGACGTGGCAGCTGCTTTTCAGATGTCTTCACACTGGAGGGAGAGTGTTAATGTGAACTTGAGTGGCTGCAGGAGAGAAGAAGGAAAGTTGATGAAAAAATCATCTGAATTCAGCCCCAAAGCTTTCCATTGATCTTTGCCTTCAGGGCCAAGCAAAATGTTTGGTTTATTTCATAAGCTAATTAGGTGTGTGAAAGGCTACTTGGCATCTGCTATTGACTGAACCCAACAACATTGATCACCAGGTTGGGTAATCAATAAGGGATCAATAGCAAGCATGTGATTGGATTAGCCATTTGATCAATGCTGTGTGCTAATATATTAACAAGCAAATTACTGAGCAGCCTTAAGAGCAGAATGCTGACCCTGATTGCATTACAAACTAGTGCGATCTAATGACCCGCCAAGTGCAAGGGGTCACTTACACAAATCAGGACATGCAAGTATTTTTTCCTTGAAGATTTTTCCCCTCCCAAAGAAAATGCTTTCTTAAGTGAGATTCAAATTAAATTACAATTAGCAAGCAGTTGCACTGGGACACCTAATTTCCAAGCAGATATCATCCATCAGGAGGAGAGCTTGGGAAGCCCAGATAAAATAACCTGAAGAACTTTTAAGAAAACCCAGGTAAATATCAAAAAGAGTAATCACAAAGAAAACCAGACTAGTCACTAATATTTTTCACTAAAACGTTGGTAAATAGAGTCCCAGTTTGGGTATACAGAACTCTTTCAGGATAGAATTTAACAGTGCTTGATCTTCATCAAAATCATGTATGTCTTCCCAGCTCCCATTCTTGTTTTAAGGCAACCTCTTATATTAACTATTTCAATCCCAAAATAGGTAAAGAATGAGATACATCTGTGTGTTTGTGCACCCACGCACAGAGTGACAGGTGGTTATGGAAAGGTGAATTTTCAAAAGAAAAAAGAGAAAATTACATGACATAAGGTGTGAAGGAGTGAAAAAAGTGTCTTCTACTTTTTAACTCTTCAGAACTTAATACTAGTACACGATTCTACAAGTGATTTTACAAGAGTCAAAAGCTGCAACACAGAGCTTGTCTCCTACTCTACCTTCCCTGCTATTAGGTGAACCATTTATTCAATTGACTGTGCTCTTTCTGATTCCCTTAGTGGAGACCAGGCAAGCCTTTGCTCACTTTCCCTCTTAATCCTTTTCCTTTTAAGAACGCTTTTTTTTCCCTTTGCCTCAGGGAAAGCTGAACCGATTAGTTTGAATTCTCCAGTGTTATTTGCAGATTGGAAAGGTCTCCCCAGGCCCAAGAGGCAGAGTGGCAGCCAGAGCAACAGTGAGGCAGGCGGGGCGGGCTCCCGTGGTGTGAAGCTGCCAGTCCAGGCAGGCAGCAGCTGACAAAACAGCCAGCCAGGCCCGCTGGAGCTGGGGAGCAGGAGGGGAGAGGCTGTCAATCAGCGTCACAGAAGTGCAGTCAGGGAATATAATACCTGATGGAGCCCTGTCAGTTCCAAGACTTTAAGGTGAACCATGTTTGGTCCCTCTGAGGCTGAAATACCTAGCACCTTGGGGTTGTGTGCCCAGTACACCAGGGGCTATAGGCAGAGCTTCCCACTTGACAAGCATTGGATGGCTTCAGTTTTTATGCCTTCATACTGCTGAACCCAAGTAGCTAATTTAATGCCACTGGGAACAGCTAATTATGGCTTTTTAATGAGAACTCTTTTTTTTTTTGTTTGAATCAAACTGCTGATATGCAATAATCACAATGATGACAGTCATCTCAGACCCATTCCTTCATGGTGTCACCTTGTGTGGAAAGCCCTGTTCTGTGTGTTTAAATAGTTTTTTGTGCCTCCTTAACAATAATGTACAGGGAACTAGCCGTATACAGTTAAAGAGCTTAACTTTCTTTAAATATGGCAGTACAAGAAACAAGGAAGTCATCACATTTATTTTTGATGGACTCTGACTTAACACTTTCCCACTTTGATAGAAATTTTGCAGATAAATGACAAACCTTTGGAATCTGACGAAGCCTATAGGACAGTGACATATAGTGTAATGGGATAATAGTCTACGCTACAAAATTAATTCTTTCAATCATCAATGATTACATTTATGGTAAAGAGGAACCTACTCTGAGAAAGACGTAAAAAGCCCATTTAATTAATCTCCACGTTCATCAAAAACCATAAACACCAGTTAAAGAACATTCTGCATCTCATGAGCTCCAGACAGGTGACTATAATGCTATAAACCTCTATTGCCATGTTGCTGGTTAACGTCTCTGACATTATTCTACTCTTCTCATTCTGTAGTGTTATTAATTTGAAGCTTAAAGTGATAGTAGCATAAGTATTTCTCCAGAAAGAACCAGCTGTGTGGCTCTGGATGATAATGATTATCATTTATGATAGAAACCATTGGAGGGCAAGCTTCTTGCTTGTTGCTGTGTCTGATTTTGTAATGTCCTGGTTTGCAGGGAGCACTAAGAAGGAAAAGTGAATGGTAACAGGCGAAAAAACACCCGTGAAAAATTCAGTAACTCACTCAAGATTTGTGGCCATTTCACTTGGGAAAGAAAACAAAATCTTAAGTGATTTGTCATTAAAATCTTTTACACCCTGAACATCACCTAAAGTATATGCACATTCTAATAAACAGTTTCTTTTTCAAAAAATATGTTTGGGTTCTAAGCTGTCTTACTTTACCTGCTTCTATATTAAGTTTAATGACAACTCATATTAAAGTTTCAATGTGATGTTTTCCATAAGTTTGAAAGTTATTGTGTTTCAGAATCTCACAGTTTTCTTTGGTTTTAGTTAACCCTTATAAAGCCTGATGCAGCCTTCATTACGTGGGGATGAAAGACATGTTCTTTTGCCTGCTTTCACCAAGAGAGGATTCACCTTCCCTGGAGTGGTTACATTCTTAAAAGCTCCAGAAGGCTGCCCTATGATTTCATCCTAGTAGATAGCATGAGGGCTATCCTGTGAAGGACTGATGATTAATCAAGATGAAAAGGCAGGGATGGGTGGTTAGCTAATGCATAAAGGCAGGACGGATATGATTTTCAAGAAGGGAAATGATTCTGATAAGAAAATGTTGCAAAACACTAGTTAGTAGTCTTCACACCCCTTACGATGACTATTTTTTTAAAAAGGCTAATCACTTCACACTCATTAGAATGACTACTAAAAACACACCAGAAAATGGCAAATGTTGGGAAGGATGTGGAGAAATTGGAAGGTTTCTACAATACTGGTGGGAAGGCGAAAGGGCACAGCCATTAGAAAAAAACAGTATAATAGACCCTCAAACAATTAGAAATAGAATTACCATATGATCCAGTAATTCTTCGTTTAGGTATATACCCCAAAGAATTGAAAGCAGGAGCTCAAACCGATATTTGTATATCCATGTTCATAGCAGCGTTATTCACAATGGCCAAAAGGTTTAAGCAGCCCAAGGTCATCAATGAGTGGATAAACAAAATGTGGTATATACACACAATGGGATGTTGTTTAGCCTTTAAAAGGGAGGAATTCTGACACACGCTACAACATGGATGAACCTTGAAGACATTATGCTAAATGAAATAAGCCAATCACAAAAGGACAAATGCTGTGTAATTTTACTTATCTGGTATCTAGAGTAGTCAGATTCATAGAGCCAGAAAGCAGAATGGTGATGCCGGGAGCTGGGAGCAGGGGAAAATGGGGCCTCACTGTTTAATGGGTACAAAGGTTCAGTTTGGATATATGGAAAAAGTTCCAAAATGAACAATGGTAATGGTTGTCCAACAGTGTGAATGTGCTTAATAGCGAAAACGGTAAATTTTATGTTATACGTAGTTTACCCCAATTAGAAAAATACTGGTGAGGGGGTAACCCACAGAGATATCTATGACCACATATCCCCTCCCTGACTTTTTGAGGAGAAGAAGGAAGCGGTTGCCTGCCAAAGTCCATGTTGTGTTTTTCCTCCTTCTTTTGGGGGCTCAGGCTAGAGGAAAATATTCTTCATTCCTGGGCTGCCCTTGGCTGCCTGGAAGTGAGGTTTGAGGGAAATTAGGAACAAGGACTTGAACTAGTCTTGCTGACTTCAGTGAGCTTTCCAGGGTAAGGTTTATCATTCACACCGCTGGACTCTCCCTATAGAAGCTGCCTCTGTTGCACCAGGGGACCACAATCGGAAGAATTGGAACTTTCATTTCTTAACCTTCATTCAGTGAATAGTTATGGAATACCTATGTACAGGTTCTATGATAGGCCCCACTTTGCTCAAGATAAAATCCCACATCTTCAGTAGTTGTGGTCATTCCAGCTCTTGCCCAATTACTGCCTGCACAGGCTGCCATGATAATGGTTGACATCTGTCTCAGGGGTTAGGGCTGCAACACCAACAGACCTGCGCCCTTCAAAGACATGTCATTGGTCAGTGAGTTCTAAGGTTTTTAATTTTTTTTAATTGCATTTATATTTTTTGCCTTGGCCTTACAGGGAAACAAAAGTTTCATGAGTTTATGACTATGATTGGAAGGTCATGATGAATACCACTTCTTCAGTGTATGTAGCACCTGCAGTTTATGCAGCAGTTTTATTTACTGTCTTAAAGCAACCATAGTGTACTCCACCATTTTGAGGTTTATTTTATTCGTCTATTTTATTATAAAAACTTTGGGTCTCATCTTTATACAATGGAGTTACTTGATTTTTATCTTCATTTTTAAAGTATGAAATATTTGATACATTCAAAAGGATAATATGTAATGGTATGTAAATTATGGAGCATAACAATGAAACAGATGTCTGTGAACTAACCATCCAAGTCAAGGAATGGAACAATACCAATACTGTTTGAACGACCTTCTTACTTCTGAATCCCATGTATCCACTCAAGGAAAACTACTAACCTAATCTTAAAAATCAGTTTCTTCCTTTTCCACTATATTTTAATATATCCCTAAGCAATGTATTATTTTTCTTTTGTTTTGAATACTTAAAATGTTACTGTGTTACATTGCTGAAACTTGCTTTTCTCACTTACGTTTCTGAATTCATCCTTTTGGACATGGGTAGCTATAGTTTCATTCATCTGACGGATTTGTAGTATTCTGTTGCATGAATACACTACAATGAGTTTATCCACTCTCCTGTTGGAAACCTAGGTTGTTTTCAGTATTTTTTTGTTTTGCTAATCTGAACATCGATGTTGTGAACAGCCTGTTCTTGCCTTCTTGGGCACTGTGCAAAAATTTTTCTAAGGAGCAGTGGGGAGAAGAAGTGCTGGATTATAGTCCATGTTAATGTCAGTTATTTATTTTTCTTCTTTTAAAGATGAAACAAGTGGATACTGACTTTTAATTCTTAACACACAAGCACCATCTCTAATCTGTTTTCCCAGTTTTTAGTTTAGTCTCTCTAATTTGCCTTTTCTCAACTATGGTCCTCCTTATGCCAAAGAAATGCCTTTCCCATCCTAGCATTTGAATATTTTTCTCATGAAAAAGCTCTGTCTCCCCATATTGTACATTTCCAGTTGATCTTCAAGCTTAAGTGAGGGTAATTCCTGTCCTCTACTTCCAACCCCCGAGTATCCCAAAGCTTGTCACTGAATGTTGCCAGGTGTTTTTTTTTTAATTAATGACAACCATTGAATACAATTTTAGTACTTATGCTGAATAATTAATATCTGTAAAAAGAAGTAATTATGAAATATACAAATATATTTAATGCAACCTAACAGTACTCTAGCCAAGATTTTAAAGCATCAGTGTTTCAATTAGGTTTTTCATTCATTTAATCAGTTTGTACTTATTAACTGCTCAACCTTGAATGAACACTGTGGTAACTACTGGGGACATAGCAATGAACAAAACAAGCATGATCTAGAAGACAGGTAATAACTAAATGTGATTCGCTTCATGAGAAAAGGAAGTGTGATATTACTTAAGACAATGTGAGAGGGGACCAACCAAATATGTAGGTACAGGGAGCGAGGGCCAAGGAGGCCTTCTTGAGAGAAAAGACACTCAGATAAGACCTGCAGGATGTGGGGTGATTATCCAGGTTAGAGAGGCCCAGGGCAGTAGGTGGCAGGGGCAGTCTCAGTGAAGGGAGTTACCCAAAGCCTTAAAGAGCTGTGGGAATGAGGGGTGAGAAGATTTTTGAGAAGGCAGCCTAAAGAGGAAGGCAGAATTTAGATCAGGTAGGATTTCACAAACGATGAAGTATTTTTGCTTTTTCTTCCCCTATAAGATCAGCACAATGACTTGATCAATTTAGCGTTTTAAAACTATTACCTAGTAGCTCTTTGAAGACTATATTAAAGGGGTGCAATTGTTAAGGGCGGAGAGACCTATTGAGAGTGATGTCACACTGAGGGAGGAAGGCATATGGCCTGGGTGGTGGTTGAGGGTAATAAAGAAGCCCGGATATATTCGAGAGAGTTCTAAAAGCTGAAATCAGCAGGACATGATGGCTGATCACATGTGGGAACAAGGTGAAGATGAGGAAAATGTTAAGGAAACATTCAGGCTTCTGGTTTGAGCCTTAATCTATTGCCCCATAATTAAACACAAAGCAAAAAATACACTTTAGGTTCTACTCTGGTACTAGTAAGAAAGAAACAGAGGTGTACTACTGGTACAGCTGGAAAAAAAGAAATTGCCAACATGTTTCACAATGGAGATGATACTAGAAGTCAATGTCTGCCTTTGAACAATTTGCTTCACCTTTTTCTAATATTCTTTTCCTGTCCGTGCTCCTGTCAACCCACTTCACAACCCTCCACAGTTTCACTCTGAACCCTTTCCTCCTTCAGGGTGGGCCTCCAACCCATCTCCTCAACCAAGTGGGTCCTGTTCTCTCCACAGACAAATCGTCCCTCCTTTTCCTGAACCTTTCTGGCTTTTGCTGCCTTCTCTTGCTGACACAGCGGCATCATTACTAATCTGTTTTAGTTACCCAACCTGATTGTAAGCCCTTTGAGGCAGGATTCATATTTTATAGGCATTTTACAGTCATAATCTCTGCTTCCTTCCACCTCTCTCCACCCTGCACCAGCATGAGAACATCCTGACTCTGACTGATGTGCTATCAATATTGGTGATTAATTCAGGGCTCAGAACTTGTTCTTTTGTAATCTCTGTGGTAACTCACAAAGAGGTTTTGACTGTGAAATTAGCAATCTAATATCTCTCAAGACCATTTGTAAAATAGAACAATCGTTTCATAGTATTGATATGTAGATAACCAAATACCACGCACCTAAATCACTTGATGTTTACTTTTTGCTCAGGATCAAAATACAGCAAGTATTCGTATCTGTTGGGTTCTGGGCAAAATTTTCTAGAGAAATTCCAATATCTTGTATTTCAAAGTAGTGCACATGAAACACATATTTTTCTAAGAGATATTTTGTAAATGTGATTCATGTTTCAATGGAGAATTATATCTCAATAGCCCTGATTAATAGTTTTCCTTAATTTAAAATGAAATTACCTATACACATATATATACATACACACACACATACACACACAGGGTGGGACAAAAGTAGGTTTACATGTGTTCATATAGAAAATAATATAATAATTAATAAATAATAATAGAATAAACTCTGTTTCATGTAGTCACAACTATAAACCTACTTTTGTCCCATCCTGTATATATACATAATACATCTTTTGTGCAAAGATAAAAGGCAAGAGCTAATTTGAAGTAGTGGTGTATAATTTAAAAACTTTAATCTATAATCTAAATTTTAAAGTTTAAATCTACTAGTTTAGGTTCTTCTTTCTTCCTTATAGAAGAAACCGTATATCCACAATTTTATAGTATGTATTTGTATTAATACTTAACTTATGCATAGACAATATGTATTTAATAATGTGAAACTATATATCGCCAATTGTTTATTACACAGACTCTTGAGAAATATTCTGAGTTTTTTAAAGATACTAATCCTTCATAATTATATAGTATTTTATTTAAATATTGATATTACCTTGTGAAGAAAGATTCTACTTTTAACAGGTTTATATAAGAACAACCAAAACTCTGAAAGGTTAAGTGTCTATTCAAAGTCACATTCATTAATAAATTTGGAGAACGGGAGTTGATGTTGTATGTCTTGGGCTAGCAGTGCTTTTCTCCACTACATTTCACCCCTGCATCCTTACTCTGTCTAAGCCATATCTCTGTAGAATCAGACAGAACCTAGGATGACCCACTGGACCAATTTTTTTTGAAGTCTTATTAGTGGAAAGCACTCCAAATTTTGGCCTAGTTCCATATCAGAATGGCTAAAATGAATGCTGGACCCATTTGAGTTGGTTTTTCAAAATGTAAAAAACCTTTAAGATATCACATTATTTTCTTTTGACACAGTAGCATGAAATCTGGTAAGATTTTATAGTTTGAAAACAAAGAAAGATCTCATTATTTAAAAAGCGAATATTAATTATTGTATCACTTTCACATAAATAATTTCTAATGTTATTTGTATTACTACATTATTGGTAATTACAGTTTCTTAGTAAGTACAAACTTTCATAAAACATTATATTTGAAATATAAAATAATAATGCCTATAAAAAAAGTAAAAACAAAGAGCCAAGTGATACCCCAACATGAACTTGCATCTTGTTTTAATTAATTAGGGAGTAGAAAGAGCTATAAATTTCTTTTATACCTTTCATGAATTATTGAGATTCTTTGATAGCATGCCAGGAAAATGCATATGTATTTCATATTTAAAGAGTTATCTACCTATAAAACCTCATGTCATTCTAGCTGAGGTATGGAATTTTCTATTGAAAATGTTATTAATATTACTGCTTAATATTCAATATTTCCATGCATTAGAAGGAAGAAGTGATTTTTTTACACGAGCATTTATGTATGAATTTCGTGATGATAGTGCAAAATGTGCCCTTGGTTGTACATTCAAACTACCTAAAAGCAGACTTTTCGACAAAGTTAAGGGTGCTTAGCATCTGCCTCTAACTGCAGAGTACATGCCATCATGCACTCTGGCCATGACATTCCAAACCAGCAGGCGCCAAGGGCAAACAAGATAAATGGGCCCAATGTGAATGGCAGAGATCCAAATGACATCTGAGTGGCGTTGTCTTCCCTGGCTGGATTCTGTTCTCACACCAAAAAGCCTGTTAGTGAAATCTGGCCACCCATGGCTTTATCCAGGCATAAAAAATACAAAACTACTTGTAAGAAAATTTTGTAAGCATAAAAAAATACATAAATTCATGGAAATGAAAGATCAAAATAAGAGATAAGACTGATAACCATTACTAGATAAACCTAAATATTTTTGCTCAAATGTGTCCATTTTTAGTAATTATGTCAAAGTGATTTCAATAGCTTGAGCTTAATATATACTGCAGTCAATATGAAAGAGTGCTGTACCAACAACCCATTTTTTCTTTTATTTAGCTTTTATTTATCTTCCTTTTTAGTGTATAAAATATATACATTTTAACATTTATATAATGTCATCTATAAAATACTGGTTTTATCTTCACTCCTGGGTATGAATACTCCTTGACTCATTTAAGGATATGAATTATACAAGCCACAGACTCTTCCTTCCCTATTACATAGGATGCAGGCTTGCCTTTCGTATTTGCAATCTGTACGCTGAATAAATTGCTATGTTTCTTTCCCTTGAAGAGGCTACATATTTCATACATATGTGGCAGTTGTAGGTACATATGTCTGCTGTAGGTAGAACTCACATTCATCGCAAGTAATTACATAGGGTTATAGTGAGCAAAATGAGTTGATAAAAATGATAATGCAAGGCTCTATATGTATTCATTTGCAATGATTTCCACATCAACTTCACTCAGTTTATAAATCTAAACATTAGTTCTCTTGCTGTCAGCACTTCAAACTCCACCTGGGATCAGTCAGCCAAGCTGTGCTTTCTGCCTCCTAGAATCATCATGCAAAATAAAGATTCTGCATTTGGAATGTAGCTGACAGGTTGGTTGATGCTGCACCAGACAAAAACGAATGCACTTTTCCTCCTCAGCTGTACAAGCTCCTCTGTTTCACAGGCTTATTTCTTTTAGTAAGAAAAGCAGATGTGACTTAAAGAGCAGGGATGAGGAGGTGGGAGGGAAAGAGCTATTCTTTCATAAGCACATTTTTTTATTGCAACACATTTTTAAAATTTTTTTCAGCTTGTCTCATAAAGCATTAAAATTTTCTCGTGATCAACAACTAGATCTGATATTTTTATTCCTGAAAGAAAAAAACGTGTGCATGTGCAAGTTTTACAATTTAAATGAAGGATGTGGTAACAAATTTGCCAAACAATCTATTTTGTTCAGTTTATAATTCTTTTCCTCTGAAATTTTACATTTTTTTGGTTTACCTTTTTTCTCTTTTTGCCTCGTTCTTTCTTTCTTCTTTCTTGTTTTCATGTAGTACTGACTGTGGTGGAATTTATCAATCTTTTTATCTTAAACATACTAGTCATGTGTTATCTCTGGGGTCTAGAATATTAAATTCACAAATTCTTTTATACTTGAGGCTTTGACTACCATTCATTCATACATTTCTTCTTTTCTCTTGAATGCTCGTATTTCACCAAAAAATTACCATTATAAGACGGCACTTATCTTTCACTAATGAAACCAAATACTTTGAAAAAAATAAGAACTTGAAAGTAAAGAAATACTATTGAAAATTAGATTTCCAGTTGTGTAAACCTAAGAGTTAGAGTTTGTTAAACAGAAATCCAGCCCACAGTGGGTTCTGTTTGGTATCTAGATTTATTGTTAAAGATATAACGAATCAGTTAAGCTGATTACAAACAC
Organism: Pteronotus mesoamericanus; assembly: GCF_021234165.1. Taxonomy (NCBI): domain Eukaryota; kingdom Metazoa; phylum Chordata; class Mammalia; order Chiroptera; family Mormoopidae; genus Pteronotus; species Pteronotus mesoamericanus. The sequence continues at coordinate 56,305,422 of NW_026555085.1, read as the reverse complement.
AACAGCTAGAAACTTATTGTGTTGAATTTTAGTTGTCTTTAGCAAGCTATGAATGGCGATATTTTTGTGAAGGAATTGTCCCATTATATGTTTAAAGCTGACTTTTGAATCATTTTCTTTATTATTTCTCCATCTTCTCTTTTCTCAAATAGAGTTAATCTGTTTATTTAAATTAGAGAACAGATAAAATAAAATACCGAATAAGAGTCTGAGCAGCTGAACAGAGTTCAAAGTTACCCACTGTCAAAGATGGGAAAATAGACTAATAAAAGTGATACCTCGGCAATATGTAAAAATATGTCCTTTAATATATTATCTCCTACATCAAAAATAAAATCATCCTGGATAGTTTGTAATGCTGTTTTAACTTAGTAAATTTATTATTAAATTGGTCTATATAATTTTTACCTTACCAATGAGAATATTTTTATAGGATTTCATTAAATCTTAAAAATATCTCCCTCACTGAAGAAAGTCTCCATTTAAAATGAAATGAAATGTATGTCTTTTACAGGGCCTACTGCTCTTGTACCGACCCTTTGGAAAGTTAGTTTATTAAACAGTTATTCTAGGCTATGTCTGAGCTTCTCACAGAGCAAATTTAAAGAAACAAAAGCAAAGCTAATACTCTAGCACGAGTCGTTGAGTAGCGCACTGGGAGGGGTTCATTGTCTATGAGTTGTCTTAGGTTATCCCTACCGGTTTTCTCGAGTCTTTCTGGTTCATAAGATAGCACCCTGGGGAGATACTTCTTCATTCTTTTTTCTTTCCTTTTGAACAGCAAGATTAGGGATGCATTTGTGGCTGTTTTCTAACAAATGTGCACTGACAAGATCTACAAACTAACCTCTCCCTGGAATCATATGGCATTAATAAAAAGCAAAACAAAACAAAAATGAACTCTAACTGCTTTGGTAAAAGAATTCGAAATTGTGGATGGATGGGGTGGTCTGGCACAGTGCCTGGTACCAATTGGTACTTAGTAAATGTGTATTGACTGAGTGGAGGCATAAATAGTTAACTATCAATAACTTAAACAACTTTTAGGAAAAGCCCTGTGATAAATACTTTATCCACAAATGACTTATTTAGTTGTTCAGTAACATTCACTAGGCACCTATCCCATTCAAAGCTGCAATACTACTCTAGGGAACACTAAAATAAATAAATTATAATATAAAACACACAAATAACTGAATTAGCATAATATTTGCATGATTACGAGTATAAAGTGGAATGAAAATACTACAAAAGAGATCCAGAGAAAATAAGTGTAAAGATAATTATTAGTTATTCTCTGTGATGACTAATGCACGCCTCCCACAGAATCAATACACTCTTAATAAAATCTGCTACAGTTGACCCTTGCACAACATGGGGGGGTAGGAGGGCCAATCCCCCACAGAGTCAAAATTCCATGTATAACTTTCAACTCTCCAAAGACGTTAGTAATGACCTGCTGTTAACCAGAGCTTTACCAATAACACAAACAGTAGATCAATACAGATTTTCTGTTATATGTATTATATACTATATTCTTATAATAAAGTAAGCTAGAGAGAAGAAAATCTTACTAAGCAAATCATAAAGAAGAAAAAATACATTTATAGTGTTTATTGAAAAAACCCACATACAAGTGGATCTGTGCAATTCAAACCCATGCTGTTCAAGGGTCTACTGTATTTACTAACTACCACCAAGAAGTGCCTCTTGATGCCAGGTACTTTACTTCTATTATTTTTCATTCACACTACAATCCATCAAGGAAAGCATCATTGTTCCCATTTTAGGGATGAGGAAATGGGGGTTCAGAGAGGTTAAGAGGAAATTTTCCCAAAGTCACGTAACTAATCAGCTCCAGAGCCATTGTCTCACTCTGCTACAGAAGTACCTCCCGAGTTCCTGCCTCTGTGCCTCTCCTCGTTCTGCAGCCCAGGCCTCTCCACCTGACTCTTAAAGGCTCAGGAGCTCCCCTTTAACCCCACCCAATTCCTCTCTCTAGAAAGGGTAGATTTAAGAAACTCTAGTGTAACACTTTAAACTTAGTTCCAAGTTATTTCCAGTGTTTATCTAAGTGAAACAAGAGTTCTGAGTTTCTTCCTTGTTCCTATCACCGGTACCCATATGATATTTTTTTACCCTCTTGTTCCCAGTGACCCAGTTCTACCTAGGACTGGTGCCCTGGCTTTCCCTGGTCATCCCTTTCTTTGGACTGGAATCCTTCCCTTGAACTCCAACCAGGAGCCTGAGGGACCGCTACCTGACAACGAAGTTCACTTTGAATCTACTAGCATTGCCTGCTTGGATACCTTGAGGCTGTAGGTTCCCTAACATGGAACATAAGGCCGTTCTAGCTGCTGTGTGTGTAATCAGTTTTCTGACTGATGGGTTCCTGCTCATCTCTCCAGCCTTATCCTCACACCCCATACCTCAGTCATACTGAGCTACTTGCAAATGTCTGAATTTGGCCTGTCCACTTTTATCCACAGGACTTGGTATACATTTCTCCTTCTATCTAAATACATTTCTTCTCTCTTCCCCAGTTTTCTGTGTCTACCCTTATATAGAACTCAACTTAAATATCATCTCCTCCAGGAAGCTGTCATGTGCTTTCCCTTGGCACTCTGGGTTTACCCCTCAGTTTTCTTGCTAAGAAAAAGTTGAGACCATCATTATTGTATCTCCAGAAACTAAGCCAGGATCTGGCACATGGTAGACAATTAAATATTTCTTCACTAATATTAAACAATGTACAAGGCAATTTACAAGGATCGTAAAACTCAAACAAGCAGTACGTGACTGACACTGATCTCCAGTTCCCTCTTCTTTGATGCAGTGATTTCCCCCTTGATGCACTATTCTAATATACTAGCTGACTCTCATGGCTCTTTCAGGCAACCATGAGGATTTTAGTTCTAATGCTTGAGAATTCTCCAGCATCGGAGAATTATTTCAACTCCTAGTTATTGCAAGGACTTAACAAGGAACATTAGTGCGGCCTGCAGATGAGGACACTGGAACCTAGACAAGTGTCAGATGCTGTTATGATGAGCCTCAGTTAATGCAAGGTTTGAATTTATGTTCGAGTCATATTTCTACCAAGTTAGAATGTCAGCATTTGGGATATGTTGCTAGCTAAGATGACTAAGTCTTATGGCTGATAAAATCTATAAGTCTTATGGAAAGACAAAGCATTTCTTAGCAATTTGAATAATTATTTAAATAGATATATTCCTAGGGGGGAAAAAACTGTCTTCCACAAATGGAAATAATAAAAGCCACTAAACTACATTACTGTATAATCTGGTAGGTAACAGATTTATAGCTACTACTGCTGACAGGTCACCTGCCACCTGTCCATGTCCACACTATGGGCTATCAGTTTGCCATGTCTCTGAGCAATGCTATTCTGAGAAGGGAGAGAATCTCTGTCTGGGAGTGATGGCACACCCAGAAGATGTAATGAGTATCTCATGTGGAATGGAGCCATAACAAAAGGCCTAGAACACTGTCTGAAACATGGCAGGAGTTCTCTGACCACATTCTCAAATGATTAGGAACATGCTGTCCTTTTACACTTCATGGAAATGTACTGTGTAATTATTATCCTTTAAATAAAATGGTCTCTCTTTTAGTGGAAGGAAAGAATTTCTCTGTTGTATGTAGAATCTGTGTTCCTTGAGGCTGAATTTCCATACACAGAATACTTTTACAAATAAACAATTCCTGACTGTTATTGGAAAAAAACAAAGAGAAGGTCAAGATTTCTGGCACACACAGGCTGGCACTAACATTCAGTCCACATTCGTGCAGCAGGGTTTTAGGAACCTAGATTCTGTTAGGCACTGTGCTGGGCGCTGGAGGTATTAGAGATACTGCAGTAAACAGTGAGCAAGATACCGTTGCTGCTTCCAAAGGGCCTCAGAGCCCTGGGAGGGGGGAACGGAGGGGATTGGTTGCCATTAGCCAAGGGGAATTCTTCCTTTTGACCCAAGTCTTCCTTTCTGGATTTAAAAGGCAAAATGGCCCATCAAAAATAATACAGGAAAGAAAATCCTTTCTGTTACTTAGCTCTCTGATTTTCTTCTTAAACAAACTGATAATTCTCAGCTGGAATCTGCAGCTTCCTGATCACCGGTGAGGGGAGATTCATAGATTGCCACCCTGCCAGGGAAATGTGGACGCATGTGAGTACTTCCCACTCTGTTTGCATTCCCCAGGGGAACTGTGTGCTTGTATGAATTCATGTATAGAGCAGAGAGACATTTCATTCTTGGATGCACTCGGGAGAGGTTTTAGACATTTGAATTATTCTTTAGTCTTCTTTAAACCATAAAGGAAAATACATTTCATCCCATCAAATACATATTCAACCTCTCTTATTTAATTGAGTTCATGAGTCAGTTTCCTATTTTTATTTACTTATTTGGTAGTTTTGAGGAAATGTCTCTATTTTACTAACCACTTTAAAATCCTCCTTCAGATTACGATAAACATCTGAGGCTAGAATTTAAACCCCAGAAAAGGTAGCAAGTAAAGAATCTTTAATTTATGAAACTGAACAAGTTGACTTATCCAACATCTCTAGGGCTTTAATGGGGGATATCTATAATTCTCTGAATTGTATTCCTTTCACAGTGATATTTTGTAATTCCATTCTATTACCCTTGCTTAACATTAATGAGATAAAAAGCTCACATTATGGCGATTGATGTTCTTCAAATTGAATGCACGTTTCCATGTACAAAGCTGTCTGCTAATTTAAAAAACATAGCATGTAACATAGAATCATGACCATGGTCATCACTCAGCTGGGACCAGATAGCATTTTTTATCTATTCATTGGATTTAACAAGGCATGAGATGGAAGCAGAATACAAAGTGTGGGTAGATTATCCCATATCCCTTCTTTTGGCCAATTCTTGGCAATCTCAGCAAGGAAACTGAGGCTTCATGTTTCCATGGAAATAAACCTCAAGGTCAAAGGGGCATATGGAAGGTCAGACAATGACAAAGGAACATCTGAGAGGCCATCTGGATGAGTGACCTGACATAATTAGCCATTAATCCCACTCTGGGGAACAATAGAGCTGGCAGAGAGTGTGTTTGGGCTTTGATCGTGGTCTGGGTGATCTCATGGGGAAGAGGGAAAAAAGCCCCACTTGGTAACTAAGCAGATTACCCCGGCATGCTGTTAACTAAAGACGGGGTGGCCGAGGAGGCCAGTGGGATACGCATTTTACATATTAGACTACATTTCCCTTTACTTACCACAGGCCCCTCTAGGGCCATGTGGCTTTCGGATTAGCTTATGGGTAGCATTTTTTACAGTTTACAATGGAAAGAGAGCAAGAGTCCCAAAGTACGTTGCTTAAAATTCTCAGGGAACAGATGGGAGGATAGCTGGAGAGCCAACAGCATTAGCCAGCTTGGTTTACAGGTGTCAATATTTACTTAGCAAAGTTTGCTTGGGTGCCTTTTGGGAAAAAGCAGAGAGAATAGTTAATCAGTAAAACAATAGCAATCAGTCCATTGTCTGTTTTTAGCAGAATGGTTAGAATTATAAGTTGTCTTAAATGGTAAGAAGTACTCATCGGCATCTGTCTTTCTCTTCGGTTCTTTTTTCATGTTTATTAGTCTTAGCAGACTTTGATCACTTACCCCCTCACGTGTAGCTGGAATCCTATTTGAAGGGCTGGTGATGTTTTGAGATTGACTGTGTGCATTTTTGTAGGATGTGAACATGCTAGCAGTCTTTATAAATGCATGTATTTCAGCAACTGCTAAAATCTCCCTCTGCACCCGTCCTCCCTCAGAAGTAACTGATTATATATACTTGCTGTGTAAAGAATGGTGGCCAGATGAGCTAGTAAATATGTTGGACCAAACAAAGTCCCTTTATTAGAACAGCTTTCTGAATAATGACATTTAAAAATCATTGTGGGCTTTTTTCAATTTCGAAACCAGAATCTGTTTAGTCATGTGGGTGGTACACTCTGGCAAACCACACGTGGGGCAGCAGAAAGAGCACTGGGCTAAGAGTGGGGAGGTGAGTTGTATTGTTGTCCTAACTCTGCTGCTAATTTGCTGTGTCATCATTTTGTGAACTTTTTTTTTTTTTAATCTGTGAAAGGATGGGATGCTTTATGTCAGGGATATCAAATACACTTTTTTCCTTCTCATGCCGATTGTGATATACTGGTAGTGTCTGCCCATACATCCACTGAAATTGAGCAAGGCTCTGGGGGCTTTCTGCACTTCCTGGGGAAGAGTGATTAGTAATGTCTGCCACTGGTGTGAGAAGAGAAGTGGTAGCAGGGACAGATTTGATCACCTTATATAACACTTTCAGTTCTATTTCAGAGAATTGTGGAAAGGAGTTATTTATAAAAATATTTTTAAACCATTTAAAGTTGCAGTATTTATTATTATTATTATTATTATTATTATTAGCAGCAGCAGCAGCAGCAGTAGTAGCAGCAGCAACCCAGGACTCCTGGTAGACTCCTGGTTTAGAAGTTATGTGATGGGAAAATCAACCTCGCTTGGTTGCCAGTATTTAACCATATTTCCAGAAGTAGAGTATGGGCACCTAAGTCATAGGGTCTACTGCCAAAATCAAGATCTCAAATCAAGGCTGAAGTTATTTTTTATCTCTTGCTTAAAATTTGTCTCCCTTCTTCTGATTTGACCAGTGATCATTTTTTTTATTTCTCATCAATGACAGAAAATTTCTCTGAAATGGTGACATAAACACCTATTACTTGGTCTTGCTTCCTTTCTCCGTTAGAGAGGTGAATTTTGAAAGTCCATCTTGAAGAACTTTAACTATAAATTCAGGTGCATTTTGAGTTGACTAATAATCCTGTATGGCTGTTTAGAGCGGCTAGACACAGATTACACAGTTACATGTCCATGAAAGTTTTAAGTCTCAATAAGAAGTATGTATACGGAGCTTTCCAGATTTCTTTTTGGATTCCATTCACTGAGAATAAAATGAAACTGTACATCCCGTATTTTGTACCTTCTTCTTGTCCCTTCAGCATGTTATAACAATGGTCTGTTTCTCTTCTGTGACATGTTAAATCACACGGACGATTTACTTAAGCATTCTCAGTGATGCAAAAGATTTCTGAATTGCCATCTATGATTAAAAAGTACCTAAAATTAGCATGAATATAACTTCAGTTATATCATCATAATAACTTGAGTTATTCAAGGGAGTTTCCTTAAGCTATTTAATTTATGGAATGTCTAGATGTGAGAATTTAACAAAGGGAGTTTAGGTGTTTTTAAGTATTATAGTACTCAATTTACACTAAAACTCTGCTTAGCTAATCACTCTCACTTTTGAGTAGGAGTTCTGGTAAACTAAGAAGCTGCCTACAAACTCCCATACTTGGGGAACTGCTGAATTTTGCTTCCTTGGCCCATACTTCCTCGGTGCAGCTGCTTCTGCTCTTTACCAGAGAATTTTGCGAGTAACTCATAATGAGTCTCACATTATTTTTTTATTTTTCAATTTTACTGAGGTAAAATTGACAAAAGATATTTAAAATGTACATTGTGGCAATTTGATGTTATATGCATGTGTTTGTATGTGTATATATATACCTGAATATATATATATATATATATATATATATATATAGTGAAGGATTTCCACCATCTAGCTAATTAACACATTGATCATCTCACACATTTATCTTTGTTTTAAATGAGAACATTTAAGTTCTACTCTTTTAACAAATTTCAGTTACAGTGTTATCAATTATGGTCACCATGTTTTAAGTTAGATCCTCAGATCTGACTCATCTTATAGTTAAAAGTTGGTACATTTTTAACAACATCTCCCTATGTACCTCTCACCTCTTATCTGCTGGCAACCGCTTTTCTACTCTTCATTTCTATGAGTCTGAGTTTTTTTAAATTCCACATAAAAGTTATACCATGTAGTGTTTCTTTCTCTGTCTAGATTATTACTCTTGGCATAATTCTCTCAAGGCCCATAGATGTTGTTGCAATTGGTAAGATTTCCTTCTCCCTCATGGTGAATATTATTCCAGTGTGTGTGAGTGTATGTATCACATCTTCTTTTTCCATTTATCTATTGATTTTTTGTCTGTTTTGCTCTTCACTCTATAATAGTTTCTGGCCCAGAGTGGGCACTCTGAAACAGCTATTGAATAATTGTAAATATGGAGACCAAAAAAATATGAGAAACAAAATGATCCAAATAATAGGTGCCATCAGTGTTTCCACAAGTTAACAAAATTCCTTAGGAAGAAAAAAATACCAGGAAGAGTGAAATAGGTAACTGAAGGAAGACGACAGAGTTCGAAACATGCTATCAGGACCCCTGCTTAGGACCCCTGCTTAGGACCCCGGCTTTTTGGCTCATGCCTTCGCCTACTAAGGCAGGACCTCTTAGAACAATCTGTGAGAACACGGACAGTGTCAACATGACATTTTTGCTCCAGCTCCAGGCCTCACTATCCAGTCTCCACCACCAACGCCCCTTCGCCGCGCTCCGCCTCACGCCCAGGCACGGCCGGTGCAGAGGGGCTCTGGGGAGCTAACAGGGCACTTGCTCAGTTTTAAAGGGGAAGTTATTTTGTGCTTGCGCGTCTCTGTTGAAGTTATTATTATTACTTTAACCTCCTATTTAGGACTTTCGTCCTTATTCTGATTTGATCAACGATAATTTCTTCTATCTATCAAACACATTTAATTTTCTGTTAAAACTTGATTCTATCTTTTCAGTATATTTTGCATGAATGTCCAAGATCTCAGGCCTTTTATGGCCCCACTTCTCATCTCTTCCTACCGTATCACGTTTTAGATCTGGGACCTCCAACGGCAAAATCCAGCCAGCAAGTAGGTTTCATCGAGGCCCGAAAACTGTTTTCAAAATTGCGAAATTTCAGAGAAACCTGTGAATTTCCAATTTCTACGGAAAAAATCAGAGTTGACAGTATTAAGTCCACTTCAGCACAGAGCAATCAGCCGAAAGCTATACAGAGGACGCGCATACTCCCGTTCAGCTGCCCTTCCGCTCTATCCCAGTTTGTGCCGATTACCGAGTGTACTGTCTAGACCAAAAGGCATTGGAGAAAGAGAGGGGAAAGGATGGGGCAGGCCACGTTCCCATTCACCTTATCATTCATATCTACTCGTTCGAAAAGACCAACAGCAAGAATATCCTCCTCCACGACACTGCCCACTCTCCTCCATGCAGAGTGTATTCATTCATTCTCAAACAGTTACAGAGGGCCTACTAGGTGCCAGACAACGGGGTTTCACCAGTGAAAAGCTCGGGGGAGAAGACAGAACTTAGGAATATAAATTTGGCAGTCTTTAGCATCAGGTGGCATTTAAGCAACAGGTTGGGGTACTGTCCCCAAAAGACTGAGAGTGTATGGAGAATAAAGAAAGAAAGGTTGTGTCCCCATTTCTTGTGCCACCACTAATTATTTCTAGTGCCTTTCTCAGGGCATTTTTATGATGTATGACAATTATTCATTTTTCTTTTTACAATCATTTAAAAAATTCCCAAGTATTTATTTCAAAATAATTAATACCTATGAAAAGGTTGCCAAATATTACAATGGATAACCATATGTCCCTTCCCTAGGTTCATGGATTGTTAGAACTTTGCCGTATTTACTTTCTCTCTCCCTCCACCTCTACTCCTCCCATGTGAGAATTATTTGGAAATACCACTTTTTCACCCCTAGTTACTTCAACATTCACCTCCTAATGAAAAGGACTTTCTTCTTCACAACCACAATCAAAAAATTTAAAGTTGACCCTATTATCTAATATGCTTTTTCTTATTCAAATACTCCCCCATTGACCAAAGATTCAGAAAGGACATTATTTTTTGTGTGTGTTTTATTTGATTCAGGATCCAATCAACAGTCACTTGTGATATTTAGTCATTATTTCTCTTTTGTCTTCTTTAACAGTTTCCTAACCTTTTTTGAGGGATTTTGGGGGTGCACAGAGAAAAAATTTTTGTGTTTTCAGTTTTTAGAACGTGGGCAGTTCTTTTCAGAGACACATATGGAACCCTATATATATTTATCAAGTGAATGAATGACTATAACTACCAAATTATCTATCAAATTTGTTCATAACTTTTAGTAATTAAAACAATGAGATACTATTTGTTATTTAGCAATTTGAAATATATTAAAACATGTTAATACCTATGTTTTATATGAACACATTTGGGGATTTTAAAAGGTCATTCATCATATGCTTTTGCTGGATAATTTAGTAGCACATATTAAAGTTCTTTAAGGAATTATTGTTAATGTTAGTATGGAAATGATTAGAGCTAAAATACCTCCAAGTTTATAAGGAACAGATAAAACACATTTCCTTTGACTCAACAAATTCACTTCTAGTGATATCAGGGATCCATTTTTGAGATATCAAACCAATGTGTTGTGTGGCAATTCCCTTTTTAGAGTTGTTTGGCAGATGCCTCACCCAATGGATCAGTGGAATTCTATTGCCATGTGGAAGTGGGGCTGGGAGCTGCCAAGAACAAGGGACTCATTGCTTGACTTAAGTTTCAAAACAGAGGCTATTTAATCCCTTGTGAATTGCGAGCCCATAAACAAGTACTTTTGATTTTCAAAAGCCAGACTTTAATGATAAATGGGAAAAGTTTGCACATTTCAATGAGTCAGAGCTTAAAGGTCTGACCACAGAATAGATGACAAGGCAGGAAAAAAATCTAGAATATTATGTAAGCCTTTCCTAGGGCTAGAGAGGGAAACCCTGAGAGAAAGGGAGGAAAGGCAAGGAGTCAAACGCAAATGTCCTTGTTTCTACCCTTCAGGTTCAAACGTCGCAGAAAGGGGGGTGTCTTGAACGGAAGCCAAAGCCCGTGCTCTGTTAGTCACGTGCTGCCTTTTCAGGAGACTTGCAGAGTGTCCTGCGCCAACAGGAGAGTAGAAATGGCAACACAACTTGCTTAAGCAGAGAGAGGTCAAGTCTCCATGGACTCTACATAGCTGGCAGTGAGCGTGAGGTTGTCATAGGTCCAGGGAAGAATTCTGGGCATAACTGGGAATTAAAGTCATGCATCTTCCAAGGCGTCATGGTAGTGGCAGGCAAAAGGACAATCCAAAGGTAAACTCAGAAGGTGAGTACCAGTGTGCTAACAGTGGAGAGCGGACAGGCTTCCAGACCTGTCCCTGGGAATGGCCCACGCAAGAGGGGATCGAGGGTTTGATCAGCGGCGGCCTTCGCAGACGCGGATGCAGCTGCAGGCTGGTGCCCAGATACCAGTCGGATGAGGCCCCGGCCCCGCAAAGTTATCCCTACACACAAGCTGCGCTGCCCCCAGATGCTATCTTGGGTAGGAGGAGGACGAGTTTAAAACCTCAAGAGGAGCCCCAGTTGGTGTAGCTCAGTTGACTAAGCATTATGTTGTAAAGTGAAGGGCCGCTGGTTCATTCCCAGTCAGGGCACTGGCGAGGGCTGCGGTGCTATTCCGGCTGCGGCGTGAATGAGAGGAAACTGACATCTTTCTCTCTCACATCATGGTTCTCTTCCTCTCTTTCACCCTCTCTTTCCCTTTTTCTAAAAACAAATAAATAAAACCTTTTTTTAAAAAAAAAACCCTTGAGAGGAAAGATATTGCCTCGAAAGCTGATTTTAATTTTGAATTAATATATTTATGCTTGGAAAAGACTGAGTTAAACTAGTTACTAGGTTATCTTTAATTATTTAAAAGATTTTTCAACTGTTAAGTAGGAGTAGAGATTCCTTGGCAAGATCATGTCAACTCTAAGAAAGCTAAGAAAATTAACATTAAAAAGGAAGAAATAAAAAGTTTAATTTTATTTTGCACAACTAATTTGTAGTAAGATAATTTTGACCCTGTAGCATAAGTAATTTGCCTTAAGGAAAGGATAAGACAAGCACACAAAATATGTTTACAAAGATGAACCAGTCAGAGATACCTTAATATTAGATAGTGTTGTACAATTTTATGAGTTACTAGGCAACATTAAGAATGGTATTGTACAATAGAATTATGTTTATTGATATGGAAATATATTCACCCCCAGGAGTTCTTCTGTTAACCTAATTACCTCTTTTTAAAAAAAGATTTCTTCATCATTTCCACTCTCCTTGCCCCCGCATTTTCCACCTGAGTTTCTTGTCTGATTCTCTAAAAGTGATTAGTTCGATTTGTAATTATTGGATTAATTTTTCCCTGTGTGAGGTTGTGTGTTTGTGTATATGTGTGTATGATACCCTCTAAGCAACAATAATACAAATATTATGTATATTTTATTTACTCTTCTCAACCTGATTCTCCAGCATAGTGCCTGGCTTCTAGTAGACAACAAGTGAATGATCCTCTGATATAACCCATGCAGAAAACTGTTTAAATTTCTTAGGAAAATGGTTTGCAAAATGGTTTTACAAAAGAATAAATTAAATAAAAGGGTTTTAACGCCAAGGCCTCTGTTGGAGACCAAAAGACCTCGGTGGCTTCCTGTTCTCTGGTCAAGAGAATTTCAGCCCTGGTTGGAAAAGGTCCTCGACCTCATCTCAGCATAGTTCCCAGTGGAGGAGGCAGGACTTTAGGACCATTCCTGGAGAGATGGATTAATGTCAGAGACGAAAGGGCGATGTCACAGGACGAACAGGCTGCTGCTAAAGGGATGATGACCAGGAAAAGGCGCACTGCAAGTTGCTGGAGCATCTAAGGAAGGGAGAGGGAGTAATGGGGATCCTTACTGAGGATGTGACTTGGATGAATGGGAGGGTTGAAGCTTTAGGGACTTCACTTGTGGAGTTTGCAAGTACGGAAATTATTACAAGTTTTAAAGATCATTACTATTGTTATGCCATCTTTTAATTTTATTTCCCAGGTTGAAGTGTTCTGGCAAACTCAGCTGCATATTTTCAGAAGAAAACTGCCCCCACACTGCTTCTATGGATTGGGTAGCAAAAAATAATGCTGTTTGCACCTTCTAATTTTTATAAAAAGAATTCTTTGAGCTTATAAATAGAGCATCTAATAATCAAAGTAGTACCGATGCTTACATGTGAACTGGCAAAGTAAGTCCATTTTTAATGCATATATATAAAGTTTATTGTTATCTTTTAAATAGGAGGAATATGTTTACAATGAGGAACATTTCTCATGTACTCAGTTTTAGACCTGTTTTGGCATATTAATTCTAGCTTTCTTCTGCTTGTAAGGGAAATAAAAGAAACGAGGAGGCATTGAAACAAATACTGAGAGAGAAAAACTTTTTTAACAGGAAAGGTTAGCATTAAAAGGGTCTTTGCAAGCAAGGAAAGATTAGTCCAGTAACTCAGAGGGCCACGGAGGCCTCCCTTCCTGTTGGTACAATGAGAAGGTGGGCCCAGGCCCCAGTGCCCTCGTGAGAGCGCCTGCCGCTTTTGGTGTTTCTGTCCTGCCTTCTCTGCATTCTTGTCCTGCCCCGCTACGTGCCCCGCTCTTCTTTACCTCCGCCTGGCATTGCAGAGGCCCGAAAACAGAATGCAGCCTGTTCCCTTGTCTACACACACACACACACACACACACACACACACCCTTCCTCTGATGAGAGACCCTTTTGGAAGCAGCAGTCTTTATTGAAGATTCTGGGTGGAAAGAGGGTGATTTATATAATAGAAACTCAAACCACTTAAGCTTAACTATTAGTCATAAACCCTTTGCCACACACTCCCAATTTACTCAGCTGCCCCTTATTTATATTTCCCCCTCCTCCTCCTTCTTTTTCTTGGTCCTTTCATTGCTCCAAATTTCAAATGCAGAGCAGTTTAATCCCTTTTGTTGTTTGGCTTCTGCCAACTCTTGCTGCCATAGATACACTTTTTGACTCAACCAGTTTATAAAACTATTTCCAAAACAGTTACTTCCTTCAAAGGAATTTTAACACTAGTCATTATAAGGAATTATTTTTCCACTCTGCTACAGGTTAGAAATAAAATGAATATATATTAAGATAAGTAAATGTAAATGAGGTCATGTATACAAGAGCCCTGAAAATAGACAAGCACTAATTCATATATTCATTCATTCAAGAATATTAATGGGCTAGATTATTGTAAAATTGAAAATATAACAGGGAAAAGAAAAGCAAAGCCTTGCTCTCATGGAAAGAAGACAAGCAATAAACATAAATAAATTAATATAAAGACTATGTCACATGGTGATATGTGTTATGAAAAAATAAAGATGGGTATAGAGAGTAATGGGGATATGTGTGTGATATTTTACATGGGGTTCAGCAGAGCCCTGGAGGGAGTGAAGATGTGAACCATACCAATGTCTGGGGAAAGGTTCTGGGAAGTGGAAACAGCAAGTACAAAAGCCTTGAGCAGGAACATAACGGTGTTTTGTTTTCGAAAAATTTCAAGGAGGTCAGAGTAACCAAAGCAGACTAAGTGACAATTAAAGTGTCCAACAGCCAATCAGGTAAGGAATGTAGTAAAAATGTTTAGATTTTACTTCAAGTGAGATAAGAAGCCAATGAAAGATTTTGAGAGGAGTTCTTTTTGTTTTGTTTTGAAATGGCTGTTGTGGGGATACTAGATTAAAAGGGGTGAAGGCAAGAGCAGAAACAGAGAGGCAAGTTAAAAGATTTTTGCAACAGTGTAGCAAGAGATAATGATGGCTAGGACCAGGTCACTAGTGATAGCATCCCGAGAAGTGATCAAAAATGAGGCTGAAATTTGTGGCTAGATCAAACGGAAGGACGGAGTTGCCACTTATTGCAAGAGAAGTAGGTTTGGGAAGAAAATCAAGAGTTCAGTTTTGGACATGTTAAGTTTCAGAAGTCTAGAAGCTATCAAACAAAAGATATCAAGTGGGGAGCTGAACACACACTTCCGGAATGCAAAAGGGAGGTTGGGTTTGGATATATGAGCTTGGGAATCATCACCATATAAATGCTTGAACAACTGTGTGGAGACTGCTGGGGGGAATGAGGAGTGAGGAGAGGTGGAGGAAGGTATGGGGGATAAATGGTGATGGAAAAAGACTTCGCTTGGGATGGTGAACACACAATACAGCGTACAGATGATGCGTTGTGGAATTGTGTCCCTGAAACCTGTATAATTTTGTTAACCAGTGTCACCCCAATAAATTCAATAACGAAGAAAATAAACAAAGTCATGAAGCTGGATGAGAACACCCAAAGTGGGGTTCCAAGGGCTGGGCACACAGGAGGCTTGGAAGATGTGGCTGCTATTGAACTCAGTCACGTATCACCCCAATGAGTGAAACAGAGTAGAATCTTTGGGAATCCTTTCAGCTTCAATTTTTTATTTTTCCTGTTTCAGAAGTGACATTTATGGTTGAAAGTTCGGGAGTACTTTCTTAAAGGAGCTGCTGAGTCTCTGATTCCTGTGGGCTTCTTTTTCTAGATCATCTGGAGCAGTAAAGGGTAATGGGAAAATGGAGACCGTATGAGAGCGGGAAGGGGAGAGGAGGTAAGGAGTAGCTAGGGGGAGGCTGTGGGGCAGAGAGAGGTTATTTTTAGGCTGGTAAGACTCAAGATGTTTAAATGCCGAGGGAAGGATCCATCTAAGAGGGAGTGGTTAATTTATGAGAGAGGGTATAATTGGTTAATGTAAGGTTTCTGGGGGATTGAAAAAGGACCTCCAAAGCACAGGTGTAGAGCTGGCTTTAGGAGGCAAGACAGTTCCTCAAATGACAGAGTAATATTTTACTGGACAGGTACACCACCCTTTCCATATTTTTAAACAAATTTTCCCTCTCCCTTCTCTTTTTTCTTCCATTCCCCACCGTCTGTCTGTCTGTCTGTCTGTCTCTCTCTCTGTCTCTCTATTTATCTCTCCCATCTTTACTTACTTAACTATTCTAGGCAGTTCTAGAATGAATACTTCTGATTATAAGTGAATCAGAACTTATAGCAATTCAGTGAATCAGAAATGAACATTTACCACCACGCTTGCTCTGAACACTGATAACATTGGATTAAAACAATACCATTGATGCTTAATAACAATATCCTTACCATTGTAGTTTCAAGCTCTGTTTGTTCAAGATGCTGTTATTTTGGCCTTTGTGCTAGTACCATCCTGATAATTGGTATCTATTTATACCTCAGCATTTATCACAGTATATTATATTATCAACATATACTAGCTCACTTGTTTATCTCCTCCATTCTCCATTAATAACTGACTTCCTATTTCCCTACTGGAAATATTTTTAGGAATATTAATAACTATTATATTTCATAAGATATTGGAAGTAGGGAAATATGACATAAAACAGTTGACTTGGGGCTAGGCATCAGTAAGCACCAAGTTATAACACCATTATGAAAATTAAATGGCAGAAAATGAAAATATTAGCATGCTAGAAAATTATAATTATTGTGAATATAATGTTGTAGGTTTTCTTAAAATGCCTCAATTGTTTATTCTTGCTTTTTAATGATTTGTAGTTCAGTCAAATACTTTAGAGTCTCCTGTGAGCCAGGCATTGCCCTTGGACCTGAGCACATCTGAATGACTGGTCTCTGCTCCCTGCCCTCGAAGGGGTCAGGGCCCAAAGACCTGACGTGTAAGCTAAGAAGATAATAATAAAATAACATATTGTGGGAGGTGCTGCAGTGGAGATAGGCATCTATTAATTAGACTGTGTCCATTAAGATATTGCCATAACCAAGACAAGAAGTACAGAAACTTAAACAAATAGGGGTTTATCCTCTCTTACCCAATAGTCTGAGCACTGACAGCCTGCGGCTGCTACAGCAGCCCCACAGCGTTGGTGACTCAGGATCCTTCTGTCCTACTGCTCTGCCAGCCTCACCTGTTGCGTCTATTTTTGTGATCTGAGATGACTATTCCAGTTCCCTCTAGGAGAACTACGATCCAGCAAGCAAGAGGGGAGAAGGGGACGGGGAGGACACAAGCCATCCTTTAAATGATCTGAAGACGGTACCTAGCCCTGTGGTCGCATACCATTGGTGAGAACTCTGTTACACAGACATGCTAGGCAGATGCAGCCTTCAACGGAGTGGTTATCAGCCCAGCTGCACTCAGGATGGTGCTTCCAAATGGGGAGTGAGCCTCTGCCAGCCTGGGAGAAAGAAGAGGCCCAAGAAGGATTTACAAGACAGTGAGGTCTAAGCTAAGAACGTATTTTAAAAATAGGGCCTTGGATTAAATAGCATTTTATTAATGACAAGTGATTTCCCACACAATTTTCAATATGATACCCGCAACTGCCCTGTTAGGTAATCAGGGCAAATGTGATTAGTCCTATATTAGAAATGAGGACACAGAGACTTGGGTTAAATGACATGATCAAGGTCATGTGTCTAATATGTGATCCTAAAATAAAACCTGTGTTTTCTGACTTCTCAAATCCAATGTCATTGCAGAGGACATAGTTAAATTTAACTACTATAGAAATGAAATGGTACTTAAGCAGAAATATGCCTTATTTCCAAAGACATTCTCTATTTGGGGACTCCTACTTTCTTCAGGATGGTGGCATTCAAAGACAATAGGCTATAAGAGTAACTGGAAGGATGAAAGAGAATTATGAACAAAATTTCTAGTTTTCTGCATTTAATTCTTACTGAGAAAATGCCCAAATTTCTAAATAGTTTACCTCAGGAGGGGGAAAGAGAGACCAGGGCACCTGAAGAGTAATGATGACAATTCACCAGCTCCCTGGCCTCGCTTACTATTTCTGTTCAGTGTGAGTCATTTCATTTGCTCAGATGACTCTTGCTGCCAACTGCTGCCCTTCAGGGAGGCGGTGGCTCTGGGAACTAACTTGTGAGTTTTGCTTTCACACCTTCCACAGGCAGAGACTCAGTGGCAGCTGCCATGTGCAATGTAACACTGGCTGTGACCGCCTTCCTTAAACTCTTCATCTCAGTAGTATCTTAGGTCCTAAAAATCTGGCAGACACAAGAGTTTATTAGCAGCTGTCATTTATGCTTTTAGTGTCTGCCTTGTTGTGGGATCCTCATTTCATAGCGCACATCAGCGCACGGGTGGCTTCTGTCACCCACACTAAGCCTGCTTTCTGAGTGTTATTGCTTCCAAAATAAAAGAATTTTATGCAGTTTAGTGATTAATATTTTTTAGCAATAATAAAAAAGAATGAAACCCAAATCTATCTTGTGATGTGTATGCCTCAGCTTCTTTTGGAAGAATACGCAATGATAACATTAGTCCCACAACCCAAATACTCCACGTGCCTTTCCTCATCTTGTGCTTAAAATTTTAGATTTGTAGAATTTTTTTTTAGATGATATATATCAGAGAATATTTATCCAAATGGATTGATAGATCCACTAAATTCAAATCACAGTAATGTGTGGTCAGTGCTATAATTAATTCATGGTTGAGGAGTGATGAAGAAGATGGAGGGGAAAGTGAGTGAAAGGTTGAATAACATCCAGAACATCTGTTTCCTCTGCATGTGGTATAGTTATGAAAGATCACACTTCCAGAGTGGACTTTCCTTTTACTCCAAATAATTTTTCATTATGGTAACAATCTTCGCCTAAACCCTCTTCCCCCCTCCACTGCTTTTTTTTTTTTAATTAAGAGAGGAAAATGGCATATTTTCACAGCAGGAAGAGAATAGCTGCCAATGCACAGAAGCCTCCACCCCCAATTCTCAACATAAAGAACCTGAAAAAAACCCTATGGACATTTCCTAACTTTTGTTCTACCCAAGGGATGTGATGGGTAAGAAGACAATTCTAATCTGGGAGAAGCTTGAGTTTCTTGTCGAAAGACTTTGAAATCAAATGAAGGCTTTCCATCTCTTGCAACATGGTCCTCATTTCCGTGTGGGGATGTTTTTCCTCCTCTTCACTTTGGTGTCACACTCTAGGGACCTCCGTGGTCATTATCACCATCATCATCATTGTAGGACATGCAAGACTTCACAGAAGCCTTGATCTTTATACCTTGTCCCCAAGGGAGGATATAGTTTTCCTTTATTCCTGTCATTGGCCAGTGCTCCTCCCCGTGTAATAAATAAGGTCACCGGGCTGGTCAGCAGCAGCCCTCCCTCTATTTGTCACAACTAGTTGGCTTCTTTCTTCTTCCATTTGGCTTGAGACCTTCACTCACCTCTCACTTCCTTTCTTATTCTAGTCCACTGCTTCAAAATTCTCCTGACCATTATTGAAATTCCACCAGATTCTACAGTATTCTATTTTCTCTAATTTAAAGCTTAGAAAAGAAAATACAGGACTTTTAAAATCAAATTTGCTAAAGATAATGACCATGGAAGTATTTTTCAGAAAAATAAAAGTTTTTTTGGAAACTTTATCTTCATTATCTATCCATTTGCTAGTGATTTTTAATAAACCATAAAATTAAAATTTTTAGAGCAATCAGCCAATTAATGTCTCACATCTTAAAAGGGAATATATATTTTGGTTACTAAATATTCCCATGTAGATCATTTTAGTTAGCACTTTTAATAGGAAATTATAAAAATTACCAACTCATGAATTGTATTACTACCCAGATACAGCCCTCTTTAAGAGTTCTCCTTAGCTAACAACTAGGGTAGCTTGTAACCTTTTGTGTATTTATATATATGCACCTAATAATTATAAATGCAAGCATTTTTCTCTTCACTTACTAGAGGAACAGAATGTTTATCAAATAAGTTTACTTTAACTCTATTACAATCTCGTATTCACTCATACATTTTCCTTAAATATTGTTAGTGTAAATGTTGACATGTCAGAAGTATTTTTCACTGATTTTTATACATATAGGTGGATATATAGAGTTTTATATTAATATAGATGTAATTATAGAGATAAGCATGGAATTGCAAAACTCTTTGCTTGAAAAATAGTCAACAAGAAACATCCTCCAGCATCTCTGTTTATGAGAAAATGGCTAGTCTAAAGGAGCAGGTACTTGACATCTTTTGCAGCCTGTTCGTCATGCTCTCTCAGATACAATCTCACGGATGCTCTTTGTTGTCATCTAGGTATCAGCTCAGACATTACTCACCCAGGGAAATCCCTCTCTTTGCAACCTTTAAAGAGTCTCTGGTTCCCTGCCCCCGTGTGCTCTTTGGTATTATTCTGATTCATTTTCTTCCTGATTCCAGTTCCTTTCTGATAGTTCTTGTTTATTGTTCAATCACTTCTTTATTTTAACTGGCCCCAACTACAGCGTTAGCTTCATTTAGTTATTTGTTTTGTCACCACCATGTCCTCAGTGCCTAAAATGGTGCCTGGCACTGAGGTGGTGCTCAATAAAGAAACATTAAATGAATATGTGGTCTAAGTTGCCATTGCTGTCAAAGTCAGAGAAAAGGTATAGAAGTGGTCTAAAATTGGAGGGGAAGTGGTGTCTCCCGGGCAAATGACACTGGAAAATTCTTTACAAGCCACGCTACTTTGTACTATGAGGGTACAATAACTTCAACTGTCCTATCTGTAGTTACTGCTTTTAAAGAAAAATGAGAAACTTCTTAAATTATGTCTGAAAAGACATGAGAAAATGATTTGAGAATATGATTTTTAAAGAGAGAAGGAGAAATAAAGGGAAAAAGATGACACTGCTCAAATTGTTAAAGAGTGAAAAGATGTATTTTAAAGAGACTTTAAATAATTTTTAGTAAAAATTATTTTTATTGTTTGAACTGGGATAAGTGACTTTCACTGGGGAAAATTTCATTTTGAAGCTAATTCTCACAAATCATATTTGAAACCCTACAACAAGAGAACCTTTCTCTTTCCCTGTCAAGTCAGCATAACTCTTTGGAGGGTTGGAGACACCTTCACATTTGGATAAGAAAGGCCACTGCTCTCTCTTCCTTGTTATTTTCCCAATGGCCCTGCCCTCTTCTTGGGCCAACAGATGGTCATGCTGACCAGAGCAATAGCAACTGGAAAGAGAGAACCAAGGCACTGAGCTGAACCTGCCTGCTCCAGGTGTAAAAGAAGAAGGAGAAGGCTGGGATTCCAGTCTGAAGGAGAGGTAGAAACCAGAGTAAGCAGTTAGGAGACTATACCTTGTTTTACTTTACTTTGTAATTTGTATTTGAGGGAGATAGTTTTAGAGAAAGTGCACAAATCCAAAAAATGTAAGATGACATTTTACAAACTGAGCAGCCCTATGTAACTGGTACCCAGATCAGGAAACAGAACATGACCAGCACCCCAGAGGCTCTCCTTATTGTCCCTTCCTGTCACTAACCCTCCTCACCAAGGATAACCACTTTCCTATTTTGCTTGTTATTATACTTTATGTAAGTGGTATTTTACATGATGTCTTATTTTGTGTCGGGCGTCTTTCACTCTTCATCACATTTATGAGATTCATCAACATTTATCACGTATTGTGTCTGTTCACTGTTGCTGCTGTGCAGTGTTCCGTTGCTGAACACAACACAATTTATTCATTCTGCTGCTGACAGGCAATTGAATAGTTTCCTTTTATGGAGGAGGTGATGTGGGCTAATCTCAACAGTCTGTTATGAACATTTCTAGTACATGTCTTTTGGTGAAAGTACACACAAACACACACATATTGCTGATGGATATAAAGTGAGGAGTAGAATGTCTGAGTCATTGGTGTGCATATGTTCAAATTTAGTAGATAAGCCAGTTTCCAGAGTTGTTGTATGTACTTAAACTCACATTAGCAATGTAAGAGAGCTCCAGATGCTCCATCTCCTCACCAATATTTGGCATTTTCTGTATTTTTCTTGTCATTCTGGTGGATATATATTGAATGGGATTTAATTTATAGTTCCCTCAGGTTACCTTGTCTTCGATTGCTCCAGTCAAAAGGTTTTGATATCATGTCTGATGCTAAATCCAGAAGTGAGCTACCCAGGAGATTATATACAGCATGAGACAAGAGACCAAATCCATTCCAAGAGAACAGAAAGATTAAAGGTTTTTGGACTCAGAACCAAAGAGAAAAAATAAAAGAGAGTGGCAAGGTTACTTTTGAATCAACTTTATTTTTCTCCCAGTAGTTCACCAGACAAGGTAGAATCCATCTTTTCAGCTAGAATAACGCTCTCTATCCTAACCGGGAAAAAGAGAAGTTGATTTTTCAAAAAATCTGCAGTCTCTAATATGGCTTCAATATGGCTTCAAGTTGACTATAAAATTCAAAACAATAGTTAAGTGTTGAACAGATCTGTGACAGACTTGGTCCTCATGCTCCTGGGGTACTCATCCTAAAGGACAGTGAGAAGAGGAACCCAGAAACTCACAACTTAATGTTCTTGTCGGGCCTCAGAAATCACAGGTCTTGTAAATATCTCTCCAAGAGTACTGGTTTTTTTTTTTCTTTTTGTAAGGAAAACAGATACCAGTGGCGGGAAGTGGGTGGGGTTGGGTGGTGGGAAAGCATCTCTACTTGTTTCTTTCTATTACTCTCTTTTGCTAATGTGTCCTATTTTAGGCAAGACTTATTTAAGTCAACCAGATGGAAATATAAAGCATTGCAGCTAAAACCCTGGGGTTGTTCAAAGAATCACAGCACTTGGTTTCTTGTTCTTAAAAATATTCAGTGGAACTTGATTTTGTGTCTTTATAATGGTCCAGCTCAGAAGGCACGAGCCCATCAAAATATCTTCATTCACAAAATCAACTAAAGTACTATAATTATATAAGACTTTTGCATGGGACCTCTCTATTTCAGCAACTTCTTATAAGTTACAAATTTTTCAAAACAAAATTAAAAACACGCTAAATATCTGTGTTCTAAGACAGCAAATTCATAAAAATAGTTTTGGATTCCAAATCCACAAAAATAAATTGCTTTGGATTCCAAACAGATATAAAATTTTCTGCAATTTTAACAGCAATCACATGCATTCCTTTAGGATGAACATGTTAGGGAAACTTCTGTCTGAAGTACGTATTAAAGACTTTTCCATTCATTGGAAACACTGGCATACACTAGAACATGGCATCCCAAGTACTCTGCTGAGATGATGGATATTTGATAGTGATTTTCACTGTTTTATTTCTCCAATATGAAATTGCCACTTAGCTTTCATAATGATTTTAATGAAAAAAATTAAGAACATAATCAAATAGTCTGCAAACAAACCAGCGAACTAGTTGGATATAATGGCCTGTGGTAGGTCAAGTATGTTAGCCTTACAATATGAAAGACAAATAAATAGAATTATTTCTAAACTCCCATGAGACATTGAACAGGAAAATATAACCAAATTATTCATCCACCCCCTTAGCTTCTAAATTATTCCCAATTTTAGTTCTTTGGACTTAACTTTTTGAAATAATAACCAGATTTTTAAATGTGAAAATGGAAAACAATTAAATATTTAATAGTTTTAATTAAAATTGCAAATGATGTAATGAAGATTATGCAATTAGATTTCATTATGACCACATTATGAGAGAGGTTTCTCTTTATAAGCTAAGGAGGAAACAAAGGAAACTTTCAAGAAATTAATGATGCTTTACTTATTTTTGACACATTAAGTTTTTCTTCAGGAAAAGTCTACTACAAATTTCTTTGTCAAGCTTCCTTGCTTTCTGGGGATTCTCACAGATTTTTTTTTAAACAGATACTTGTCTTTAGTGAGAAAAGGCAAACGAACAAAAAACTAGTGATTAAGTAAGTGCCTAGCTGTAGATAACCATCTCATAAAAAATGATAAACATACCAGACATCAGGATGATTTAGTGGAAATGTTATGCGTATTGTAAAACATATGTGAATTTATCCATAGGATAAAATAGAGTGTCAGAAAGCTAAATATTCCCACCAGGTAAATAATACATGTGAAGCTGGATAATGCAAACAAATTCTAAATATGCATAAAACATAACCAACTAAGTACATATTTACTTAAGAGGTCCCATAGAAATTTATACTAGATTGTTCACTAATATTCATATAATATTAGTATGGAACATATTAAAGGGCATTTGGTCACACATACCAAACATGCAAAGCCTATGAATGAGTGGTATATATCAGCTAATGTTAGCTTTTCACAAAGGAATGTGAGACCCCAAGAGAGGTAATTACACATCATGGGAGAAGGAAGTGACTGGCACATTATCTTAATAAGAAACTGATAATAGTGACAATATGATAAAGTTATAAATATGCCTGCTCTCAGAGCCAAATAATTAAAACTTCTATCATAGCAACCTTGAAGCAAATGATTAAAGCAAATTATTTTTAGGTAAATCTGAAAGAACCACAATGTGCACATAATGTCACTTTCATTAGAGGAAACTTGTTTTTCTTTCTTTTGAATGCTGTCTATATAGTTAGATTCAAAACTTGTCACTCTTTCAGTCACTCACTCATTTATCCAATAGCAGTGAACAAAATGACATCAATCCCTATGCTTATGAGGATGGAAAACAAATTGTGAGACATACAATACGGTATGTCAGATGGAGGAGCATAAAGCAGGAGGGAAAGTGGGAGAGCAATGGTTTGCGATGAAAATAAGAAAGTCAAGGAAGTTGACATTTATGAGAAAAATAGAACGGGGAGTGAGCCGTGCAACTATCTCAGATAGAAATATTCCAGGCAGAAGGAGAGCAAGTGCAAAACCTTGAGGTGGGACAAAATCGACGTGTTTAAGGAATGGCCAGGAGGCCAGAGGGGCTTTGATAGAATGAAGTGGGAGTCTCAGGGCGGTAATAGCAGAGTCTGGGTGTACACCATTTGAAAGGCTTAGGCATTCAGTCTGAGACTGAGGAGCATGTTCTCTTCACGGAAAGTAGAGCTGGGGGTGGAGGGCAAATTAGCCAGAGGGAAGGTTGGTGTTGGGGGTGGGGAGACAGCAGAAAACACAGCTGGTTAATCTGAAGTTTATCAACTATCCCTAAACCTGCTTTCACATGGATGTGTAAAATAATAAAATAGGGGTTCTATTTGGAAACCTGAGCTCTGTTCCCAGCCAGCGCTGATACCTGTCCTCTAGTCACTGCAACACCCTTTGGTTCCCCTTTATAAGGTAGAATATGGTGGACAGATAAAATTTATCTCTTTCCTCTTGTGGCTTTTTTATTGTGACCTCCCCCATATAAACAGTAAGAGACAACAGACAAATATATCACACATATCACATTTCTTCACCCAGACACACCCAGCAGAGCTTATTTTGGTGAAACAGAATTTAAAGACAGTCTAGGTTTTGTTAAAGTTGACTTGCTGTGCACTTTCGCTCCCTCTGCTGGTTGTGAGGAATGTGAAAACCCATAATTCTTACATTGGCCTGCTAGGAGTGTTAGAGAGCCACCTGCCAGACCTAGGTTTACCATGGTTTTAGCCAGAGGAGGAAGAAAACCAAGCAAGCATGGGGCACAAAGCAGACAAGCTGAGGGAAAATTTCTCTCTCTGCCCTGCCGGTGGTGGAGCTGCGGAGTGATGCACTTCAGCCTCCCCGCCCCCCACCGCCACCAATGTAGAGATGAGGAGGCTGAATTCGAGACCCAAAACCTTTCTGAGCTCCACGACCTCAGGTCATTTAGGGCAGAATCGGGTGTTGGGGAAAATGCTCTTAGTGCTTCTCATAAGCAAGAAAATGTCATGGATAGTGAAGTTAGGCTGTTAATGAGGAGTTAATGTAGCTTTATTTGGAGAACCCCTTCCTTGTGAATTGATTGTAATTTCAAGGTAATCTCTGGTAGGAGGGGACCTATCTCCAGTCCTTACAAGGCTGAATTTTTTTTTATTTCTTTAAATAATATTAGGGCGGTAAAGTTAAAGCCTAATGTCATTTCAGTTGTTCTCTAATCTCATTAAATGACTACTCTGGTTGAACTTTAAAAATGTAGTTCCATAAAAATAAACACTGAGTCCCTAAAGTCTTTCTTCAGTTTTAGTGTCTCCTCTGCGAGACCCGAAGGGAGCCATCACCACCAGCAAAGCATTTATTTTCGAGTTCTTGTGTGCGCTTGTTGTGACCTGGAGTCTTGTGCCAAGTTAAATAGAAGAAGCTTGGATATAGTTTGGGAAGTAATTAACCTGTATACTTATTGCTTTAATAGTTCAAATATTTCACATACAATGACTAACAGCAACAGTGAAAGCAAATCCATTTTACACGCACCACATTTCCTGGAAATGCCAACAAATAGGAGAAAAACATGGTCTGGGTGTTTGTGCAGTGTTGTGTCTCCACTCACCTTCGCAGGAGGCAGAGAGCTGGAGGGGCAGCAGGCTCCACCCTCCCTCCTGCCCGTAACAGGCAAGGTATGCTGAGGTGGGAGGTTAAGAAGAAAATGCCTGCTCCTTATTTCTTGTGAGCGCTGCTAGCACAGGGCTGATGACATGGGTCTTATAAATCAGTCCCACGGTGTCTTTTGCCTTCTTCTTTATAAGGCAGTTATTTGTATACTTTTCCTATCTAATAACTTGATTATAAACTCAGTGAGGGCTGAGACAGTGTCTTATACCTTACACTACCTCGTTTGCACTAGTTTCTCAGAAAAGGTATTGGAGTTTTTCCAAAGCATACCAGAAACTATGGGTTACCTTTACTTAATGATGATGATGATGATGATAATAATAATAATAATAGCTTTATTTGTTAAGAATTTATATTTCATAGGCTGTTTTCAGCTCTACAAATATCTTCTCAATTATTTTATATAACTTAATGAAGTAGGTCACAGTTATTTGTCCCCATTTCACAGATGAGAAAAATGAAGCTTAAAGAAATTAAATTACTTACTTAAAGTTGCCTAATTAAGGACATGCCTCAACCCATTCACATCATGCTTGAGTGTTGTTTTCTGAAATGACTTGGCCATATGGAGCAGTGGTACCAGGAAAATGGGATCTCATTCTGTTAACCTTAAACTATTTTAAGTTCCATATAAACTAGAGTATAAACACCTTTAGATTTACAAGGATCCCAACATCTGAAATGCTCTTTAAATTTTCATTCATTTAATAAAGACATCTTGCTGTGAGGTGTCCAGATAAAGAGATGGCTGAGATACCTCAACTCCAATGATTATTAAATCATTAAAATCTAGAATGCTGAGGGCTTAATTAGATGTATGTAGAAAGCACCATGGCTGCTTAGAACAAGCAGCACCATACTCTACCTGAGGCGTGTCTAGCCAGCCTTTGCATTTGAAAGGTACCTCAAAGAGTGGCTGAGAAGGAAATGGGGGAACAGAAGCACAGTGACAGAAGGGCAGCTTGGGGAGAGAGAATATATGTCCACAGAAAGCTGGCTCCCCTGAGCTCCCCATTCAGTTTACACTTTCAACCATCCTTAGCGAATGCAATGCATACATATAAATATATATGTATACATATATATTTAAAAAGAGTAAAGAAATATAGGTGCAGGTTCCTAAGTGCTTTAACAAATAGCCAGACAATTTTTCATTGAAAAATCCATACAGCTAAATATAAAATGTCTAGCTGGAAAAATAAGACTTAGTAAGTTTTAGTGGGTTGACTGAGACTGATTAATGGAATCTGCTAGAATAACATGCAGAGGGGCCAGTGTGAGTTAGAGCCCTTCTTATGCCATTAGTCTCAAAAGAACTGTGTGAGAGCAGCTGAATGGGTCACAACAAATGACTCCCCCATCCCAACCCCATCCCCGATACAGAACAGCAACCACGCATGTCTTTGTCTTTAAAAGACAGAATTGTTGGGATGTTATTGGGAAATCATGGTATTGCAACATGCTTATCATGGTAACATTAGTTAATAACATTATATAAATTTCAGGTGTACAACCTTACAATTTGATACCTGTGTGCTCTATTTTGTGCTCACCATCAAAAGTCTTTCTCCATCTGTTACCATACAGGTGTGGGCAAAAATAAGTTTCCAGTTGTAATACAAATAAATATTACAATAATTAACACATAATACACTAATAAACTCTGTGTGTCACATACTCACAACTATAAACCCACTTTACCCACCCTTGCATATTTGATTCCGTTTACCCATTTAGCCCTCCCCCATCCCTCTTCCTGTCTCGTAATCACCGTTTCGTTGTCGGTTTCTATGAATTTGTTTTTGTTTTGTTTTGTTAGTTCATTTGTTACTTTTCCATTTAATATTTCACATATGAATAAAATCATATGGGTTTTGTCCTTTCTCTCTGATATATTATTAAGGTAATACCCTTAACATCCACTCAGGTTGTTGCAAATGGCAATATTTCATTTTTTTACACATACCACATCTTCTTTATCCATTCCTCCATTGATGGACACTTAGGTTGCTTCTATGTCTTGGTTATTGTATATAATACTGCAATGAACATAGGGATAGATATGTATTTTGAATTAGTGTTTTCATATTCTTCAGAAAAGTTCCCAGAAGAGAAATTGCTGGCTCATATGGTAGCCCTATTCTTAATACTTGAGGAATCTCCATACTGTTTTCCACAGCGGCTGCACCAATTTCTAATTCCTCCAACAATGCATAGAGGTTCCCTTTTCTCCACAGCCTTACAAACACTTGTCATTTCTTGTCTTTTTCATAACAGCCATTCTAACTGGTGTGAGGTGATATCTCAATGTGGTTTTGATCTACAGTTCCCAACATTAGTGATGTTAAACATATCATTTGCAAATATATTCACCCGTTTGGTTGCCATTTTATTTAACATTTATTTTTGGCTATTGTGAAGCAGTAAATGCAAACTGCAAAGCACAGCCTTTATATTGATTTAAATATTCAGAGTTGGCAGGCTGGAAAAAGTACAGTTTTTGAGAGTAGTTTTTAAAGATATATTTATGATTTTTATATTTTATTTCTCTGACATGTTTAATTAAAATTACATTTTTGCTATTCTTTTGTATTTAAAAGTTATGTTAATTAGTCCTTTGACTAATGTTTGAAATTTCTTCATAAAGCCTGTGAAATCTGACTGTTCTGTCTTCAAATTATTTTGACACTCTTTCCTGCCCTCAACTTTCATTGCCCATTATGTTATTTTTAACACACCTTTTCTCATGTGAGACAAAAACACTACCATAAATGTAAATGCACATGTAACCTGTTAAAATCTGTATATGAGATCATATCTATTTGAGCCAGATCTTAGTTCAGCAGGTGTTAGTGTGGTGTACATCAATTTCACAACACTCTAGTAAAAGATTTCCTGGATATCATTCTCACTTAAAATGATAATTAGCAAAGCACTCAAATTGTAACCTTTATAAATGATTAAACATCAGTAAGTTGGAAAACTACTTCTCAAAACATATTATAGGTAAATATTCTTTGAAAGTCTCTAACCATAAGATTTGGTATGTGATCATTATTTGTACACATTTTTTAAGGGCTAAACTAATTGTTGCACATTTAACATTAACTAATACAAATAATATGTGTGGGTTGTAGGCTGTATAAATTTTTAGCAAATGTTAGGTTTAATTTCCCTTAATAAGTTCAGTTGAAAAAGGCACGTTTCACTTGATAAAAGAATATACCACTTTCATGGTTCTCTAGTAAGTCAAAGGGCTTGTCCATTTTCTTGACATTGTATTTACTTAAAAGAGTTTATCTAAAGGAAAAGAGCAAGGTTGCAGGCAGCTTAGAACAATGTTGTAATTGTCACTAATTAAGTGTCCTCAGCTGTGTCTATACTGGGCCACTGTTTACTTGCCTTACATATACTCAGCTGTAGGTTGGTAGTAGCTACACTAAAAATTCCTCCACTTATTACCTCCCTTGTTTTCGTTTCTATGGGAAAATACTGACAACTATGTCACGTTTGACTTTCACACTTTGTTCTGTAACTAGACAAATAGAAGATACAGCTATTCCACCTTATTGTGAATTTTCTGTATAGAAAGCAGCTCAAAGAGGAAGGTAGAATGTTAGCAGTAGCTCATGGACTGGAATTGATGAAATGGTTCCGAGGAATGGAAATTCAGAATGATTGCACCCGGATTGGTGCTACACAGGTGCTAATCCATCAACATGCTCTTAAACATCCTCTTTCTAACAATAGCAAGTGATTTCCAAAGCTGGCTGTTAGTCCAGCAGCATCCAAACACCAACAAAATTATCTGTGACCCTTATAGACCTAATCCATTACTACTTAGCATCATACTTGAACCATCATAGCTTTCAGCCTTAAAGACATATGAGTTCCATTTTGCTACCTTGAAATATTCTTAACCTTTCTTTTCCTTTTTTTTTTTTTCCTTAGTTGCCATGTTTGGAAAAAAAAGATGATGAAAGTCTAGACCAGTGTTCTCAAACTTTAAGGTGCACAGGAATCTCCTGGGAATCATGTTGAATTCAGGTTTGGATTTAGTAAGTCTGCAGTGAGGACGGAGATCCCCCACTGGCTCCCAGGTGCTAATCCAAGATCACGTATTTGAGTGCCAGGGGCTTGCTGACCCCTAGTGAGCCTGTCATGTCTGACATTCTCTCATAATGTCTTTGCTTGTGAAATATATTTTATCCTAGGGTATGTGATAAGTTCACAATTCACTGATTTTTTTTTTGGGATAGTGTCATAGGGTCTTACAATGCCAGTGAACATGATATTGAATAAAGAACTAAATTCAGCCCTCGGGCTATTTTCTAAAGTTTCTGAGTTCATAAATGTACAGTAATAATAGCTGTTGGAATTAGGTGCCAAGGCTGTGTGCCCATGATTTTATCACTAAATATTAATAGCAAAAAAAAAAAAGTAGGTAACATTTTCATTATCATTACCACTTCAGAACTTCACTGGGCCATATGAAGTGTCCATTGGCGTTATTGCATTTTTCCCATATACCATAATACTACCCTGGTCAAGTTCTCACAGACAAAATTAGATAGAATTTTATTATAGAGAACTCTTCTTCTAAAGTCTTTTTATTTAATTCAGTTTCAGGTTTCTAAAAAGAGCAGAAATACAGTTACAAAATTTAAAAATCTCTATGGTCTCCTGTTTTATGGGACATTATTTTAGCATCTGCATTCAATTTTAAAATCAATTCAACTATTTCATATTCTTATGATTTTATTAATCTTGAACATTATACATTTTAGTCTCTTGACTTTGTTGCACCAAATGTTAAGTGATAGTATGAAATATCTTAAGAAAAATATTTATTTCATATTTTTCTTTAAGAGATTAAATGCCATAACAAGGAACTATTTTTTTAAAAGTGTTTCCAGTGCTGTGCAAAGCATAATATGAAAGGCTGGAATAAGGGCTTATGCAGATAATGCATTCGTGATTGAACTATTTGTATATTAAATATGGTCATTTAAGATATAAATTAACTTAAGCTCTTGAAATTTATGGACGAATTCAAAAATGTAAATCTGCTCAGAAAAAGAAGCTATTTATCTCATTCGTTTGTATGGTAATTGATGGTTCATAATGAAATAATCTGATGCACAGAGTCCAGCTAAATTAGCTTGCCTGTAATGCACTATCTTGAAGTGACTTCACATTTTCATTAGAGCCTTTCTAATTTCTAAAGCAAAATTAATGCAATTAGTGATCAAATCAATACATATTGATCATGAGTTTCTTCAATATGGCATGAAAATATCAGGTCAAAAAGAAAGGGCTTTTTAAAAAATCATAGAATTAATATAAGAAATTTAAGTTGTGAAAAAAACAGCTTTGCGTTATTTTCAATAGTAGCTGTTATTTATGAGAAAGTGGTAATACGACTTTTACCATTGTTTGGATGAAATTCAATGTAATGCGTATGCCACCCCCATTCCTTCTCCCTAACACATCAATACTGTATTCGTTGTCCATATGGATTTTTCTCCCCATAAATATCCAAAAGTAATTTTTTTTCCTCATGGTGTAGAATTTCAGATGACTAATTACTCAAAAGCAGCTTTTTCTTTTCACATGCAAATGTAAGCAAGATTTCAGGAAGAAGTGCACCGCCACCAACCCCTGACCCAGTAAATGTACCCATGGTGGGATGGGCTGTGGTTAAATGTATGCAGGAAGGAACTTGGAGCCCAGAATAAAAAATCAAAACACATTTGTGGAAATTAAGGGACTGTTGCTTTTCTACATACTAATCAGCTTATTTCAGCATGAAATAAAATGATACATTTGAGAAAAAAAAAAAAAGACTCAGTCCCTGTACTTCCTCCTACCCCTACCCAAATGGATTCTGAGATGTGCTCAACTGGTAGGTCTACTCTTGAGGTTGTGAGGGGAAACTAGTGATTAACTGTCTTAATTGCTCAACTTCTTGTTCTAAAAGTCACCAGATTATACAGATCCTGGGAGGAAATTCTGGGTAAACTCAGAAAAAAGGATCATATTGTTGGGTCAAGCCTACCTTTGAGATCCTCCAAAGACACAGCTGGGGAGAAAAACAGGAGCCAAAGCAACTACAGACTGCAGTATGGCCAGATAATTTGCTTTTACATCTTGAGGACCTGTTAGAGCTTGAGCCACTTTTCCCAAGCCATATTTCAGGACAATATTTCCAGAAGTTTTACAGCATGGAAATAAACTCCCCTTTCTGTCTGTGATAAAATTCAATTGCTTCGTATTCAAAAAGGTAATTAATTTGAAGTTTTTCTTGCAATTTTGACACCATATGAACACAAATAAAGCTTTTTGTGGTGTGTTAATTTATAAACTGCAATTACTAAAATGAATGGCGATAACAGGTGTACATTCTATTTTGTTTACACATTGGTCCCTTTTACCTAAAAGTGATTTCACAGAGTCTGGTTGAAGTTCAGACATTTATTTACTGGTATGAAATTCTTTGATGCTCTGGTGAGACAACCTGGCAGAATTGATTTAATATTTTCACGAGTGTCACAGTGCTTGAAATTAGAAAGTGTGTTGGTGAGAATAATAGGTTTACATTTGCCAAATAATCTTTTAAAGTTCTCCTGAGAAAAACAGTGCATGTGTTTATAAGTATTTGTAGAATAGTACTTTAGAATAGTAGTGTCCTAAGTGTGTTACACTAGTCGCTGGCTCGATGTGATATTTTGACCAAAAAATAAGACAAATATGAAGTTTGGAAATGCTTCATAGACTTTATCATATTTGGGGGAAATTTATAATGTGTATTAGCGTAATGGAGGCTCTGAAAAGTTTTGTGGTAAAGAAGCCTATTTAATTGTTTAGTTCAATATTTCCCAAATTAATTTGGCCACCCAGTTCTTTTCTTCTAAAATCTATTAATGTCCCTTTTGACCTACTTTAGGATATTGTTATTTGGATTTGGTAAATGGCAGAGAAGTTATAAAATCTGAATTCTAGGGATAGTCTAAATGACAATAACCACCTCACATTTGATTTTGGCCATCAAGAGAGAGCTAACAAATCCAACTCATGAACATACTACTCCTCTCCTTATTCCTCAACCAGAATTATTTCAATCAAATCAGCACTTTAAAAAAGTCACTAAGACTGACAGCTATTACCAGTACCACCTTCCCATAATCTCCCATTTTCTGAGGAAAACATACAATAGCTCTTTAAAAACTTAAATAAATAATACATAGCACTTATTGAGACCACAGACAAGCAAAAAGAAGAAACCCGAAATCCCTGTAAATAGCTTGTGTGTATTTCTGTCTTTTTCATATGAATATAGGTATTAAATTGGATTTTATGCATGACCTTTTTTTTCACTCATTGATACACAGTGAATATGTTTCCATGTCATTCATGTACAACATCATTGTTTTTCACTGTATCCCTGTGGCATGCCTTTTAAAAGGCACAGGACATGCAGTCAGTAAACAGCCGTGTGTTGAGGGGTTTCTGTGTGCCTTGGACGGTGTCTGGCAGGGCAGGTCCCACAGACATCACTGCCGCGCCGCAGTGGCTGAAGGGCATCGCGAGGTCAGCTTTGTCTGGGGAGAATCACCTCTGCAGAGGGAAATCAAGGCCCAAGCAGAAGCTGCAAATGCTGCCTGGGTCTGCAGTCATCCCATCCTCCTCCCTGCCACAAACACCTTTACTGGTACCGCTCTCCCTGTGTATGGGCCTTTCTCATAGGTTGCAGGAGACATTTGCCCTGCAAGGTGGAGAAAGCACTGCCCTCCCTTCACCGTCCTCCAGGACAGGACTATCTGCCTATCTCTCTCTGCCTATCAGGACCTCTGGGGTGATCTGGGTGCCAGCCAAACCCACTAACCGGCTAAGGCTGCTGTAGAGTTGCCTAGTGGCTAATGCCACGTCAAAAGGGACATTGAATCCCCTAAATTGGCCCTGGTTTGCTCGGCCAACTCTGGAAACCCGCATTTGCTGCTGAGGGCTCTGACCCTGTGGAGCCTTAACAGGAGCTAAGGGCAGGGCTGATTTGAAATCACTTCTTATGGACTCGCTGTGCACATATGCCAAAGGTTATAAGAATGCTCGTAATAAAACAGGGGCACATATAACTAGATATTCTAAGGAAATGGAAACCAAACTCATCATCTTCTTAAAATAAATAGACCCTGGTCTGAACTAAATGCTCCCTCAAATATATTTCCCAACTGTTTTTGCACATTCCAATGATCCCTATCACCCCATAGTGTTTGCCTGTCTGTCACTGCTCAGATATGTGAGCACCTGAAGATTTGCTGCCCTGCCTTATTGTATTTGTTTAATTTTTCAAATTTTTATAATCAAGCAAAGACCCTACACACCAGGTTTGGAGCAGAGAGTTTGGGCTCCTATTCCAGCTTTGAGAAGTGGACTCCGGAGTTCAAGTCTTAGTTTGCAGTGATCTTGGGCAGATTATTCAACCTCTCACAGTTTGGGTGTCTTCATCTTACAATGTGGACGATGATAATGCCTGTTTTGCAGGGTTATTATGAGTGATAATGAGTTGATATTTATAATACACAGAATAATGCCTGTCATGTAGTAAATATTTTATAGCTATTACTTTAATTTAGTCATGTCAAATGTCTCTCAAAGCCTCTGGGTTTTTTTTTTCTTTTTAAAAAATGATACTACCATTTACTATTTTACAGTATATTTCAAAACATAGTGTTACAGTTGCCTTAACTGCTCTCCAAGACCATTCACAAGGCAACCCCAGCTGCAAACTCCATGCTTTTTAGCACTTAGTGGGTCAAAATGTCCAATGAACTGTAAGATGCAGTCGTGTAGTCTACAAACTTTTCATGAAGACTTAACCGCGAATGGCACTTGACAGTTCACCACAAGGGAAAACTGGCCCCTTGTTTGTTCACACAGTCCTTGCACACCAAACTGAAGTTGATAGTAAAACCTCCTAGATAAAAAGTTTTCAGCTGTGCTCAGCCGGCCAGCCCCACCCTCCGGGTGGGAGCCAACCCAGGACATTGCTCTGTCCTGCTTCTTTGTGGGGCTCTCATCCTCAGGCAGGCAGTCAAGCGATTTGTTTTACTTCCACCGCTGTGTCCCGGAAGGGGACCAGCATCTCTTCCGCACTTCCACTTTTCAGCACGTGCTGAGCCTTTATAGCCTCAGTTGATGCCATCGCTAATGCCATCGCTAATGCCAGAGCCTCGGCTTTCAAATCCTAATGGATTCACATCTTTGAACAGCCATTTGAAAAGTAAAGCTAAAAATGCCTTTAATTTTTAACAAAGCCTCTTCACATAAATTTCTCTGAGATGTACCATCAAGACCATCTACACACAAAACCACTGTTTTGGCATGTTTGTTTGTAGTTCCCAGAAAAAACTGAGCTTTCTTTTTATGTGAATTCATTTCATTGAAACTATTGCTGTCTGCCATACTGGAAGATTGACGACTGTTATAGGTTTCAGAGATCAGCAGTTTTTTTTTCTCCTGGAGTTTTAATTTTCTGTATAACATTTTGCAAGCTTAACATTATATCCAATTCTTTCATTTTTTTCTCTGTGAGCACAGCATTCTGCCAATTGTCAAAGAACAAGCAAAGCTAAGTGCACAACAGGGGTGTTAGGATGGTCCATAAATAAAATAAGGCCAGGAAGACATCCCTGATCCAGGGCAAAGGCTCTTCTATCTAATGGATCTACCTCTAGATCCAGTAGCTCATTAACTAGTGGTAGAGGGTGAGTTTCTTTCTTCATTCATGATGGAAGAGGAAGAATTTAACCATACTGTGGTTAAAATTTTCTTAAATTCACAACAAGCATGTATGATCTCGAAGCTTCTGTGTGTGAGGAAGTCCTGTGGAGCAGGATAGCACTGGCCCAGGGTCCCTCACAAGGCTGCAGTCAAGGGTTCAGTGGGGCTGTTGTCA
Organism: Pteronotus mesoamericanus; assembly: GCF_021234165.1. Taxonomy (NCBI): domain Eukaryota; kingdom Metazoa; phylum Chordata; class Mammalia; order Chiroptera; family Mormoopidae; genus Pteronotus; species Pteronotus mesoamericanus. The sequence continues at coordinate 56,269,222 of NW_026555085.1, read as the reverse complement.
TCTGAAGGCTCAAGTAGGAGAGGATTTTTCTCCAAGTTCATTTACATGGCTGTTAGCAGGATCTAGTTTCTCACAAGTTGATGGACAGAGGGCCTTAGTTCCTTGCTGGCTATTGGCCAGAGCTCTCTCCCGGGTTCTTGCCTTGTGGGCCTCTCCACAGGGCAACTCACAATCTAATGGCTGTTATCACCCAGAGCGAGTGAAGGAGCCGCTAGGAAAGAGCTCAGACTCTCTCTGTTTCTTCACAAGTACAAGTGAGATATAGTGGAAGTGACCAGCATGTGCCTGGAAAATGCTGCAGGCTCAGTGGACACTTCCTGGACCACACTTGTATGTACTCATGAAAGTTGTGGGTGGGGCACACATGAAAGTACACCAAAAGCTGCCCTATAGCAACTTCTTGGGCCTCTTGCTTCTGAGACCTCTTTTCTGCACATCTGTAGTGTTACACAGTTGGCTACTTAAGTGTTACCATCCCAGAGTACTGTAGTCATTTTTCATGAAGAGAGATTGGAATATGTACATATGTACTGAGTGCTCGTGTTAAAACAGTAGGGAATGATCTCAGTCCCGTGTTTCGTCAACCCTTCCTCTCACAAGCCAGGACACTTTGTAGTGTAGATAAGAAAAGAAATCATAGCCGGGCCTACAAATTGGAGATGGGAAGGAAGCCCATCTTTTTAAATTTAATTTTAATTTATTTTTTCAAATACATTTGTCTCTGCCTCCCCCCCACCACTTTCCCTTGCCCCCTCCCTCTTTCCCTCCCTCAGCTCTTCCCCTTTGGTTTTGTCCATGAGTCCTTGCTAGATGTTCCTTGACTTGCCCCTTCCCTTTCTTTTACCTGACCCTCCTCCCTCCTTCCCTCTTGTCTCTGTTGATTTCTTTTCCTTTCAGTGTTGCTGGTCTTATTTTCCTTGCATCTTTGTATTGTTGGTTAGGTTCCGCTTATAGGTGAGATCATATGGTATTTGTCTTTCGCCCCCTGGCTTATTTCGCTTAGCATAATGCTCTCCAGTTCCATCCATGCTGTCACGAAGTTTAGTAGTTCTTTTTTTCTTTCTGCTGCGTAGTATTCCATTGTGTATATGTACCATCACTTTTTGATCCAATCATCTACTGATGGGCATTTAGGTTGCTTCCAACACTTGGCTATTGTAAATTGTGCTGCTATGAACATTGGGGTGCATAGGTTCTTTTGTATTGGCGTTTTGGTGTTCTTAGGGTATAGTCCCAGCAGGGGAATCACTGGATCAAAAGGCAGTTCCATCTTCAGCTTTTTGAGGAAATTCCACACTGCTTTGCACAGTGGCTGCACCAGTCTGCATTCCCACCAACAGTGGACTAGGGTTCCCTTTTCTCCACAGCCTCGCCAGCACCTGTTGTTTGTGGATCTGTTTATGATGGCCATTCTGACCGGTGTGAGGTGATACCTCATGGTGGTTTTGATCTGCATTTCTCTGATGGCTAGTGATGCTGAGCATCCTTTCAAATGCCTCTGGGTATCTCCTCCTTGGAAAAGCGTCTGCCCAGGTCCTTTGCCCATTTTTGGATTGGATCGTTTGTCTTCTTGGAGTGGAGTCGAGTGAGTTCTTTATATATCTTGGAGATCAAACCTCTATCTGATGTATCAATAGTGAATATATTTTCCCATATGGTTGGCTCCCTTTTCATTTTGCTGATGTTTTCTTTAGCCATGCAGAAGCTTCTTATTTTGATGAGGTCCCACTTGTTTATTCTTTCCTTTACATCCCTTGCTTTAGGAGACATATCAGTGAAAAAATTGCTGCGTGGGATATCTGAGAGTTTCCTGCCAATGTTCTCCTCTAAGACTTTTATGGTGTTGCGACTTATATTTAAGTCTCTTATCCATCTTGAGTTTATTTTTGTGTATGGTGTCAGCTGATGATCCAATTTCAATTTTTTGCATGTAACCGTCCAGCTCTCCCAGCACCATTTGTTGAAGAGGCTATTATTGCTCCATTTTATGCTTCTGCCCCCTTTGTCAAATATTAGATGCCCATACAGACCTGGGAAGCCCATTTTTAATAGCATTGAAATAGGAGGTGAACCTAAACCAACCATTGCTTATTTATGGCTGTAGTTATTTCTCTCTGGTACATCCCAGAGGGTTACTTTCGGTTGTTAATTGGAACTTCTAAGCCATTTTTATTTACAAAGTGTTTTACAGTCATTGGTATTGATGACTTATAATTCCCCCATGAGTTAGGTGTCAGGATGAGGCATTGACATGGGCTCCACTCTCAGGAAGCTGAGCCGTGAGGGTGGATAAATCTGCCCGCCCCCTCCCACCCGGCAGCCATGGGGTCCTGGTTTGCTTTGTTTTGGCTTGCCTATTACCTTCCCCATGTGTTCTAATAGCAGTTACGATTGGATTCCTGGACTAAGGGTCTTTTGAGAAGGGATTGTGAGAAACAGTGACACAGAATCCACTTAGCAATTCTTTTCTTCCTTCTTCTCCCCATTAAAACAAATTGTCCTCACAACTGTATGTCTTTCGGCACACTTATTTTGTTTTTTAAGGAAGTAAGACAAATATCTGCCTGTTTATTGTTAAATTTGTAGTGCCAGTCATGACAAGCATAAGGATAGTAACACTTTTGCCAGCAGGGTGCTTATCTGTTTTACTAGTTCAGAAGGACTTGATTGATGTGAAAGACCAAGGTCTCAGTAAAGATAATTTAGCCATTTCCATACAGTTTATGCTTGTGTTAGTTGTATCCTGCAGGGGAGTCCCAGGGGGTGGCTTTGCTGACCTTCCCTCTAAAAGGTAACACATAGGAGATTCCTAAAGGAACCATCGTCTAACAAGACTAATGATGGCTTCCATGCCTATTATCATTCAGAGACATAGAAAGAGGCTTTAGAAATGCAGTACCACATTCCTCCCTTGATGTTCCACATGATCTATTAAGGCGTTATGTGGCAGATAAATTAATCATTAAAAACTTACTGTTAAGTCTTTACAAATAATAACCAGGTGTACCTTGATTATCTTTGATCTCAATATATATTTTTTCTGTCACCAAACAGATGATACATAGCAGTTTGTTTTACTGACAACTAATCTGAAGGAGTCAGAAAAGAAGGCTATTTTCTTCCAGCATTCTTCCTGTCTTTTTTTTTTTTAACTTAGAAGGACCAAAAAGAAGTTCTTCACTCAGTAATAGCTCATGACAGCCAGGATCACTTTTTCACATTGCTTTGCTGGGGTGTGAGTATGAAGCATCTTCACTGTTTATTATTCCAGCTATCCTTGCATTTGATTTATTTCTCCCATTTATTGCTACTTAGTATTTAAAAGTTCTGATCAAGGAACACGCTCCACATCTTGTGTGCATTAGGTATTGCATGATACACAGGATTCCACTTAATGCCATCACTTTGGATCGAGGTGGATTTTTTTTTTAATAATGTGTTTTTCATCACATTAACCACTTCCAGAGCTAACATTTTCTAAATTCCAAAAAGAAAAAAAGATGATATAATAAAATAATGCATGTGCAACTATCAAGGTAGATAGTTATAAGACAAATGAAAAATGCATTACAATACAAGACAGGCTTCATATCACTATTCTTAAATGTTTTAGCATGCTTCTGGGGAAACTTATGTTAATAGGAATTGTTTGAGTAACTGCTCCATTCAGAGATGTTAGAGATATGCTAAGGATGAGTGGTAACAGGAAAGAAAAATGTGTCCTTAAGTAGAGAGTCACTATTTTGTAAAGAAGTTTCAGGAAAGCAGGCATTTGGTTGAAATCCTTGTTCATGACACAAATCTCTATAATCTACTCCATTAAGAAATACATGTTTTTATTAAAAGAGAGTTTAGAGAGAGAGAATTTTTGATCTGTTACTTCAAAATTTAATTTGTAAGTCACTTCTATGGAGATGTGTGATCTTTCTTTGTACTTTGTTCACTATCTTAATGACTGCTTTTTTGAGGTAGGTACTAACAAAGATGGGAATCACATGGGAGGGGAGTTAAGATTACTTTTTCTGGTTTGTTAACTACAATATATTCAAAAGAAATGTCTTTATTTGCTTTAAATTCTGAGCAATGGGTGATGATAATATCCATTTTTACTTTTTAAAAGTTTATGTTGAACTTTATTAATAAGAAGCAACAATAACTATAGCTTCATGAACCACTATAACAGTAGCATACTCTAGAGCTTGTAGTATTTCAGGGGTGTTAATATAGCTTAATGTTTTCTTTAAGATCAAAATTATTCTTGAGGGAACTAATGGCTGTTAACTATTATAATAACCAAAATTTATTAAGCATTTGTTTTGTGTCAAGATTGTTCTATGTGCTTACGTGTGCTACCTTGTTTTATTATCATAACATCATAATCTAGTATTATTTCCCCTTGTTTATAAAGGCAAAGAGAGATGAAATAAATTGCCCAAGAATATATGACTAGTCAGGGGTAGAGCAGTGATGCACGAGACAGTAAGTGTTCTCTGCTGAACAAATTATAAGGCCTCAGTGATAAAAGTTTTTCTCTTTTCTTTCTTAGTAAGACTGACAGATCATTCAATGCCACTCTGGCACTTTATAATGATAAAACTGAGGTCCAGGGAAGTTAAGTGATTTGCCGAAGGTCACACAGTAAGTTAGTGACAAACAGGGAAAGTCCTTTGGCACCCTGCTGTGCTATCTAAATTGGGCCTGTTTGGCAGCCTGCACTAGGCCTGAGTGGTACCAGAGATGAATGGATCCCACTCACAGAGAAGGAGGGAAGATGATTTGGTTAAATGAAACCAACCCCTTTTTCAGCTAAAAACAAAACACACATTGGAGTAGAATAAGAGCATGAGTCAGGACCAGCCCTAGGCAGCTTTATGGGGCAAATGAAATTTTTCTTGGGTGTAACCCTCACTTCTTACCACTACCCCCGACCCATTTTCTGCACTGTTTTTGACTTGAATTCAGATTCATAATGTTTATGCTGTCTGAAGTCCAGTCTACCTTTAAGCCATCTATTTTAAAGTTAATGCTTTAATAATTCTTTTTTGGAGACTTAAAAAGAGAATAGTTAAAAATAATATAGCACGTTAACCTTTTAAGTATTGTAGCATCTAGAGAGAGAAAATAATTTAACTTGAAGAGATTTCTAGCATTCTTCAATTCAGATAATGTAAACAACCAACTTTTTCACTTGTGAATATACATAATCCTAAAAAGGTAAAAATAATTTTTGAAAGAACATTTACAATATAAATGATATTACATATTTACTTCAAAACTGCCTATCTTTGACCACGGTCAGGTTTTTTAAATAAAACCAACTCTATCTGAGACTATTATCTAATATTGTAGCCTTTCCCCCAAGCATGGAAGCATGAAATGGAGATAAAGTAGAAGCATGAGGAGGTTGTTTTCCAAAAGATTAAAATCAAAGTAAAGATGGAACCTTCCTGATTCCCATTTGCATGAGCTGTTAGGCTGATTTGTTCAGCAATTGTTTCATGGATGGCAGTAGATGCTGGGGCTATATAACTCTTGGACTTCAGACTAAAACAATTATTTTGTGTTCTTAGACTTCTGGATTAGTCTAACCAAACAGGAATTTTCTAGATTCTTTTTCCTCTAAATGAGTAAATCTTCAAGTGGAGAACACAGACTCACAAAAGAAAAAGGTTATGTCCCTCATATCTTCCTTAAATCCAGTAAACAAGAAAATGGAGAATTTCTATCCAAAGAGGGAAGTAATTTCTCCTTATTAAAGGAATAAAATTGTCAGATTTAGTGAAGAAAAATATGGGACACCTTGTTAACTTTGAATTTAAGATGTAAATATATATATATGTATTTCTTTTAGCCTAAATTTTAAAATTGTTTATTTTAGTATGATATAAATATGTCCCATGAAATATTTGGATTTCCTGTATTTTACCTGGCAACTCTAAGGAAGGACTCTCAGTCCACTTCCGCTGGAAAAGAGGCCTGAGCATTGTTCCAGCATGCAGTGGGGCCCTGTGGAAACTGCTGTCTCATCAGGTCTGTGGCAGGACAGCACCTTTGCGAACAGATCTGGGTAAGCACAATACAGACACTTGTTTGTGCTGTTGTCTCAGGCTGCATTGGAAAGATGGTCATTGGGTTCTCTCCATTTATTGGGCCAAGTTCATGCAGAGGAAGTGGCCAAGCATTCAGGAACAGAGCCACTGAGACAAAAGTAATTCTTCAGTCTTTTTATGCTATATAGATGGAAGCCACTCTTACATTTTAAGCCTGGCATTGATGTCTATATTCAAATCGCTGCATTGTAATCCAGTTGCATTAGCTGGATTATATTCAAGGCCTGCCAGCTTCACCTAATTTAGGGCATAAGTTGCTGACTAAAGAAATAAATGTATTTTTAGTGGACCCCCTGTACAGTCCTCCAAAGGAATTTTCCTAGAGAATATTCCCAACTCTATGGTAGCCAAGTCAAAATCATTTGTCCTCAGTCTTGGTTTTCTTCCCACCTTTATATAAAGTATAAGAAGTGAAGTACTTGAAGGATAAAAATTAATAGAATGCTATTATTGCCAGAGCAAGAAGAAATGGTTTGTCCAGCAAATACTCAAATCAAAATCAGTGCTGATTTTTTAAAAAATCGTAAAGCAGTTTTTCAGAGTAATCATTTTATTCCCACCCCTATTTGTGATTTTTTTAATGTAAAATAGAGAAAGACACAAAACATTTATAATCATTTTAAATGTGTAACATGAAAAAAATAACTTGAAATGTCATCCTGACTTTTTTTTATAAATCTAGTGTTATTTTAGCCAAGGAAAAGAAATTAACACAAACTGGGATAAACACTTTTGACTTGTAGTTTGAATAACAATAATAAGATTCTGACAAATCAAAACAGTGAAAGGCATGCTAGTAGCATTAAACAAAAGAGAAACCAAAGAAATATTATCCAAAGCCATGTTTTTCAGAATAGCTGTTTTCAATTGCTGAATGTTCTCCCCCTTCATCCACATATGAAGGGCGTGTAGTGACCCCTAGCTGAGGGATCTATATTGCTTTGTGCCCTTCCCCCACCCAACAGACAGCTGCTGTCTGGTCGCCTCTGCCCCTGCACTCCATTAGCTCCCAGGGAAGAGCCGCTCTCTATGCAGCCAAGCGCACCTCTAATGTAAGCTCTCTCTGCCAGCAGTCTGTGTCTTTGTGTGTTTTAGCAATCAAAACTCACATCTTCTTGCCTTTTTTTTTTTGAGTGATTTGTTTCTCTGCCGTACTTACATCTTAAAGGAAGATGCTCAGGCTGATGAAATGGTCCAGCGCTTCTAGGATGGCATGGACAAGCATGAGAAGCCTGCATTGCTCTCTGGAAATCAAGTGCATTGTGAGTCAGGGCCTGGACAATCAGCCCAGTGTGTACCTACAGGTTTTCCCTCCACTGGCTTCTCCCTAGACCATTGTTCTATCGAGTTGTTAGAAACTAAGATACTTGTCTATATCGGGAAAGCTTTTTTAAAAATCTTGCAAGAAAATACACCAGATAGCTGTTTTTGGGTAAAGAACTTTGGTGGATTTTTTTTTGAATTGGTATTTGCTATAATTTAAAAACATTCTAAAATGAGCATATGCAACTTTATAAGTAAAAAATAATTAAGTATACTTTATCAAACGAAGCAGAAAGAATTTCAGTTTGTATATTCTGAGTCTATGCTTCTCATTAGGCTTCAGGAGTTCAGTATAAACTTGTTACCTTCTTGGGTCTCCATGGTAGAATGAATTCATCCACATTACTGTGCGTTCTTGGTTTCTGTGCTTCAGAGACCTAAAGCAAGAGCACATAGCTTAAGCTGCAGAAAGCCCCATTCTCCCTGCAGTCCTAGAGATAGGATATAAGCGAGCGAGCCTTGGTGGGTTCTGTACCACCTGGGCTGAGCTAGCTTGTGCCAAATCACGTGATAGCTGAAGACTCAAAGTAGAAGTCACTTTCAAACATACAGAAATGGACCCCATACATGAAATGCACAATTATTGGTAGTATTGCCCAGATATATCCATTTTCCTCTCCTTCAGTGTTGTGGAATCTCCACAGTGAGGTCAGGATGATAGGTACCTTGTACAGTTTTCCCATGGAAGTTTCCTGGCACATAGACATTCACTGAATTTTTCTTGAATGAATGAGCTATGAGACTGAATCAAAATTAAAGCATCAAATCTGATCTGAATGCCATTATGTGAACAAGCACAAGTCAAGACATCTAGCACAAAGCCCAGGACAAGAGCTGCTCACTGAGCAGTCACTCAGTAAGTGCTAGATGAATGTCTTCTCTATAGACTTCAGGCTTTTCTTTCCATAAATGTGTGTACTTCACTGTAAGATAGTAGTTTTTGCCTTTGACGATGTTAATAAGTGATTAAAGTGATAAATTTAAAAGTTCTAGGGCCAAATAAGTTTGGGAAATGTTGCTTTAATTACCTTGCCATTAGAAATTTTCAACTTAGTAAAAATGTGAAGTACAGGCGTACAGCAACTTGTTTAACCATTTAAAAATATTTTTATCTTTATGAAAGTTATTCATGCACATAGTTCTACAATATTTGTTATGAAAAATAGAAATCTCTCCTGCAATTTTCCCTTTTCCTGCTTCTCAGAGGCATGATTGATTCTGTTGGTATTTATTTCATTATCTCTAAATAACCCTAAACAACAACTTAGGTTTTGATTTTTTGGTTTTAAGTATTACCTATTGACTCTGACAATGGAAGTGTTAAGAAAAGGGCTCAGGCAGAGCCACAAGCATCAAATAGTGGCGGCTGGGACTCACCGGTGGAAGGACTGGCAGGGCAGAAAGATGTCCCAGTCCCTTGGTATCACATTGAGAGGTGTGCTTGGGCCAGGCTTTGCCAGACACACCAAGGATGTGCTCTGGAGAGAGACAACTTCATTACCCCATTACTTTATTTGTCTGGAAGCTTAAGGAGGGGGATCATGACAATGGGGCCTTATGCAAGTGAATGTGGTAATGCCAGCGGAGGTCAGCACTTTGCAGCTCCATGCCAGCTGCCTAGGGAAGTCACACACATCTTGATAGACCCTAGAGGGAGGGGAACATTAGTCACAGTTGACTCATTGCCAGGTAACCAGAGAGAACTGCTGGGTTCACAGGTGGGCAGCCCTGCAGGGATCTTTTATTCCACTGCCTTGTCCTCCTGGTAGTTATTTCATATTTTGATTAGACCAGTACTTGGTGTGTTCATTATGATGACCATTTGAAATGCTATTTATGGTTGAAACATATAATACCATTTATTAATTTCTTCTCCTGTACTTTCAGTTTTTCCTGGAGTTATTATATTGCTTTATGTTTGCCAAGTTCTCTATGTACTTATCACTAATTTATCCCCAAACTCTCCCTCAGTTGTATATGTCCAAACACATCAAGGATTCCTTGGTTTTATCTTCCTGAAGACACCTCTCCCAGAACCTTAGGATCTGCTCTAGTCTGAATGTCTTCCCCTCAATGCCTGTCCCACACTCGTACCTTAGTTTCTCACCATCGTAGTGATCACTGTTGGTACCCGGCCCAGTCAGTCACTCTTCTGCATGGAAGGGTAAGAACATCTGGGAATCTAATTTTCAACCTCTTCGTGTTTTCAATCCCATCTTCACTTCTAGTTCCTCAGGTAGTTGCCTCCAACTTTCGAGTGCAATAGAAACTGGATTGCTTCTCAGATTTCCCCACTCTTGGCTTAGGATTCAGCTTTCTCAAGTGTCCTAAGTTGTTTATCACTCATCCATTTGCTAACAGCTTCTGAAATTTTGTTTTTGTTGATGAGTTCTTACCAATTTTCTTTGTCTGGAGGGTTTATGCTTTAAAATTTTTCCCCTTACTTTTGCTTTAGTGGGAACAAATGAAGATCATTGCAGAAATTCAACCCATCATCTTTAACCTAAAACCTAAATTGTGTATTAAAGCCATCATTTGTTTTATTCTTGGAACACCTATTACCATTCCCCATGGAAAGCACAATATTTAAGTGATGGTGATATGATGATGATGATGATGAAGATAGCCAACATGTACTGAGTTCTTGCTAGTTAATAGGTAGTGTACTAAGTACTTCATCATTTATTTTCACTAATTGTACAGGAATTACTGCCCTTAGACCCAGGCATGCCAGTGTCCTACACCAAGCCCCAAAGTGCAAGGAATCCTGCACTTCTGAAATGCCTTCTTTGACAATTTTTAAGGCCTCCTCTGGCGGTTGGGACTAACCAAGGACAGTGATGTCACCAAGACAGGGTATTAAAAACTCTAATTAGGACCCACGTGAGCCCTGACTCTTGTTGTTCCTGTTTAGAGCTTTCTCCAGCCCTCTATCCCTTGTGTGAGGTTGACCAGGTGCCCTAAGGAACCTTGCAATCACACCAGTAGAATCATTCCAGGGCCTGGCAGCCACCCTGGTTCCAGTGGGCTGTCCTGGTGAGCAGATACAGATGGTTAGAATAGCATTCTTTCACAGAATCATGTGTGATTATATCAGGAGAATGGGGCTGACATGCTACTTTGGGCTGACTTTCACTCAGTCAGATGTAGGATGAAGACTCTTGATATACATTGATGTACAGTAAACAAATATATATATATATGTATACACATATATTCCTGTTAACTACCTGTATTAAATCTTCACTGATAAATCATTGTACCTCACATGTGCCCATGAAGATTCTCCATCTTATATCCAACTGAGTAAGAGTTACTACAAACCAGCACATCAAATCTAATTCTTACAAAGTATACCAGAAAACGTGAATGAAACATTTTATGGCTATGTTAAGCTTACCTTTTGGAAGTGTAAAAGTAGAACACCATCTCTTCTAACCATGTCTCCTCTTCAACTCTTTAGGGTGCAATCACTGCATTATTAGAATGTTACCTATCTCAACATTGACTGCACCTCTGACTTTGCAGAGTTCCCAAAAGCTAAGAGGCAAGTGACCTGCTGGCAGAAGTGAAAAAAGTAGTCCCTGTACATTGATAGGGTTCTACTGGTGATTTAAGCTGGTTCTGATCATTGGGTGCCCTGTGCCATAGCAGTCATTATATAACACCAATTATTGTTATTTCATTTAACTTTGTTTTATTGTTCTTCATTGCACCAGTATAACTGAATGATGTATTTTGTCTACATTTGCAAGCTGAAAAGTAAGTGGCAGAGAAAGAGTGTTACCCTGGGGATATCTAACTCTAGAACTCGTTTTCCAGACTGCACTTTTAAGATCAAAAAACACTGATGCAAGGTGTAGATAAATTTTTTGCTTGCACAAATCTTTTTGGGATGCTCCACTCCAACTTATTAGCTTGTTGTATTATACTTGTAGTATAACTATTCTGGTAGTTCCATGCAGCTTCAGTCTCTGAAGGAGAGAATAAAATGGATATATATGAAATAATAAAGGTCCTAGAGTATGGTGCAGTGAAAAGTGCTTGGGCTTTTGATTCACACCAAAGTGAGTCCAAATTCCAGAAAACTACTTCAACTTTACAGCTGTCAATTTCCTCATCTGTAAAAGGAGAATATTAATATCTATCTCAATAATTAATAGTGAGGATGAAATAAAATCACATGGATAAACTATAATGACTGTACATAGGAGGCCTTCAATAAATGTGTCTTGTCTTCCCCAACTCCCAACACATGCATTTAAGGACACGGATAACTCTGATATACAGACCTATCTAGAAAAACCAATTCTGTCAACATATACCCTTGTGTTTTATCAAAGGTATCTAAAATGAAAGACTCAGGAATAATGCACCTATGTCATAGATTTTAATTTTGCCAAAGTATTTCATTTGATGGCATACTTGATTTTATAGAAAATTTGTTAAGTATAACCTACAGCTGAGACGCTTTTTGAAAAAGTGTTCAGATTTTGGAACAAGCAAGAAAAAAAATCACAAAATAGTTGTTAAAGAGGATCTTCAAAACTTTAAGAAATAAGAAATAAGATAAAAGGGATGAATCTTTAAAATATCAATAATTTTGAAGTTCAACTTTTGAAGACATTTGGTACATAGAAAACACAGTGAGGCAAAAGTTATTTTTATGGTAATTTAGCTTTTCATGAGTTTGCAAAAGCACAGTTGGAGTTTGATGAGATCCAAGTGCCAAGATTTGTAGGCAGTAGCTGACTAGTATTCTTCTCACATTTCCAAGTACAACTGACATAGAGAAATGAGCTAATTTATAAATACTAATTTTGGGAGAAAACCAACCAGAAATTTTGCTGCTATTCATTGGCATCTGAGTTGTCCTCTTTTCTCTCCTGCCACCACTTTTCATTTGCAGATCATACTATACTGGTCACTAGGTCTATGGCAGAAGTTTTTGACATTCATGCTCCACTGCTTTCCTCATCAGATGTGAAGATCAATTTCTCATGAAGTTCTCTGCTCCCCCCAGGACTGGCCATGTGTGGAGAGGACAGACTGATTGTTCTGTGGGTTCATTTTATCTGGGAAAACATGGCTAATGTCATAATTAAACATGGGAATGTTTAATTTATGAAAAACCGTATTTTAGTGTTGCATGGTAAAAATGAGGGAGACAGTTCTTTGGCTTTTATTGGAGCTAAATTACATAAATTTTTAGCCCTTTTCCATGGGAAGTTAATTGTATACTTCTTTTTTTAAAACATTTTTTCAATTTGTTTCCATTATTAAAACCCAAGTCTTCATATTAATTGTGGCTACCTTACTTTACCCTCAAAAGTAAAAACATATTCAGATTAATAATTATTATATTCTGACTATAATTTACTGAACAAAGAGGTACTCTGAAAAAGAGAAATGTGATATCCTATAAGCATTGTAGAAGTTTTTTTAATTTGTGCTTCAAATATATACTTTACATAGCAATTAACTTCTGTAAAGGCAACTCAGTAGACCTAAATAAGGACCATACCTTTGATTTAACTAGAATATAGATAGTATCCAATGACTAAAATATAATGAGGCTATATGTTTTCTCCTTAGTTCTTTCATAAGGGAAATATAGAATTAAAAATTAAACTCTTACCAATAAGATGTTGGTTTTTCACTGTGTACCTTTTGAAAAAAATAAGAGAAATTAAATTATAAACCAAATCAGCTTTTAAAGTGATAATGAAGTCACTTTTACTTAAAATGTCCATGCACAAGCTCAATAGACTGACCATAGCATTGTCTAGCACAAACCAGAGACAGAGAGAAAACTGTTTGTTGTGTGGAGTCGCTAAACATACATAAACTTCACAATGGATGGCAGATGTGCAACAGCTGTTCATTATCTGTAAGAAAGAGTCTCTCTTTTTTGAAATTATTTATAAGCTGCTTTGTGATTAGGCTTACTATTTGGGGGAGTAATAAAATTAAGCACCCATGATCAGAGTTAAAAGATATATATATTCATTTATAACAACACCCAGATATATCAGATTATCAAAAGGCTTCATACTTTAATCACAGTGATATTTATGAGGGTCCTGTTACATATAGTAATTATAGCAAATACCTACCAAACATTTACTCTGTGCCAGGCACCACTCTAAGTATTTTAATTCATTTGATTCTCACAACTCCTTTTGGAGGTAGGTACCATTCTCATGCTCATTTTAATAAGCTCAGAGAAGTTATCAACTTGCCCAGGATCGCACGGCTAGTAAATGGTGTTGCCCAAATTCAACACCAGCATTCTGACTCCAGAATCTCACTTGGGTAAATCATCACATTATATACTACTGTTCATAAAATAAGATGCAGATTCTTTCAGGTGTGTATGTTAATGTAGTATGTGACGATTGTTTTCTTAGAAGAGAAACTTCCTGAGCAACAGGATTATCAGTCAGGATAGGTTCGGCTAAACTGTGGAAACAGAATGACGTGACAGCATTATATGCCCAAAGTACGTCAGCAGGAAGCTTCACTCCCACAGTTACTGAGGGGCCTGGACCTCAGTTTTCTCTGACACAGAAGTGATGGTGTGGCAGCGGTGGTGTGTGCAACAGTGCGTAAATACCTCAGAAGTGTCGCATTTTATTTACTTTCTCATTTCATTGGATAAAACTAGTCAATTGGTCTCACCTGCCTGCAAGGCTGTTGGGAAATGTTAGCAATGGGTAGAAAAAAACATTAGGAAAGATAATTGGAGCCAAAGAAAAATAAAAGACTGCAGGGAAGCATTTAGCTACTCTAAATGTTTACAGAAACTTAAAGAGACACATATATCCAAACTTAAACAAAGCACTTGATGACAGTGTGAAGTGGACTAGACAAAGAATGTTGGCTGCAAGGTGATGTGCTGAGAGAGAAAGGATGGCCTCTAGGGAAGCTGGCTAGATGCCGGGCAGACCCTCTGAGAGACCTTAACCTGATCATCAGTCCTTATTCCCACAAACACCAGATGACTGGCACGTTTGAAAGTTCAGGTCTCTCACTAACAAGACTGATGTTTAAATCCAATTGTCTAAGTATTGGTTTATAATGAGAACTATAAAAGTGGAGCAGTCCTTTTATTGTGTCTGATATACAAACTCTGTATGATATATAAACTCTGACTATTATATAAAGTCCAAGTATATATGGTAAGAACAAAAAGAGTGAATTAGATTACTTTGATCATCACTGTCTTAAAGCCAGGAGAGTACTGAGCTATGCCAGACGACAAAGGCAGGTCTGGGTGAAAGAGCTGGTGAGAATGACGCGTTGGCACTCAGCCAAGTCTACTTTCAGTTGGCCTGCCTTCTCTCCCACTGGCAAGCAGAGCAAATAGCACACCTGATCAAAAATTGGTGAAGAAACAAGTAGTTGTGTCCCTGCGGCACTTCTCTGGTCCTCAGAGAGACACGCCTTGCAGCCTTAGCAGATTCTCAGATGTAAGTGAGGCTGCAGCCAGGCCGGAGGAACCCAGCACTCTGAGCTCGCTGCCTTCACACAGTGTGGGGTTGGGGGAAGTAGTGGCCAGCAGGGGCCACGGCAGCCATGGCATGGAAACTTAACATCTGAGTTTCAGGCTCATAATTTATTTATTTTAATTTTGGTAAAATATATATAACATATAATTTATCATTTTAATTATTTTAACTGCGCGGTTTAGTGGCATGAAGTGCATTCACATTGTTTGGCAAGCATCACCACTATCCATATCCATAACTCTTTCAACATCCAAAACTGAAACTCAGTACCCATGAAACCATCGTTTTTTGATATATCGATGTAACGAAGGCCCAAATATCTCCATATATTATTTCTTGTCTCCCTGCTGTCTGCCACAGGGCTGTACCCCTTTACATCCAGCTAAATCTGCCTGGAAGACTGAATGCGCGTCGTCTACTGGTTAAGGTTGGAGGCACACAGAACACATTTCTATTCTCCCTGACTCTTGTCTCCTCCATTCAAGTATCTCCTCCCTCTCTGGCCACATTCTTTCTTCCAGCTTAGTATTTATAACAAATTTACACAGTAAATGCATTTATCTTGTCTTAGTGTATTCAAGATGTTAAAACAAAGTTTCGGAGACATAGTAGTTTTTTAAACAACAGAAATTTATCTCGCATAATTCTGGAGGCCGAGAAGTCCAAGATCAAGGTGCCGGCAGATCTGGAACTGTGAGAGCCTGAGTTTGGTTCATAGACAACACCTTTTCCTGTGTCCTCACAAAGTAGAAGAAGGAGTAGTAGAGCTTTCTTGGGCCTCTTTTACACAGGCACAAATCCCATTCCTGAGGGCTCTCTCCTTATGACCTAATCACCTCCCAAAGGCCTCACCTCCTTATGCTATCACGTCGGACATTAGATTTCAACATGTGGATTTAGGGGAGGGAGGAGAAGAACACAAACGTGTACACTATAGCACATTCTTTATGGAAGCTTATGCCCTCCTTACAGTAATCACAAGTAAGGGTTTTTCAAGATACCTCGGGTATGTATTTACAGATTACTACTACAAAAGAACAATCTTATATGTGTTTTTTCTAATTTAATTCTGAAAGAAATCTTAACTTGATGTTAGGGGAATACTCTGTTCTTCTGTCATTTACTACCTACAGATTCTAGCTCAATGAGGTGATCCATAACTGGTTGAACAGCACCAGACAACACTGATGAGTAGGTTGAAATCAGCCTGGAGCACAACTTTTAAAGGCATGCTCCGGAACTCAGTTCTTGGCCATGTTCAGCTTAGTAGTTTATCTCTTCCTTGGATAAAGCTATAAAATGAATGCTGATCAAACTGTTGAAAAACTGGTAGAAAATGCAAGAATTCAGAATCAGTATCTAAAGAGATCTAACGGGCTAAGCTGATGGGCTGAACCTAACACTGTGGGACTGAACAGTGGTAAATTCAAAGTCCAGCCCTTAGGTCTCATACTACAGCTAACTAAGGGCAGGGCTAACTAAGGGTGGAGACTGTAAATCCTTACTGGTATGACTTTGCTCTTTTATATTTACCAGCCTCCTTTGTAGTTAGGTTTGCCATTGACTGATTCTGACTGTGGAATGTGAGTGGAAGTGACATATGTCACTTCTAGGATGAGGCAGTTAAAGATCAGGTGGGCCTTTCCTTACATTGTTTTTCTCCTTTCTGTCAGCAGGACGGTGTCAGGGAGACCATGAGAGACAGGATGGTGGAGCCACAAGAGGAAAGCAGCATAATTCCCTAGTCATCTCTTTGAAGTGAACAACTCAAACCTCATCAGAATAGGTATGAGCAAGAATAAACCTTGTTCCTATTAAGTAACCATTGACATTTTGGGATTGTTTGTTTACATCTGAAAAACATTTAAAGGTTTTAGTTGGCAGCAAGTTTATATAAATCACCTAGAAGGATGCTTTCTGTTCTCAACTTCTCAGCAACACTTAGCCACCAGCCCTCCCTCCTGACAGAAATACTGATTTCCTTCAGAAATCCCAATATCCTCTCAGTGTTTTTCTGTCTTGCTAGCTGCTTCTTTCTGTCTTTCTTTGTATTCTTTTTTTGAGGGCTATTAACTATTGAATTTCTCTAGGTTCATTGTTCTGGTCTTTCCGCTTTTCATTTGATGTTTGTTCATATGGATTAAATTACCATCTATATGCAGAAGACTCACAAATTTATATCGCTACCTAAGAACACTTTTCTGAGGTTCAGACACACATAATCAAACTTTCTCCTTGATATTTCTACCTGAACCTTTCCATGACTCTTCTTATACAACTGCACTTGTGATTTTTCGTTCCAAATATGGCCTTCTCCCATTATTTCCCACCTCAATGAGTGGCACACCATCCCTCCCATCACATGAGACAGAAGCTGTGAGTCCATGAATCCTTCCTCATCCTCATCCACCCCTCTGTGCCTCATCTTATATGACTCATCACCAAGTTCTATCAATTCTCCTGATAAATATTTCTCAATTCCATTGTCTTCTTACCAACCTACCTTGTCATTATCTCTCACCTGGGTTGCTGTAATAGTCTTTTTTTACTGATTTATGTGCATAGGCTTCAATCCACTCCTCAATCCACTTTTTGTGGTAATTGTTTTAAAATTACATTTTCTCCTCCTTCCTATTTAAATCTCCTTATGGTTCCCCATTTGTTGTGCTAGGATGAAGATAAAACACAGCCTCAAAAATTGTCATAATCTGACATGTTCTACTCACAGGATTACCCCACTTCCTGCAGGATCCTCCTTTCTTTGTTTGATTCAGGTTGGACTTCTATCTGTTTCTCATACTTTACTCCATTTTCTCCTACCACATGTTCTTCTCTGTGCCTGAGATACTTCTCTCTCCTCTCTTTACTCTGTTAGCTCTTCCCTCTTTCAGCCTGCTGCTCAGTAGAAGAGAAGCCTTTTTAACCCCGATGATTAGTTCAAATCCTCCTGTTACAGGTTCTCATGAGGATATACACTTTTTCATAAGATCTTTCACAGATGCAATTTTACATTTTTTGTGTGATTGAATTCTTTCTGTCTCTATGAAAGTAGGGGTCATGTTTCCTTTTCCTCATTTTTTAAAAAGATTTTATTTATTTACTTTTAGAGAGGGGAAGAGAGGGAGAGAAACATCAATGTGTGGCTGAATTTCACACACCTCCTCCCAGGGACCTGGGTTGTCTACAACCCAGGCATGTGCCCTACACTGGAAATTGAACTGGCGACCCTTTGGTTTGCAGTCCAGCACTCAATCCACTAAGCCACACCAGCAAGGGCTCTTTTCCTCATTTTTATATCCAGCACCTAGTACAGTGTCAGCCATAGATCAACCTCTCAGTAAGTATTTGCCAAAGGAAAAATGAAAGTGAAGAAAGAAGGAAGAAAGGTGATAAGGAAGGATGGAAAGAGAGAAGGAAGGAAAGAAGAAAGGAAAAGAATAGGTCGACCTCTTCTCTCCATTTGTCAACGTGCACCTCGAGCACTGGGTTAGTTTCTGACTGCTACATTTTGAGACAAAAGCTAAATAGAATATACTAGAAAAAAATGAACCAGAAAAGTAAGGGGAGACTAAGTTAGGATTGAACCAGACAGAAAATAGGATGATTTTTACAATTTCTTCTAATCAAGAGATTTTGTTTTAAAGAAATATATAATGTACTATTTCATGATGTAAAATATTGAAATCATTTCTTTCTTCTTCTTCTTCTTCTTTTTTTTTTTTTTTTACAAATTAAGGCATTTAGAAGGAAAACACAGGTTTGTAAATAGTCTTCAAAATTTTTACTGAACAAAAAACACATGCAAAAATCTGCAAAGTCTCCATGTAGGTATATTGATTGACACCTTTGTTCCCCCTTTCCCTGCTTTCTATTTCTATACTAATATAATAAAATAATCTGCTTTAATTAATCTCATGAATAGTCTCCTATAAACACCTATGGTCTAATTAAAGAGAAAATAGTTCACAATAATTGTCAAAACCATTGTTTCATATTAAGTAGAATTATTGCCTGATTATTTCTAAGTTTGATTTTTTTTGGCTTTTGATAATATTGCATATGAATATGAAATTTATAGTTATATGTTCATGAATTAAAACTTAAAATTAATTAAAAGTCAGATTAGCTGTCAACTGTGAACATTAATAAAAGAAACTAACAAATTATAAAATTATCTGCTATGGTTATATATTGGGAATTACACTTTCCTAAAAGTTGCTAATACTTATTATATACTATATGCAATAGCTTGAATTTGCAGTTTTTTTAATTTGTACTTTTCTTTTTATATGTTAAAATTCCATGATACCAAATATATCCCTTTCACCATTAACAAACCTTTGAACTACATACCAAGAGTTTTTTATTTGCTTATTTCAACACTAGCAAAGGTAGAAAAAGAACCAAACTATTTGTTCTGGATTAGGGAAGGATATTATCCAAATCCAAGAAAGGATCTACACTCTCTGCAGCATATAGTTCCCAGCACAACATTAAAGTGAACCCACCTCAACCCGTCACCAAGAACTTAGTCAGTGACCACAATGAGGGAGCAGGAGCAAGAGCTGAGCTCCGCCTGCGGCCCATCACATCATGAGGAGTGGAGGAGCACTCTCTCTGTGTGGGGAAGAGGCCTGGATTGAAACGTTGCCCACGAGAACATGGAGGAGGAGCAACTCTGAGAAATTACACAGGATCGCCTCCCAACTTCAGGCCTTCAAGTAGGTAAGGGCCAAGGATACAGCAAAAGGAAGAACTGGACTTCAATTACTAATGAAATTCTATGGGATTGTCTTAGAACACAGTCAAAGTCAGCTCCAATACTGAAAAGGTCAAACAGTCAGAAGGAGCCAGCACCACAGATTCAAATGAAAAATTAATTCAAGTGAACCTTAAGTAAATGGAAGGAATTTAGAATCCTTCAGGTGGTGGGCAGAGAAGAATCTGAGAAATTAATATAAAATGACCCCATTGACACTATGAAAGTCATATGTGAATTCAGAAAGTTAATGATGTTGAAAAATATTTTTGTCTCATTTACATTAATGTATCTTATGAAAGCGTTCTGAAGAAATGAACTTTGACAATACAAATTATGTGGCTCACTGAGTCATACCCTCTCACTATCATTCTTGCATAAATCTGGCCATCGACAGCAGCTATGCAGAACAGGGAATGAAGCCTTCAGGTTGCAACAAACATTTCTCAAATCCCTTTCAAGAAATGTTTTATAAAATGCACTTGGCCAACTTATCTTAATAAATACATTTATAAACCCTGTTACCAGGTAGCAAGAGGTGATCCTGTTCAATGTCTTCAAGAGATTTTATGATCGGCAAATATAGTATAAAATTTCCAATGATATTGGGCTGAGTGTACTTATATTGGATAAGTGAAAAAGCCCAGCTTACGCAGTGAGTTCATTAATGTTGACAGTCAACTTGAAGACTAAGAGCCCCAATATTCAGTTTTCCTATCAAAACTTTTAGGTCAAAATTATTGGGAAAAATGTTTCTACTCTCACCTCTCTTGGTTTTTAAAAGAAGAGGTGTCAAACTTATGAAATGTCAAATATTTTTAGTTGACAAGATTAAAAGAAATTCCATTTTAAAATACTTGTTGGTAACACACTCTATGATTTCTTTTAAAAATCCACTAATGAGATTTTTTTTGTGTGTTTTTAAATAATCTGTATCCCTATAGGCTTGAAGGACTTATATTCTACTTGTAGTAACTCTTGGAAGTACACATGCAATTCAACCCTGAATCTAAATCTCTAATCACTTCATTTTGACAACTTCTGTTTAGTGCATTCTGCCAATAACATATTAATTAGATGTGACCCAGTGGTTCCAGGTCATTGCAGAAAAGCAAACAAAGCTCCAGGGGTTAATGCTAGAACTCAACCATCTTCTTGGCTGCTTTGGAAAATAAAGGAAATGAAGACCTAAAGTAATTCTCATAAAAACCAGCTACATGAGGAAAAAGAGGGTTGAGGACACATGGATTACCAAGATTATATGTCTTTATGAATTGTTTAATTTGCCCAGATCGACCTACTCACAGTGGTATTACCAATGCCTCCTACACAATTTGCTGAATTTCTAAGAAAAACATAAAGGACTAAATAAACAACTTTAATTTTGAAAAACAGTTGGTACAGAAAGTACACTGCTAAAGAATAGAAACATATGTGGAAAACATTTGTGCACTACAGCAAAGAATGTACCTCAGTCACTTAAAGGATATAAAGGAAAAATATCACCTGTCCCAGTCATATCAGCACTTAGTTGGGCGTAGTTGTTCCACCAAAATTGATAACACAGTGATATGTCTCATCTTCATTATTTAAATAATGACAATAAGGGTCATTTGGGAAAAGCAGTATTTATGGACAACATTGATTTGAATCATTGAATTAAACTTAATAAATTTAAAATCTTTATATATAAAAAATGTAATAATATCAACAGGTTTATATGTTTATAACACTGATGATTAAAAATTTAAACACTAATGGGAAATGAAATCTCTGTAGTATATTTTGGTTTTTTATTCTTCAAGTTTTAGAGGAAAGGGTATCCTGATCTTTTAAACAATTTCTCTGTCAGAAACACTAATTTCCTTCTATATTCAGTGCTGGGCGGCGATGTGGATGTTTTTGCTTTTCCCAACATATGGTATTGACTTGGGGGTAAAATTTAAATGGGACCCAGATGTTTCTGCCCTTAGCCCTCCAAGTCCTACTTTCAGACCTGAGGTCTCTGGGTTTTCCTTAGGCCAACCCTGATTCATAACTCAGCACCTTTTAGAGTTCCTTGAAAAGAATCTACCAGCCCCAAAAGCATGTTTGAGATATATAGACTTTGTGAGGACAGAAAAGAGGCTTGCTTTGCAAACTCCATAGCAAACAACTTAAAAAGCAATACAAAATTCTCCAAGCCCTCTTCATAGATGCCCCCACCCTTTCTCTTTTTCTAACCATCTTGGCTGGCTTTTCTGCTCTACTTCTGGGTCTTTTGTTGAAAACCCTAAATAACTTTCCCATCTTTTGTGCAGAGCCATTCAATTCTGCCCATCTTTCAGGCCAAACAGCACATTCGAATACAGCATGGCATTCGGCCAGGGGGCCCTCCAGGTAACAAGACCTACCTGCTTTCTAAGGCAATTTATTGACCCATTAGGATCTCATCTTCCATACTAAAAAGTTCATCCAAGTGATTTTTTTATTTCTAAAAATATACAATGTTCTCCCTAAGAGGAATTCTGTAGAATGGAAATTTCTCCATTTCTTTTTAACAAAACAGTCGCTTTCCCCGATTCAGCAATTCCAATAACCTATAACTACACAGTGAGAAACACTAAGGAATGTGACAACCTACAAACATATCCTCCTACTCCCTGGAGATTTCTCTATGAAAATAAATACTAAGAAATTCTGATTTCAAAGTATAAATTGCTCCATATTTTTGGGTCTATATAGAAGACCTGGTTTTAAATAGATACTCATTTTTGAAAATGACATTTGATCACCCATTATCAGTCTCAATTCCCCAAGTACCTACATTCTTTTTCAGAAGGAAAGTCTCCAAAAATTCTATATCTCATAAGTTCCTATCTATACCTGCATGGTTAAGGTGTAATTGATGAAATCAGCACTGGATTATGAGTCAAAGAAGGGCATTGGTGAAGTGATGAGGAGTGGGGGTACAAAGGAGTATGGGGTAGGTGGACATGCAGCCTCTTTGATTATCTAGTTGTATGTCATGACACCACGTTGGGTAATAAAAAGAACTTAGGCTGCTCATAGTCACAGGTTCAGGACCGGCTATAGCTCCATCACTAACTGTTCAGCATTGAAGAGTTATGTTATTTTTTGAAATCAACTTTCTCACTGTAAAAGAGGGAGAACAAGTCATGCCTCAGAGCATTATTATATCAACTATGTGAAAGTTTCACAAATGGAAAGACATTAATAGAGTGCCACTGGATTCCCACGGATGCAGGAAGTGAGCCTCATCCCCCTCCTAGCCTAACTCAGGGTGCCTCTCTGCCAACCCCCCAAATCATCTGTGCTTAACTCTCAACAGTCTTCCATGGAAATTCCTTTGATCTGATTTTTCTAAAAAATTGCTGGCTTAGCTCCAGGGCCATGTTCTGACTTTCATAAGCTCTGGGCACTTTTGTTCTCCATAAAAACAGTGAAAATTATGTTTTATGAATATGATTATAAATATTAATTTTTATCCTGGTTTTAAAACTAAATTAAAACACTTTTGAGAGCCTCTAAAAGTATGTTGGGGCCTAGATACTCTGCCTACAGAGCTTAATGGATGAGCCAGTCCTGGTTAGCTCCTTGCTTATGTTTGAGGCTCCAACTTTTCATTTGTGATACTTTTTCTTCGGTAGTTAGGAAAACTCTCAATCTCTTCTTTTCTTTTTCTCTTTGTTGTACACATTAATTTTCTCTAATCTCTCTCCACAGGCTCAATCCCCTTATCCTTTTATCATCTTGGTTGCTCTCTTTGGGTTCTAGCCAAGGTATTGATGTTTCCTTTTGGTAAGAGTAAACCTATATATGATACCCTGGGCCACTTGATATAAGCTATACTGAATAAAAAGATTTATTTTTCTCCTCAGGCATGCAAAACTCTACTTTTTGAACTTTTCTAAGTGCATTTGTGCTTTTTAATTTCTATTTGTTTTTAGTAGCTGTCAGGGCATATTTAATTTCTTCTGAACTCTTACCCTCAGCTTTTACTGCTTTCCAAATGTCATTGTTTCATTTGTCCCTTTTTTGACTTCATACAAAGAATATCCTCAAATCAATAATAAATCAAACACTTAGCCATGGAGATTCAGCATACCATCACCTGTCTCCAAAGTGTAGCCATTAAAAGAAAGGAGCAACCCAAGAGACCCAGATTTTAAGAGGGTTTACAATAGAATGGCACATGAAATGTAACACAATTCACCTTTCTTTGGTTCTTAGTGATCACTAACCTAAAACACTCACTTTTCATTTATCAAAGAGTCATTTGTACTAGTTTTGTTCTATTTTATTTTATCAACTATTTCACCCTCATCCCAGGACATGCTTATTGATTTTAGAGAGAGGGAAGTGAGGCAGAGAGAAGAAAAACATCAATGTGAGAGTGAAACATTGATCAGTTGCCTCCTGTACATGCCCTGACCTAGGACTGAACCTGCAACCTAGGCATGTGCCCTGACCAGAAATTGAACCGGTGACCTCTTGATTTAAAAGATGATGCTCCAGCCAACTGAGTCACACCAGCCAGGGCATAACTAGCTTATATTTTTTATTTTATTCTTTGTTTTTGAACTTGAGATATTTAAAAAGAAATGGCTTTTCCTTGTCTTCTCCACAGTTTTACTGATGAGTGTTGGATTAGCATCTTTAAAAATTAATATGATGTATTTTTATTTATATTCTGCCTTATTACAAAGAAAGGATTTAAGGTGGCTTACAGATGTGCATGATATGGCAACAAAAATAAATAAGTAAATTAATAAAACATAAAAGAAAAGTAATGAGAAAGAAATAATTTGGAGAAAGATATGTATGATAATGTGAGTGTCACTTTTGCTGGAAACAGGCTACAGATTTGACTCTAAACTCCGTTTTTGAATACTAGGTAAAGCAAGCGATGTATTCTTCATTTCCCGACCCACAACCCACCTAAAAACCAATACAAATATTTACTAGGTACTTACCTAGTAACATCAGAAATAACATCAAATGATTTTTACATGGTGATGACTCCTTTAAAGGGAAGACAAACTGTTATATTGCAATGTATACTTCTGCCCCACCCCTCTCAAACTTCTCATCTACTATGTATGAATTCTCAGTAACACACGGAAAATTGCCAATTATCTACAGCCAGAAATTCTTACCTTCTTTTTAAAAATCACCAGGACTGTTAAGCCGTGCACTGCCAAACTAGAACATACTATGTACAGATTATGTGATGAAATGAAAAATTAGGAAATCCCAGAAAAGTGTCAAGAATATATAGGAGAATTTAAGATGCCTCTTAGTTATAACCATCAACACTTTTTTTCCCTGTTTTATCTTTTTAAAAGACAAATTCCTAAAAGTAAAATTCTTGCACCAAAACATATTATTGTTTTTAAAACATAATTTGCCATATTATCCTTCTGTCTGTCATATATGTGGATGGCCAGCTCAGTTCTTCCTTGTTAATTTTATGGCTCAGTTTCTTTATTTTTAATGTGAAGAAAATATTTCCTTGTTTTAAGATATTAATATATTATCTCAGTTTCTTCATGCATAAAATGAATATTACCAAACAATAACATTACTAATTCACGGGGTTGTTTTAAATGTTAAATTATTTAGCAGCATATTAAGTACTTGGAACAATGTCATACACATTTTGCTATTATTATTTGCAAATTTGGTAGGTAAAAGTAGCTTTTCATTTTTTTCATAATTATTAGGGATATGAGATGCATTTTATACATTCATTGAACATTTTTGTTTGTTTTATTAATCGGCTATTCAGGTCTTTAGCATAATTTTCTAATGGTTTTTTTATTATTATTATTATGTATTTTATGCATTCTTTTTACACTAAGGATATTAACCCTGTATCTGACAAAAATGTTTCAAACATTTCTCTCATTTCTTGGTTTTTTAATTTTGGTTTTACATTTTTTTACATGTAAATTTTAAAATTTTTGTTAAGTCAAATAACCAATCTTTTGTGTATGGTTATTTATTTTCTTTTATATTTAGGAGACATATGAATTTTTGGTGCTTGCTACAACAAATGTTACAAACTGGGTGGTATAAAAATAACAAATATTTTAATATTATTCTCTCTAGTCTGGAGACTAGAAGTCAAAAATCATGGTCTCAATAGGGTTGGTTCCTTCTGAAGAAAGCTCTGAAGGTAAATCTAATCTGTTCACATGCCTCTCTCCTGGCTCCCAGTGGTTTCCCGCAATCCTTGGCATTCTTTGGCTTGTAGATGCATTGCCCTAATCTTTGCCTCTGTCTTCACATGGTCTTCTCCCCTGTATGTCTGTGTTTGTATGTTCAAGTATCTCTCTTCTTAGAATGTCACCAGTCCTAACAGGCTTCAGGCCAATCTTAATCCAGCATGACCAGATATTAACTTGATTATATCTGCAAAGGCCTATTTCCAAATTTGTCACATTCACAGGTTCCAGATAGGCATAAGTTTTAAGGGGACACTGTTCAACCTAGTAGAGAAAGTAATCTCCTATCTCAAGATCACAAAAATAAAAAAAAATACATGTTCTATTTATTTATTTGTTTGTTTGTTCTTATGTTGTTCTTTACCTGGTTCTCTGTTGTTTTTCTGATCTAATTAGTCATTAATCATTTAGGCTAGTACATTACCTTGAAATTTAAGAGTTTTCCAGTTTTTCAAGTGGTAATGAAAAAGTAAAATATCAATTTACCATTTAAATAAAAACAGCAGTTTCACACACACAGAAATAAGAAAAATTTAAAAGGAGAATGTAAATATCCAGAACTTGCCTAAGAAATATCAGGGTTGATTTCCATTGCCCATTGCAAAATAAGTACTCCTAACTCTTGTACATCTTAGTATTTACTAGACAATCCTCACTTGTTTTTCCTTCACTAAGATTTACATAATTTTGTGTGGATAAAATCACACTTTGACTTACCACGATATGCTCCGCCGAAAAGAAAATTTTTGTAGTACAGGAAGCACTTCAGCATTTTTTTTTTTTTTGGTCTTCGATTACCACATGTAATCATGGGGTAATTTCATGTCACATTTTCCCTCAGATCTAGCTTTCAAATGCATGAACACTGCACCAGGTGTTCTGGATTTATTCATTTCTATATATTTGTCCCTCATCATCCTGGAGTGGTTGTACTGACAGGACTTTGCTTGTTCTCTGTATACCTTCCTGTAGTGATCTTCCATTATTCCAGCATTCATGGGGTTCCCTCCTTAGGTTGCCATGCTGTGTTATGTTACTGTCTGTAATGCCTTGTGCTTTGATTCTCCACGATAGTAAAAAACATATGTCTTAGTCTCTCAGGCTATCATCCTCTCTATCCTGCCTAAAATGGCTATGACTAGACTGGTATGTTAATTTATCATGTACCAGTTATCTTATTTTTTCCAGAGATCTTTGTAATACTTCTGTTAAAGATTCTAGGCGGTTGTATATCCCAATAAAAATTATTGTGTTGGGAAAATCTCATCAACTGCAATATTTTCTGGATTGTATAAGTGCCACTTAACATAAGATTTAAGGTATTCTTCAAATTGATATATGCATTGAATATCAGTCCACCTAACAGTTAAATTGGAAAAAAATATTATATTTTAATCAGTTGCTAAATACACCAATGAAAGTGCTCCTTCTAGATTTAGACTTCTGCATTCCAGGAAGAAATAGAATTTAAATCAGGAGGCTAATATTAAATTAATTAAATATTAAAATAATACAATAAAAACCATTCTGGACAGAGTGAATAATCTAATCGATCACTTTAATCTCATATAACTTAATTTGGGGTGTAAGTCGCTAAGGAATATTAAGACGCATGGACATTAGAACTATTTGGGTATGCATTATTTTTTATATGAATATATCTCAACATTGTTATCTTTAACCAAAAAGTATACAAATGCATGCCAGGCCCCATTCTCTCTTGTGTTTCTTCAGCGCCATCAGCAAAGCTGTCCTTATATAAATATTATCATAAGCTCTCTGGGAACTCCTTGGTTTTTCTATAGCATCATCATCAGCACACAGTTGTTGAGATCAACAAGGGGCTTTCCTTTGAAACAAGTTTTTACTGGCTGACAGAGAATTTTGGTTCTGTGAGAGATAATATGTCTTAACTAGAATATTTAGTCTAGAAGTATTAACAAATTTCTATCAGTTTATGACCTATAATCAGCGTACTGTGAGGGCCTGGTTACCATCATGATTCATCTATTTTATTCATCCAACAAATAGTTATTGACCATCTACTAAGTTCCAGGCCCAGTTGTAGGCATTTATGAACAAAATAGAAAATAATTTCCTGCTCTTATAGAATACACTGTATAGTGGATCCTCTTTAGCCCAAACTGAAAATTCCATAACCTCCCAGGACTAATGTTCCAAAAGAGTTGTTGAGAATAGCAGAAATATCAAACTTTTTATTGAGATCTGATAAGAATGTCTTTTTTGATACAAAGGGATAGATATGAGATTTTACTCAGTTGAGGGAAGGAATAGAGCCCATATCAATATTTTAATAATAGAAAAAACTTACTACAATGTAAGATGTTACTGTCACTGAGATGAAATGGCTGTACATGGATATTTTGTTAGATCAAAGAAAGAAGTCTTGTCTGGTTGGGCCCTCTTTAGCAGTTGGATGAATACAGTTCATTAATGGAGGAGCTTAAAAGGTGCAATGTGTGGCACAAACTAGCTGGCTTGGGCTGAGCTTTTTTAAAATTCTAGACTATGGGTAAGAACAGCACCAAACCAAATAATTTGCTCCTTTAGTCTTTTTGCCCAACAGTTGAATGCTAAATGAGAAGAGAAAGCATCCTCATAAACAGTAATGATTTGTGTCTGATATGAGCTACAAGGCCATCTAGAAATAAACCCTCACCATCGCCTTGCTCAGCTGAGCAGCTGCCAGTTTCCCTGGCCCAGCTTTTATCGCTGCAGAGCTGGGCAACACAAACGATGGCCCTGCACCTGCTGCCAGGCCTGCCAGGGTGATGGTGGTACCTTCATTCAAGCCAGGAGGACCAGGACCGTAAAGTGCAGGTGCACACCCTTGCTAGCTCAGCTGCCCTTCTCCCTGGTGCTGCTCTCCTGTCAGACCAATAGCCAGTTCAGCTTGTTTCACAGCTGTGCTGTGGGCCTAAAGAGCATCATGAGAGACAGGCAGACCATCTGGAGAGACACAGATAAACCTGGCCTGGTCACTTTCATTAATTTCCCACGGGAGAAAAAGTATAACTTGTGTTAGGGCCACACATGGGACTCCCTATTTCAAATGCCTATTCTTTTTATTTTTTTTTCATGTATTTTCATCTGTAATTTTCCTTTCCTTACCCTTGTGCCTAGATGTGCCATGTTTATCCGGAGCTAAGAGTCTTTCGTGATGGTTCGTCTCTCCTCTTTGGTGATTTTATTGACATCCAGGCACAACCACCACTCCTGTCCAAATGACTCTCCCAAACCATAACTTCAGTTTTGAGCCCTGGAACTTGGGTGCTGCAAGCAACCATTGAATTTATTCTGTCTAACCCCTAGTTTTAAAGATGAGAAAATGGAAGCTCATACAAAGAAGGGGTTAGTAAAACCAAGATTACAACCAGGACCCACGACCCCCAATCCCCTCGTCCATGGTCTCTCTCTGAGTCCTCTCATTATAGACTATCTCCTCCCCTTTTTTTTTTTGATTTCTATATCCATATCTGTTTTCTAGGAGGTCATTAACTCTTACATGACTTTCTAACACTTTCCTGGCTGATATTTCAAATTCTCAAATTCATCTAAGATAACTACTTAAAAATTATATCTTAAAAATCTTTATAAGAGCTCTGTTGTTTTTTTTTGTGAGTATTCAAACTCAAAAATTTTTAATGGTTTCGTATTTCCTCAAATTAGGTTAAAGGCGATCCCACCTACCATGTCTGCCTATTTCCAGTTCCCTACTCTTGAGCAGATGCTAACACTTTTCCATGTACTGCTCTTTCTTTTTGAAATGACAATCCCACATCTCTGCCTGCCAATAATATCTTCCCAAGCTTTCAAGGCTCTGAAATCAGTTGTCACCTTCTCCATGAAGCCATATCTTTTCTCCCAAATTGACTGTGACCTTTTCCTTCTATGTTCTCCCATGACAGAAAATTTTTTTCTCATATAATATTGTAGCATTCAACTCCCATGCAGTTACTAGTATATGGATTTTATCTCTTCAAGTAGACAAAATTTTCCCAAGCCTGAAATTCTGTCCCATACATTCTTATAGCTCCCCTGACCCTGAAAAACACCTACCTAGTACAGTGCCTTGAATGTGGTGAACGCTCAATTGAATGTCATATTATTTGAGCAAGATATGGCAATATAGCCTCTTAGCTTAGAAAGTTCATGTATACAATACTTTGCAATACATATGCATAGCAACATACTTCCTTAAAATGAGGAACCAAAATCCAAGAAATTAAAATCTTGTTTCTTTCTTTCTCTTTAAAAAAAAAAACAACAAAAAACAACTTTCTGGCAAGTGGTATCTCTTAAAATTTTTTTAATGTAATGAAATACACATAACAAAATTTAACCTCTTAATAATTTTTAAGTGTACAGTTCAGTGCTATTAAGTACATTCATATTGTTATGTAACCATCATCATCATCCACCTCCAGAATTCTTTTCACTTTGTAAAACTGAAACACTCTACCCATTAAATAATAACTCTCCATTCCCTTCATCCTACAGGCCTGGAAACCACCATTGTACTTGATGTCTCTACATGTTTGACTGCTCTAGGTACCTCATATACATGGATTCATACAGTAGTTGTCTTTTTGCAACTGGTTAATTTCATTTAGTATAATGTCCTTAAAGTTCACCCATGGTGTAGCGTATGTCAGAATTTCTTCCTTTTTAAGGCCAAATAAATGTCACATTTTGTTTATCCATTCATCCATCTATGGGCACTTGGGTTGCTCCCTTCTTTTGGCTATTGTGAATGGTGCTATTATAAACATGGTTAAACAGATACCTCTTCAAGGCTCATTTTCCAATTCTTTTGGGTATTTAATCAGAAGTGGAATTTCTGGATCATATAATAATTTTTAATTTTTTTGAGGGACTGCCATACTGTTTTCCACAGATTTCGTGCCACTTTACATTTGAAAATGACATATTTTTAAAACTTTATTTCTCAAAGTCTAAGATGTAACAGAATACCTGAAGTAAAAAAAAAGAAAAGAAAAGAAAAGGGAACTATAGCTCTGTGATCCAAGCTGCTTCAGTCCAATGAATTACAGCTGGTGTTTGGAAGCTAACACAATGTGAAGAATATGACACATAGCCCTGGAGTTCCTGAGTCTCATTGTGCATCAGGGTCCTCCCACCCGATATCCTGAGCTAGAACTTCTGGGAATCTGCAATTAGATAGAAGTCTTCCAGTGGTTATATAGCCTGAGAAAGTCTTACACGTGTAGTCTTCTCACAAACTAGAAGTCCACAAACTTGTTTTGATGCTGATGGTACTGGGGCTGTGGGAGAGGAACAACCAGTGAATATTCATTTTTAAATACCTACTTGTTTAAATAGATTCATATTCATGGCCATACATTGAGACAGCACCCCAGTATTTGCTGAGTTAACTCCAGAGCAGTGGGGCAGAGAAACAGGAGCCAGCGGGAAGGACTATGGGGCCAGACCCAACAGGGAGGAAGTAAATAGAATGATACGTGGATGTCCAGGAAATCAGTGGTTGTGGATTTGATTGGCTCTTCACAAGGTGGTCAGAAGATGCTAGAAGAAGGAGTGTAACACAGAACCCAAAAATAGGCAGAACTTGGACACTGGGTAGTTGGCATCAGGGAATTCCAGTAGTAAAGAGCAAGGGCAAGAAAAAATAGAGGGTAGGGAAGAAAGATCCTAGTCCTAGAGGAAATGAGCTACTTGGAAGTTCATGAAATTAAGAAGTCAGACATAATGGAAAAATTAGGACATAAAATAAGAACGAGGCCAATGCCAGAAGCAACTTTTCTCTCTCCATCATTGCTCCATTTTGTCATCCTTTCATCCATGCTATAAAAATTGCTGTAGACCTACTTGATGCTTGGCAATATCATTCAGGGTCCAAAGTGCTCTTCTGGAATCCTTGAATTTTTTTTGCTTAAAATGAGGAATGGTCCAGAGGCCTCGCCACAGAATAGTTTTACTAACACCATATAAACTGATTGATTTGCTTACTTTGAGGAGTATCTGAGTGTATGTTTCCCAAAAAATCCTGATCTGTGAGTAAAAGGCGGGCACTCTTTCAGTAGATATTTCAACAATACCATAAAGAGGAGCATTTCAGTCTGTAAGCATTATTCTGAATTCTAATTTTGCACGCACTCTCTTGACTAATTCAGGGAATGATTACCCAGCCAGTAGACTTTTTGTCTCTCTGATCTTTCTTCTTCTCTTTTTTTCTTTTTCCTTTTTAAACTTCTCTCTCCTGTGTCCTGCTTTATGGACTTTAATTGCTCATTAAATTAATGTGTGGGCAGAAGTAGGAAAAATAACAAAATTAAAATTATTCATGCCTCTATTTTTTAGCAGTGGCGATATAATTTACAAGAGGAGGAAATGGGAAGTGTGAACTAAAATTAAGCTTTTGAATTATTTGAAGATTTCATTCACCTTTGTTATTCCTCACCCCAGTGAAGAATTCTGTGTTCACCATAAGTGGGGAAAAAAGTTCCATGCAAGAACACAGTCCCCTTCCAAATGCTCGCTGCCAATTCTGAACAAGCTTAAATTGTGTTTATTTCTCAAACATTTAGGTGAGTGATCTTAATTTAAAATATGCTGCCCATAATTTCATCACTTAGATATTTGTTAATTAAACTGGTAATGTTATCAAAACAAAATTGAGCTTCAATTTAGTTTTGCAAATATATTTTTCACCACCCAAACAGTTTTATAGCTTAGTATAAATACGGAGCATTCTTTGAATAGATAGTCGTCATTACCTAAATTAA
The DNA here is from genome assembly GCF_021234165.1 of Pteronotus mesoamericanus. NCBI lineage: Eukaryota > Metazoa > Chordata > Mammalia > Chiroptera > Mormoopidae > Pteronotus > Pteronotus mesoamericanus. Next base: position 56,236,501 of record NW_026555085.1, on the reverse strand, counting down.
GCAAGTGTTTGAGTATCCCTTCCATCCTCTGCTGGCACATTATTTCTGACTTTAACTGATAAAGTAAGTGATTTACCAACAGTTTTAATTGCCTCCATTACTCTTTGTGAAACTATGCTTTTTTTTTCTTTCTTAATTTATGCTATCTTCATGACACCTTGGTTGTAAATAGGTGTTCAGGGTTATCACCTTTGAGAGTTTCTGTGGAAGACATTCAGTCACTTGGAAGTAGAGAATGACATTCTGCTCTAATCCTTATTACCCTATGCAAAAAATTAAATATGAAAATTCAACACAGATGTTTTAAAATGGCAAAATTTTATATAAGAGTTATGACTGATAGAGCATTCTATTTCTGGTTCATTCTTTTCCAAAGTTGTTTGAAGCATCTCTAGCCTATCGGATGCTCCACTAAAACTGGTTCTGAGGTCAGATTAGTTTGGAAAATGTTGTACTGCCTTCTCACCTTTGGAGATGTCCAAGGCCCATTCATACTATAGGCTGAATTGGCATGTTGTAAAGTAACCTTTGTAACTTAGTCAAGTGTTTTCCACAGTGATAAGAGAACCTTTCCTTCTCCACCATAGAAATAGTGTTCCAAAAAACACATGGCATTTCTTCATACTTAAAGAACATTTACTAGTATCTGTCATTATATGTTAAACATACAGCACAAAAAGAACTGCCTTCTGATCAGCAAATTATGTGCTAACTTTAAAATACAATGTCAATTCCCCCATTAAATGACATACTCTTGCATTCAGTAAGTGAACTAGATGATACCTAATGAATAATTCCAGATGGTTAAAGTTAAGATGCTTAGGAAAAGTACAGAAATAAAACATTCCTGAGGTTTTTAGCATTTTTATTAAATTATAAATCATATTTAAAGACTTTTACAATTACTATCAGTGTCTCATTGAAAGGACGTATATTCATAGGGATAGGAGGATTAGTATTTATTTCCTTGATGAGATGAATATTTTAAGTTGCATGTCTTCTTAAATATTGTCATTCTTTCCAGCAAATTTTTAAAACTTATAACTGAAAAAAAATGGCAATTATTTATTTCTGTGTTTTTCTTTTCCCTAAACTGATACTGTTTCCTCTTAATTTAGGTAATTTAATTAAGTGAGGTCTTACTGATATTTTCATGAGCCTTTGGGATGTTAGAGGAAATAGCATGGGACAGGCATCAGCCCCGATGCCTTTCTGTCCCATCTTTGCTCTTGTGAGTGAATAATTCTATGTAGCCTCCCCCCAAATTTTCACATTGTGGGAGGTGAAACAATGAGAGGCAAATAGACTTAAAAATACCGGGCCCCAAATAAGGAACTTGGGAAAAGATTGATGTGGAGTGTAAAAGGTGAAAGGCACCTCAGAAATCATTCAGTTCAGGAATTCCCAAAGCCGATTGCAGGATACAATCACCTGGGCAGTTTGGAAACAAACCAGCCAGCAAACGGGCCCAGCAGGCAGAGATTTAGATTTAATTGATCTAGGGTAGAGTCTGGAGTCTGGGATTTAATATACTTTAAATATCTGCACGTGGGGTGGCGAGCTCTAAAGTGCAGTTAGGGTTGAGGATAATTAGTCTTCTCAAACTTCCTCATTTTATGAGTGAGGATTTCTTGAGGAGTTAAGTGATTTGCTTGCTAACTGCTACAAATTTAATTAGCTCATTTGAATTAAAAAAAAACAGATCTTTTTAATTAAATTTATTGGGGTGACATTGGTTAATAAAATTATATAGGTTTCAAGTGTACAATTCTATGATACATCAGCTGTATATTGCACTGTGTGAGAAAAATATATCCGATTCTTAACCAGAGTGCTGCTGCCTTGTGGCACTGCCTTTCCTCACCACTCTCCTCAACTGTGCAACATGGGCACATCGTGCGACCTGTTACCATGTCAATCATGCCTGACAAAGGCCATTTCAGGATCAAATCATTAATAAAAAAACATGTCTGTGAAAATTTAGATAGGTTTGCTGATCACTATAAATGAATCAAACCACATTGTTCACTTGCAGTAATTATGCAATGTTTCCCTTTAGCTATCACTTGAAAAAGTACTTTCATTGGTTTTTATTTGAAATCTAAGACTACCTTTTGGCGTATTACTCATTTTCAGATTCAGTCTCTTTTCTGAATCTAGTGAGTGGTTCTTACACATCTGTCCTAACATCCAACCCAATCTAGGATACAATACCATTTAAATGGACTTTCAAAAGGAAACAAAAATAAGAATCTTTGCAGGGTGGAGGGCAGTCAGTGGGTAGAAGGATTGAGAAAAAAAGAAAAAGGACTCATGGACATGGACAATAGTGTGGTGGTTGCTGGGGTGGGGGCAGGTATAAGGGGGATAAATGGTAATAGAAAAAAATACAATAAAGATTACTTAAAAATAAATAAATAAATAAATAAATAAATATAATCATACATTGCATCACAATAAAAAAATTAAGGATCCTTAACTTGAGACACTACGATATAAGAAGCAAAAGCAAATGAAAAGAAAGCACTTTCTGCACACCTTCCCACAGGAACCCAGGCACAGCCTTGCCCCTTTGGGATGGCCTGCCTGCATCTCTGAGCCACACGCCACACTCCAGGCTTTCTGGCCGACCCGCAGCTCCCTCCGCTCCAGCAGAGTCTCCATCATCTTTGAGTCTGCTTTACAGCCAGAGGAAGGCTGCAAGAAAAGGTAAAGGGAGGCCACCCACAGAGTGGGATTCCAGGGCTGTCAGTGTCTCCTCAGAGCAAGTGAGCTGGGCCGCCTTGATGGTGGAACTCTACTTGGTTTTTGACGTGCTCTTTAGTCTTGACATCTTTGGAGGCCAATGGGGAAGGATCATTTGTTCAGTCAGTGGCTACTTCTCTCAGCTCCTGGCTACTATCTTAGAAAAATGCAGAAAGTACCACTGGCAAATGCCTAACTGGCCCCTGGGTACACTGAACCTGAGACCACCATTATTTCTAGGCCATCAGGACTTAACTTGATGCTCCAGTGGGAATGGCAGGGCTGCCTGCCTGGTCCTCATTACTGTGATAATCAAAAGTTGGAAGTATGTCAAAGGGCTTCTACGGACATCGCTTCTCACCCACCATAAAGTGATGGTGGTTTGTATGAGAATCATTTCACGGAAGGTTCCTAGAACGTGCTGATCTTGTTCTAACATCATTCTCTCTAAATCAATCATGCCATGGTTTCAGCCTAATTACTGGAATTGGTGTTCAGGTTAAAGAAGTCGGTAAATACAAAAAAGTAAGTTTTATTGCAAAACAGATTGCGGTTCCAGTAAAGATGCTGTATATGAGCAGAAATGTGCTGGTTACAGTTGTCCATCAGTTACAATCCTAAGTAATATATATCATGAAATGAAGGGGGAGGGTGCCCACAAGCAGCAAGGAAGGGCGCTCCTAGCAAGGCATCACAAATCAACATCAAACCTGAATGTTCATAAGGGGTAAGCCGTGACTGGGAGGAATAAAATCAAACAGATCCAATTTTTAAAACTGCTTTAGGTGACAGTCTTCTCCAGGGAAAAAGACAGGCTCCATTTTTAATCCAGTGTCTGCTGGAAAGCCCTCATCTACAGCTCTTTGCCTTGTGCACAGCAGATGCCCAGTGATGTGAGCTAAATGAATCCTGTACAAAGAGGAGAGCGCACATTCCAAAGAGCCTTCTATCAGCCTTGCTACTCAGAGTTCTCTGCCTCCAAACTACTGGGTAGTAAGATCTGTGACCAGCAGGAGGAAAAGATGGTTGTTAAGCTCTGGGAAACTGACTCAAGTTTTCCAAACTTCTGTCCAGTGTCTCTATGCCAAACAAGTGTCCCTTATGGGGAGTCTGGTCTTTTCATGGTTTATTCCTGATTTTTTTTTCCTCAGATGGAGAAGGTAACGATGTCTTTGAACCTGAGAATCTATTAGATCTTTTACTCTCAGGCTATAATATTATAAGCCTCTCCTAGAGGATAATTGTAACTCTTTCCTAGCATGATGGGTGTTCAAAATATAATTGCATATTCATGTTAGATGTATGTCTTGCAACGGCTTTGCCAATGAGGCCATTGTCAGCCAATGGATTTTTTGATTCATGCTTTTATATTCTGGACACCATTCCATCTGTGCAGATGGGCTTCATTTTCCCCTTCATTTATCCTTCTCTCCTCTCTCCCAGCATCCTCCCTTTCTGTTCCTTCTCCTTGCAGTGCATGGCCAGGTCTGGCTGCTTTTTAAGGAATTATGTCCTCCCTCATTGATACGATTCTAGATCTAGTGATACAAATGTACATAATTAACTTTGAAAACTTTTTAAAAACTTTAAAAAAGTTTTATCTCTCTGCTTTCCTCTTGAATTATTTTATTAAAAAAATTAAGATGTTTTTATTTTTTAAGTGAACCTCAGCTGGGACAAATCGGATTGATCCATGTTCTTGGTTTAAGACACATTGTCACTATTGGCTCAAGCATTGTCCTGGTTTAAAACCTTTTGTTTATTTAACAACATAATGAGCCCTTGTAAACACACTGGTTGGCACAAACCCTGGAATGTTGTCAATGACTTAGATTGGCCTGTGCTCCAGCTCATGCCTCCAATGCACAGGACCCACGGTCCTGAAGTTTGTCTTTATCTATTATCCTTAGGCTTTTAAAAATGTATTTTTTAACACATGCCCAAATCATGCATTGTTTTGTTTAATAGCTTTTTGATTTTTTGAAAAGTATATCCTATTGTCTGAGATACTCTAGCACTTGCCTTTGTCACACAACATTACCTTTCTACAATTCACCCAAGAATCTCCTTTTAGGACAAAATAGATTTATCTTTAAAAGCAAAACAACAACAAAAATACCTAAAATGCTATATATTCTCCCACTGTAAATGTTAAGACTCTGAATTTAGGTTATGTCAAATGAGAGGACTACTTCTGTAGAATAATGTCTATAGAGTAAAATATCATTTATTTTCATTGTCTCATTTATTCTTAGTAACCTCAAGTGAAGCTAAAACAAGAACAACTGAGCCGTTAATGTTCATTTAGGTGTTCTGTTATTTCATAATACTTTTAATCAAGTTTGTTAAATGAGATATGATACAAAATTTTTTACATCAATATATGCTAAAACTTACTGTATATATTTTTAAATATGATGCTCAAGGATTTGATTCAAAGGATTTCTAGTTTTAGCTTCATCTGGGTTTTTTTTGTTTGTTTATTTTTTTATTTTAGCTCATGAAAATGCATCTCAGAAAGGTATTTCTTTTGGCATTTCTGGCTCAAACAACAGCAAACATTCCTCAAATTTTTCTAGGTTAACACTTTAATGACTCAGAATTAACCTCCTTGGACTTTTGGGGGGCTGTTCATAGGAATGAGTTCTTTGAGTTTTCCAAGACTTGGCTGTTAATAATTTAAGCAGATCCTTTCACTCAGTAGTTGCCCAACTCATCACTGAGCTGCAGCAATAAATCCCACCTGGCCAGAGGACCACTCTGCAGGCCTGGAGGAAGTTGGGCAGCTCCTCATTCTCCAGTTGTGGGATTCAGACCCTCACACACTATATCCCTCCTGCCAGGCAATTTTGTGTAGCAGCAAGAAGTCCTGGTTACAAAAAAAAAAAAATTTTTTTTAAAGACATAAAAATCCTTTTGGAAATCTTCAGGGACTACTGTTGGAGTTCTGGTTGCATGGGAGTTGAGCCTGAGACATCAGAAATAAAAATTACAGAATGAATGACTGGAAAAATCCAGACTGTAACCCTTTCCCTGGTTATAGTATAGAAGACATCACTAAAGTGTTAAGTACAGGCTGTGATTCTAACAAAAAAAGGCAAGGTTTCCTCTTCATTTTCCATACCCTCAATTAGAAGCTGTAGTTAAGGAAGTAACTTTGGTTATATGATTACACTCTCCTTGTGTGTTTGGCCAAGACATCTGCTCATCATTGAGCATTCTAGTGGATGCTGGACTAGACACAAAAGGAAGGAAGGAAACTAACACTGAGTAAGTATATGCCCAAAACGTTACAAGACACCTCCTCTTTACAGATGAGGTAACTGCAGCTCAGACAAGTTACATATAGTATTGGCACGTGGTATTGCCACATGGTCCAGGAGCAAAGTTTATGTTTTTTCCATAACAGCACTCTCTACTCTTAAGGAATTTTAGAATCTAACTAAAGAGAATGGCCCAAGAAGAGGAATAAGAAGAAGGAGAAGAAGAAGAAAAAAAGCATGATGTGTTTACTGTTGGCCAGGAGGCTGGATTGCGACACAATTGTCAGAGTCAAGGGAGAGCATGGAATCCATAGAAACGCAAGGTTCAAGCTCCAGCTAGTGATCATCAAAGAAATAGAATGCAGGCTTGAGTATGATGGCTTTATTAAAGATGGATTTTAGAGAGGCTGATCTGATTACAGTGGTACAGATTTGATGGCGATTGTCATGGGAATGGAGAAGTGTCCCAAAGAAAGGATCCCATTTTAAAAATCTCCACAGCTTGGCTAGGACATGGTGTATGGTAAATAAAAGTTTATTAAATGACTAACAAATGTATTGTGAAGTAGGGCATGACATAACTCAATTTAAGTATATATATAGTCATTCAAAAAATTGAGACAATCATCATGCTGTTGAAAACCTAGGTAAATAGTAACACTAGTTAACATATGGTGTCAGCTATTGCCCAGGTGCAGTTTTTTTGTTTTTCATTAGTATACATGTTTCTTAGTTCATGAATTTTTGTTCTTATCTTGATTTCCTTATTGTTTTCTGATGAATTGTTAATTAGAGCATTTAGATTTAATGTAATTACTGATGCGTGTGCTTATGTCTACTCTCTTACTATTGCTTCCTTTCCTTTTTGATCCACTCATTTTGCCCATATCCTCTATTTTCTTTGGGATAAATTTTACTTTTCCCCCCTAACTTCTTGGGACAGTTATTTAAAATGTTGCTTCTCAGTTTTTCATGTATATTTAAAGCTATACATTTCCATCAAGGCATAGCTTTAGCTGCATCACTCAAGTTTGACATATTTTTTATTGAATTTATTGGGGTAACATTGGTTAATAAAATTACATAGGTTTCAGGTGTATAATTCTTTTTTAAAAAACTTTTCAAAAAATTTTCTTACATTTATTTATTTATTTTTAGACAGAGGGGAAGGGAAGGAGAAAGACAGGGAAAGAAACATCAATGTGTGGTTGCCTCTCATGAACTGCCTACTGGGGACCTGGCCAGCAACCAAGACATGTGCTCTGAATGGGAATCGAACCAGCAACCCTTTGGTTTGCAGGCTGGTGCTCAGTCAGCTGAGCCACACCAGCCAGGGCTCAGGTGTACAATTCTATAATACATCACCTATATATTGTATTGTGTGATTTCCAGTCCAAGTCAAGTCTCCTTCCATCATCATTTAGCTCCCCTTCACCCTCTTCTACCTCCCCACAACCTCAAAATACTATTTTATTTTAATTAATATATTATATTTTAATTAGCATTCAGTTCTAAATTCTCTTGTGGTTTCTTTGATCCATGGGTTGTTCTTGAGATACATATTGCTTAATTTTACAACATTTGGTGGATTTTTTAATCATCTTCCAGATCTTAATTTCTAGATTAATTCCTGGTTAATAACTTCTATGGTGAAAGAATGTACTCCAAAACTTTGAAATTTGGTAAGACTTTCTTTATGGCACAGAAGACATTCAATTTTTGTCAAATTTTCTTGAACATTTTTCTGCTTTGTGGTATAGGGTTTTGCATATGTTAATAAAGTGCAATTTGTTCATCATGAATTCTGTGTAAAAATCTACCAATATAATAGAGAATTTGATTATTTCTTCCTATAGTTTTATCAATTTTTATGGCTTTATACATTTGAAGTTATGTTATTAAATGCTTACAAATTTAAAATTGTTATATCTTCATAGTGGATGACCCTTTATCTTCATAAAATATTTCTCTTTACTTCTAATAATATTTCTTGTCCCAAATCTACATTTCTGATATCTATATTATTACATTAGATATCTTTTGGTTAGCATTTATGTAATATATCTTTGTCCATGCTCTTAATTTGAACCATTCTGTCTTTATAATTAATGTTTGTCCCTTGCAGGTAATTTTTGGTTGGGTTTGCTCTTTTTAAAAAAAAAAGTTAGTCTGATTATCTATTTATTTGAATATTAAGATCATTCTCAATTAATATTTCAATAACTACTGATACATCTGGGTTTCTACCTACCACTTTGCTATTCACTTTATTTTTTGATCACATTTTATGTCACTTTTCTGTTGTTTTTATCATCTTTTTAAATTGATCAGGTGTTTATATTTTTACTCTCCCCTGTAGTAGCCTAATAGCTATGTATTCATTTATTGATTGTCATATAATTATATTATATAATATACTGTCATAGAATTCAAGGTTGGCAGTTTTTTTCTTGCAGGACTTTAAAGATATCATTTCATTTTTTTCTGATGAGAAATAACTCTTATTTTAAACATTTGAAAAATTTGGCACCCCTTCAAACCCCAGGTCTTTGGTCTTTGGTTTTCAGTCATTTAACTGTGTTATACAGTTTTCTTTGTATTTATCCTGCTTAGAGTTTGTAGTACTCCTTGAATGTATGGCTTTTCTTCTTTGATAAGAATTAAAAGTTTTTTGGTCACTAGCTCTTTAAACATTCTCTCATTCTGTTACTCCTCTAATTCTAGGACTCTAGTTACTTATGTTAGACCTTTTTACCTTATTCTACATGTGCTCTTTTATCCTGCTTGTTCTCTGTATTTCATTCTAAATATCTGTTTACAGCTAGATATTATCTTCTAGCTCACTAGAAGATAATTCTGCTCTGTCCGAACTGATGGTAAACCCACCTATCAATTTCTTAATTTAAATTACTGTGGCTTCAGGTTCTAAAATCAATTTTAAATTCTATTTATCAGCTTATTCTCCATGTATATCCTGCATAGATTTTATGCATTTTTTAAGTATACAATGTCTGGCCAGAAGGTATCCAGCTATGTAATATGAAAAATAGAAACATTTATTGAAGAAGATTCAAGAGACAAGAAACATTATACATAGGACAATGATGCCTCAGTCCCCCCACAAAGTAGGCACCTTGGGACCTCATACAGTTCTTCCAATTTCTATAAGCTGCCCCACCCCATTTTCCACAATCTCATCGATGGTCTGAAATCTCTTCCCTTTCAAAGGTGATTTTGGGGAATAGCCAGAAGTCACAGGGTGCCAGAAATCACAGAGGTCACAGGGTACTCTGGGCCACAGGGGGCCTGAGTAACCTGGGTGATTTGATAATTTGCAAAAAAATTCTGCATGAGACATGATACGTGAGTGGACACATTGTCTGTGGTGAAGCTGTCAATGACCAGTTGCCCATAGATGTGGCCTTCTGAACCATCCAAATAGTTTCACAGAGGAATGTTCAAGCTTAACGCAAAATTTCATGCAGATTTGTTGCTCTACTCGCTTAGTCATTTTGAATGTGATGACCACACAGTACACATGCTCACTCAACGGTGTCTACCACCCTCACTGAGTAGTACAGTGAAGTCGTCATTGTTCATGCATTCCACTCCCCTCTCCTTGGCTGCCTGATTACATCAATGTCATGCAAGTGTTCTTGTTATATTAACAATAGCTGAACTTTTTCCAGACAGGCCTGGTATGCCTGGTATGACTCATCTCTTTGTTTCTATTGTTTATTTGCTTGGTTCTGTTTCTTAATGCCTCATAATTTCTGGCTTAATGTTTAACTGTGTTCATAAAAAATTGTAGAGTTTTTAAGTCCTCATATAACATCTTGGATAGGTTTTTGGAAACTGCAACTTTAAGTGAAACAACATACAGATGAAACCAATTTTGTTTTAAAGATTTTATTTATTTAATTTTGGAGAGGGGAAGTGAGGGAGAGAGGGAAACATCAATGTGGGGTTGCCTCTTGAGTCCCCCCTACTGGGGACCTGGCCAGTAACCTAGGCATGTGCCCTGACTGGGAATTGACTCTTTGGTTCACAGTCCAGTTGCTCAATCCACTGAGCAACACCAGCCAAGGTAGATAAAACCAATTTTAAGATAAGCTAATTGATATAAACAAGGGTTAAATTCCTATGGCATATTTCTGGTCACAAAAACATCACCAAACTTCCAAATAAAGACTAAAAACACTTGTAATAAACATTGAAATTAATGTGAGCTATACATAGATTAAAGAAAGATTAATAAAAAGAAGGTAATTGTTTTCCAACCTGCTTATTCCAGTTCAGGGTGGAGGGGGTCTAAGCCTCTCCCAGCAACTCAGGGCGAGAGGCAGGAACTCACCTTGGATAGAATGCTCTTCCATCACAGGGCGCATTCACATACACACACACTCACTCAGACTGGGACAATTTAGACACTTCATAAACAAATGATGCTGACTGAAATGATAATATTTGAGAACCTACTCTAATGTTATCTTCCTATAGAAAGAGTTTTCCATTCTATTGTGGGTAGCAAAATGGCAGATCAAATTGGCCCAATCAGAGACTAAATTTAGTGGCAATAATTTGTCTGTATCTTATATACCAAAGGTGAGTTTTGTTAAATATAAAATTTTTATTTCTTTGAGAATTATATTTTTACCTTGATTATAAATACATTAATCTACAAGGCAGGGCAAAAGTATGTTTATAGTTATTCATAAGAAAAAATACAATAAATAATACAAGAATAAACTTGTATAATCACATTTGTGTTTTGTGTACTGACATCTGTAAACCTACTTTTGCCATACACTGTATTTTCTTCACATGTAAGCTATTTCTGTTTAAAATTCTGATAATTTTATCTTTATTTTCCTTGTAAGTTATATGATCTTTTTGCTTAATGTTCAAAGAATTTTTACTCTTTTTTAAAAGTTGAGTAATTTTACCGTAGTATGTGGTGATACTGGTCTTTCTGCATGAACGCTCTCATTTGTTACTGTGTACTATTTTAATGTGTATTTACAATCTTTATCCTTGTTAAAGAAAGCTTTCTTGAATTACAGCTTTTAGTATTTATTCTGTTCTCTTACTTTAGTAAACTGTTTTCTCCCTGAAGAAGAAAACTATATTTTGGATCTTCTTTGACTGTTAATATTTGTTATCTTCCCTCAAACATTTTTAAAAACTGTTTTTTGTTTTATATTTAAAAACAGTTTTTATATTCTCTATATCTCTTACGGTTTCATCTTTTGTGTTTATTTCTCTTGTGCTTTTTTAGTTTACGTTTACTTTTACTATTATCTTTTCTTTTATTTCTAATTATTTCTTGAATTCTACCACTTCATTTCTAAATTTTTCCCATCCTGACACATATTGTTCTTTCATTTCTTATATTACATCCTTAATTTTAACAGATTTTTTAACAGAAAGAATATATTATAATTTTCTGTTTTTAAATGTGTATATAACATTTAACTTTAATAATTTTATGTTGTTTATTTTAATGTGAATTTAGTTTTTCTGAATTTTTAGAAAGAAGCAAGCTTCAGGATGGATTTTACAACTTCGCATAGTTTTTTCCATGTCCTTGTGCAGTGTGAAAAAAAGTTTACAGATTTTTAAAGATTTTTCTAGCTCTGTTTTCTCCCCATTTTTATTTGGACTTTCTCTTTCTTTGATTTCTATTGTCTCTGTCCTCAATTTTTATTCCTATCAAATTGTTTCTCCTCAATGTAGAGTTGCATCATGAATGGAATCATGACTAGCATATTCTGAAAGTTCACAAGGGCTAGTCTGCCCCAGTCACAGTCCTTATCCCCAATCTGTTTGCACTATTCGATTGGGCAGAATCTCTTTCAGGTTCTGAAATTGACATGCTGCACTTTTAGTGTATATCTGTTGGCTTTGTGGGAACTCTCCTGCTATCAGGTCTAACAAATTAAGAGTGCTTCACTACGCTTCACCCAACACGGAAGCTGATAATTTATAATTCTTTTGGCTGTTGGCAATCTGTTCCCATCTGCTTGTATTTTGGAATTAATGAGGATAACTTGTCACCTTTTGGTGTTTTTTTATGGCTTTTTGATCTTACAATCTAGTTGCCAATCTCTTTTTTGTTGTATGTGGGATGATCCCAAAATTATGTGGCCAACTCTGCTTCAGAGGTCTTAGATGTCCTCTAAGAAAAGTTTAAGTGCAGTTTTTTAATTGAAAGTTCTTATGAATTATGTTGAAAAATTCCCTTAATTTGGAAACTTACAAAATTTTTTATAGTATCTATGTTTATTACAGGAGCAGCTTTATTGGCTTTGGGAAAAATTATAAAATAAATCTGTAACAATTTATAATTGATTGATAATTCACAAATCATAAATTATTCCAAATAATGAGTTTTTAAATAAAGCATTTACTGATATTTAGGATAAGAGGAAAGACAGAAAACCCAAAAATGTCAGCAAGAGCAACAATTACTATTTCTTGAGTGTTTATATATTCCAGGTACTGTTCTAAATTAACTTACATGGATTAAGTAATAATCTTCATACCAACCTTATAAAATAAGGTTATTATCTTTATATTACAAATGATAAAACTGAGGCATAAGGAGATTAAATAGCTTATGGTCCAACAGAGGTGTGTACCAGCCCAGAAATAAGTGGGTATCATGTATTACTCTGTTCTGTTTTCAAACATTTAATATAAGAAGGAAATATCTTCCAAAAATTGTTTAGAGGCAAATTTTATTCTTCAAGTACTGTCACTTGGGTAAAATACGCATTTTAAAAAATTAATATGTCATTTATAGAGCACAGTTAAATATAATCTTTGGTCATTCTTCACATATTATGAGTTCAGCTAGAATGTTCTCCTAGCTGCACAATTTCCTCTCCTCTTAGTTTTTCTCCACTTATACCAATGATAGAAAATGACATCAAAAGAAAGGTAGGGAGTCATGGCAACCTTAATTCGGTCACTTGATCCTGAGAACCAACATGTTTTCTGCCAGGTTTTCTGGAGTGTGAAAAGACGAATTGTGCAAGCAGCAGGGAAATCAATGTTCTCACCTCACCAGAAACTCTGGGTTGCTCCTGCATAGCGGCAGGCCACCCCGATTTCAAGAGAATCACTTCTTTCTTGACTCATACAAATGGGTGTTGACTTCCAATAACAAGGGGTTAATTTAGACAGACATCAGAAACCAATTCAGGCCCCAGTCAGAGAGAGAGCCAGGAAATACTTTGGAACCAGCAGCTTCTCCTGCAGAAGGCTGTTCACTCACAGATAAAGGGTTTTTTAAATATATTTCCTTAAATAAACTTTTTATGAGGAAAAAAATGCTTGACTTTTCTACCTCTAAAAGACTTTGCAAAACTTGTAGGCTCTAAGGGTACAGAGGAACAACAGGGCTGACTCAATTAAGAGGGAATGAGTTAGACTTCTCCATTTTCCTTCACACACAACTCCTCTGGGATTCCTCAGCTTGCACTTACGGCTATTGTGGAAATGTGCAAGATAGAGTATAAAGCTCCTGAAAGGTGTCAGGGAAAGGAATATGTTCTAAGTGATGTTATCAGTAAAGGAAGGAGGAGGTAGTTGCTGTGAGTGAAATACTGGGTGCATGTATTGAAAATATATGTGTTTCATTCCTAGATATGTCTTCTATAGAACTGCCACTCTAGTAATTCTATTCCTCTTTTTGTGTGTATCTTTCTGATGCCCTAAAGTTTGGAAGGGATGGAGAATACAGTGTCAGAAAGAAAAGAATGCTATTAGATAATCAAGATTACATCTAGTCAGAAGACAGAGCAAGGCAACTTTTTCCTCTTAAATTGCCCATTACTCCATATTAACACCATGGCAGCTCAATATCAAGGATTTTCTCCACTTCTGTCTTCTTCCCTTTGTTCACCTCTCCTGACAGTCCAGACTACTTATTCACCCCTCTCCTTCACCCCATGGTGTTGGATTTCAGTTATGTTGCTCCATCTGGACTTCCCACCTCCTTTTCATAGCTGGAGAGACTGGGGAAGGTTGAAGGGCTCTTTAAGTTCTTCAGGTATTGGTAGTAAAATATTTAGAGATTAAACAACCCCTATCTCTTCTAATATGGCCGCTTGTTTCAGCATAATGCCAGGACATTACTATTACAGGGTTCCTTTTCTTTGCTACTTCTATTGCTCTAGTTTGGCATAGGCAGTGCTCAGTGGGAGAGGTGAGCCAGCTTCTCCCTGCCGCCCATGAGGAGGGTGCAGGAGTGGGAGTAGAGCCCTTCTTACCCTGTGCACTTTTCAAAGTCCAGTAAAAGTTCTTCCGTAAAGCTCACCAAACAGGGAATGATTCTCACCAAAGCTAGAAAACGCAACTTGCATAGTTTTTCTTGGTTGTTAGTGCCAAGAAGTTATGGAATATATTAGTTATACAAAATAGACTATCTAGTAAATATGGCATTAAAACTGAATTAAAGCAGTGACTTAGCATGCCAGCGACCAATGACGGAAGCCACGAATCCCTTTCCCAGGGTTCCAGCCTTCCCAGGTTGGAGGTTTTCCTGCCTTTCTCTGTGGACCATTTTGTGAATCTTTTTGTGTACCAGGTTCTGGTATGTTAAATTCTTTATATGTGGAAGGTAATATTTGTAAATTTGAAGGCTGCTTGTAATTAAAGATAGTTATACCAAGTATGGAATATGTAAATAAATATAGGTGGTAACAGAACAAACATTATTAAAAAGGTTAGTTCCTAAACATCTGATGTTTTTTCCTAAGATATTTAATGGCACTGCCTATTTTTTCTTCAGGAGGTAACTTCAGAAACAAATATGTCTCTAAAGCAACTCCTGTATGTGAAGCTGGAAATACTAACCGAATCAACCTCTCTCTCCTCTTTCTCCCGAGCCCCAAGAGGCTGAGGCAATATCAGTAATGGAGACACTCGGATATGGGCAAGATACACATTTAACAAGTCCCATGAAGGAAAGCTTGTTTGCTGTGTCACTATGCCCTTCAAAGTCAACTTAGACGATGGCAAAGGGCAGCTGTCTTACAATCCCTTATTTTAGTGCAGAGAAATGTTCTTGGTAGTCAGAATTACTCAGTTTGTACAAGGCAGTCTTCAAAATATTTCTAAATATTATTATTCATCATTACAGAGACCGTGTTATTAGAGAAAATAAAATTATTAAGATAGAATGAGAGGTCAGGCTGCCTGGTATTAAACATGTCAGAACAACACAGAAGATGCAGTAACCTGACATTCTTGTTACAAATGAAAATCAAGTACAAGTTTTTCTGTTACATTAACAATCATGTAATCCTCTAAAGGTGCCTTTTATAACATGAAGGATTCAACCTTTTCTAGTACATATTAAATTATATGTGCTAGAAAACATTCTTAAATTATATCTTCTTATTTAATGAGTAGAATGACATTCAGTCTTTTTGAAAGGTGCTCCTTTAGGGATGAATGACCATCTTGGACATGTACTGATTAGCCAACTGGTATAGAGAAAACGTTCAATTTGCTAAGAATTTCTTGA
Organism: Pteronotus mesoamericanus; assembly: GCF_021234165.1. NCBI lineage: Eukaryota > Metazoa > Chordata > Mammalia > Chiroptera > Mormoopidae > Pteronotus > Pteronotus mesoamericanus. The sequence continues at coordinate 56,220,958 of NW_026555085.1, read as the reverse complement.
TAAATATTTTTTGACCACCTACTATGTGCTGAGCACAGTAAGACAAAATGAGTAAAAGACCCAGAATATGCCTTTCAGAAGACTATAATCTTGTTGGGAAAACAACAAATGTTTTTTTGTTTTTGTTTTTGTTTTTTTAACAGCCTGGCTGTTGTGAAAAACAAGAAATGCTATGGTAGAATATAAAATAGAAATAATAAATGCCACCCTGGCCAGCGTAGCTCAGTTTGTTGGGACGTGTCCCATAAACTGAAAGGTCTTGAGTTCAATTTCAGTCAGGACACATAACTGGGCTGTGGGTTTGGTCCCAGGTCAGGGTACATATGAAAGGCAACCAAGTGATGTTTCTCTCTCATATTGTTATTTCTCTCCCTTCTTCTCTCCTTCCCTTTCTCTGTCTCTAAAATTAATAAGCATGTCCTCTGGTGAGGATTTAAAAAAAAGAAATAACAAATGCCAAGGCCAAAGTTTGGCAAGACGATAGGGAAATCATACTGAGCAAAATGCCGGAGGGCAAAAGAACAAGGCAGATAGAAAACACAGAGAAGAGCCTTGGGAAATAAGGTTATTCCCCTGAGAAGGTGTCAGATGACAAGAAAGATTCAATCACAGAAAAAGGGATTTTTTAAAAAAATTGATTGTATAAATGCTGGAGCCCTGGTGGTGAAAATGAATCATGCAGGTGGGTGACTATCAAAGATCTAGCACCTGCAAACATGAAAATCTAGAGCAGGCCATTTGCCATAACATACCCATTAAGTGACTAAGGTCTATGGTGAGTCCATGAGACCAGAAAGGAAAACAAAACAGAACACAAAAGAAGGACTGATTTATGGTAGGATTCAAAGGAAAATAAAGCACTGAAGATCATATGCTAGGAGAGTGTCCAACAGAGTTAGACAGGGGCCATTCAATGGATGGTGTTTGAATGGGTGGCTATTAGGTAAATCTCAGATTCTGAGCCTGAGTGACTGAGACATTGATGGATAATAAATGAGGAACAGTAGTATTGTAACACCCTCATACTGGCTTAGCTGTCTCTGAGACTACACAAAATTGAAATTAGAATCCCTCAAGGTCAGTTCATTTAATTCAGTAAATCTAGTTTAAAAAAAAAAAACCATCAAACAGCCTAGTTTAATGATACAGAAGAGAGACAGCTCATTTTTCAGTATTTCCTTTTTTGCCTTTTTGGTGATGTGGAGACCTAGATTCACAAACTCAGACAGATGGAGCCATATTGGGGATGGTGGGATGTGCTAACCTTTCCTACATTGTCTGCTCTTGCGGAAAAGATGGTTGATGCAGCTGACTACACTTTCAGTGAGGAAATGCTTTCCACAAGATCATTCGCAAAGGCCAAGAACAATGAAGACTTTTCACAGAACAGCACCTGGTTTTTCCTAAACAATAAGCTGTTCTTGCCAGGGCATTTTCTGCTCACTGCTCACCTTTTAGGAGCCTTCTAAATAGCTGCACTCCTTCTCTTTTCCTGCTCCTGGTTTTAAATCATGTCTGTGTTGTTATTACCTTGGCTCCAAACTCCCATAATAGCTTCTTCCTTAAGCACAGGGACACAGACACAGACACAGACCATCATGGCCGGTGTGAAAGACAGGAAATGTCAGGCAGTGAAGAGAAGCAGGCAGATACACAATGCTATATTAGTGCAGAAGTCACAGGCTACAGCCTCATTCTTGAAACTCTGCTGTTTTATTTTCAAGTCTATAAATTTGCTATAATTCCTAAGGAAGTATTTTCATATGAAAGTCAAAACCATCAATATTTATTCTGGGACTAGATCATTAATAATTTAATACTTCATGCATAGTTCCAAGTTGGTGGTGCCGTATAGGTGTTTTGGATCAACTGTTTTAATGTAGTTACCGTGTCTTCTAATTAAAAACTTCACTAAGGGAGGATTTGAAAACTATGAATGTGCTGCCACCTTGAGGATTCTTTCTGTCCATTTGGAGATTAACCTTTACCAAGCAAGTGTGGACAAGTGGTGGTGGTATCATTTTATTCTATAAAGAAATAGGACTAAAGTTGAGTTCTCCAGTTTGGGATATTGCAGAACACAGAGGCAAGCATTTGCATGGCTGACGTTATTTTACTTCAGCCACACATTTCAGCATCAGGTGCCACAGTCATTAGTCTGAAGTGCTCTGGCATCTTCCTCCCTGGTGACGGCTTAGACTCACAGGAACCTTATCATACAATTCCCTCTTCTTTCCCCACCTCCACTTCCATGAGCAATATGAAAATGATTGGAGAAAGAAGTTGGCATTTTATTTAATTGAGGTTGAAATTGACCTGAAATGAATAACTTAAAATACAGATATACACACAGAGAAAGAACTATAAAACCCTAACCTCTCCTACTCTTTGAATTGTTGCCTTTTTTTTCATCATTAATACTGGAACTACAGAGACAACAGGGCTCTAAAAATCTCCTGCTCAGAAAACAGGGCAGCTTGGGATGGAAGCAATCCCATTCTTGAATTTATAATAAGGGGCAAAATGGTTGCCAAATTCATTATTATCCACAAATTAAAAGACAATGATATATAGTATAAAAGGTATTCTTTACTGACTGGTCTCCATTTGATGAGCTTCGGTTCTATGTATATTAGACTGAAATTTTTTAAAAAAATAAACTAAAACAGTAGACTCTTAATTTGGGAGATTTGTGTGTTTCTTGGCTTTCAGAAGCCCCTCTCATTAACCCTTTAGTATATTCCCATGGATTCTTCAGCTTAGTGTCTACCAAGATTCCTTCTTCCTGCATGCTGAGAAAGAAAAAAAAAAGACTTGAACTTCTATTGAACCTGAGGCCTCAACACAACTACGGGCAGAAATGGTTCCATTTCCCCATTAAAAAGCTTTCATTTACAGACCACAGATGAAATTTCATCTGCTTTGCATCAGTCTCGTTTATAACTTGAGAGAACTTGGCACTACAACCCTAAACCCCATTACTGGTGTATCCTCATCTGAGGAGAAATAATGCATTTACAGCTTGGTTTTTGTTTATCTTGTTTTTGTTTAAAAATAAAGCAGTGGTGCCCTCACATTTTTCACCCCCCATTCAAAGCTGTGTTCTGGGCTGCTCTCGGCTGAGTACCTCCAGAATGACAGCCATATGTGTTTTTTTCTGTCTTTACATGCATTTAAGCAACCTGGAACTCCATTGGTGTTTACAAATGCCTTCTTGGGTTTCTGAATCCACATCCATCAGAAGTATAGAAAAATAAAATGGCATGTTTTAAGTTTTCCCTTAGAAAACGTAACTGTGAGATGAATATGCTTTCTCTTTCTGCTCAGACAGCCTGACAGTAGATGCTCCTCTTCATCCCTCCCACAGGGCGATAATTCCCGGAGTTAGCCATTCCCGGTTTTGGTTGCAAAAATAATGGTGGAATGAATGCAAAATTAACTGGAATAAGCCTCCACTTCATTCTAGCAGGAGTTTCTTTACCTTCCTCTTTGGGCTAAGTTTATTCTTCCTGACCCAAGTTGTTGTAACTTAGCTTTTCTTACCTATTAGAACATATAACTTAGCTTAGCTATTATCATCAGAATAAATGTCTGATTCAACATTTATTTTTCCAGTGCAGAAAAAATGGTTTGCCATAGAGTAGCTGGTTGAATTGAATGGATTTCACTCAATACAAGAAAGAGGGAAAATCTTTGCAAAAGGTATCATCATGACATTTTTCTTTCAAATCAAATTTGAAAAGCAAAATGTTCAACCTATTCTGCAAAGACAAAAAGTAAAGGAGAGGGGAAGTGCAATTGTGGAACTTCTTGACAGGTAAAGTGTCAAGATGTAATGGATGTCATGACCCATATTCCAAATGTGCTATCCTGTCCCAATATTAGAATCACTTTTTAAACTGTCTTAATATTTAACTCAATGACATTAATTATGTTATTTATGCTATCACCCTTCTTCATCTGGAAACAGAAATCAAATGTAACTTACAATGTAACTACAGCTACAGACAGGTAGAATTATGATAATTTCAAGATAAACAGCTAACTTAAATCATAGGAATTTATGTCAGTAACCTGAGATAAGAGTAACATAGTAGTGGTAACTATAAACCAGGTACTGAAGCTCTAGGTTCATCATTCCATTTAGTCCTCCCAGCCCTCAATAGCATGAGGAAATCACTGCTATTATTCCATTTTACTCTGACACTTAACCAACATGATACAACTTGCCCAGAGTGATACAGTAGTAAATGGCAGAATTCAAACACCCGGAGTCCATTGCTAGAAGCCACCCTGTGAGCAACCACATAGTAAAGATCATCCTGTTATAATCATTCTTTTGTTCTATTTCTGTTCAAAACTCTTCTTCATGGTGACTATTAACTGTAGCTCATATTGTCTTCTAGTAGTGCAGGGCACATTTGGGTGTCTGCAGTACCTAAATTCATTTAGGGAAGTTCTAAAAAATTCTGCTCAGTTTTGTTTTCATTTTTCCAAGTTACAGTGAGCGAGGAAACAGATTTGGATAAAAACTACTACTCTAACAAGTCAGAACAACTTGATTTTAGATCAGCCAGGGCGACAGTGTAGTTTTCAGGTCTAAAAGAGGAAGACTGAGTTAAAGAATCGGCTGTTGAACAACAGATTCATTCTGTCACTGCATTAAAAAGCTCACTGAAATGCTTACTTAAGGAAGAAACTACTAAACTTTTTTTGTGCTTTCATCATATTAGCAACAGTTAACAGACTTCTGACTTTAGAAATGATCCTTGACCTAGGAAAAGAGATCCCTAGAACATTGCTTAATTAGTATGACAGTATGTCCTTTATTATTTTGTCATATGAAGAACAAAGGGAGCTACCTGATGTCCTTAACTTACCCATATGGATCATCACAGCCTCAATCCATGTATGAATCTGTAACATGTGTTCTAATTAATGATGAGTGTTACAATGTTGCCTTTTACAGATTTATCATTCATTGTAGATGTTAACTACCACAACGAGTAAAGAGATAGAGTTGAAAGAGTTCCCCCCAAATTTTTCACGGTTCACGTACCAGACAGGCATGTGCAAGGTCAATTTACAAAAGAGGGTAGAGGTTGCCACGAGAGCCTCTTCCTTAATTGTATTTTAAAAAACAAGAACAGTCGAATTAGGAAGTCATTTTAACGACCTTGTTACAAGCTTTACTTGGTACATATAAGCATACAATACCTTTTAGTTTTTCTGTAACCTAAATGATAAATAAACCTCTTAGGAGTTCTGTGATGGTATAATAAATGCCAAGTTTATGAGGGTTTTTTCACTTTAAAATGATCCATTTAATGCTTCTTACCACTATAGGTAGTAAAGAGAAGGTATGCAGAGACGTCTCAAAAAAAAAGAGTATTTTGAATCACCGGGTGAGGAGGAAAGGATCTGATACTCTTCAAAAGTAAGATGATATTTAAATGTGAATATTCACATTGTTTTCCTTTTTAAAACGCACACTCCTTGCTTCCATTACACAGTGACTCTATTCCTACATTTCCTCCAGAACCTGGAGGAACACTCCTCTGCTTTCTGAGTCTTCCTCAGTTTCAAATGGCTGATGATACTTTTCATGTCCTCCTAAAACCCTGGCAGACTTTGGCAACACTTTCACCACTGGAATTTCAAATATCAAATTTGTGAACATCATTATATTATTTATAGACTATGCGTAATATGTTTCTGAACCATTTTATACCTTTAAAATCAAATAATGCAGTCTCATTTTAAATTATGTCTGGTTAGGTTTGCTTTTTTGTTGCTTGAGATTTCATTCGTGGTCTAGGATGTAGCCACATTGGTCTATGAAGAGCTCAGCCGGTGGAAAAGGATAAACCGCCTCTTATCCATGATGCTGAATACAGCATGATGCGTCACCTTGCTGCTTATTCTGGGCACTTCGTTATTTTCATTGCTGTCAGAATCCTTGATGACCCTATTTTAGAAACCTAGTCAAACCGCAAGAGTCACAGAGAACCAAGGCACTCCCACCATGAAAGGTTGTTGAATAAGTCATCTCTTCTCTTAGACAAGTATAAGTAACATGGTCTATTCATACACCTAATGTGGCCATTGTTAAATAAGCAAACCCACCTTGCCTTTGCTCATTTTAATTTATTTATTTTAGAGAGAAAGAGAATGAGAGAGAGAGAGAGAGAAACATCGATTTGTTTTTCCACTCATATATGCAATTATTGGTTGATTCTTGTATGTGCTCTCACTGGGGATTGAACCTGCAACCCTGTTGTATCAGGACAATGCTCCAACCAACTGAACGTCCAGCCAGGGCTCCTTTGCTCTTTTTCAGGGGTACATTTTCTCCATGTTTGCACTGCTCGTTCATCAGCACATTTTCATTTCTGACAAAGTGCCATCACCTCTGCTCCAGCTTCTTTATGCATGGCCCATATTTTCCATAAGAAATGATTCCTGGCATAGTAAGAGTGGCTGTCTGTCTCACTCTTCTAACTGGAAATTATGTTTGAAATCCTCTGTCTAAAAGAATTGTTATTTAGGAAACAGCCAGTAGTAACTTCCACTACTCTGCTTTACTAAAAAGAAGTCTTATCTTCCAGCTGACACAACAAAAACAAAGAACAACTCCATTCCCACCAAAAACAGATTAAGCAACATCTGTGAGAGGAGGTGGGTGAAGGCGAAAAGCACCCCTGAGTAGGACCCAGACAGCCTACTGGACTGGGTGATCTTGAGCAAGCAAACGTTAAACTATTTTGGGCCTTGGTCTCCTCATCTTAAAAATGAGAAACTATGTGAGGTGATCACTAAAACTCTGTCCAGTCTTATACAGTAATATTAGAACTTTATGAATACAACAGGCAGCACAGGCTTTGTATTTGTCTGTGTCTCTTGTGCACACGTACATGTCCTTATTTCACATATTTTTCCTGTCACAACTCTTCTCCTTTACTTTTCTGATAACTAAATCACGCAGGTAAATCCAATTAGGGACAGACCTTTCTGAGCACCAACAGAGCAGCCAGCTGCTGATCATTAGAGCCCCTCCACACTCAGGTAATCCTCCTTCAAAACCTAATTAGAGCACTTACATCAGGATTTTTAACAAAAAGATGTTTTTTGAGAATAACTCCAAAGTGGTGTACAGGACAAAGTGATAACCACCATTATTAGACACTGAACAAAAGCACTGTACAAATTAAAGGACCTGCAAGTGAGTCGGCAGTTGGCAGCTGCATTTCTTTTCACATATCCTTCCCAGTAAACAAGTTAACCCATCTCGTCCTACTTTTTTCTATTTTCTTGGGCATCTTCTCCATGAAGCCCTCATGAGCTGTGCAGCGGGCTGGGTGAGTCTCTAAGACTCTGTCCATCTAAACTGCTGTGAATATCAAGGACATGACAGGTACTTTCTAGCTCCATAGATACTTCTCAGTTTCCAGCCTGTAGGATGGTTGTTGGAGCTCTTTGTGGAAAACACCTATAACTTCTTTGTTTCTCTGCCTTTTCCTTCTGTTCTGCTTGTATGGTGCTCTGTCCTGTATTCCCTCTCCCTCTAGACTCTGAGTTCCTGAGACAGCTTTCTCTCTGCTCTGCCCCACCCTCCGCTGCTCAATGGCTGCTTCCACTCTCTTCCTATCCTTTTCTCCAACATGGGTGGACAGTCGTCTACAAAATGAGTGACCAAACTAGGTGATCAATAAAACCCTGACCAGTCCATTTGCGTAGGCAATCATTTGGGGTTGCATACAAAGATTCTTCCATTCTTGGTTCTTTGGACTTACCGAATAGCAGAGGCTACTAACCACTCAGGTAAGGTTTTGGTAGAAAGGACAAGCATTTAGGGGAGGGGCAACCCACCATCAGGAAAAAAATTGCCTCTAGGAACCAAAGAAAGTTTGTCTGTAATTCATTTTTATTCATTTTAAAGCATTCCTAGATCACATCAAAGCCCACTAACTCTTAACCTGCTCTTTGCCAGCACATTTGGATAGTAATTATAATAAACCATGCTTCTGAGCACTTGCTATGTACCAGGCAATATCCTGAGTGTTTTATCATCCTCACAACCACATTTGGAGAAAAATACCATTATTATCTCTGTTTCAAAGATGGGGAAAATATGGCTCAGAGAGGTTAAGGAATTCACCCAAGATCATGGAAAAGCAGAGCATTTTGAAAACCTAGTGGCCTAAAGTTGGGGTCTATTCCCTTAAACTCTTTGCACTCTCCTGCCTCTCTCTACATACAGGGTTTCAGGTGCACAACAAATTGGTCAGAATCATGTGTATATGCCAGGGGAGTGGGTGAAATGGTTGATTTCATTGACTTAGCAAGTTAGTTGCCCAGATTCTCCTTCCCCTTTTCAAAATAAATCCTTGACTAAAGCATGTCTTACTTGAGAGAGGGATGCTGTTTGTTTGTTGCTGTTTTAATTTACCAGGCCCTACAAATCTTAAGTTGTAGAAGTTCTTCAAAATTATCCATCCTGATGTGGGCTGAGAAAGGAAGATTTTCATCTGCTTTGGGATGGGTACACCATGTTAAGAGGGGGCCATGTGATTAACAAATATGAAAGCATGGATGATTAGAAGAGGAAGGGACTTAATTTTTTATATACAGGAAAGAAAACTGAGGCCCAGGGAGAAGAGGGGACCTGCCTATGTTCATGAAGTTTGTTGGTGATAGAATACAATTAGAATCACTGATTTCTCTTTGAGAATTCTCTCTAGAAGTAGATGATGCCTCTTATCTGGTGGAGTGAATGTATCTAAAATAAATGCCATAGCTCTGTTTCTGTATATATTTTTCTTTATTTCTACTATCAGTGTCCAAGGGAAAAGAAAAATCAACAAGAAACCAGCAAAAGTAGCCAGTACACATCTTCTGTCGTCATCCCCACCTCTGGGACAGAGGTGCCATGGGGGGAACTGGAGGAGAGGGGATGTGGTGAAGTAGGCAGAACCAGAGTCACCACCTGTGGGTTCATAGTTGTATCATTCAAACCAACCAATTCACTGTACATTTACTTTAGAAATTCTTTTAAAGTAGACCATCTTACCAGGCCCTTTACACTTTCCAAACTTCCTGGAATTAAGTCGTGATGAAGGTATCTTTAAATAAATTCTCTCTGTGTCTCCAAATCCTTAGTCTCAAACTCCTAAGGCAAATAGGCGAATAACCTAACCACTCAATCATCAGACCTCCCCCTGTGCCTGCTCCCCAAAGATTGGCAATAAAACTCCTCATGCCAAAGAATGCCCCCCTCTCACAAAATCCTTTCCAGATTACTTGCCTATGGAAAAAATGCTTCCCTCCCTTCCTTTTTATATTTAAACACAGTAAAATCCCATGAGGTAAAAATTTGAGAGTCTCTATAACACATTTCTTTACATGAAGGGATGTTGCTCTCTTGAATATAATATCTGGATTTATCTGTATATATTGGGATTGATCTTACTCCAGCATAAGGGATGAACTACATCAAGAGTATTCTGATACTACTCATCTTTTTCTTCATTTCCGTTTGATAGCTTTACACTTTTTGCTGAACTTTGCTGAGTTGATTAGCATTTTTAAGAGTCTCATAACTACATAATAAAAAGGCAGGCTCACTACTGCTCTGGCCACCATGGCTTGGACCAGGAATGGACCCAAAGCAGATGAATCTGCTGATTGGCCAGATACATTCTCTCAAGAAATTGACCACAGAGGCAGGGGCAGATAGTAGCAGAGCCAAATTGAATGATATAGCAAGTGAAAGCTGCAAGCAAGCTGAACATAATGTGAAAATCCAAACTGAGTAAATGAGGAAGCTCAGAGAGAAAAACTGGCTTCAGAGGAATAGAGACAGCAGTTTAATTATTTCCTGAGGAGGGCTACTGATTACACCTCCCAACTTGAAGGGTTGGCTTTTGTTTTTGTTTTTGTTTTTTTTAAGCTACATCTATGGCCTTTATTTATGTATTTAATTTTTATCAAATTTATTGGAGTGACATTGGTTAGTAGTATTATATAGGCTGCAGGTGTACAATTCCATAATATATCATCTCTATATTGTATTGTGTCTTCATCACGAAAAGTCAAGTCTCCTTCCAACGCTATTTATTCCCCCTTTACACTCTTCTACCTCCCTGTACCCCTCTTACCCTCGGGTAATAACCAAACTGTTGTCTGCCTACCAGTTTGGGGAGATGTTTTACTCAATTCCTTCACCTTTTTTTACTCAATCCCCCAACTGCCCTCCCTTCTATCTATGAGTCTGTTTCTATTTTGTTTGTTAGTGTATTTTGTTCATTAGGTCCTATTTATAAGTAAAATTATATGGTAACTATCTTTCTCTGACTCATTTATTCACTTAGCATAATACTGTCCAAGTCCATCTATGCTGTCACAAAAGGGATGATTTCTTTCTTTTTTAGAGCCTAGTAGTATTTCATTATGCAAAGTACAGCAGCTTCTACTCATCTACTCATGGACATTTTGGCTGCTTCCAAATCATGGCTTGTTGTAAATATTACTGTAGTGCCTATAGAGATGCACATATTTTTTCAAATCAGTGTTTCGGGTTTCTTTGGATATATCTCCAGAAGTGAAATTGCTCAGTCATAAGGCAGTTTCATTTTTAATTTCTTGAGATAAACTCATACTACTTCCAACAGTGGCTACACCAGTCTGCATTACCAACAACAGTGCATGAGGGTTCCCTTTTCTCTGCACCTTTGCCAACACTTGTTGTTTGCTGATTTATTGATGACAGTCATCTTGACAGATGTGAAATGGTATCTCATTGTGGTTTTAATATGCATTTTTCTTATGATTAGTGATGTTGAACATCTTTTCATATGTCTATTGGGCATCTGTATATTCTCTTTGGAGAAGCATCTATGGTGCTTATGGAGAAGCACCTTTGCCTACTTTTTTAATTGGATGGATTTTTTAGTGTTGAATTTTATGTTCTTTATAAATTTTGAATATTAACCCCTTATCAGATGTATCATTGATGAATATGTTTTTCTATTCTGCGGGTTGTCTTTTTATTTTGTTGATTGTTTCCTTTGCTGTCTAAAAACTTTTTAGTATGATGTAGTCCCATTCACTTATTTTTTCATTTGTTTCCCTTGCCCAAAGAGCTATATCAGAAAAAATATTGCTCTGAGAAATGCCTGAGCTTTTCCTGCCTATGTTTTTAAATTACTCCCCTTTTGCTAAAGGCAGTCCAGGTAGGCTTGTGGTTTTTTAAATTTTTAACAAAACTCTTAACTAGCAAATTTGTATTATCACCCATTTAGAACAGTTGTATTTGTTTTTTTAATCATTATTTCACTAAAATAGTGAAACCTAGGGGTCTCAATTGGGAAAAGAGAGAGTTAAATGCTTCCAGATTTTGAAAAGTCTTTGTCATGTTTCTACAAAAACCCATGTCTGTGTAAAATCAGATGAATTAGCAATATGGTCAGCTTACTTTCTGTTACCATCATGCTGGTCATTTGCTGAGCAGGAAATGTATGCAATGGCAGACTCAGGGTAACTATCATTTGGTAAAGTTGAATCACCATAGCCATACTCAGGCAGAGAACTCAGATTCTGTAAATAGAATCCCAGCACTTGATGCTTCCAAATCAGAGTATATGGTATAGTTCAAACATCAGGCATTTTAAATGTAAAAAACACAGACACACACAAACAATTTAAAGTAAGCAGCACCACGCAGTGATGGGACTGGGAATAGCCACCATTTGACAGAAGCACCAGCATTCGTTCCCTTGCAGACAGAGGAACGGTTGGTTCTTTGTTAAAATTTTCCCAGAGAAGTTTAGATGTGATCAATGAGGTGTTATTTTCAGTGAGAAGGAAACCATCTTTATAATGTTTTCGCTCCTTGACCTCCTGACAAGAAAAATCATTGGGTAAATTTCAAACTTACTTAAAGATGAAAATGTTAACAATGAAAATATAGTTGTCATATTTTACTATGTATAGTTGTGTTTATTACAATCAAATGCATTTCCCCAAGCAATGATCAAAAAACATTATTGCCTGAGGAGTTTCCTTTTATTCTTGGGCACAGAGAACATTGTATTGCTAAATTTAATCTGCTGAAAATCAAATTTTATGACTGAAAACTTAGCCCAAATGTAACCATAGGCATTATAGTGATTACATTAAATAAATGAAAGTAAAATACATTTCTGATATAAATTTAGCTGCAGTTTGACCTGTAATTTATTCTATGTATGAAGTATAAAACATTAATCTGAAAACTATTTTCTGGTATTTCAGTCTGAAGATATTCTGCAGTTCTTTGAAGTGTGAGGACCTTAATTTTTAGAATGTATTTTGTTTGTGTCACAATGGGATGTTCATCTCTCCTCAACAACACTGGATCCTATAATACCTTCAGTGATGTCCTCAGTGGCTGGCCTTCCTAGGCATTTCTCTATAAATGAAGAGTTTTCAAGAGAACTTCAGCAGACTCACTGGCGTCTAAAGAGACATTTTCTCATTATTTAACTTTTCAAGCCTTCTTGCTATTGAAGAAAACGTGGTTAGCAGCAGAGCTGCAAAGTAATCTGTAATCAAGAAGAAGGCATGGTCAGGGTCAGATAGCATCTTTGAATGGTTAACAGAACATAAAAGTAAAGACAGCCCTGAGCACAGTTGAGTGACATTCTGAGTGGGGCTAGTTCTGGTATTTTTAATACTTTAATATTCTGCATATGCCCAGGACACAGTATATTAAAGATCCTATACTAACCATATCACCACTATTTTTTTTTTTTGATACTCTAGGGCTTCATTTGACAGGGAACTGCCCTCCCTGGGGCTAGCCACATCTTAGATACAGCACTAGACTTGCCGGCAAGCACGCCTTTCATATGCAAACCAACCACTCAGGAGCTCACACTCTTCAATTACCTCCTTTACCAAACTCTCACAAATCAATCCACTAGTCCTCCCTCCCCCACCTCCCACTTAACCCCAGTCACACCAGAACCAGGTGTAAGACAGCTCAGGACAGTCTATACACCCCATAGTCAGCTGAAATTATTCAAACTAGATAATAGGACAAAGGCTCCTTTTTCAGGCCCTCTTTCCCAGAGTTAGCTGGACCCCATAAAGCTTGACTGACCCTAATTGTTTTACAAGCCTCTATCCTAAGGACTAGAAAATTACTGGATGCACCCTGAAGGCTCAGTGGCTCAGGGAACATATGAAGCGGCATAACAGACCACAGCAACCAGAACCTGCACCCAAAGATAACATCAAAAGCTTCAGTTTGCCCTGGCTGGTGTGCCTCAGTGGATCAGGTGCCGGCTTGCAAACCAAAGAGTCACAGGTTTGATTCCCAGCTAGGGCACATGCCTAGGTCGCAAGCCAGGTCCCCAGTTGGGGGCACGTGAGAGGCAGCCATAGAGTGATGCTTCTCTCCTTTCTCCCTGACTTCCTCTCTCTCTAAAATAAATAATAAATAAAATCTCAAAAAATAAATAAAATCTTTTAAAATTAAAAAAAAAAGATACAGCTTATACAAGACCAACTGAAACATCTTGCTCTACACCCACCCCAATCACCTCATAAAAGCTCAAAGCCCCCACCCCTCAGGGCTGGTGTATCTCTCTACACCATGTCCTTTCCCTCTCTCGGGAAAGTAAAATGGAAATTTGCTCTTGGCATTTTCTTCTCTTTATGGAGTCTGTTACAGCCTTCCTCTCCAACCACCCTCATACTAGCCAATCCTAATCCTGTTTACCCTGCCTTGCCAATTCCTCCCCACAGAAATGACGATAAAGTTTTTTGCCCACACTTCCTCCTTGCTCTCCCGTTGCCTCCTGGCCAACCCTGGTGCTTCCTCACATGGCTCTGCATGCTATGCCTGGCCCCCCACTTCTAAAGATCTGTGTGTATAAACAGATCTTCCTTCATGATAGTCAGTTCTATGTCTGGGTGTCTTACCTTAAAACAATTTCTGGGTACATTTTTAAACAAGTTACTAACAATGTAGGACTTCTGCATCTCCATCATTTTCGTTTCTTGGTAACACTTTATTCCTAGAATTATGCGAGAGTATATTTTGTCCAGAATTGTGTATGGATTTGAGGTCTGAGACATGTGTGAAGGGAAAATGACTACTCCCTTTGTTATTTTGTTTGTGAATCTTATGTCACTGGAAAACTTTTCCCACAAAACTCAGCCCAATAATAAGGCTGAAACCACACTTTCTGAAACTTTATAACCTGAATTTAATTCTTACTTTAGAATTTGATTGTGGCTCTGGTCTCTGTATTAGTTCCAATCCTTTTTTTTTAATTGCATTGGTGTTTAACATATTAAAATGCAAAAATCAAATACAGAACTGATTAAAGAAGCAAGGCATAAATTTGGTAGTAATCAATAGTCATTACACTTATGTAATAGCCCCACGTGGCTTGGTGCATTTGGCATATTGTGACATGTTATATTTTGACTAAATAATTAGCTTCCAGTCTGCCTGATAAATTGGTTCACTGTTCTCCTACGTTGTGCCCAATTGACTCTGTTGTTCAATTTCTTCTGTTGGAGTCAGAGTACCCCGAGGCTTAGTCCACTTCATCTGGGCAAGTAAATACTGTTCTCCTAGGGTTACATTTAATTAAAACAGCAGTATTTAAGAGAAATATTTCACTTCTAAGGCCTAAATCATCCTTTGCTAGTATAATTACTTTGCAAAAATCCCACTGTGGCAAGATAGGAAAAAACCAACAATGATGCAGTTGTGGAGTCACCATCTGAAAGCTGAAGAACAAAATCATCAGGAAGCCATAGTCATTTTTTTTTGCCTTGTTTCTACATAATAAACGAATACACTGAATGTATCAACAATAGGTCATTCACAATAGATGCCCAGGCCTACAGCATTTTTATTTTGTTGAGTGAAGTAAAACAGTTTTTGAATCTGAGAGAGAGAGAGAGAGAGAGAGAGAGAGAGTGTGTGTGTGTGTGTGTGTGTGCGTGTGTATCTGTGTGTGTGTGTGTCTGTGTGTGTGTGTAGGGGCACTATCATTAATTAAAGATCTACCACACACAAGCACTTTGCTAAACCACTGCACATTTGCTTTCTAATTTTTATAATTCTAGTAAATATTATGATTTTGATCATTATAGCCCTATATAATTAATTTATCATCTTCAAATGTTCTCAACATAAAAATTAATGAGAATGAATATTTATATCCTATACATAGGTAGAGAACTTAACTGCTAAAATGCAAGTGTTTTCAGAAATTCCACTTACTTTATAGGGAGTTGACATTTCTTTGCCAGGCCCTGTGGTAAGAGTTTTCTCATCTCAGCCTTACAGCAATCAGTGAGATGGGCTTACTGTTCTCTTTTCACTATTGAGGAAAATGAGGCTCCCCAGAGGTAAAATGACTCTTTAAGTTTATGTAGCTCTTTCTACACTCCTGTATATTTTATCAAGGGAAATACTGATGGAGAGGTAGAAATATTTTAAGATATTTCTTGGTTTGCCTGTGGCCTTCCCCTCAGTGAAAGAGGGGCACGTGCTGCCTCAGGGTGGCGGAAGCGGCTCTCCGGGCTTCACAGAGAAGCCTCACAGAGAAGCCTCACAGAGAAGCCTCACGTCCTGTCCATCATGGCACCCAAGGGGGAAAAAGCAATGGTCTGGGCCCAGGCTTCTCAGCCTGTCTGCGGTGAAGGAGCAGTTAGTTACCTTTGTGATGAAAATAAAACATTATAAATAAAATTATAAAAGTGAGTTACTAAATATTTGAAATGAATAATCCAAAGACATAAAAAATACATACCCCAAGCTCTAATTATTAAGTTAAAATTACTACAAAAGTTTTTATACTCTTACTTTCAATTTTTGTACTTACCCCATTGAGAATTAGTAACAGACAATTTAAATAATGTATATGCTAGTACCTTATCTATATATCACACTTTTTAATAGCACTGAGTGAGGAAACCAGTCATGAGTTTCTAGACCCCCGAGATGGAACGGAAGTGTCTCAGGGGACTGAGAGACTGAAGAACCCTTGTGATGGGGTCAAGAAAGACATAGAGAACATGGAATAAGGCAATGAGAGGCCACGGCAGGACTGCAAACATCATTGGCAGGTGAAGCTGAGGCAGAAGTCACTGCCTAAGACCTGTTGGAGGGATGAGTTCTACCTCAGTGAAGGTCTGGGAGGGCAGGAGACCACCATAGACCAGACATGCACCCTTCAAATGCACCACCATTTCTTTAGATAAGCCTCCATTAACCTAGATCATGCCAAAGAAGAAGGAAGAAGAGGGTGGAGAATCCTGAATGGCTGAGTTGTGTGTCTCCAAAAGACTGAATCTAAAACCAGAAGTGCCCGAGTTATCTCAATTTGGCAAGATTCAATTTTTTGCTATTGAAGGAAAAGGAGGACTTGTACACTACAATGAATAACTCCAGATATTTTTTAAAATTATATCTTTGAAACGTGAGCTTGCATTTTGTAAAACATCATGTCTTCCATATGAAATTATTCACATTTTAACAGAAGACAATATCTTAATCTAGAAAAGTGAATTTTAACCGAAGAATTCCTGTTAACTGTCACGAGGCACTGAGACATTTTAAAAGGGGAACTTAAATCCTCTAAATCACAATGCCACACAGACTCACCTTTTCAGCTCTTCAGCCCTTTTGAGAAGTTTTGTCTCCCATAGAAAACACAGGCAGATCTCTAATAATATATGATATCATATGGATTTACTTTTTAGAAACACTTAACATTCCATTAGCTCATTTGAGAATTTGGAGTGATATACAGTTAGATATCTGAGTGGTAAATAATACATATAGATGATGTACTGAAATTGCTCTTTTGGTCAGACGTGTTGCTAGCATGCAGTCTATGGCACCAATGTGTCTCTGAGACCTTCAGTGTCTTATCACGGTGTTTGCAACTATGCCTTCCACACAACTATCACTCTCAGCAAGAGCTATCCAAACTTTTTAGCCACAAACTTCTTTTTCTCAAACAAAACTGGGTGCAGAATCTCAATATATAAAATTGCAATTTATATAACAGACCAAAGGGAATGTGGAACTGAAAACATATCTACTAGTAACCTCCTCATTATGTCAATTCCTGAAGCTATGCAAAACCCTGGGTCTCTGAAGAACAAACTGGGAATCCACTACAGGGACTCCACCTACACACACGGCTATCTCCCCTCTGGAGAAAACTAAACTCTGGGCTTCACTCAAGTGTGTACTTACCTCATATTTAAAGCGATCAACAGCCAGAAGACACTTCAGTGGGGAAAGTGTTGACTAGAATGAGAGCAGTTGATGAAGAGCACGTCTTGTCTCTGAGGACATGGCTTCTGTAATATTGTAGATTGGAACTTAATATAAAACTTCTTTGTGGCCATTATCATTGGACTGAGATGAAAGATGTGGTCAGTTTTATTTCATTGTGGCTTGCCAATATGGCAATGCCTTACAGCAAAAATGTGAAAAGTCCTCAGTTCCCGTCTTACTTGCTGACATCAACTTAGCTAAATGATATCAACAATATGTTTTTGTCCCACATTTTCAATGAATACATCCAGATTTACTGTTCTGACTTCTTATTTCATTTATTTATTTGGGGGGGGGGAGAGAGAGAAACATTGATTTGTTGTTCCACTTATTTATGCATTCATCGGTCGATTCTTGTGTATACCCTGACCGGGAATGGAACCTGAAAGCTTGGTGGATTGGGATGACATTCTAACCAGCTGAGTTACCCAGCCAAGGCAAATTTCTTTTCTTGTTTGTTTATCATCATACTGTTATCTATGATTGTGTTTGTTTGTTTGCTTTGCTTTTTCCTTAATCCCTTCACCTTTTTCATCCAGTCCCTCAATCCCC
The DNA here is from genome assembly GCF_021234165.1 of Pteronotus mesoamericanus. NCBI lineage: Eukaryota > Metazoa > Chordata > Mammalia > Chiroptera > Mormoopidae > Pteronotus > Pteronotus mesoamericanus. The sequence continues at coordinate 56,203,053 of NW_026555085.1, read as the reverse complement.
TTTCCCTCTAACAGCTGTCAGTTCATTCTTTATATCTATGAGTCTGTTCCTATTTTGTTTGTTTGTTTAGTTTATTAGATTTCACATGTAAGTGAAATCATATGATATTTGTCTTTCCCTGACTGGCTTATTTCACTTAGCATAATACTCTCCAGGTCCATTCATGCTGTCGTAGAAGTAAGATTTCCTTCTTTTTTACTGCTGTGTAGTATTCCATTGTGTAAATATACCACAGATTTTTTTATCTACTTATCTACTGATGGGCATTTGGGCTGCTTTCAAATCTTGGCTATTGTAAATAGCACTGCAATGAACATAGGGGTACATATATTCTTTTGAATCAGTGTTTAGGGTTTATTTGGCTATATTCCCAGAAGTGGAATCACTGGGTCATAAGGCAGTTCCATTTTTAATTTTTTGAGGAAACTCCATAGTGTTTTTCCACAGTGGCTGCACCAGTCTGCATTCTCACTAACAGTCCATGAGAGTTATTTATCTTTTCTCCACATCCTTGTCAACACTTTTATTCTATAACGTGTTGTTTACTGATTTACTGATGATAGCAATTTTGACAGGTGTGAGGTGATATCTGATTTGATTTTAATTTGCATTACTCTGATAATTAGTGACATTAAATATCGTTTCATATGTCTATTGGTCATCCCTGTGTCTATTCAGACCCTTTGCCCATTTTTTAAATTGGATTGTTTGGTTTTTTTTTTTGGTGTTGAGTTTTATGTTTTCTATAAATTTTGCATATTAACCCTGTATCAGATGTATCATTGGCAAATATATTATCCCATTCAATAGGTTGCCATTTCATTTTGTTGATGGTTTCCTTTGCTGCACAATAGCGTTTAGTTTGATGTAGTCTTATTTATTCATTTTTTCTTTTGTTTCCCCAATGAGATATATCAGAAAAAATATTGCTGCAAGAAATGTCCAGGATTTTATTGCCTATGTTTTCTTCTAGGATTTTTATGATTTTGAGTCTTACATTTAAGTCATTAATTTATTTTGAGCTTATACCTGTCTCTGTATCATGTAAGAAAGTGGTCTAATTTTGTGTTTTTGTGCATATCTGTCCAATTTTCCCAACACCATTTATTGACTATCTTTTCCCCCACTGTATGTTCTTGCCTCCTTTGTCAAATATTAAATGACCATAAAGGCGTGGGTTGATCTCTGGGTTCTCTATTCTGTTCCATTATTCTATATGTCTGTTTTAATACCAGTGTCATGCTGTTTTGATTACTATTGCCTTGTAGTATAGTTTGATATTACTTAGCCTGATTCCTCCAGCTTTGTTCTTCTTTCTGAAGAATGTTATCTTGACTTCTTACGATGACATCTGAAACAAATTTTGAAAATTAATGACATGAACATTTTATGCAGTCTTCTCCCTATATTTTAATCTACATATTGAGGGTACTGTTCTTTCCATCAATTAGCCATCTAACTTTGTGTTTAGTTGCACAGGGTAATAATAACATATGGTAACTACTATCACAATCAATAATAAAAATAACCAAAATATTTTAAACATTAATCGCTTTCTTTATTCATTACTTTAGGAAGAGATTTTAAAACCGACATATTTATATTTTATTTAAATTCATATAATTAAGCCATTATTGAATTTATTCTGTAATTTCTCATTAATTTATCTTAAAATACATTTATTGAACATCTAATTTATATGATGCCCTGTGTTGGAATTATCAAAGTGAACAAGCCATATAGACTGAACTAATGAGCTATCTATAGTTCAGGAGGATTGCCAGAGATTTAGAAAGGACTGGTGTATACATCTCCCACTTTTTAACAGACACTTGAGTCTCTCGGGCATGAATTTGGTTGTAACTGACCCTCAGTTCTACTCCAAGAGCAGCCTCTGATTGGCTTAAACTCTTCAGCATAATCTCATTCCCCTGATCTACTCTAGGAATGAAAGACATGATCTAATTTGGTCCCATCAGAAATCTCACAAAAAGTGGGAAGTCATGAAAGCTATAGTATGAAGTTTCCAAAAATAATCTTACTGTTTTAAATGACATCTAAAATTGAGTTGATGGTTATCATTAATTCTAAGTGTTGAATTTTCTTCTAAAACAACAGGAGCAAATATTCTGGTATCGCTTTCAAAATGGTATCTGTGAGGAGTTAACTTTAGGATCATTTATTCTTTTAGATGCCATCATATCCTCAGGTAAATGTTTTATTTAAATGACTTCTTCCTTAACTTTTAAAATAATTAAACATGGTCCTGAGTTTGAAGTGACGTGCACTAATGAGGAAACTCCTGAAAAAGAAAAAAAAAAATCTACAGCCTACTTGTCATTGTCCTTTATATCAAATCACTCAGCTACGACAGCCCAGCTGTAGCAGTCTATGATTTTAAGTATTTGTTAAGAAGCTACTTTGAACTTGACACTGCGTGAGGCCCTGTGAATTCTAAACATTTCAGTGAAGTCTGTAGAATACTAAGCATCTCTGTCATGCCCAAGTTAAAGCTTAGTAAAAATAACTGGATGGCTTCTTTAGTTAAAATAGGAAGTTTGGTTTAATTTAAGACATAAGTTCAGTTTGCTTAGAACCGAGTGGTATGAAAAATTTAATATAGAAAACTGCTTTTCTACTTTAAATAGTCGCCTATGTAACAATGATTTTATCTCTTAGATAGTCCAGATAAATTATATAAACACTAGGTGGCACTATAGCTTGAAATAACATTCAGACAGAAGATGGCTAAGATATTTGTGAGAAGGCAAAAGAAAAAAGAGAATATAATAATTCTATATTTAAGAAAAAATTAACCACCAAAGTCTTTTAGTGCTTATTAGAGAAAATAAACTAATCTTTATACAATTAATGAATAAACTAAATATGTTAACTTATATAACCAGTCTAATATATTAAAAAGATAAGTTTTTTCTCAGGAAAAAAAAATGTACTGGCCTCTATTAGTGAAAGAATAAGTTACATAAGAAGTTAGGTATATGGCTTATTGCTTTTTTATATTTAGATCAAAACCGCATAGGTAATTTATATCCAATAAGCTCAGTAAATTTTATCTCATAAATTTAGGGTCTTCTCCAAAAGCGAGTTTTATATATAAAATATAGCATCTTATCAATTGCATATAGTCTTTGTTAACAGCCTCAAATTAAGAATGCTAAGAGGGCACATGGGAGCTGTCAGCCCCCTGAGCGAGTGGCCCACTGGGCTCCACCTTGCTGTTGACCCTGAGACATTCCAACAGATCTTGGTTAGTCTCCAAACTCATGTCTTCTCTCCTCAGACCTGTCTACTTACATGGTATCAAGTTGTAGGCTTTGACAAACTTCCTCCCAAAGTCAGCCTAATGGTGAAATAAAACTGATTTTTGAAAACTTCCTCTAAATATTTGATATTATGTGACTAAAGTCTTTGTGGAGTAAATGCAAACTTGTTTTTGTCCCATTTGGGAGAGAAAAAGAAGTGCTCTCTATTTTTATGGGTCAGTTTGTCCTCCCTAAATGTTTTCTTCTGGGTCCCATCCTCTCTTATGGAATACAGTCCTATCTAGTGACAAGGAAGAGGTATTTTCAAAGTAATTAGGTAGATTCTGTTAAGGATTTCTCTAGGACTGTCTTTGTTCATAAAATATTACTATTGTGGCTGGAGAAATTTAAAATATATTCATTATCTAAGGCAGGAATATCATTATCATAATATAAATAGGCCAAAAAAAACTAAGAAAAAGGTTTTTAAAAATTTAGACTAACAACATATTGTTTTCTTTTGCTGTCTTAAGAAATGAAAATATTATATCTTTGGAAGCAGAAATTTAAATTATAAATAACTAGGAAAAAATAAGTGTTCTAGAGTAGCCATAAATCACAAACACATACTGAATCCTTCTGCTTCTAAGGTATAGTATAGGATCATGTAAAATAAAAAATACACAAGAGATGTCCTAGTCCTTTAAGGAGCTCATAATTTTAGAGAGAAAAGCCATAAACACTCAGAAAGTTAATTAACAATAAAAATATAAATACCAGTTTAAGGCAGAGATATTTTTTTTTTCTTTTAAAAATTTTTTTTTTAATTAATTTATTTACTTTTTATCTTTTCTCTGCCTCCCCCTCTTCCTTCTCCCCCCTCAGCTCTCCCCTTTGGTTTTGTCCATGAGTCCTTCTATATTTCCTTGACTTTCCCCTTCCCTTCCCTTTCCCTGCCCCCCCTTCCCTCTTGTCTCTGTTGATTTCTTTTCCTTTCAGTGTTGCTGGTCATATTTGTAAGGCAGAGATATTTAAAGGCAGGACATAAGAGCTCCTGAATGAATGGTACAAATACAAAAGTGTAAAAGTTGTTTGGAGGAAAATATGTTTATATAGGTATAAATATAGGTATAACTTTAATACAGACTAAGCTACTGTGAAGGAAAGAGAAAGACCCCAAAATTCAGAGTCTCTAACAACACAGATGTTTGAAGAAAAGGGAGCCCAGGGAAAATACATAACTTGGCTCCATTGGGTCATATGAGGACCCTAAATCCCATTCTATTTAGTTGCTTCACTGCACCTCACGTGCCACACCAGGATATTGCCTTGATTAAGGTGATCCTAGCATCTAGAATAGATAAAACAAGCATCTCAGGGCCTCAAGAAAATCCTTTCTCACTCACAAATAGACTGGAGGCTGGCCAGAGGAGTGGCAGGGGAAGGCTGGACATCTGCTCCATGCGGACATTTGGAAACCTAGGTTGACGGAGTCTCTGCCATCTTCAACAGCATGGTCCTATGCATAGACATCCAGTGTTGATTGCTTATGCAGCTTGGAAAGCTCCAGGTTATCTTTAAATTTTTATTTTTGTTGTTTTCTGATGTCTTTGACAGTAAAATTCCTTCAAAATCTTAGTAGGCACCTAACCTATTTTTTTTCCATCAGCTGCTGTGGTTGGCAGAATTCTGTGATGGTTCCAAGATTCCCACCCCATGGTATAAAATGCCTTGTATAATGTGTAAGTGCCACCTTGAGTTTAGGCATACCTATAAACATAATGGGATATTACTTTTATGATGAAGTTACTGATCAACTGATTTTGAGATAATCAAAAAGATTTTCTTGTTGGGCCTGACATAATCAGCTGAGTCCTTAAAAGGAACTGAGTCCATCCTGAAGTCAGAGAGATTCCTTGTGACAGAGCTTTTCCATTGCTGCCTTTGAAGATGGAAGGACCTACATGGCAAGGACGCAGAGCAGCTTCTGGGAGCTGAAAGCAACCCCCAGCTGACACTCAGCAAGGAAATAGCAAACTCAGTCCTGCAACCTCAAGAAATTGAATTCTGCTAACAGTGATTTTTGGAAGTGGACCTTAAATCTCAGAAGAGATCACAGTTCTAGCCAACTTCAGCCATGTGATACCTGAGCAAAAGATTTAGCCACACCATGCCCAGACTTCTGACCTATAAAACTGTGACATAATATATGCTGTTTTAAGCTGCTAAATGTGTGGTTATTTATTATGCAACAATAGAAAGCTAATATAATTCCAAATTTGCTAGACATAATTCTCAAGCTCAATTTCTCTTTCTTCCTCATACTCATAACATTTTTCCCTTAACCTAAAATGTCTTCCTTGAGGCAACTGGGCTTGTGGGGGAAAAAAGCCACAACTTTAATATGATATTTTCCACAAGGCTAAGTATTAATGAGTTTTGGTTACTTAAAGACTTATAAAAATGTACCTCTTCCTTTTGAAGCTGCCTTAGTGGATTATAGTTGCAAAAGTGAAGTACCATAGACCGGGTGGTTTAGCAACAACAGAAATTTATTTCTCATAGTTCTGGAGGCTGGAAGTCCTAGGTCATGGTGCGAGCATAGTCACATGCTGGTGCAGCCTGCTTCCTGGTTGGTATGTGGCTGTCTTCCCATGGTGGAGAACAGAGACAGGAAGTCTCTGTCTTGTCTCTTCTCATAAAAGCACTAATCCCATCATAATACCTCCACGCTCATGATCTAATTCCCTCCCAAAGGCTCCATCTCCAAACATTATTACACTGGGGATCAGATTTTAACATATGAAATTGTTATGAACAACTATATGCCAAAAAAATTGGACAACGTGGATGAAATGGATAAATTCCTAGAAACATACAATATTCCAAAACTAAATCAGAAAGAATCAGAGAATCTGCCTGCAAAAGGCAGATCATACTTACTGAACTTGAAGCAGTAATCAAAAAACTCCCAACAAACAAAAGCCCTGTACCAGGTGGCTTCACAGGTGAACTTTACCAAATATTCTGAGAACTAACACCTCTCCTCAAACTATTTCAAAAAATTCAAGAGGAGGGAAGACTCTCAAGCTCATTTTACGAGGCCAGCATTATTCTAATTCAAACTAGACAACAACACTACAAAAAAAATTATAGACCAATTACCCTGATAAACATAGATGCTAAAATTCTCAACAAAATATTAACAAACTGAATACAGCAGTACATCAACAAGACCATACACCATGACCAAATGGGGTTTACTTTGGGAATGAAGACTGGTACAGCATTCGCAAATCAATAATTGTGATATACCACATAATCAACATATGAATTGTCAGGGGTTGGGGGCTAGGAGTGGGAAGGGGGACGTAGGGACCTATAGGCAGTGGGTATTTCCAACCCTCCTAAGTTCCAACTTTCTGGATTGATTCTATTCCCTATCCTTTCACTTACAAACCTGCTAATTCTTGCTGTTGTTTTCTCTAAGCTTGCTAAACATAACCTTCCTTTTCTTATATGACCTTGTTACAACCACATATGTTATCTTATTTTCCAACTACATTTGAAAATCTGTATGAAAAGGATAGTTTTCCAAGAAAAGTATACATTATAAAAATTTGTTCATAAAAAGAGGAAAAAACAGTAAGAATAAATAATAGAATGAAATGACAGCTTGAAAGAACCTTGAAATCATAGCATTAGGTTCAGATAGCTTCTTGTCCAAATTCATTAAAAGCTGTAAGTAACAAATACTGTAATACTATTCCCTGCACTTTCAGAGACAGGAAAAGGAAACTTCTCAGGGATTTTTTTTTTTAATAAGCTATTATAACGTTGATTCTTAAAAAACCTGACACAGACAGGATGCAGATAAAATATAGACCAATCTCACTTCTGAATGTATAGGATGTATAATTCAAAAACAAAAAACTGGCAAACAACATATTCAGTATAGAGGTAAAAATCTAAAATGCTAGCAAAGAATCTTGCAATATAACAAAAGAATAAAACTGTATCACCCCAGGAAGTATATTACAGTACTCTAAGCATTGCTTGATTTTAGTATTGGCTAGCAAGATGAAAATTCATCATATTATTCAATAAGCCAAAAAAGAAAAACCAGATATAGATAGATGGCAAAAAAAATGTGTTTGATAATATTTAACATTTATTTCTGATTAAATTCTCAGTAAGATAAGAAATAACATATTTCCTCAATGTAGGGTGAAAATGTATTTTCAAAGAACAGCAACATCATGCTTAATGGTAAGACAGTGAGGAATATCAATGATATTTATCATAGCCATTATTATTTAACAAAGTACTGGAAGTTCAAGTCAAAGTCCTTTTAGACAAGAAGTTGTAAATATAATTGTGAGTTGCCAGTATTATGCTTACATGTCTAAAAGATCCCAAATAATCAATTGAAAAAATATTAAAAATAATTTATAATCAAATTATGGGTAGAACAAAAAGCAGATTTTTAAAATATACACTTAATATCAATAATAACATATCAAAATATAATGGGTAAAGGCTTATTCATAATAACACAAAAATAAAAACTTAAAATGTACTTAACAAATGTGAAAAAATATATGAAAATAAAAAACCCTACAATCCTTTTAGACAATCACTCAAGAAAAGTTAAAGTAGTATTGGTAAAAAAAAAAAAAAAAAGACACTTGAGACAGTTTGGTTATCAACTGGAAACATTAAGAAGATCCCTATCTCACAATTTACATCATAACGTATTTCAGCTAACTTAAAGATTAACTATTTTTTTTAAAAAAGGGATAAAACTGGAATGAAGGGTTGGTTAATTGAATATTTTTAATTTTGGTGAGAGCATAGACATGTAAGCTTGACTTCAAAGGCAAATTCTTCCAAAGGAAATTAAAAGGTAGATTTTGTCATAAAAGCTTTAAAACTGTCACCCGTCATTTTCAATACAGAGGAGGTGGTGATCAAAAGCTGTGGGTGGAAGATGGACGGAAGCGACTCAGTCTTTCAGTGTATGAATTCTAAAATTACTCTTGCTTTGTGTAATTTTTACTTTTTTTTAACTGTCGTTCATTGAGTTTTCAGTCTGTGTCAAGCAATGACCATATACGTTGGCATCATTTTTCATTTAACAGATGAAGACTGAAATTTAGAGAAGTTATCACCATCATCAGTAATAAAGTAACATTATTAGCAGCTTGCATGTTATGATTGCTATGCTGAGTACCTTAGGAGGATTCTCATGTAATTCTAACAGTGATTCTATGACATAGGAACTATTGCTACTTTACTACTCAGTTAAGAAATCTCAGCGGTTAAGTAATTTGACCAGCTTGGAAGCGGTAGCCTGAAATTGAGCCCACGGCTGCCTTCACGCAGCCCTGCCCGACCTGCCTGAGCTCTGAAGCGCTGGTTATGCTAAATTGTGTTGAAAATGTCAATAATCTTAAAGGTAAACATGAGATTTTCACGTTTTCCAGGTGTAGCTATTTGAAGACGTAGAGAAACAGTGACTTGAAACTTTTATAAATTCAGAAAATGTATATAACAATGTTAAAAGTTAACATAAAAATTAGAAAAAATTATTTGTAACATGTTTAGTATTTATTGAATGCCTACTATGTGCTGACACTACTTTAGGCACTCAATGTTTAGAGAAAAAACAGATGGGTCCCTACCCTAATAGAGTTTACATTTAAAAGTAGAGTGAATATCCTTAGAAATTGTTAAAGGAAAATTAAATAGTAACCCAATACAAAAAGGAATATGAATGCAAATAGGCAAGAATGAAATGAATTCTCAGGAAAATAGGCTCACACATAATTCAGTCATCAAACACTATTAGATTGTTATTTATAAAGGAAAGATTGTGAAAAAGTGAAGAAGAGGTTACAGCGAAAAAATATATAAAATGAAATCTTTTTTATAAAAATGAATATCTCTGTATCTTGTCACAATATTTCGAGATGTTTAAAATTTTTGTGTATCTAGGATTTAATAACAATGTACAGGGTGAGACAAAAGTAGGTTTACGGTTGTACGTAAAATAATATAATGATTAATAAATAATAATATGAGGATAAATTCTGTTTCATATACTCAAACTGTACACCTACTTTTGCCCCACCATGTATAATTTCTCTACTTTTAAGGTTGCACCTAAAACACACTAAAGCTATACAAATCCAGTAAATTAAGGGCAAGAAATCAGAGACTTCACTCAGTTATTGAGACCTTAGAGACAAAAAGCCGAAAAATGGAATCTCACTGCCTTTCCTGATGGCTAAATTTTATAAAACCTATAATGACCAGACAGGTAAAATTTGCTAGAATTAGAGGGCATATTTCAAAGTGCTTTTCTTCAGAAAATAATGTAAATCACAACTATTTTGTATTTGTTAGTCTCTAAAAATAGAGTGTTGCTATCAATGTCTCAAATAGGCATTAAAGATGCAGAGGCTATGAGTCATGCTTGGCAGGTTAAATATCTTATTTGCCCCTAGAACTTGGACCACATCTTTATATTTCATCAGGTAAGCCAAATATGGCATCAGGGGAACAGCTAATTCCCTCTGCTGTTCTAGGTCACTGCTGATATCAAATGACCCTTTCATCACCACCCAAATGCTGAGGAACTGAGGGAAGAACTACAACTTTGTTTATATTGGGAATGAAATAATTTGATAAACTCAGGACTTGCCTAATCGGGGCTACTAGTCCAAATGTTATTCAATTGGCAAATGATTTTAGTGTTTCTCCTCACTATATTGATTTTTTTTCAATGAGAAGAACTGTCAGTGTTACTGGCATTATTTATAGTCTCAAATATTTAATTAACAAAGAATTCTTTGAATCTAAAAATAAGGGGAGCATGCCTATTAGAGAAATTATATGTTGCACACATCTAAATTTTAGCTGGAGATTGCCACCCAATCTAAAGCAATGGATTGAGTTTATGAAGGGTAAAGAGTCTTTAAAAAAAATTAAGTCTTTAATTATGGGAATATAGGGTTTATCTGCCAGGAGAAGATAGATTTTTGTTTCATATTACCCAATTCTGGAGGAAAAACAAAGTCTAAAGCTGAGAAACTTTGTGTGCTGAAGCCTAACATGTTTTAGCGTAGCTAAATTTCAATAACAGCCAAATTTAAATCTTATGACAATATTTAAATTAATATGGTAAATTATTATCTAAAGCTTTTAGTGTTTTACAATTTTTTTAAAAGATTTTATTTATTTACTTTTAGAGAGAGAGGAAGGGAGAGAGAAAGAGAAGGAGAGAACATCAATGTGTGGGTGCCTCTCACACGCCCTTTACTAGGGGCTTGGCCCGCAACCCCAACATATTCCCTGACTAGGAATTGAACCAGTGACCTTTTCGTTCACAGGCCACCACTCAGTCCACCAAGCCACACCAGCCAGGGCTTAGTGTTTTACAATTTATAAAGAACATTAAGTAGTTCTCAGTTGAGAGACCACTCCTGAAGCTCAGTCTGGCTAAGTGCCCTTCTCTGAGACACTCAGGTAGTGAGCAGCAAGTTTCAATTCAAATCCAGGGCTTCTGAGGATATATTTGGTAATATTTTCATTATACTTGGTCATCTTTCTATGAATGGTGTTTTCTTTAGGTTAGCTTTGACTTAAGCACAGCTTTGAGTAAAATGACCCATAAATCATCCATGACCGTCACCACACTAAACATTAAGGCAAAGAGCATGAATGACAAATAGCTGATATTTATGCTGGCTCTCCCCACTCTACACTGCAATCTTTCCTGCTACTCCTGGATGTGGCCTCAGAATCCTTCACAATATAACTTCTCTGCATCCACCATAAATTAATCAGATTTAGGATGCCAAAGGAAACCTATTTTTTTTCACCCCTGAAATAATGTTCTGTCATGTTCTACAGTATCCTAATTCTCAATAATTGCAAAATCATAAAAAATACTTCTATGCATCTGGAATGAATAAATTCTCTACAATTTCAATCATGGATGATTAGTACTCTTAGCCTTTGGACTTTTCTCTTCCTTTCATCACATAGTTGTCTTCCCCAAGTCCTCTTTCATTGTTGTACTTGTTTGTTTAAAAGTCCTCACTGCTTCTCTGAGGACTACTTAATTCAGTCCAAACTCCTTGCTCTGGCATTCAAGACCCAACACCAACTGGCCCAGGCTGTCTCTAGTTGCGCCTGCCGCTCTTCTCCAACATGAACAGCATCCCCAGTCAACTGGGGCCACTCAGTTCCTAACACGAACTCTTTTAACACCACCCTCGTCTCTTGATGAAATGCCATTTTTCCTTTCTTATCTTACTTCAACTTTATTTGTCAACTTTACTTTTTTTAGGTTGACCAATTGCTGTCTGAGTTTTAATTTTGGTTCTTCTACTTACCAGCTGCATGAAACTGGACGTGTAACTTTCCTGGCCTCTGATTCATTGCCTGTAAAATGGGAACAATCACACCTCTGGAGTTGTTATGAAGCCAATATGAGTTATTCTATGCAAATATCTTAGAACATGACTGGCACATACTATACAAACATTTGCTGCTTGCATCATCATTACCGTTTAAGTTACTGTTTTTCATTGCATTCAAATACCATTAGATATTGTCCTGTGCTTAAGACACTCATCACACACTGCCTTGATATGTTTGTATTTGAGTATATGCCATACATCCTCTTCTAAATTTTACGTTCCTGTAAGAAGTGACCATGAATTTAAGACAGTCTTATCTCACAAAACCAATAATACAGTGCCTTGAGTGCTGTTAAGCAATCAATAGAACCTATTAAACCCAGTGTTTTGATAAAATAATGCTATCTACAAACATAATAAGTATTATATTTTCAAAATTTATTGCCTTTTTCCATATTACATATAATAAGAAGTAAATTATTTGCTAGAATCTCAGAGCAGGCAATTAATTTGAAAAGGACTGCAATTTATTCTCCAACTTCCGGTTTAAGGGTACCTAAGGTATTCAAAACAAATGCCTACTTCTCTACATTTAATTGATCTCAAAGGACAAAAATACTTCAGTCATCCCTTTTGGCCTATTCCAGTGTTTCTTTAGCTTAATGCTTTTCCTTAAGTCTAGACAAATTCTCTTGACACAATGAATATCTCCCAAAGATATTATCTTCTCAATCTTTAATACAAGTAAAGCAAGATTATTAGTTTCTCCTCAAAGGATTTATTTTTCTCATCTTTATATCAATTGAATTCTCTTTCAGGATTCATTCTTATTCCTGCACTGAAAAGAAAATATAGAAACTAGTGCCAAGAATCAAGGATGAATGACTTTCTGGATACATTAAAATACTACCTTCTATTTTTCATAAAAAGCTGCATTCTTGCCCAGTGCTCTCTGTGATTGATAAGACCCTCCGAACTTGGCAGCATTTGTGTGGATTTTCTCTACCCCAGAGCTGTCTGATTTAGTTTTAGTCCCTAAGTGAACTGTTTTGCAATGGGGTCTAAAAACCATTCTGAAATATATCAAGGAAACTGTAGGAGGTGTTATTTGTCCCAGCTAATTTAGTGTCATGAACAGATGTGATGAAATCTCAATTTCTTCATCCAGGTCAGAGCTATCCAATAAAATCAGCCCTTGAGGCACTCCTGAGGAATAATTCCTAATAGATGATCTTTCAGCTTGTTACTGTACCCATTAACAGTGGTTTGGTCTAGATTTAATCATTTTAGCTTGTAGACAAGACTGTCAGGAAGCGAGTAAATGGCGGCGGTGAGGGGGAATTTAAAGCCTTATTAAAATCAGTCAGGGTATGCATGTTACCTCTCCTTGTTCTAAATGCAGCTCACCTCTCATATAGCACGAACGCAATATTTTATAACATGACTCACTGCTCAAAGAAGCATGTCTCTCACATCTAACATTTTACATTTATTTACATCATTGGTGTGGATCATTGGGTCATTTTTAATAATTCAAGAGGTTTCTCTATTACGTTTTAGTTTACACTAGTAAACTAGTTTAAGAATGCTCCTACACATTCCAGCAAAGACTAAGAAGTTTACAAATAATGGATGAATTTGTGGTTGAAAGCCTAAAGTGATAAATGATAACCACAAGAATGCCACATGTGAAGAAATACTCTGTTCTTTTTGGAAAAGGAAAGGCACTAGGGAAGATTAGATCTAAAGTTTTCCCAAAGGCTTATGCCTTGAAAATTGGAAAAAGACCAAACTCTGGAAACTGTTAAGATTTTTTTGTAAGGGATTAAGCCTGAAAGCAGGCTGAGGGATAACTACTCTAAACAGAGAGATGGATTGTGCCCAATTGATATCAGATGTCTGAAGTTAAACACCAAGTAATCTTTTCATTTTACTTCTCATGATAGTGACAGGCAAATAAGAATCTATTTTTGATGCTCTTTCATGGCAGATACTGGAGAATCTGTCCTGCCTTTGTACATTTGGTGTTTATGACAGGTCATATTTTCTTTGAAAGCCATGGGGACTCAATATATACTAACCCAGGAAGCGGCATAAATGAGATGTTACCAGTCCCCCAAAAAGGGTATCTATAGCTTTGAAAATCTGCCAAAGAGAGTAAGATAATCAAAATAATAATCAGCCTTCAGTGCAGCTGTATATTCACTTGAAATGAAAATAATGTGCTTTGCTCATTGTAAAATTTACAGATATTTACTGTTTAATAAAATAATAAAGAAAATTACAAAAAATAAAGAATCACAGACAGCTTTTCATTCAGATAACTACTTTTGACTTGTTTGTAAGCATCCTTTTATCTCTTATGCACACAGAAGCATATATAAAATTGGGTATCCAAGTTTACACATTTATTAAAATATATTATGCATATATTATGCAATATATTTTAATTCCACAACATAATATTAATATTTTATGTAATTAAATATATTTTTAAATGGTGGCTTAAAATTCTATTGGATGTCTGTACATATAGGTTGATACTAAGTTGTCTTCAATTTGGGACCATTATAAATAAGACTTTAATAAGCAACCTTCAGCACATGTATGGGCAGATTTGTATAATTGTGTTTTTAAGAAAAATTTACTTATTAGATGTGATGTTTCTGGGACAAAATGACTATATATTTAAATTTTTTATGCATGTTACCTAGCTGGCTTCCTGAAGATTTTTATTAATTACTTTCAAAACAATGCAAGATCAAGCTCACTTACTTTTCTAACACTAAGTTTACTGTTGCAAACACTAAGTTCCATTTTTATTTTTGCCAATTTGACGGGTGAAAATGAGGCAGGATAGTATAGTACAAAGCTAGAGAAATTCCTTGACAAGTAGAATAAGGGGAACTGAGACAAAATAATTTAAAAAGGCCAAACAATTTGAGTAATTTACAGCCAGCTAATGAATGACAAGATTTTATCCTTCCTAATCAAGGACATTTAGGAGCAAATGATTTACACATTCCAGCCTACCCCGGACAGATTAGCCTCAGTCCTGGTACCTGTTCTAGTTTATATTCTTGCTCTATTCCACCTTATATTCATGTTCCAGTCTCAAGCACAAAAATAATTGCTTAACAGAGATAGTTTAAGTAGCTCCCACAATCCCATGTCAAATCCCTATAACAAATTTCTACACATACAGAATCCGGGAAAATATTTGAACTAATTATGGCAAAGTTGAACACCCATAATGTACATAAAAGTGCTCCTAAAAATTAATAATAGAGAAATGGATGACCAAGGACATAATAAACCAACAATTCACATAAGAATTAAAAAGGCGAAGGAATATGAAGAGGCCTGTCTAGAAAGTATCCAGCTATATACTATGAAAAAGGAAGACATTTATTGAAGAAGATACAAGAAACATTGTACATAGGACAATGATGCCTCAGTCCCTTTCAAAGTAGGCACCTTGGGACCTCACACAGTTCTCCCAGAGTCATTGGTAGCTGTTTGAATTAAGTCATTAACAACTGTAGTATGATGTTCCTTTTGCCCTGGTAGTAGAAGCCACAGAACTAAATTTTGCCACAGTACATTTCATGCCAAGATCCTGCATCAAAATCTGGACACAGTAGTTTTGGAATGTGCAGATCAGCTTCTAGTTCACACACTGTCTGTTGCTGATCTTTGTTGATTGCAGTCCATACATGTTCAACATTCTCAGGTGTTGTGCTTGTTGTAGGGCCTTCCAGAATGTGGATCACTTTCAATGGATTCTTGACCTTCTTTGAAGAGTCTGTGCCACACTTTTATTGGCAGTGCATTGCACTCTGCATTGTCCCCAAAATCCTTCTAAATCATCCAAATAATTTCCACAGAGGAATGTTCAAGCTTAAAACAAAATTTGATGCAGATTCATTGCTCTACTCATTCAGTCACTTTGAATGCAACGACCACGCAGTACACATGCTCACTCAAAAGCATCTACTGCCTCCACTGACTAGTACAGTGAAGTCATCATTATTCATTCATGCACATTCCAACCCATTCTCTTTGGCTGTCAGGTTGCATTGATGTTGTGCAAGCTGTTCTCGCTATATTAACTATGGCTGGACTTTTTCCAGACATACCTTGTATTTTAAGCCTCACTATTAATCAGAGAAATGAATATAACCACTATAATCAAATATCATTTTTCACCCATCATATCAGAATGATACATAGGTATTCTTCCATTTTCTTCTCCCTCAATAATCCCAAATCCTTTCACTTACATTATACAAATCTATACAACTCACCCTTCCATTTAGTATAATCATTTACAGAATTCCAATCATTCCTTTTAACTCTCTATTTTTATCTTCTACTCACTATCTTCTCCACCACCAATTCTGTCATCATTCCTGATGTTTCAGAAATTATCTATTCAACACCCTGTACTCTCAGTTGGTAGAAATATTTGCTCTCAAGTATCTTGACCTTCACCTCATGTCAGCTACTCTTTCCTACGCTCACATCCGGTGCTATCACTAGGCCTTGTTGCCACATCAGAAATCCTCATTTCAAGAATTCCACTATCACTACTATTAAAGAAGTATTCAATTAGATGTATTGGATTATTGAAGCAAGGGTTTAAAAAGTAATGACCTCACAACAGCAGTATTTTGCTTACTACTGGTTTTCATTTATAACAATCTGACATGGATCTTAGCCACCAGATTTTAATCTCCAAGACCATTCTCCATCGAAAGGAATTAGACAAGTATGAAAGTGGCTAAATCCATGTCTTGAGTCAGGAATAAATCCAGATGGTTCTACAATAAATTGCTGCTTCTAGAAATCAATAATACTTTTTAAAAAGTGCTTAAACTATGAAGGAGTACCTTAAAGTTTCTCTTGAAGACTGTAACAATAATTTAATTCCAAAATATATTGTGTTTGGAGCAGACTGAATCTGTGAAGAGCCATTAGCTATAATGAAATTAAAAAGGGAAGAGTTAATATGGATATTTTAAAAGCAGTCACAATAAAAAGAAAGTTGGCAAGAATAAAACATGGTCACTTTTTAAATTTGGTTTGAATAAATTTGGAGCTTTTGTATATATGGATGTTGTTTTTTTCTATACTTATATATCTGTCTCTGAGATGCATTATTAAAACTTAAAATTGGCAGTATTTGGCCATTGTGACTTACAAAAACAGCAATTACATATGGTTCAGCCAATACATACACATTTGTGTCTATATGTGTAAGAATGATGAGTGAAAAATGATATTTGATTATTCTGCTTATATTCATTTATTTGATTAATGGGAAGACTTAAAATATAAGGTCTGTCTGGAAAAAGCCCAGCCATTGTTAATATAAACAGGTAACTGCAAATGCCACAAATACTGGAAACTGTACAAAGAATTGTAAAGTATGATTTGCTCTAGGAGTCACTCAAACTAACCAGTTAGAAAGAGGGGAAAATAGTGAGAGGTCAAATAATAAATTAGCTCAATGTCCTAAAAGGAGGGCTCACTGCACAAAATTACTTCCTCATCCTTTGGACAGCCCTGCTACTTATACTGCATTAGTGACGCTGCCCAAAAAAGGAGACAGTGAACTGAGGGGAAATATCTGCAGCAAACACGTAATGGGAATGAAGAGAGAAGCATCACCAGATGTAAAGGAAAGATCTGGGTTAGTGTCCCATACAAGTATTTACTAAGCCTTGACTATAAAAGGCTTTGATTTGAGGTAACAACAAGGTCCTTGGAGAAGAGCCCTATCATAATGTTTTGGTGACCTTGCATCTCTCCACATAAGTCCTGTAAGCAAGGCTTGATCTCCATCTGACCGGTCTTGTTGGAATGTCCTGTAATTTCTCATAGAGCAGGAGGAAATAAGCCTGGTGAGAAGTCACCAAGGGACAATTTTGTATCCCTATATCGTGGGAGACTGCCTCAAAGCTGTTTCTTATCCATCTCCCTGGTTCCAGTTGAATACAGGATTTTGCTCTTGACCCTCCCTCAGGGTACAGGCTTCCATGTAGGACTGTGAAACTCCTTGGCTGCAGTTTAGATAAAGTTGGCTCCCCTACAACAGAGTTGCCCACCACTCAAATTGATGTCACGTGGATTCTGATCTGATGCCATCTTGCAGTTCTAGGGACATAGGGAACTGACACCATGTTGTTTGCTTTTGCTGTCGGAATACATGTGGGCTCATTGTTTTCTGACCAGCTGAAGCTCTGGAGGTGTGTGGCAAGCCAAGCTAACAGGTGCCATAGTAATACTTGTGGTACTGTTAGTCACAGTGCTGCTGTTTTGGGAATGCTCAGCTGCTTGTCGGTCCTCTGGCCCAGCCAAAATCAATTGTTCAGTAGCTGAGAAACAACACCTCAGCTTCTCGGAAACATTATTCTCTTTGCCTTGGATCTGACATGATTAATGACACCTTGAAGAGGTAGAGAAAAAAGTACAAAGAAAGAAAAAGAGCAAACCCATAATTTTGCTATGTTGAAACAGTATAAATGGAATAATAAATGTATATCATGGCAGTAATTTGTGTATACGTTTAAGGTAGAATAAATCCTTAAGAAACTCTTACATAGTAAATAATTTTATTTTTCTAAGATTTAGGACATTTGTGTGGGTTTGAAATTAACATCTAAATGTTTAAAAGAAATTTATAACATTAATACATTTTGATTTATTACTAATTTATGAATTGTATAAGTAGTGTTTACATTTTTGAAATTTAACAGATTTTTAAACCATTAAATTGAAAATTTAAATAATTAAAATTAGTAAGAACTATTCTTTTCCTCCTACAAAGAAGTCCAGATAGTATGTATTTCAGCTATGTCTCTTCCGTCTTTCAGGGTAGCCTCTTTCCTCTAGTGCACACACATAATGCTATGCATTTGGAGCCCACTGATCTAACTAATTTACACTGCCCATCGCCCCCTTCATGTTCTCACATCTCTCCTTTTTGGCTCACAGTCAGTACACCATCCCTTGAATTTCTCCTTCGCAAATATACTCCATTTCCTTGTTCTCCTTCCACACTTATTCAACTGACAAAATACAGGTCCAGGATTAATCTAATTGTTCCTCTCTTCCAAGATTTACCACAACTGGCTGACTGGCCGTTGCTCAGCAATCCTAAAAAATTCACTCTTGATTCAAGATGACAGTTTATACATTCTTCTCTGTTTCAAACCTCCAATACCCTCTCTCTTTTTTTCCATATCAACTGATAACCTTCTTTCCCTTTCATTGGAAAATTCAAAACAATCAGAAGAAAACTGCCTTATTTTCCAACCAGCAAACCTACTAACCTACCCATTTATGTTGTTATAAACTTTGCCTTTCTCTTATGGCTAGTGATGGCCACTGCCTCCACTTAGGTATTTAAATGTACATTCTCTCCCCTATTCAAGGACTTTGCTCCTGGAATTACTTGCTTTTTCCTCCTGTAATTATACGACACTCTTTTCAGCAGTATAAAAATGCACTAATTTTCACGTTTAAAAAAAAAACAACTCATAGACTCCAAATTCTCCTACAAGCTCCATTTCTCTGGTCTGTTTTTCAGCAAAACGCCTCAGGAAGGTTGCTATACTAGCTATCTTTTTTTCTTAATACTCATTCTCTGTTTAATCCAAATCACTTCACTAGAAGGATATTATGTCAAGGACACCAAGGATTTTCTTGATGGATTTAAAGGTTAGTTTTTGGTCTTCATATTCCTCCAGTCTCTTGGCTGACCATTTTCTTGGCTTTCCTCACTTGGCTCTAAGCATGCCACTCTTCTGATGTTTCTATTAACTGTCACCCCTTCTCAGTTTTCTTTGCATGCCTCTTGGCTTAGTTCTAAGTCCCTTCCTATTCTTCATGCCTTGCTCCCTAAATACCTTGTCTAGCTCCTATCTTGAATACTGTTATTGGACTGACGGAGTCTGTTTGTCTGTGCACATTAAAGCCCAATAAGACATGAACAAGAATTTGCAACCAAGGGGGTAAAAATTTATTAAGGAGATGGCACCATACCCAGAGTTCTAAGTGAGCTAATTCTCAAAGACCTAGCTCCCTGATGGCTTCCAATGGATGGATTATATAGGGAAAAATATCATTGATCATGATAAATAAGGAGTTAGAGTTGTGGCCTCTACTGATTGGTTGGTGCTAGGATAGGGGCTAATTGATCATTGCATCTGGTCCTACTGTCAGCCATGAAGTTGTTCTTTCTGAGTTTGCAAGATTTGTTCAGTGGGATTGTTCCACTTCCCTGGTCCAGAGTTAAAACATAACTGAGGTCAAAATATTATTTTTAATTTGACTAAAAACTTTGTCTCTGTAGTCAATAAACTTAGGACCTTTTTCCTCAGAATACTGAGTGCTGGCCAGAGCCTCATTCTCCTGTGGGTTCAATGATAAAGCAAGGGAGAGGGAGTCAAAGTACTGGGTGAGGACCAGTTTGAGTCTAAAAAATCAAAAGAATAGGCCAGAAGAAAGAAAATAAGGTTTCTGATCAGTTCACTACCATGTATACTTTGATGACTCTCAAATTTATGTCTTCACCCTGGCCTCTTTCTTGAGTTCCAGACTTGTTCCTATATCCAGCTGCCTACTTGCTTCATGTAGATGCTTCATAGGTATATTTTTTCAGAGTTTTCCAGAGAAACAGAATAAGTATATACAGAGAAAGACATTTACTTTAAGGAATTGGCCCACACATTTATGAAAGCTGCCAAGTTCAAAATCTGCAGGACGGAACAATGGAATGGAGACCCAGGAAGGAGTTGATGCTGCAGTTTTAGTACAAAGGCTATCTGCTGCAGAATTCCCCTTACTTGGGGGGAAGTTAGTCTTTTGTTTCATTCAGGCTTTCAGCTGATTGGATGTGACCAACCCACATTATAGAAGGCAATCTATGTTACTCAAAGATTACTAATTTAAATGTTTAGCTCATTCCAAAACATTCTCACAGAAATATCCAGAATAGTGTTTGACCACATATCTGAGCACTGTGGTCCAACCAAATTGAAACATAAAATTAGCCATCACAAAAGTTTCTTCAATTAAACATGTCCTCAGATGACCTTCTTCCCCAGGATTCCTCATGTCAATGAATGGTACACTCATTCACCCAAGTGGTTGGACCAAAACTTAAGATTCACTGTTTATTTCTCTTTCTTCCTTTATTTCATGTCTAATTCTTTAGCACATCTTATAGACTCTATGTTCAATTTGTCCTGAGTCTGCCTCTTCCTACCACTCCTACCATCCTGGTGCAAGCCACTATCATCTCTTGCCTATAGGGTAATAGTAATCCCCTAAATTGTCTCTCCCTACCCTCATTCTTGCTTTCATTTTCTCCACAGAAAAGCCAGAGTGATCTTCTTAAAAACACATTGTATCTTGTATCACCCTTGCTCAAGACCCTGAAAGAACTTCTAATCATGCTTGGAATAAAATCCAGAGTCTTAAAGTGACTCAAGGCCCTGCATACCCCTGTTTTTCTAGATCTCTCCCCTTTATTTTGTACCAGTCACCTTCTCAATCACTCCACTGCAGCCATGCTGTCTTCTTGCTGTTTCTCAAATACTTTAAGGTTCTCTCTCAGTGCCCCTACCATTGCTGTTTCCTCCGCCTAAAATTCTCTTCCCCTACATTTTTTGATGGCTGGTTCTGCTTTCAACAGGATCACTCTGATGGCTGTGCTGACAATAGTCTGAAAGGAGAAAGTATAACGCAGAGAGACCAATAAGGACTTAACAGCAGGAAGCCAGTGGAACGATGATGAGAGTTTCAACTAGGATGGAGGCAGTGAAGGTAGTGCGAGGTGGCTAGATTTTCAATATATTTTAAGATATGATCTGCAAGATTATTCTATCAGATTGATGTAGAGTATGGCAGAAAGGAAATATTCAGGGATGACAACGTAGTTTTCAGACTCAGACAGACACTGAGAGAATGGAGATGTGATTAACCAAGATAGAAAAGACTGTGGAGTTTCCATATTTGGGGACAGTTAAGTTCTATATGTTTATTAAACATCCAAATGGAAATGCTGAATAAGAAGTTGTATGTAAAATTGGAGTTCAGAGGAGAGGTCTGGGCTGGAAATAAAAATGATCACTTTATAGATGGTAATTAAAGCCTTGAAACCATATGCAATCACACAGGAAGAACATAGATAGGGAATTGGAAAGGTTCAAAGCCTGTGCCTAGAGTTACTCCAGCATTAAGAGTCTAGGGAGTTGAGAAGACAGAAGCAAAAAAGGCTGAGAAGAAGCAGCAAGATAGAAATGGGAAAAAAAATCATGTGTCCTAAGAACAAACTTGAATAAAGGGTTTTGAGGAAAAGCAGTAATAAAATGGATCGAATGCTTGTAGAAGATCAAAAAAGAAGAATACTTGCCCTGGTCAGGTAGCTCAGTTGGTTAGAGCGTCATCTTGATATCTCAAGGTTGCGGTTCAACCATTGGTCAGGACACATACAAGACTCAATCAATGAATGCGTAAATACAAATAAGTGGAGCAAAAAATCAATGCCTCTATCTCTCTCTCTCTCTCCCCACCCTCTTTCTTCTCTCTCTAAAATCAATTTTTTAAAAAGATGATTACTAAGATGGGACCATTATACTTAGCAATGTGTTAAGTTAGAGGAACCTCCACAAGTAGAAGCTTGGGGATAGAGAGGGCAAAACCCTTCAAATGTTCAAGACCTTCTGGGAGACAAGGAATTGGAGATAGCAAGGACAGGCAACCATTTCAAGGAATTTTGTTATAAAGGACAGGGGAGAAATGAGCTGGTGGCTAGAAGGACCAAGACATAGCTGGATTCCTTAAAGACAAAAATAAATGGAATGTCCAATAAATGGAGTGTATGAAATGGGTATTGTTCAACAAGAAAAAGGAGTCCCATTGGAGTTAGTGAGCAAAGTTA
This sequence comes from Pteronotus mesoamericanus, assembly GCF_021234165.1. Lineage (NCBI taxonomy): Eukaryota > Metazoa > Chordata > Mammalia > Chiroptera > Mormoopidae > Pteronotus > Pteronotus mesoamericanus. The sequence goes on along the minus strand of NW_026555085.1, from coordinate 56,180,410 downwards.
GAGCCCAGTGCTCAAATGGGGCAACAGTCCTTGGGTAGGAGTCTGCCATATGGTGGCACATCCATAGTAACAACAGCGAGGGCCAGGTATAGGGACACAGACATACCTCATCTGCATAAGCCCTGTATAACACCTGAGTTACTCTAAACTCAGATAGAGGTGTCATTTATGACACCCTCAAATACTGACATTTGAAGTGTTGGCCAGGAATCTCAAGCTAAAGATAAGGGATAGACCTTGGGGAGCATGATACTTGCAGCATTTTAAGTTCCTGGTGTATCTGAGGCAGGTGGCTTTAGTCCTTAGCTCTTGCAAGACTTGAAATGGGGAGTGGGCACGGTGGTTATTTGCTTGTTTGTTTGTTTGTTTGTTTGTTTTACCATGAGAGCTCACTGAAGTTTAAGGTGGCTTTTTCACAGGTAAGTAGCCATTTTTAATCTTTATATTGTAATCTTATGAAGGTATATTTAAACTCTGGGGAGAATTTATTAATTAAAATCATTCCAGTGGATTTTATGAGCAGACTCTTCACTGGGCTGTGTTGTCATACCCAAAGTTCTATCTGTAAAGAGGCCTCACTAATAGGGAGCGGGACTACCCTGATCAATTGTTGACCTTCTCCTCCAGGGAAATGGATCTAGATTAACCAGGAGTTTAATGGTTAAGTCCAAAGTATTAAGAGGAATAAATCTGATAAACATTGTGGGTGAAGGGTGCAATTCTATTTCCCTTTCCTGGTATTTCCTTCCATGTAGAGGGACATAATACTCCTGACTCCTCTTTATTCCCTCACTCACTCTTCCCAGAAAAGGACAGAATGCCTCATGTAATTGGTAAGTTTGTATGGAGGAAAAAAAAATGGCGCATGCAAAAGTCCAGCTTTTCTTCTTCCATTTCTCCAGCAAGCCAGCTGCCAGCAAAGCCCATGAAATCTAGGTAGCTCTAGGACATGTTGTAAGATTAAAAATAAAGTTCCTGCCACCTGGTGGTTTAGTGCCACCTGTGATTCAGAGGACAAAACTGCCAAACTCTGGGATCACGCAGGGAATACCCAGTGCCCCACCGATAGTAGGCAACTTACTCCAACATGAATTTAATCAATAATAAAGGTGATATTAGAATCTTCCATATGCTCTACTCCTTGTCTATCTTTTTAAATAGCTTCAAAATCAGGAGGAGAGTGGGGTATCATTTACTAGGCCCCCTTAAACATCAACAGCAATTTCACACATACTCAGTACAAAGCCATGGCTACCATGATTTAGAAAGATTTAGGTATAAGTACATTTGAAAGTATGAGAATTCTATTTTTATTACTTTTACTTTAGCCATGAAATATTTTCCTATATATAAATATTTAACTATTACTACCAAGAGTTTAAATTTAGTCCACAAAAAATGTACTATACACAGTAAAATTAACAGAGCTGACAGAAAAACACAAAATGCCTTAGAATTACTATTTTATCACTATTACCAAGTGTGCATACTCTTTATATTTAATTCTGCATATTTTAAATTATTTTTAACACCACCAATCTCTCTAGAATCTATTTACATGGCTAATTATACACTAAAATTAAGCCTGCAATATAAACCAGATTGAAAATTTTTAATCTGCTAGGCAAAGAATAAAGTTGTTTGGCATATCACACAAGTCAACAAAAAATAGAAAAGCAGCTGTTTAATGAGGCTTTTCTAATTTAAAAAAATAATAATGAGTTTCCAAACTGGTACCCACACATTAAAAAAGTTCTGTTCTCATTAAGGTGATATCAGATACCATGAGAGTTTCATAAATATGGCTTCGTCACATGGACACTTCCAGTCTGCCACAATTTAGTGGTTTCAGAATTGAAAAATCATGCTTGAGCAAAATGTTATTTAGAAATGCAAATGAGCGTGAAAAAATAAGTTTTTCTGAAAATAAGTTTTCTGGAATTCCTGAAAGAAGTTATATTAGCTACTTGACTTGTATTCACTGATTAGGTTCTGATACTAAAAATTCACAATGTAGGCTTCAATTTGGCATAGCTTAAGTTCAATATTAATGCCTTCTCCTTTTGTTCATCACACATAATTGCTTATAGAATACTATATCATATAAAAATTTTTTCATTACATTTTTACTTTGCTCATTATGTATTTAAGTATTTCTATTAGTTCTCACATCAAAAATACAGTGAAAGAATGTAAAAAAAAATAAGTACAGTATCTTTCCTCACTGTTCTAAGCAATTATCAAAGTGAGTTTTAAACACTAAATTTAGAGACTGCATAATTTAATCATACCTGTGATGTAGGGATATTAATTCATCATTTAGAAAGCTTACATAATTAAATTGATTAGTAAATAAATCAAAATATTTATTCTTTTCAATAAAGAGGACTGAATCCAAGCTAATATAATAGTCTGATCATTTAATTAAATCTGAAGCCACACTGAGTAGTAATAATAGTTACTATTTTTTGAGACTGTTATGTGCCAGACAGGTGTCAGATGTCGTACATAATATATCTTTTATAATTTAATCCTACAATATTACTGAGGTAGATAGAATCATTCCAGTGTTACAAAAGTGCCAGAGAGGTTAAGTAACTTAACTGAGATTACACAGTTTGTAGGTGGCAGATTTGGGAATTAAATTTAGGGATGTTTGCTACAATGCTGTTCTTTGTCTCTTCATTTTTAAGTACCTATTTTGCCATGTACAATGCACACCCATGTTTTGGGCCCAAACTTCCAGGAAAAAAAATCTCTCATTTTAATTTTTTAATTTAATTTTTTATTTATTTATATTTAGAAACAAAACCAATTATCGTATTTCAAGGTACTATTTTACATAGGAATATCATTATTGCTTTCTAGAGTTAAACTTTAAATGCATAAGCATAAACAAAAGAATTAAAAACATTTATATAGACACTTATTTTTCCCTCAAATATTTGGGCAAAAAGTGTGCATCATACATGGCAAAATATGGGGTATTTTGGATGATCATCCAATTGTTTCAATGGTGTCATTTTTGAAGTGGTTGGTTTAGTACAGGGTTCGGTTGTTGGTACTAGTTTAGAGCAAAGCTAACCATTCAGTTTCAGGGTGAATTCTAAAGTCTTTCATTTTATTAATACCATGAGTTAAGCAGACAAACTAACTTGTCAAATAGATCCCCAATTACAGGGTGAATTTGAAATGGAACTATAAACTCTAATCAACTCAGGTTTCTACAGATATCCTAAATATCTAAAGCATTCATAACCATTTATCGTGGAACTAAGCTGTCCACACAAGCTGTACAGCTTGTTGATCTTGTACTGATGTTTTTTAAGATTCATACTTTGTGTGTACACAGGAAAATTAGAGGGCAACATGATGAATAATTAATCTCTTTCCAACCAACATCCTTTCACACAGGGTTTCTTGAAGTTAACCAGGATTATGACATTTTCTGGCAAATATATAGCCCAATTTTTGTATAGATATACTTCCCAACCTAGCCTTATCTATAGGTTAAAGTTCCAAATAGTTCATTTAATAATTCAGTAAATAAGAATCACAAATAAATATGTTTATTATAAACATATTTTATTAAAAATAAAATAATAATAATAGGCCTGATTGATTGGCAAGCTGGTGGTCAGTCCACTGAGCCATACCAAACATCAGCAAAATGAAAAGGGAACCAACCGTATGGGAAAATATATTTGCCAATGATACATCAGACAGGGGTTTGATCTCCAAAATATATAAAGAACTCACATGACTCCACTCTAAGAACACAAACAATCCAATTAAAAAATGGGCAAAGGACCTGAACAGACACTTCTCCAAGGAAGAGATACAGAGGGCCCAGAAACATAGGAAAGTATGCTCAGCATCTCTAGCCATCAGAGAAATACAAATTAAAACCACAATGAGATACCACTTCACGCTGGTCAAAATGGCCATCATAAACAGATCAACAAACAACAGGTGCTGGAGAGGCTGTGCAGAAAAGGGAACCCTGGTACACTGTTGGTAGGAATGCAGACTGGTGCAGCCACTGTGGAAAGCAGTGTGGAATTTCCTCAAAAAGCTAAAAATGGAACTGCCATTCAACCCAGCAATTCCACTGCTGGTATCATACCCTAAGAATCCCAAAACACCAATTCAAAAGAATCTACACACCCCAATGTTCACAGCAACACAATTTATAATAGCCAAATTTTGGAAGCAACATAAGTTCCCATCAGTAGATGATTGGATCAAAAAACTATGGTACATTTACACAATGGAATACTACGCAGCAGAAAGAAAGAAAGAGCTACTACCCTTTGCGACAGCATGGATGGAGCTGGAGAGCATTATGCTAAGTGAAATAAGCCAGGGGGTGAAAGACAAATACCATATGATCTCACCTGTAAGTGGAACCTAATCAACAAAACAAATAAGCAAGGAAAATATAACCAGCAACATTGAAAGAAAAAAGAAACCAACCTAATCCAGAGGGAAGGAGGGAGGGTGGGCAGGAAAAGGGAAGGGAAGGGTCAAGTTAAGGAACATGAATAAAGGACCCATGGGCAAAGCCAAAGGGAGGAAGGATTGAGGGAGGGAGGTGGGGGATGTGGGCAGGGGAAAGTGGTGGCAGGAAGGTGGAGACAAATGTATTTGAACAATAAAAAAATAAAAAAGTAGTAAATAAAATAATAGACCTGAGTGTTATGAGACAAGTAAATATTTAGAAATAGCTAAAAATTTAAACAAACCACCTATGAGATCTCTGATAAAGACACAAGAGTTTGAGGCAGTGAACAGTGCTACTACCAATCATGTAACCCACTACTATTTGTCATGTAACACCATTACTTTTTCCATTTGGTTGTCCACCTGCCCTAAGAGTTGAGTGGTAGTGGATTTGGGTTACAAATCCCTGGGTTCTAAAGATACTACGCCTGCTAAACTTTCATCACAAACACATATAATCCATCTCCGTTAGGGACAGTAAGGCACACTTACAGCAGTGGTAAATGTTAACAATCAACACTTATGAACTCAATCAGGAGGTTTCAGTGAAGCCAGTTTCTGAGAATTCTTCACTCCTGAACACGTGTATATTCTTTGACTCAGCAGTTCCACTTCTAGGAAATGACCCAACAGTAATACAGTAATACTTATATGATAGATATAGATGTAGACATGGGTATAGATATAGATATATGGATACATATACAGATACCTTCATCTTAGCATTGGAGCTAGGAGGAAGGAAAGCTAAATATCAATAAAGGAGTATTTAAGTAAACTATTATTAAACTATTATAAAAAGGAGAAGGTTAATGTTTTTGTACTGATATGTATAGCTCTGCAAGATAGATTGTTGGGTATAAATAATGAGGTAAAGGATAATGTTTCATATGATATCATTTCTTTTTTTAATTAATTTATTTTTCCAATACATTTGTCTCTGCCTTCCCCCCACCACTTTCCCCTGCCCCTTCCCCTTCTCCCTCCCTCAATCCTTCCCCACTTTGGTTTTGTCCATGAGTCCTTGCTATATCATATGATATCATTTCTTTAAAAATAAATGTTACTGTGTGTAAAAATGTGTAGGTAAGAAGCTGAGAAAAGATATACCAAATATTTGGCATTAATTATCTTTTGGGAAGGGAGAAAAACTGGTAAGACAAGTGAGTGAAAAGGGAGTATTCTCAGTTTTCTAAATATTCTGTATTGTTTGAATATTTAATAATGAAAATTAATTCCTATATCACTCGTTTAATAAAAATAAAAAGAATTCAGTTATAACACCAGAACATTATTTTTTAATATCCCAGAATCATTGAAGAATATCGGTGTTTGTGTCATGTATGTGTGTTTTGTGTGTATACAGGGGTGGGGAGAAATAGGTCAAAAGCTCTGAGTATACAAAACAGTTTATTCTTGTATTATTATTTATTAATTATTGTGTTATTTTCTATGCAAACAACTGTATTCTTACTTTTTTCCACCCCTGTGTGTTTGTGTGTGTGTGTGTAACATTTTTAATTAATTTGGTCCTATGATCTGAGATATTTATAGATATAAATTGTACTCCAAATATGAGTAACTTTGAAAATTCTTTTTGTTGAAATCATGTGGGGATAAAAAAAATGTATTTAATCCCTGTAACAAACCAAGCTAATCCAGACACTGATACCAAAGTACAAACACACTGCTGAGTATAGAATTCAATAACTAAAATATTCTTGAAAACATTTATTTCCCTATGATTAGATCTTGGTTTTAAATAATAGCATTTACAGTTTCACCACTTCTGAGTTGTTGAATATCAGAGGTTACTTCTAACCAAAACTGGTGATTTGGAAGGAAGCTTCTGGCTAGATTTGTATTTTAAAATTAAGTACAAAGACCACTCTCTAAGTATGCATCATGTTACACTCAATCATTGTGCATGGAACTGTGTAGTATGAAACTTGAATTTATCATTTCAGCACCTGTGGTGTGGAAGGAACAGATAAGAATTTTTCTTTTCATTAATCTTTTGTTAAAAGGCCTAATTCAAATAAGAAACACTCTGCATCTACATTTCACACTTGCTTAATGAAGAAGGCTGAATATGAACATACTTCAAAAATAAATTAACCTTTAAATATTATGGCTGTGGACATAAGTGGTTATTAAGTAGTGATAAAAATACAATTAAAGACTCATAAACCTACAAGTTTATCATAAAGCTCCTGAAGTACTTGGAGCTCTCTGCTCTCTGAAATTTATAAGGGTCAGACATTACACACCTCTTCTCTCCTGTTAATTCACTGATTTATTATTTCCCTGTCAAAATTTCCCCTATATTAATCCCATTTATTTTTATTTGACCCACTGTAAATACAGAACAATTCAGTTTCCTTCTCACAAAATCTCCTCAAATGTTTCATTAAGTCATAGATGATAATTTTTTCCCATGATAACTGAATTTCATAAGTGAAGCTGGTACAATTTCATCGTGCTCTATAGTTCCTTTGAATAATAACACCAAATGTGTGCTTTCATTCTTGCAAGAGATTCTTTATTAGATGGAAGACCCCATTGTTTTGAATATTTCCATCCATATACCTCATACAAAGATTAAGAGTCCTGTTTGTCTCATTTTTTTTCCTTTGGCAGGAATGAGAAAAGGAAGAAGTGAACATATTAAATTCCTACTATACGTTCGGCATTGTGTTAGATGTTTTTGTAAGTCTTCCTGTTTAATTCTCCCAGTAAGCTATTGAAGTGGGTATTATTTTCTTCATTTTGTAAGTGAGGAAACAAAGACGCAGACAGTTATGTACATTGTTGAATGTTTCACATCCAGTAAAAAGAGAGCCTAGATTCCAGGACTGTTGACTCCATAACACCAGTGTAAGTCTACTCTTGAAGTATGAAATTTCAGATATTGCAAATACTCATTGCAAAATAGGTACTTCCCAAGCACCTGTTCAAGCCCCATCAGCTTTTCTGGCATTACACGCCTCTCTATTCTCAGAAATCCCTAACCGCTCCCCAATTAGAAGAAAATTTATCCCACCAAGCAGGAATATTGAGAGGAAGAAAAAATTGAGTTAGCACAAATATTCAGAGAAAAGCAACATTAAATCACAACAGAAATGACTCATTAATATATTTTGCTGCATACTGTATCCACTATTCAGAGGATAATTCTTTTAGACAATGAACACAGGTTACATAGATTTCACTGGTAGAACTAATATCCCATGAAGTGTGAACAATAAAAATGACAGACAAGACTGACAGGAAGAGATCACTCATTGTGGAAAAGAGTGTTTGATAAATGCGGGTGTTTGATCCTAATCTGAACATTTCATAATCTCAGCAGAGAATTTTGCATAAATAACTCTGATTCCAACATTGTTAGGCTGCATAAAATAATGGCCAGTTCCTCAAGCTGGACTGTGAACTAAAATGTTTCCTTTGGTTGGAGCGTCATCCCACAGACCAAAAGGTCAAGGGTTCGATTTCTGGTCAGGGCACATGCCTGGGTTGTGGGTTTGATCTCTGACTGGGGCACTTATGAGAAGGCAGCCAGTCCATGTTTCACTCTCACATCAATGTTTCTCTCCCCCCTTTTCTTTCTGTCTCCCTTCCTTCCTCTTTCTCTGAAAGCAATGAAAAAATGTCTTCAAGTAAGAATTTTTGTAAAATTTTTTAAATAAAAGAATAAATAAAACATTTCCTGGAAAAAATATAAATTTATGATAATGGATAATGGGAGAGATGATGTTGGCATATGCCCTGGGGTGAACAAAGGGAAATATTGTAAAAAAGGCTATAGATAAGGATGATACCTCATATTAGTAGTGCTCTGAATTATGTGAGAAATAAGGCAAGAAAAAACTGGAGGACTTAATAATTCACTTTTGAAACCAACATACAGTAATATAGCACTTACTGAGTAAAAGTGACATAAGAATTTGGCCTTCAGAGACCTTGATAAAGAAGAAGATAGTGAGATAAAGAGGGAGAACATATCTAAAACCTTTTCACATAGGCCAATCTGTAGCCCTGGGAAAAATTAATTTCTATGAGTTTTCTGTTTGGTTCTTGAATAGAGGATGCAATTTCACAAGTATTATAAGAATTAATAATAACTCCATGTTTTAAGAATTAATATTAGCAATACTTTTGAATTTTAGATATTAAAAGGTAATACCAACTGTTGTTGCAAGAGTTCTTTGTTTTAATTTTTAGAGTAATGTATACTTATTGTAAGAAATTTAAGCAATTCAAAACTACGTGGTATAAAAAAGTGGAAGTACCTTCTGTACTCACGCACAGGGCCCACAGGCTTAGCCTTAAAAAATAACCATTATTAATTTTTTATGAGAATCTGTCAATACCATGAAATTATAGTTCTTCAACTAGATTTTTTTTACTTGATTTCTTCCTTCCATGTGAGCTCACGTAATTCTCACTCTTTTGAACTACATATTATTCTACAATATAAATCATAAATAACCTGAAATATGTTTGTACTCATCATGCACCAAATATTTTATAACCCCTTGAACCTTTATATTGTCTCCAATTTTTGGTATGCTAAACATTGCTGTGACAAACAACCACATACATACGTAGAATTTTGAATTATGTTATTAAATGAAAAACAAATCATAAGGTATAACTTTGGAAATCTAAGTTTGTCTGTTTTTAGGTCCACTTAATAAACTTAATTGTTTACTAAATTTAATTAAATATAGGACAGCCATTTAGAAAATGTGATTAATTGTCAAGCAGGAAAGTTTTTCCACAAGTGTGCATGTAAGCAAAGAATTTTTTACATGGGAAATAATGGAGAATGAACCATGCAGATATGTGGACCATGTTTGAGAGTCATCAGTCATACATATCAAAGTATTCAGCCTCAGGTACTCATTTGGGGCAGCAGAAGAACTGATTGATGCTGTTTCATTCATGTCTTGAGTGGAATGGAATGTAGAGATAAATTTTAGTGCTTCCCTCCTAGGGCCCCAAAAATTATTTTTTAGAATTAAGTGATTCTCAAAAAAAAACAACACACATTAGTGTAATAATGTTTTGGGCTTATACTCTGAAATACTTAGGGTTTTTTTAGTAGAATGGAATTAATGCTCTTTTCAAAATTAAGGAAAATAAACAAATTTGCTTATACAAATGTAGATGTCTGTAAAAGTGCCTTTTAAGAATCCTAGACAAAAGTTTCCTAGGCAAAAGGAGACTAAAAAGACCTCTACCAAACCAGCATTGCAAGATATGCTAAAGGGACTGCTTTAAGAAGATGAGTAAGAAGACAGAGAGAGAGGAGCATGGGTACAAAGGGGGCATAATGACAATGAAGAAGCACCTATCGATTATAACTTTAAATGTAAGTGGATTAAAAGCTCCAATCAAAAGACACAGGGTAGCTGAATGGATAAGAAAACATGACCCACATATATGCTGTCTACAAGGGACCCACCTCAGAACAAAAGACCTACACAGACTGAAAGTGAAGGGTTGGAAAAAAAAATCCCAAGCAAATAGATAGGGGGAAAAAAAAAAAACAGGGTAGTAATCCTTATATCAGACAAAATAGACTTCAATACAAAGACCATAAAAAGAAACACAGAAGGACACTTCATAATAATCAAGGGAAGAATCCATCAAGAAGACATAAATATTGTAAAAATATATGCTCTCAATATAGGAACATCCAAATATATAAGGAAAATCTTGGAGGACTTCAAGAAAGATATAGACAGCAACACAATTATAGTAGGGGATTTTAACACCCTACTGTCAACAGTAGATAGACCTTCCAAACAAAATATCAATCAAGGATATTGTGGAACTGAGCAACACATTAGACCGAAAGAACTTAACTGATATACACAGAACCTTACATCTGAAAGAAGCAAAATACACATTCATTCAAATACACATGGAACATTTTCAAAGACAGATCACATGACAGGACAAAACTAGCCTCAACAAATCAAGAAAATTGAAATCATATCAAGCATATTCTTGGAACACAAGACTTGAAACTAGAAACCAATCTTAAGGAAAAAACTCAAAAACATTCCAACTCATGGAGACTGAATAGCGTGCTATTAAACAATGAATGGGTTAATAATGAGATCAAGGAAGAAATCAGAAAGTTTCTTGAAACAAAATAAAATGAACACACAACAACCCAAAATCTATGGGACACAGTAAAGACAGTCCTGACAGGGAACTTTATAGCAATACAGGCCTATTAAAAAAGATAGAAATATTTCAAATAAACAACATAACACTACATCTACAAGAACTGGAGGAACAACAACAAACAAAGCCCAGAGGAAGTAGAAGCAAGGAAATAATCAAGATCAGAGCAGAATTAAGTGACATAGAGACTAAAAGAACAATTCAAAGATCAATAAATCCAGGAGATGGTTCTTTGAAAAGATAAACAAAATCAACAAGCCTTTAACCAGACTCATCAGAAGAAAAAAAAAAAAAAAAGAGGACCAGCTAGTAAATAAAATAAAATCAGAAATAAAAGAGTAGAAATTACAACTGTCACAGAAATACAAAGGATTGTAAGAAATTACTATGAATAACTATATGCCAAGAAATTTCAAAACCTGGGAGAAATGGACAAATTTCTAGAAAAATGAAATCTTCCAAAACAGACTCAAGAAGAAGCAGAAAGCCTGAACAGACCAATAAAAGCTGGTAAAATTGAAGCAATAATAAAAAAAAAAAAAAAAAAAACCTATGGCACACAAAAAACCTATGGCCCTGGACCAAACCATTTCACAGGAGAATTTTACAAAACATTTAAGGAAGGGCTAACCCCTCTCCTTCTCAGACTATTCCAAAAAATCCAAGAAGAGAGAAGACTCCCAAACTCTTTTTATGAGGCCAGCATCATCCTAATCCCAAAACCAGATAAAGACACAACCAAGAAAGAAAACTACAGGCCAATATCTTTGATGAGAATGGATGTTAAATATTGTAAGCCTCAGCAAAATATTGGTAAACCACATCCAGCAATACATTAAAAAGATCATACACCATGATCCAGTGGGATTCATCCCAGGGAGGCAAGGATGGTACAATATTCACAAATACATCACATAAACAAAAGGAAAGACAAAAACCACATGATCATATCAATAGATGTGGAAAAAAACATTTGATAAGGTGCAGCACCCATTTATGATAAAAAACAGCAAAGTGTGAGTACAGGGAGCATACCTCAACATAATAAAAGTCATATATGAAAAACCTACTGCCAACATAATACTCAATGGGCAAAAACTAAAAGCTTTCCCACTAATATCAGGAACGAGATAAGGATGTCCGTTTTCACCACTTCTATTCAACATAGTATTGGAAGTCCTAGCCACAGTGATCAGACAAGAAAAAGAAATAAAAGTCATCCAAATTGAAAGGAGGAAGTAAAACTGTCATTGTTTGCAAATGACATGATAGAAAACCCTATAGAATTCACTTAAAAAACTACTCAACCTAATAAATGAATTTGGCAAAGTGGGATACAAAGTCAATATTCAGAAATCGAAGGCATTTTTGTACACCAACAATGAAATATCAGAATCAGAAATCAGGAAAAAATCCCATTTGCTATAACAAGAAGAAAATAAAATACCTAAGAATAAACCTTACTAAGGAGGTAAGAGCCCTGCATTCAGAAAATTACATGACTCTGAAGAAAGAATTAAGGAAGACACAAATAAATGGAAGCATATACCATGTTCATGGATTGGAAGAATTAACACCATCAAAATTTCCATACTATCCAAAGCAATTTATAGATTCAATGCAATCCCTATTAAAACACCAAAGATATATTACACAGATATAGAACAAATATTTTGAAAATTTATATGGAACCATAAATGACCCCGAATAGCTGCAGCAATTTTGAGAGGGAAGAATACGTAGGAGGGATCACAGTACCTGACATCAAACTATATTACAAAGCCACTGTAATCAAAACAGTCTGGTACTGGCATAAGAACAGACACATACATCAATGGAACCGAATAGAGAGCCCAGAAATAAACTCATGTCTCTATGGTAAATTGATATTCAACAGAGGGGACAGCAGCATAAAATGGAGTGAAAATAGCCTCTTCAGCAAGTGCTGTGGGGAGATCTGGACAGTTGCATGCAAAAAAAAAAAAAAAAGAAAGAAAGAAAGAAAGAAAGAAACTCACCACCAACTTACAGCATACACAAAAATAAACTCAAGATAGATTTAAAAACTTAAATTTAAGTCGCGACACCGTAAAAGTCCTAGAGGAGAACATAAGCATGAAAATCTGAGATATTCCACACAGCAATATATTCATGACCATGTCCCCTAGAGCAAGGGTCATAAAGGAAAGAACAAACAAATGGGACTTCATCAAAATAAAAAGCTTCTGCACAGCTAGAGAAAATCAGCAAAATGCAAACTGTATGGGAAAATATATTTGCCCATGATACCTCGGACAAAAGTTTGATCTCCAAAATATATAAAGAACTCACACAATTCCACTCCAGGAAGACAAACAACCCAATTAAAAAATGGGCAAAGGACCTGAACAGATGCTTCTCCAAGGAGGACATTCAGAAGGCCCAGAATTGTATGAAAGGATGCTCAGCATCACTAACCATCAAAGCAAATTAAAAACCACAATAAGATACCAATTCACACCAATCAGAATGGCCATCATAAGCAAATCAACAAACAGCAAGCGCTGACGAGGTTGTGAAGAGAAGGGAACTCTAGTACATTGTTGGTGGGAATGCAGACTGGTGTAGCCACTGTGAAAAACACTATGGAATTTCCTCAAAAACTGAAAATGGAACTGCCTTTTTTATCTGGAAATTCCTCTGCTGGTATTATACCCTAAGAATCCCAAAACACCAATTCAAAAGAGCCTATGCACCCCAATGTTCATAGCAGCAAATTTACAATAACCGAGTCCTGGAAGCAACCTAAATGCCCATTAGTAAATGAGTAGATCAAAAAACTATGGTACATTTTCACATTGGAGTACTACGCAGCAGAAAGAAAAAAGGAGCTCCTACCCTTCGCAACAGTATGGATGGAACTAGGGAGCATTATGCTAAGTGAAATAAGCCAGGCGGCGAAACACAAATACCATATGTACTCACCTATAAGTGGAACCTAATCAACAAAACAAACAAGCAAGCAAAATATAACCAGAGACACTGAAATAAAGTACAAACTGACAGTAACCAGAGAGGAGGGGTGAGGGGGATAACAGGAGAAAGAAGGGGAAGTTTCATCAAGGAATATGCAGAAAAGACCCATGGACAAAGCCAAAATGGGGAAGGATTGAGGATGGGAGGTGTGGGTGGGTGGAAAGAGGGAAAGTGGTGGTGGGAAAATGAAGAAAACTGTACCTGAATAATAATTTAAAAAAAAAAATCCTAGCACATTAGACCTGGAAGTAACTGTGTAAGTAAGTCATTTAGTCCATTTAATATCAAGAAAGTTAGGTCCGGAAAAAATAGCTGATTTGTCCCGCGTCACACAGATATAACACTAGCAGAGAAAACACTAGAATCAAGACATATATACCCAATCTAGTGTCTTATTTAAATATAGAATTGATAAAAATAAATCCATTAAGCTTTGTTAGTTTCTTTGCACCCATAGAGTCAGACATGATAGGAGAGTTGGTATATCTTGGGCTTGTATGATCAACGACGAGAGACTTGGGCTCTGGTGTGAGGCCTACTGTTGGGAACCATCTCGCCTTATTTCAGGGACTATTGCCTCGCTGACAGGCAAGAGGGACCCAAGGCTGGAGCTGAGCAAGGAGGCCTTGGAAAAATAGGCCACTGAGGAGACAAAATCTGTCCCCCTGGCAGGGGCACAGCCTCTGCTTTCCTCACATTACCCTGTCTGGCCCTGGAGGACGGCTGGTTAGTCAATGACAGGTAAAATCCCTCGATGGCAGGGGCAACCTAACACAGGCACAGTCACATGGGGGCCATCAGGGGAGGACTTGGGGGACACGGAGAAGGAGCAAAAGCCCCCTCGGCTTTGTCATGGCTGGAGTCCTCATTCTATCTGAAGGAAGTCTCCTAATCTCTTGGCTGCTCGGCTCTACCTGCCTAACTCAGGCTTGAAACAATAATAGAGGTAGGTATAGCCCTAATCTGAATCAGGTGGTTCCCAGGGATAATTAGGCCTGGAAAAGGAATGCATTAAATCCTTTGAAACTTACTTTCTAAGAATATACTCGAGTTAACAAGTACTGGTGTTTGGGGTCAAGCATAGAATGTGATGAGTCTCCCTGGTTTCAGGGCCGAATGGGTGCCACCCTGTCCACCAGACCCTGACCTGAGTCAAATCTTTGTGTTCCTTCAATCATAGCCTTTTAACATTGAGTGATGAGCTTTGCGTACATGCCCTATACCCCTGTGCATATTGGTCTCAATAAAAGCCACTTCAAGAAAAGGGCTTGGGGCATTCTCCACTAGAGGGAATCGCCACCCCCTTTCCCTGGCAGACCGAGAAGTGTTTAGAACAACTTATTTTATTTTCCTCCATTTACGGTGGTGCACAGGGGGATTCTGCGTGGGACTCAGTACACGCCCCACCCCCCCATCAGCCTACATGATTCTGAACAGTAACTGAGTGAAGAGGCTGCCCTGTCTGCCCTGCACTCTGTGTGGGCACCCCCTCCAAGGCCAAACACAGCTGGAAAATGCCAATGTCTTGTCACCATTGGCTGTAGTAACATAACTAGCAGCTCCTTCACTAGATGTTCTACTCATAACATTTAGCAGTTACTTTACTTTAAAATAGGGAAAATAGATTAACTATGTCAGTTATCTAACAGGCCACCATGATTTTTTTCGAGGATCCTTTATTTAATTCTTGGGCCGTTCTCTTCAACCTGAGGTAGCAGATTTTCACATTACTGCAGTGTCTACTCTAATAAACAAGTGGCAATTGAGGACAGGGCCCAGGATGTTCAAAGCAGTCTTTTAACTCACATCAGAATCCATCCTCTACCATCTCTTGTATCTACTGTGAGTCCTGGAAGTGAGTAGAGAAGAGAGAAAAAGGGAGGACAAAATACATCAAATCCTCTTTCTGGGAAATGACAGTAAAATCTCTGCTTAGTTGAAGAAATCCTGTCCTTCAATGTGAAATTCAAATGTGACCTCCTCAGTGACAATTTCTTGACTTCCCTGGAGTTATCAGTGACCTTTAAAACTATGATTGCCAGTGTATATGTGCATCCATTAGGGGAATATTACATTTTTATAACAACCATAAGAATCCATATCTTCCATAATTGTCAATTTCTTGAAGAGTCAAACTTCTATTCACCATTGTTTGCCTCGAGCCTGTAACAGAGTACATAATCAGCTAAAATACTACAGTAAATTTCTACAATAACCTTTGTGTCAAGTGATTTGGTCAGAAGTATAGTTAACTCTTCTGATTGAAAAAAATGTATATACTCTATATAAATGACTCATTTTAATAACAGAGCACCCAATGAAATTTATTTAACACCTGAATTGCACTAATATAATTTCATTTCCCTTTGATAATTCACATAGCATTTACCACTCCTCAGGGTGTCAGTTGTTGCTGTTTAGAATGTGTATAGATATGCCAGTTAATGCAAATCTCTGGTTGATGGAGTATCAGGTAAACCACATGTCTATCTGTTCTGCCCTCCGTTATGCATCACTTACACATCCACTCTGACACCTGTTAGGGTTACTCATGAGTTATTTATCTGTTTGCTACTTCAATCCTTATTTATAACAATCAGGATTAAATGCCAGTAAATTCTTATTTCTCTTTCTCAATCTACATGCACTCTCTCCAGAACACACATACACACACGCATGCACACACACACACATGCCTCCTCATATGTTAGTATCCATATTCAGCTCATCATTAAAGTGAAATGGACCAAGCAAGCATTCCCCAATAGTTCTCAGCTTACATAGTTTAAAAAGTCTAATGTTTATTTAAGCACTGTCTCTCTGGTAATTCTTCTCAAAAGATGCTAATGTATATCCAATTGTTAAGGCCAACTACACATCCAGTAAACCAATAATCTGACTTTGAGTTCAATAAATTATAATAATCATAGAGAACTTAAAATTTCCAATTTCTGTCGGCCTTGATTTGACTTCCAAAAAAAGGACAAAACTTAGTAATTAAAAAAATTGAGAAATAGAGGTCTTCTGACTTAAAAAAAATAATAGGTAAGCCCTACTTTGCCAGGTATTTACTAACTACTGAGGATTACATTTTCTATAATTAAACAGCTCTGACTTCAGAAAAAAAAGGTAACCTGCTTTTGACAGGCCATAATTACAGAATATTTGGGCCTCAAAGCACCAAGAATCAACCTCATAAATTCATAAATTGGTGGCAATTATCAACATTTAATATTATTGTTTATTTAGTAACAGTCTACAAATCCAAAAATGCTATTCTTCTTAAAAGACATATGTATGGGAAATAAGAATAGCTTTACAGGGTACCTATAAATTACAATTGCCAAATTTGGCAAATAAAATATGACACCTAGTTCACTTTCAGATAAACAGTAAAAAATTTCTAGTATAAATATGTCCGATGAAATGTTTTATCTGGCAACACTGATATAAATCTATAAAGAGGCAATTTATTCAGCAGATTTTGTAGCAGAAGAAAAAAAACCCTCAGATCTGACTTTACTCAAATCTATTACTCATTACTAAAATTAGAGATGTAAATAAACAGAAGTAATATATTCAGCAGTTTGTACTTTTTAAGGGCTAGAGAGGTTCAGCCATTTAGTAATGCATTTGCTTCATTCAGTCATAGAATTATGTCTGATTATGGCTCTGGAAGAGCTACTATGTGGTCACTTTATGGTCAAAAGTTCTTCGAAGACTGAATCTCCATCTTGAAATAATCACATAGACTCTTGTTCATTTTCTCATGAAAAGTTCTGGAATTTCTAATCCTTTTCGAATTCAGTGTTTGGGGTGATTCACAAAGATGGTTTGCTTTGGAAGCAGGCTATTTCCTGCTGTCATTTATGCAGACCTTTATAAAATATTCTGACCTGTCAACTTGGAAGTAGAGTGATGCCAGAGGAAAATATTTTCACTGTAAAGAACTACTTCCACATCCTCAAGGTGAGCCTGTGCCCATACACTCTCCTGGCCTCTTCTGCTGAAAAGGACACAGGCTCTGGTACCTCCCTCTTCCCTTCTCAGAGGTGGGAGGACAAGACACCAAACCCAGCCTCAAGCTTGTTGCCTGTTCCCTGTATCAGGGGTCACGGGATACAGGCTGTAAATGAATTGAGATGTGAACTATTTTGTGAATAATAAATTGACACTTGGTGATATATGATCTCCTCTATGAAGTAACTTTATAGTTCAAAACTGATAGCTTCCTTCAGGGTGGATACTGACCAACACAGCACTTTATCTTGATATAGTTAGACCTCCATGAGAGGTGTTCAAATGCTCAAATTCTCCCAGTCACACATGAATGGCTCACCCACTAGCCAAGACCTGCTGGCATGTTGACAATCCATTTTCCCATTCTGTTCTTCTATCGACTCACAAGACTGGGGAAGAGCTATTCTCCTCCAAATGATGCCTCAGCATGTTCCATTAAGAAAGAAACAAATGCTGCTTGCTAATAAATTATGCCACGGTGCTTTTTTGAGAGGTAGAAATTTATACTTAGTGAAAGACTTCTTCGGACATAGATTTTTAATTGGTTATCATTCTTGTGCATACATAAGAAGAAAACCCATGTTTCAATCTCACATTCTGTCTCTGTGCTAAATGAAATTACATTTCATACATTTAACAAACACTTAGGCAGAGTTCTACATGTTTCATAAAAATTAGTTCAGTCAGTGTTCATTAAAAACCTATAGGATAGGAGCGATTTTCATTCCCGTTCTATAGATGAGAAATCTGAGGCACAGTGAAGTTGAGCAATTTGCCCCGGTCACATAACCAGTAAGTGGCGGGGCAGATTTCGGACCCCGGCAGTCAGGCTCTTCATTCATCACTCTGCAGTGTCGCCTCTCATCACACAATCTCATTTTCAGCTTTTGAATTAACTTTGTGTTAACTAACTTTATAAAAGATGTACAAAAATGGACATTGAAGCAAACCTTAAAACGTGGTTTTTTTATTACAGTTAGTGAAACTTGGTTATAAGGAAAGTATAATGCTCTGGTGATTAAGACAGAAATGACCTGAGTGGAATAGAAGTATTAAATTTGAATTTTTAATTTTAAATATCAAGAAATATAAGTTCAATAGCTAATTAATTATTTAGATATGGAGTTATTTTTAAAGTTACTGAATATAATACATTTTGAAGATGATATAATTTCTAGGGCAAAGCTTACTTTAAAAATATTTCCATGAGGCCATGTTTCCTCTTTGGCAATAGCATGATGTAAGTGAACATATCCGTTGGGCTCAGCCCCTTTTCTGTTTTTGCTCAACATCTCCATCACACTCAGAGCTCTATTCCAAGGTTCTCATAAAGCAAGCTTATTTCATTCATCCCTTATGGAACATGTGTCTCTTAATGAAAGCTTATAAGAATTATGCTTTAACCCAGGGAGAAACTTAATTTTACTGTTGAGAATTTTAGGCATAAAGGCAGGTTGTTAGAGAAGAAAAATTTGGATTAATCTCCCTTTCCAATCAGTCAAGTCATAGCTCTTATGTGACATATCAGTTAAAATTAGATTCAGCTGCATATAACAGGAAGAAAAAGTAACCTTAGGTTAAACAAGAGGGAAGTTTATTTCATTTTCAAGTAAATTAAGTCCAGAGATAGAAAGTCCAGGGCTGGTTTAGCAGCTCTGCTACATCATCAGAAGCCTAGCCTAGTGGAATTGCATCTTCTATGCATCATCTCCGTATTGAAAGACACCTCCAGGACCACAATATTGTAGCTGCTAGAGCTCCAGGCTTTGTGTCTATATTCTAGGCCAGTACCTACTTTGTCAGATGTCTTTAAAGTCTTACATGCTTCCGCTTAACATCTTAATGCCTGGAATTTATTTACATAGTCACATGAAGATGAAAGAGAGTTTGGAAAAGAATAGCCTTTTAGCTGGCTGCATTCTTCAAGGTTATGTTGCAGAGAAAAAAGTGGGAGCAGGGTAGGGAGTGGACAATAGGAAGCTACTACTAGTCCCTGCAAAGTGGGACCAGTTATTTCTCTTCCCAGTGAAGGTGGCCTCCCTGTAACAATCAGAAATCTAGCATCAACTGGCTATTTCATACACCCCCTCAAACCAGAAAGCTCCTGGCCTTTCAAGCCCTAAAATCTCCAGTGGTACAAGATGGTCATTGAATAAAAACATATTCTCTTAGAGATTATTTTTTGAATATGTGCCTGTGTTTATGAATGTAATGGAAGGTGATCTTAGCTTACACTATGTACAGAAGCATCACTTGACAATGACAATAAATAAACTTTGAAGTAGAATTTCTCAGGGATTCCATAAGAAGCCATTACTGAGAGATGGTTAAACATAGAGACATTCATCATTCTGGAAAGGATTGGGACTGATTGGCGTAGGGACGTGACTTGGCAAAGTTCTTAGCTTTATGATTTTTATGTGTAAATTCCAAATGAATGATTGATATTTTTTTAAAAATATAAGCTTTTTACAATACTAGATAACTTGTGTTCAGAATCTGACACAAAAGCATATACTATAAGCAATCATGGAATTTAAAAACCCAGCCTCTGTTAAAACTTGGGAAACTTCTGCTACTCTGACTTACTTTGGAATTCTAAAGAATTTCAACATAAATCTGTGTGCTTAATATGTTTAATGTAAAATGAGTGTAAGGTTGCCCTGATTGTAATGGTTTTAAATCATTGTATTTCAATTTTGACTTTATCAGCCACTCCTTTCTCCAACCATACTGTGATGCTGATTGACATCTCAAAAGTTTAGCCACTTGTGAACAGAGTTTAAAATATCACCTTCTTAAACTAAATATAAATATACCTCAAAATAGGTTTGGAAGGCACCTATTTAAGCAAAATTAAATCAGGAAGGAATGTGGTAGCCACAAACACTTTATCTTATTTATAACCTGCAATTTTCAGCATTTTTATAATCAACTATAAATTAAGATAAGCACAATTAAAATCATATTTTTTGATAAACATATCAGTTCATGAAATGTTGATGTATAAATATCAAGTCAACTCAATGTATAAAAATGACATTTTCTAATATTCATGAAGAGTTGTTAGGCAATATCTCTTCTTTCTTCTCTGCCAACATTATTCTAATTGATCCTAACCCTAGGCCCTCTGAGAAAATGCAGATCAAATGAAAGATACGGTCTTTGCCTTCAGGACATCCTCAATTTGTTGATGTAGAAACCATAAACATTAGAGAAATGTAAACATATACAAACCACAAGTACTTAACTGAGATCCAACACATTCATGTTTTTTTAAAAAATCCAGATACAATATAAAAAATTGTTTAAAGAATTTGTTCGTTTAGATTTATTTTTTCTGTTATTTTTCATAATGTTATTGTGAATGTAACTTAATTTCATTAAATTGTCTTTGTTTTAACATATATTTTTATTACTTGAAATTATTTTGCTCTTGAATTGTTCATAATCATAATTTTCACATCTTAAACAGAATCTTATCTCCTCTAGGTAGGCCTATTCATTCAATATATATTTTCATGAGCTTACTGTATGCAAGGTACTGTTCTAAAGACAAAAATTAATTGGTTCTCGTTTTATGTACTGACCCACATGTAGGGGTATATCCAATTGCTAAATCATCAACCATCTTCAAACCCAAAGAAAATTTTAAGTCATTCATTTTCTCACTCCTTTCCATTCCTCATTCTTCTTATAGCATCAAATTTTGCTTCTAAGAAAATGATCTCTTTCTTTTCCTCCTTGATTTCCTACCTGAATTTTATTTTCAGGTACCAAATATGTAAACCACTTCTGTTTAGATACTCTCCTCAAAGCTAATTCTTTTCCAGAATATCCTTAATATCTTTTGGATCCATCTTTAACTATCCTCTCCCTCTGCTATCATGAACAGCCCTTCCACCAGATTTTATATCCTACTCAATAGGACCCTCTGGTCCACTTAGTCTCTGGTTCAGTCCACAAGCCATGTTCACACTATCTCTTTTATTCCTTTAATACATTCTTTCTTCAAATGTTTATTGAGCACCAGTTATGTGCCAGGCACTCTTCTAAGTGCTCAGGTCAAACAAAACAAAACAAAAATAAGTTTAAAAAAATACCTGTCTGCATGGAGCCACATGCTAGTGGGTTTCCGATACTCTCCTTGTAACAGAGGGATCTGGCCATACTGCAGGGGTCAAGGACCTGAGCATTCTTGGGCCAGCAGGCCCTGGAAGCCACATGGCCAGGTGACAGGCCCTGCATCCCTTTTCACACGAGAAGCGGGGGCAGCACTGGTGAGCCAACGGCTGAAAGAATGCAACACAGGCACTGGGCCGCAGGCAGCAGCAGGAAGAAAAGACAGGACATTGTGAGTAGGACACAGGTGCACACAGACTCAAGAGAGATGCCTGAAGCTGAACTGTGACCGGAAACCAGCTAAGCCAACTGGATAACCATGCTGCAGCCACCTGCATATCACAAAGGATGGTATTTTCAAATAAAAGAAGGAATTCCAGGCACAGCCTTGAACTGAGCTGGCAATCAGTGGACAGTTTCTTTTCCCTTTGCATATTTTAAAGGGAATGAGCTTTAAGGTAGAAGCTTGGTATTCTTCCAAAGTTGTATAGCTTTTAAATAAAAGATTCCTTCCCTTTTTTACCAAACCTCTGCTCTGGAATTTATGGGTGGTGGGCTGCTGTACTGCACATGGCTGTATGGTAACATCCTGGTTGGATTAATAATAATACTAATACATAACCTTTATGGAATGTGTGGTTATGTGCCAGACACTGTGCTAATTTTTGCATCCAATTCAATAAATATTTATCAGGCATATAGGATATTCCAGAATATCCCAATTGTTTCAGATATAACAGTGAACAAAACATATTCTACTGGAGGGACGGAGATGCTGAACAATGACCATAACAAATTAGAAAATTATGGAATATGTTAGAAGCTGACTGCTATGAGGACAAAAAAAAAAGAAGTAGAACCGGATAAGCTAACAGGGGACTTGCAATTTTAAATATGCCAGGGTCAGGTAACATTTAAGCAAAATCAACAAGATGAGGAAGTAAATCTGTTAATGTCTAGAAGAAAAACATACAAGGAAGAAGAAAGAGTCCATAGAAATATCCTAAGGACACAGCACGTTAGGCTTGTTCTAGAAGAGCAAGGAGGCTGAAGCGTCTGCTGTAGAGTGTACAAACATAGATAGAGTAGAGGAGGTCATAGAGGTAATGGGGGTGGGGGGCATTTCAGACAAGTGTAAGGATTTTTATTTTAACTGAGTAAAATAGGCAAGTCTGGAAGATTTTGTTTTAGGATCTTATAAGATCATTCCAGCTGCAGTGCTGGGAATAGCACATTAGGATTCAAGGATAAAAGAAGGATGATTAGTTAAGAACCTACTGCAAAAATTCAGGAAGACATAATGATGTAGCATCATTGTACAGCAAGGGGGTTTCACTGGGGGATGAAGAAATGGAAACTGAGAAAATAGAAGGGACTCATCCT
This sequence comes from Pteronotus mesoamericanus, assembly GCF_021234165.1. Taxonomy (NCBI): domain Eukaryota; kingdom Metazoa; phylum Chordata; class Mammalia; order Chiroptera; family Mormoopidae; genus Pteronotus; species Pteronotus mesoamericanus. Next base: position 56,157,166 of record NW_026555085.1, on the reverse strand, counting down.
CCAGGCTGCCTCTAGGAGGTGAGCTCTTTAACTACCATGTCTGATGCCTTCCACTGAGACTCTTTCATGGTGAAAAAGCATTTAATTAAATCAGTATGAACAGTGCCTTAAAAATGGCAGATCATTTCATGAGGTGAGGCTCAAATTGCTAAAAGGAAAACCACTTTTAGAAATAAATTTCAAGTCCTGCCAATCCTTCAAAGCTCATGACAAGCTCTAAGAACTATTCTGGTTCTTACTTAAATTTTATTACATTATATTTGATGCCACATTGTTTCTGTCATATCTCTGTGCTGGTTATTGTGCTTCCTCAACTTTGTTGTGATTCCTTGAAGGAAGGAAACAAGATCATGTCTATATTGCCAACACTGCCTAGAATAAAGTAGAGGTATTGATATTTTAAAATATTACTTGATTGATTTTCATTATCATCCCATTTGAAAGTGGTCTACAAATAATGCAAATGTAAAGTTATTTTAAAATTCTGATATGGAGGGGAGAAGAGAGATAAAATGTCTGCACTATATATATAAAGCTTGACAATAATACGTGATACTTAGAAAATGAATTTATTATGAAAAAAATCTATGTTTATATAGTACATTACTGCTTAAGTTAGTACTTTCATTCAAATGATCTAATTGAATCATTGAAGTGCCCATGATTTTCTTCTCACATTGCTACTTTCTTGAAAAAACCAAAATTATCAAATGTTTGATGAAGGATGCATAATGTATCAAGGGAAAAAATCTATCTCAAGTTAAATTCTGCGCACTGTCTCAAGGATTTCTATTTCATAAGAACTAAAAAAGTAAGGAAAAGATCTTTAATTGAGTACATTCTGCTGACCTGATAGCAGTATTAGCTCTATGGTAAACACTCTTACTTTCCTGTATGTACCACACACAGATTCACACATTCTCCTTCTCACAGGTGAATTAAGCACATACTTAAAGCTGACCTCTCTGTCTTCTTTCAGTATCTCATCATTTGATGTGGGTTTGAAATGTCATCTACTAGTCTATCCTCTTTTTTCTCCACCACACAAAGGCCATGAATCATGCTTATCTCTATGCAACATTGCCCAGGCTCCTATGCACACCTGTCACTTCCAGTCCTCTCAGGGAGAATTATCACATTTAGGTTCTCAACCCTTCTTCAGATTTTCACCATGCATTCCTTCCATCAAACTCTAAATACCTTAATATGGCTCCCTCTCTGTTATCTGTGCTAATGGCACAGGAGGGTAAGTGAGAGCCACAGAAAATGTGTAACCTCAATTTAGGCCTTCATTCTCCATTTACTGCCCTTTACATGAGTTGCTAATGAGCAGTGAAGTTGACAGATTGAAATGTCACCTCTTTCTGCCCTCTGATATAAGTGTTAATGAAAATGAATATGACAAGGACTGACAGGATATTAGAAAAAGAAAAGTAAGGGCCTGCCTGACCTGTGTGACCATGAACTCTCCTTTGTAATTGAGTTTATTTTAGTTGTTTCTTTTACAAATTATCCTGTGAGTTGGCATTGAATATTGTACTCCTCTCATTTCAGACTTTGTGACTAAGTAAGTCATTGAGTACTTCCAAGTCATAGATTTTCCATCTCTTCTGGTGTGCCAACTAAAATATTCATGGAAATTTTATAACTCAAAAGTATAAGACGTAGCTCTCTATTCCAGATTTGTTGTCTTTCAATTTGTCACTAATAAACCCATAGAAAGTCAGAAAGGGATTACAAGTCATACCAGAAAATCATTACCCAAAGCCATCTGATTGCCAGGAAGTGAGAGGATTTTTCTACTAACTGAATGATCAATGGAGCTGACTTTAGAATCCCACATGCTGGCTTGTATATATTTTGCTGCTGTAAATGGAACATACCTACCAAGATGAGAACAAATAGGGGGATAGTTTGTACCCTCATCACTTCCTAAATCCCTCACAGAGACCCAGAGGCCATTACAACATGAAATTCAGCAGGTATCTTTTAGGACAGGATACTTTTGGAAACAACTCCCTTCCCCAATGCTATTTTCTATTACTCTTCAGAGACTGTAATTTCTGGAATCCAGCATAATAGGAAATGAGAGGTGAAGAGAGCTAGCAATGATACAGCAACATGTGAGAAATCCAGCATTTTACTTGTTAGAGGACGAGCCCGGCAATCGCACATATTGAGATGGAAAGTTACAGTGCCCTTTTCAGGGGAAAATTCCACAAAATCCAAAGAGGGACCCCAAAGAGATGCCTGCTAGAGGGTGGGAATTCGAAGAGCAGCTTTCAGACATCAATCTGTCTTCCACCCGAAGTTCTGAGAAGGCAGTTTTACAATGCCCAAGTAGTCAGGAGCCAGAAAGTGTGGAAACCACTGACCCTGCCTATGGGCAAATATCAGGATTACAGACACCTCACAGCATCCTGGAGTGGGTAAGCAGGAAGAAAATAACATTGAATCCTTGTATTTTTCAAAATAATTAACTACAGTAACTGGAAGATATTTTAAGAATATTATCAATTATCAAAGATTATAAGATGTTGTGATTTCTGTGAAACAGAAAAAGTCATGAAAAAAGAACATGCACATAAAATGACAACACAATCAGTTATAAAGATAATATGCTGAGGTAAAAAGGGATCTGAGTGAGAGAAAGAAGATTAAAAGAAATTAAAAATGCAAAATGAGAAAAAAGATGATACTAAGTGTAGATAATAGAGATTAAGTCCCCTGCTGAAAAGTATTCCTAAGAAAGAATTTAGGGTGGTTGAGAATGATATAACAGTGAAAGATACAATGGAAAAAAATCCTTGAAACTGAAAAAAAAATAGCTAAACATATCAGCTGAAATGATTCATGTTATTCCCTGAAAAATTGTTGAGAATAGACCTATATTTAGATACGTGTATTAATTTTTAAATAATACTTCAAATATACACAAAAAAAAACTGAGCCAGTTACCTGTTTTTTAAGGATGTTATAAAATGTTTGTTTATATCTTTCAAATTTTATCTGAAAACCACTTATATCTTTAAATGACAGCCTTCTTCAAAAATTACACATTCTAATAATGTCCATTGCCAATGAATGGGAACTCATTCTCTTGTCTATGCAAGGGTATGTTCATACTGAGTAATGACAATAGCTAAATTCAGCATATTACATAATGGGAATTGAGCTTGTGTGGCAACCTGCCTGGGAGAAGTGAAAACATTCATGGAATGGAGAGGAAAATGATGTGAAGAGAGACAGAATTAAAGGCCCAAGGAGACATGGTGGCAAAGAAAGGCAGCTAATGACAGATTCCCAGGACCTTTAAGAATAGATATGTTTTTGTACTCCCAGAGAATGAGTACATATGTTTACAAAAGGCATGAGCAAGAATGTTTATAGTGCTTTATCCATAATAGCCCCAAACTTTAAACTACCCACATATGCCCATGAGCAATAGAATAGATAAATAAAATATGTGGCATTCACATGAGGGAGTATGACAAATATTCAAATACAAATACAAAAATATAAGTAGTTGATTACAATTTTCAAATGAAAATACAGATGAATCTGACAAGTATAATTTTGAGCAAAAGAAGCCAGATACAAAAGAATGCTTATATATGATTCCTTTCATATAAAGATTAAAATAAATAAAACTAATTTTGGTGCTAAAAGTCAGGATAGTGATTATTGTTGAATGAAAATTTTGACTAAGAAAAGAATACATCAAGGGAATTTCAGAATGCTGGTGATGTGCTATGCACGGATCTGGATGCCAGTCACAACTCTCTTCAGTGTGTGAAAATTCATTGTGCTTTACCGTTATGATTTATCTGTAAGCATTTTTCTGAATACTTTTTATATAATAAAAGAAGAAAATAATAAGAATGTTTGTACTGTGGGAGTCCTGCTTTGCCTCAAAAACTTAAGTCTATTGCACCTGACCACCTTGTGTGAACCATATTGTTTTCCATAACAGCTGCACTATTTTTACATTCCTACCAAAAATTCAAAAGGGTTCCAATTTCTTTACATCCTTGCCAATACTTGTTATTTTCTGGGGTTTTTTTAATAGCCATCTTAATGGGTGTGAAGTGGTCAGTCTTATATTTTTAAACAGTATTCATTTTCATTAATATAGCTAAATAATAAATTTGCATATTAACCAAATTTCTCATAAGGTGGGTGACAATTTTTTTACTTAAAAGAATTTTGTAATTAACTGTAATTGAAATTACCTCAACATTGTTCTACATTTTCCTCATCACTGCTGCTATTCCACCTCTACCAATTAGGGTGCTGAGCCTGAACAGCCATGAGCCTTACATGCTTATGGCTGTCAGATATCGAGGCTCACTGGGGAATCAATGTCAGAATTCTCACCTTGTTAACCTGGTTCAATAGTCAAGATACAAGGTCTGTCCAGAAAGTATCTAGCCATGCACTATGAAAAACAGAGATATTTATTGAAGAAGATAAAAATACACGAAACATTGTACAATGGACAATGACACCACAGTCCCCTTCAAAGTAGGCACCTTAGGACATCCTCACATAGTTCTCCCAGTCACCATCAGCTGTCCCGTCGTATTTTCCTGATTCTCATCAATGGTCTGAAATCTCTTCCCTTTCAAAGGTGATTTTAATTTTGGGAAAAGCCAGAAGTCTCAGGGCACCCAATCTGGGCTGTAGTGGTGCTGAGTCACCTGTGTGATTTGATATTTCACCAAAAAATCTCTTCAAGAGACATGATGTATAAGTGGGCACATTGTTGCAATGAAGCTGCCACTCACCAGTTGCCCAGAGCTGCAGCCTTCTGAATCATCTCAATAGTTTCACAGAGGAATGGTCAAGCTTAACACAAAATTTGATGCAGATTCATTGCTCTACTCACTCAGTCATTTTGAATGTGATGGCCACACAGTACACATGTTCATTCAACAGTGTCTACCATCCCTACTGACCAGTACAATGAAGTTGTCATTGTTCACACATGTGCATTCTAGTCCACTCTCTTTGGTTGCCAGGTTACATCTATGTCATGCAAGCTGTTCTTATTATGTTAACAATGGCTTGATTTTTTCCAGACAGATCTCATATACTCAAAGTAAAATGAAGATAATAAAATTCTAATGTCTCCTTTGTGTGAAATGAGAGAATTCCCAATACAATCCTTATGACTGTATATGATTGACATTTCTCCACTTGCAATCATCATTCATTTTTCTAGTCCTTTTCTTTTTCCAAAGGCAAAGTTTCAAATGTTGCTGTTCTTTGCCTGTTTTCAACTTGAACTAAAATTGTTTTCAACACTGTGCCAGCACTGGATTAGGGATGTGTCTTTAAGAGAAACTAAAACGTTACAGGAGATCTGGAAATAGCCCAAGTGCCCATCAATCGATGAGTGGATAAAAACGTTGTGGTACATTTACACAATGGAACACTATCCAACCATTAAAAAGAAGGATATCTTACCTTTTGAGACAGCATGGATGGATCTGGAGAACACTATACTAAATGAAATAAGCCAGTCAGGGAAAGACAAATACCATATGATCTCACTCATATGTGGAATCTAATGAACAAAATAAACTGACAAACAAAATAGAAACCGAGGTGTGGACACATGGAACAGACTGATAGCTGTCAAAGGGGAAGGGTGAGGGAAGGGACTGGATTTAAAAAGGAGAAATGATTAGCTAAAGAACATATATGCATGGCCAATGGAAACAGACAACAGTGGGTAATGGCCAGAGGTGACAGCTGGTCAGAGGATGGGTAGAAGCTTGCAAAGGTGGGTGAATGGGGCCATCTGTAATAGTGTCAATGATAAAAATAAAGATAAAAAGAAATAAATCAAATTTCATTTAAAAAAGAAAGAAACTTTAAAAATGACACTGTATAAATTTATTTATGCACTTACTTATATAAAACAAACAAATTGTAAATTGGTCCCTTCCCCACTGGAGTATGGAGTACTGGCACCTTGAGTTAAGGGAGGAAAGCAGAGACACTAGACTGTGCTGAAATTCATCAGTCAGAGGCTTCAACTTTGACTTATGAATCAATGTTGAGATTCTCAACGCTCAGCCTGACATTGGCTGGTCACCGCTTAATTGAAATTCTGAAACCAAATAATATATTGCATAAAGCTGTTTACCAGTAATTTCTTGTAATTTATTTTATAAACTAACTTTTAAAATTTTAACCACCCTTCTTTAGATGTTTTCCAGTTTTTACCATAGAAACTGAGTAGACTGAGAGCTACAAAAATATAGAAAATGTTTTGCACACATAGAAGCCAGAGAAAATATGTTTTAGACATGAATCTGACCTGAAAATGTAACTAAGTTCATGAAACACACTATATCAGTTAGAGTCTATCAGGAAAAAGACAATTAAACTGGTAGAATTTAACAGAGAGAGCATCACAAAGTTGTGAGCAGGGTTTAGGAAAGCCAACAAGGGATTGTGCCATTCAGTGAGCCCTAACTACTCTTAGACCTACAAGGCAGTGGAAGAGAGTGGTTTCCAGAGCTCAGTGGAAGGAAGAAGCCAGTCTGCGTCAGTCCAGCAGGGAGGGACCTAGCAGGGGAATATATATCCCGGCCTTTCCTCCTGGCATCCCATCACCTGCTGATACACCTAATTGTCTAAACCATGGATGTACAGCCTCCTCAAGCAAAAGGCAAGGTTAAAAGTGGTGAGTGGATATGGAGGAGCAAATTCAGAACTTGCACCAGAGTTGCCTGTACCTTCAGTGGCTGTATATCATTAACACTATCTGGTATGAGTAATAGAAATACTGAGAAGAAAGACTATTCTAAATGCATATTTGCAACATGTATTTTATATTTGGTGGCTATATATTAAATATATTTTATAATCACTACAATAATAAATTTGGAAATTTTAACATAAGGAAATATGTAACTTTTACTCATTGAAAATCAATTTCTCCTTCCACTCATCAACCAATGAGAAACCAATATCTAAGAATATGGGTTAGGACGGGTACCAATTATAACTCTGCCTATGGCTCACATCTGCTGAGATCCACTTCTGGATGGACTAACCTAAAAATAATTGGAATTTCCTTCCATTCTGCGTTGTTCCAACACCTTTGATGGGGTGAAGTTAACATTTCTTATAAATACTTTTGATCAGTAATTTACTTTGATTAATACAACAGCAACAAGATTTTTAAATCTTAGTCTATACTGTAGTAAATTTCCATCTTAAACATTGTGGTTTTCATCTCTAGACATTTGATTTGGGCCTATTTTTGTATCTCTTATGTCTCTACTTCACTTTTAGACATATGGAATACAAATATTATAACTTTTTATGAGCTTGTCGTCTAATTCTAACATCTGTGACAAGTTTGGTTCCACTTTGAATTGATTGATTATTCTTCTCCATTTGTGTATATATTCAAAAACATTTACCACTACTTCTTTGCAAGCTAGTAATTCTCTATTGAATGCCAGAAATTCTAAATTTTTATTTTGTTGAATGTTAGATATTCTTGTATTTCTATAAGTATTATTGAGCTTTGTTCTAGAATGTGGCTTACTTTACTGGAAAGCATTTGATCCTTTCAGATCTTGCTTTTCAGTTCTATGAGGTTAGAATAGAACAGCCTTTGTTAAATCTCTTTATTTGCCCCACTAGTGAGGAAAAACCTTTCTGAGTACTTTATCCAATATTCTCTGATTTATGAGTTTTTCCATTTTGGCTGATAGGAGAAGGAATTATTCTTGGCCTTGTGTAATCTCCAAGGGTTATTCCTTTGATTCCTTTCAGGCAGTTGTTTCTCCGACGTTGGATGGTTTCCTCACAAGTACAGACTGGTCACTGCTCTTCTGGAGATTTAAAAAGAACCCTCTATAGAGCTTCAACACTCTCTGTCTGTGCTGGTTTCCAGTACCTTACAAATGTGAGCCACCTTCGCCTCCCTGGCCCCTTCGCTCCGCCTCCTTGGCCCAGAGAAACTGCCAGGCTCCACCTGGGTTTCCTCTCCCTGCATTCTGTTCTGAAAGTAAGCTGGGGCAGTCATACCAAGCTTGTTTTCTGTCTCTTTGTGATTATTGTTCTTCATTATCTGGCATCCAATGTCTTGAAAACTACTGTTTCATGTTTCCAGTTTTTCAGTTGTGTCTAGGATGAGGGTAAATTCAGGCCCTGTTACTACATCTTATAGGCAGAAGTCCTTGCTAATGTTCGGAAGGAAAATCCATTTATTAGCCAGTGAATAGAATTAGGGTTAAATTATTGAAGGTGACTGAAAACAGAACATTATACATACACTTTTACTCTCATTATTCAGCTAAGTTTCTTCCTTCTATATTGGTGATATCATTGAAACAGTATTCAGTTCCACAATAAACATGGCCTAATGAGTTGTCTGCATCTTTCCTTCAGCTACTATTGAAAAGACAAGTAAAAATAAGTTGTTTGAGTTTTTAAAATAAGGCCCGGTCTGCTTACTTTCCTTATCTGTTTATACTATAGACTTAATTTTGCATATATAATAAAATCTGTACCTTTGGGTGGAGGAGGTTACTAGCTCACAAAACAAAGAGACAAGAGGGAAATCAATAATGTGTGCTTTAAAATTCAAATGTGATGTTTGCTGCATATTTTTAAATAAAGTGTATGAAAAAATGAATCATTTTTTTCTGAAAAACAAAAAGAATGATATTGGGATCTATCAACCAGGGCATTTCATCTGCTAAATTTCTGCCAGAGGTTCCTCCCAGCCTGAGATCACCAAGCCCTTCATACACATGACATGTGCTTTGCCCCTTCCCCACATTCCCTGTCTCTCCCTCTACTCTCAGAGCCTCCCCAACAGCTTCCTAATCTCATGAGGTTTGAGCTGATACAGCCCTTATCTTCTTACTGGGCTTATGCACTTCATCAAACCAGTATATTGTAAGATATACTCATGGTTAAATGATATACTCATGGGTTTTTTTTACCCTTTAGAATAAAATAGGTGTTTTCAGAGGGACTTAGCACAAGATTTTCAGATACAAAAATGAATGGCACAGTTTGTCTTATTACCTACCATTCTGCAAATAAAGCCAAGAAATGGTTTTTACTGCTGGGTTAGTATCAAACCCTCCAGCCTGATGAGAAATCTCGTATCACCACATCCAACCTGTTCTGAAGTTAAAAATGGAGGACTCTAGCAGGGAACTGAAGCTTCTGTACCGCATGAGCTGCTTTGCCCTCTCTCTTTAATACTACAGTCAAAACAGAATTTTTAAAATTTTAGTCCAACACTTTACCCCCACCCCCTCCACAAGTGCATCACCTGCTACCAGAGTCAATTATTGCTCATGAACAGTTAATCTCTTCAAATTTCTCTTTGTTCGGTTTCCAAGATATTTGCTGAATTTCCCTTTAGAAAAGATCTCACTCAAATTCCACCACCACAGTTACAATAAATAGACCAGAATTCCAGTGCTGGGGGAGCAGTGGTTTACAGGAACTCACAGTTCATCAAAAGTCAGGCCTCTTGAGGACAGACATTGGCACTCAATGGAATCTGCTGCACTATGTTATTAATGCTAATAACTGAATATTTTACTTTTATCTGGTTGTTGATGTCATGTAGACACTGTACTACCTGCTCTTTCCAACATAGAATGGGCTGCATAAATTTGTATCCAAAACCAAATTCTATAGCTGTGCTTGTTGTGATTTTAAGGACTCCACACCTCACTTGAGAATTCAGAGTTAATCAGAGCCTTGGTAGGAAAATCCATTTATTAGCCAATGAGTAGTATTAGAAGTAAACTTAAAATTAAATTTAGGATTAAATTGAAAATTCTACTTGGAATGTAATACCTACAAAGCTTAAGGTAGCTGAAGCTTGATTTGTTTCAAAGGCTCTAAAGATAAGTGTGCATTGTAAGAAATGACTGGAACAACTCTGTGTATGGTTAAGTCTGTAATTAGGCCAAAGATTAATTTTTAGTTATTCAATGACTTTTTAAAAATAATATGGAGAACATATTTTTTAAAGAAATTAATCTCTTCTAGCTGAACTCTTTGGCATTTTAATTACCTGGCATTTTCAGGTTCTAGTGACTCTATTCAACAAATTATTTTTTAGACTCTGTGGAGTATCATATATTCATTTAATTTTTTACAGTAGTATGTATATTTTTTGCAGTCACTGGAATTAATATTCTGCTTCTTTAATTTGGCCAAGGCAACAATTTAAATTTTAAATTGATCCTATCTGGCTTCCAAATACTGTGTTAGCTGTTAATTTCTCATCAAACTTTTCATAAAATTTGCAGTAACCCTCCATTTGTCTTGGTTCTTAAGAACACATGGCATAGCACACACCTCACTCCAACCTAATTTGCCTCCCAGGTCATAAATAGTTCATTAGTGGAGCTAAGATCACTTCAGGTCAGTCTGGACGCATACTCCCTCTGTAACCAATAGAGTGCTTTGCATTTTCTGTATGTTCAATTAATGTCTACTGGCTGAAATGAAAGGAGATATGGAAGTTTCTCTCATAAAACAATATGGAGATTTTTTTAACATGCAAGAATTTATCAAAGCAATATTTTAAAATGTATAATGTGCTTGTTTTTTAGGATACTAGAAAATTTGCCTTAATATGTAACAAGAATACCCACTCCCACTTAAAGAAGTATTGTTGAAAATATAATATCTATTATGATGATGTTTAAATTCAAGACAATTTTCCGGAAAAAATATTACAAAGTAAATTTATCAATACTGAGCTCTTTACCATATGATTTCTTGTAACTGACTCATCTATAAAGCATTCTGTGAATATAAAATTTTTATGCTCTTAGCATATATGAACTTTCCAAATGTACCCATCTCTTCTCAATGGTTTATAGCTGTAAGTTTTTATATACACCTTGCTCTGCCTAAATGATTTCAGTTATAAATACTTCAGGTCTCAAAAAATTCATTACTAAAAATAACTTGTTGACATTGTGATCAATAATCTCTGCCATAAATATTTAATTTATACTACAATATTCAAGTTAAAACCACAGAGCTGATTATTATGGGTTATGCTGGGGAAACTGCCTGCACGGCCCAGAATAGAACAGACAGCCCAGAACTGCAGCATCACCCTGCCAGGCCACAGGCAGGCTGTGTGACCCGCAGAGTGCTGGGGCCACAGGGACGCCCCTCCGATCTCTACAGTAGAAATTTGAGATTTCTTTCCCCTCCTCTGCATCTTCATCCCTCTGTCCGGTTTTCCTCTGACCTCCTGCCCATCTCCTCAGCACCTCCATTCCCACAGTGGCTCTTTCTCCATCATCAGGCACTGATACGACCAGGATGCCCTTAGCACTAGGGCACATTGACGTCCATGTGTATGTTTTAGGAAATACTTAACATAGTGAATTTTTATTATCTAGAGCAGTGTCACTTCTGCGGGGTCATTCCCTTCTCAGTTCATATCACTTCACTTCAGCACTAAAGACTCCATTCAACAGCCCAGTGGAACCTACAGAGGTCTGCCTGCTTCATCCCTCTCCCCAAACCCCTTACCTCAGGTCTCATCTGTTCTTCCTCCTTCCTCCCTTGCCTCCTGTTTTCCCAGAGAAGTCACTCTCTCATGTGCCCCAGACCTGACCTATGACATTATTGATGGGAAATAGCCAAACAGAGTATTTATTTGTCATCATATAAAACAATATGATCATTTCTTGATGTTATTCCAAATAGATGAATACTGGCCTGGACTCCACTCTTTATTCTAGGGTTCCTCCTAACAGAATAATAGGTGAGTAGACCAGGAAGACCTTTGACACTGCATTAGGACACTTCTGCCCTTTCTAAGAAAGTTTTAAGACCTCTTTGCTTGACTTAAAAATAATGATGGCTTTTTAAAATTCTCCTAAATTTCAGATTCTCATTACAAGGGTAAATAGTTCACAAATTCTCTTGGTCGAATATTCTTCTGTTGTAAAAATAAGTACACAGGATATTTTAATCACCTTTTTTAATGATACTGTATAACCCTACCACCACACACACACTTACACACATCCAAGTATGGTGAAAATATACTCTTCCTGGAGATTAATTAAAATGTAAAAAAGATATTATGGTACTAATAACCCCACTGGCAAGCCCTTAGATATTTCCATACCATTTTGTGATATCTAGGTCCAATTAAATATATTTGTGTGATGTGACCCTGAGACAAGTTTGAATTGGAACTAGATATTTATGAACATATTCAAGTCTCAAATGTCATTCCTAAGGCTTTTTGTTCAAAAGTGCACAAGGACCCGCTAACCCCATGTACTGGGCAGAGCCGACACACCTCCAATCTGGCTGGCAGCTTTCTTCATTCATACTGTGAAAGCTCATAAATTAGAAGTTCATAAGTCTAGGAGATTCTTTATTAAAGAAAAAGCATTTTATTTTTCCTACTGCCATCACCAAACCATTCGTTCATCAGAGAAATCCAATCACCAGTATTCTAAGGGCAATTCTAATTTTTACAACTCCAAGAGTGACTTAACATGCACCAATAAAGACAGAGTTTCGGACTGAATGACCATTTGCATTTGGCTTTTTTGGTAGAGGAAAAACAGGGACACTTCCACCATGTTTCTGACTTTACTCCCAAACAGACCCCCCAATAATAAAATCATAGAAACAGTTGAAAGTGTTCTCAGCCATATCTGTTTCACCAATGTGTAAACGTAGGCTCAGATAGCGATGCTTTGGTGCCAGAGTCATCCAGAAAGTGGGTGGTGGCATTTCCAGTCCAAGCCTCCTGCAAATAGCAATGTCCTTTCCCAGTCATGTAAGACTAATGGGGAGAGTCAGGAGATTTCAGATGGCAGTACTTTTTTGCTCACTTGTTGCCGAAACTTTTGATCGATCTAAATCATAGTAAAGGATTTCACTTTTGTTATTTTAGAAGTAAAAATAAATAGCAAGGATATTTAAAAAGAAAATCCAAATAAAACACAGCCCCAACTGGTGTGGCTCAGTGAGTTGGGCATCCACCTGCGAGACAAGAGGTTGGTGGTTGGATTCCCAGGCACTGCACATGCCTGGATTGTAGGCCACCTCCCCAGCTGGGGGCGTAAAAGAGGCAGCCTGATCTATGTTTCTCTCCCATGTCGATGTTTCTCTCCTCTTTCTCCCGCCCTTCTCCTCTCTCAAAATAAATAAATAAATAAAATCTTTTTTAGAAAAAGATATTTCTCAGTTCCATTATCAAAGGAAAGATCTGAGTGTTTAAAATTCTAGATTCCAAGTCAATCTACTCATTTTTGCTAAGTGACATTTCCACTTGATTATCATAAGCCCTCATTCCCCTGATTTCTTTGTTACACATTACAGTATAAATCTTTTGTGGTATAAGAGACATAACATTCTGAATTGAATGCTTCTCCAAAATATCTGCTCCCATTAAGCTCCACTCTGCATCAATGTCATGTGTGAATGAAAACAAAAAGGAAGGCAGGTCTAGGGGCTGAACAGTAAGTAGAGCAGGGTAGTTATGTTATTTGTCTTCCCTTTTTGTGTATGGGTAACAAAAAATGTAGCTGTCCTTCCTCTTGGATATGTGTCTTTTCACACCTGAAGTGTTCCTTCACTCCATCATGCACTTCCCTATGCTGACTTTTTCTTTATCTTCTGTCCTCTTTGACAATAACACACCCTAGAGGAGAATGCTCAAAAACTCCCTGGAGATGAAGTGGAATCACTTACAAGCTAGTCTGGTCCCTCCACAATAAACTAGAGAAGAAGAAGAGAAACTACCTGAAAGGATGGAAGGAGGGGGTAGTTTAAGAAGCTCTTGTGTATATATATGTGATGTATATATGTGTTGGGCTGAATGGCTGGCACACTCTGACTTTAGACAGAGGACAGAATCTAAAGAGTGTCCCATCCAGTGGGCTGAGCAAATCAGCAAGAAAATGGCTCTACTAAGATCTCCAAAGCAGTGGCTGTGCTAAGGACAAGCTGTTAGCAGCCTCATGGCTCATGATGATGGTCCAGTGACTTGGCAGTTGTGAGTCGATATTTCAGCCAGTGGCTAGCAGGAAGAAAACATTTCCAGCCCAAGGATGAGAACCAGTTGAGCAGTAGACAGGATCAGACTTAGGCCTGAGACTTAAAAACAACAGGGGCATCATTCAAATTATACTTTATGCAATTAGCTCACAGCAGCCGAGCTGAGGTTAAATCTAATGAAGAAAAAAAGACCAAGGAACTAAACAAACATGGAAAGGTATGGCATGGTCTGATTTATGTTTGAAATGATCAGTCTATCTATAGTATAGAACAGCGGTCCCCAACTTTTTTGACACCAGGAACTGGTTTTTCCATGGGGAAGGGGGTGGAAGAGGGGGAGAGGAGCTCACGAGGGAGATGGGCAGAGGGCAGACAGGAGGCGGAGCTCAGTCGAGCTTCCATCACAGGCAGGTTCCTAACAGACCACAGACCGCTACAGGTCCACCACCTATACAGGACCCCTGCATAGAGAGTGTAGCCATTAAGAATCTTTGTCAGAGACCCCAAAAATGGCTTAAAGGGGATTTATTAGTTCATGTTACCGGAAAGTTCAGAGGGAAAGAGGGTTTTAGGCATGGTTTGATTGGGGATTTGGGATTTTCCTCCATTTCTCTGAGATTCCAACGGCTCTGCCTCCTACTGAAGCTTCATCCTCAGGTGGGCAGTGCCAAATTGCCACCAGCTGGATACTGCCTCCTGCTTCCCCTCCACATCCAAGAGGGGAGAGCAAGAAGACTTCCACTTACCATTTGACAAATGCCCCGAGCTTTGCACTGACTGAATCTTAAATCAGTCCCTTGGCCAGATAAGTTTCAACAGCTAGGTGGTCTAAGCCAATTACTTTTACAATAAGGCTTGAATTTTCCTGATTGCTGGATTTCCTGGATTTTCCTGATTTTCCTGATGAGTCTCTACCTGAGGCATAAATGTTCCTATTTTCCCCCCTAGCTCCTTATCACTATATTATCATTGTAAGGTTGGAGCCTGAGTGAATTAATGACAGCCCTGAGCTGAGGCTTACATATATTGCCTCATTAATTTGAACAGCACCTCTATACCATAAGTGTTATTTCCATTCCCAAAACAAAGGCATTCAGGTGTATGTGTCAGAGATTTGGAGTGAAGGAAACTACAGTTTCTATAAACTCATTACGTGCTGCTTCATACCTTCACTGTTACACAGCTGTCAGACAATGCTAAGATTGTTATATAAGAAAAATGAGAGTCTGATAGATTCTATATTGTAAACAAAGTCACACACCCAACTAGGGGTGGAGTCAGGATTCCAGCCCTGTCTTTTGTTTTCTGAATTCCCAGTCTTTTCACCACACCACGTCTTCCTGGGAGGAGATGCGCGCCGCAGGCGCAGGCGCAGATGGAGAAGTGCTGAGCTGCGCTTTGACGGGTGGACAGAGAGTGACAAAATGCCTCTCTCTAGAAAGCCATCAACACAGCCTTCTTCCCTGACTTTGAAGTCCCCCAGGCCCTTCTTAAGAGACTTTCTGACCCCAGCAAATAAACCCTTGACTTTCATCAACCCCGCTGCTCTGTTCTGCTCACCCCAATTCTCCACAGCGGTCTCTGCTTGAAGGTGAACACTCTTTTTTTAATTATGTTTAAATTACAGTTTATATTCAATATTATTTGGTATTAGTTTCAGGTGTGAGCATAGCAGTTACACAATCATATACTTAACAAATTGCTCCCCCCAATATTTTAAGTACCCACCTGGCACCATACATAGTTATTACATTATCGAGTATATTCTCTATGCTGTACTCGACATCCTCATAACTATTTTGTGACTAACAATTTGTACTACTTAATATACTCACCTTTTTCATGCCCTCTGACATCTATCAGTCTGATCTTTGTATCTACAAGACGGCTTCTATTTTGTTTGTTCATTTATTTTACTCTTTAGATCCCACATGTAAATAAAATCATGTGGTATTTGCCTTTCTCTGTCATATTTTACTTAGCATAATACCCTCTATATCCATCCATACTATTGCAAATTTCTGAATGTGGACACTCTGGATGACCACACTCCATACATGCATGTGGGTCATGTATATAAAAAGGGGGGAAGTAACAGTAGAAATAATACTTGTTTTAGTACTTTTATACACATTTATTCTCTCGTTTGATCTTTTAGCAACTTTGAGAGGCAAACACAGTGGATATTTTTATTCACACTCTACTTATGAAGAAACTAAATCTCAGAGAGGTGAAGGGACTGATCCAAAGCTGTTTAGTGCCAGAAGGAATACATTTTATTTAAATATATGTAAATGTATTCTATTGGGTGAGGCTTCCATGTAAACAAAGAATTTGAGTGATTTTAATTTTTTGCATCCTCTAACACAACATAATGGGATAGGTAGTTACTTCATGCGCAATGTTGTAGAGGAAGAGCATGTAAGTGGCATTAGAATTATCATAAAAGCCCTCTAAAGAACCCCAGATTTCCCATCTGCAGACAACACTGGAGGAGACAGCACTTTGCTGTGGGCGGCTCTGAATGTTAATGTAATAGTTGTTTTCTCCCATGTACCTCCTGAGACCTACCCCCGCCCGACCTGAGGAGGCTGTGTGGGCCACACCCTCCTGCTGTCTTCCAAGGGCAGTTTTAAGGTCACAGTATTCTCCACCAGGCTGGCACCGCTTTTCTTCTCACCCTGCAGGGCCCTGGCCTGTCATCTGTCAAGAGCTTCCTTCAAATTTCAATGCAGATGAAATTCACCCAGACCATGTGTGACAGCAATTTAAAAATAGCAATATGCACAGAACAAATTTTAGCCCATTCGTGCAAAAACCATTTATTGAGCACCTACCGTCTTCTGCACAAGATGCTGAAAGACGGTTGACTTAAGGATGTGGATAATAAAGCATTTAAAATAAATTGACGATCCCCCCAAAGTTAATATCTATATACTGCAAAAGTGAAAAGTGGAGGTACCTTTTTCAGTATGTTTCTGTTATTTATGCTATTACAAAATAATACCTTCCAAAGCAGGAACTATACTTGCTATAATCCCTTTATCTTTTCTCAGCACCTAGTGCAGTAAAACTGAACAAATCTATTAACTGAGTCAGTACAATTCAGTTTGTTTAAATGAAAGGAGAATTGATTTGGACTGATGCCTATGCTTGCTTTATTCCCTGTCCTCCTTCCCCCAAAAAGGTAGTTAATTTCTTACCAAAAGGCACAAGAAAAGATAATATCATGTAGGAAAATTGAATAAAATTTTAAAATACCTCTTTATCACCCTATTTGGCTATTATTGGCATAAATAATAATTAGCATGTGCTGAAAGTTCATTTTTTTTCAAATATGCTCATGTGTAATGTTTGTTGAAAATGTAAACTAAAAGTAATGTGCTTTAAATGTATAAAATATTTCTTTTCAAACCTAGTTATTGCTCTTCAGAAATTATTTAATGGGATTTTTACCTAAATTTTTTGAAAAGGAGAAACTACCAATGGATTCTCAATGATTACTTCTCCCTTGAACGAAGTTGTTTGTTTTCCTTGACTGTAAGGAAAGGAGACCCTCTGTCCTATGTGTTAAGTGAAACTTTTCACATTATGACTGACATTTATGCCTAAAAGCACAGCTCTCTAAAACATCCTTGTCTAATAAAAGGGACCTTGACCACATCTTAATTCACTTTATAACATTTTAAAACTGAAAAGTAGATAAATCCAAAATGTAGAATATTTTGTAAGACTCTTCAAAAAGCCGATAATTAGAAAATTAACAAAAGAAGTCAGTGGACTGTTCCAGATTAAAAGAGGTAAAAGTGACACAGACAAATGCAAAGCATGAAGCTTCATTAGATACAGGACTTGGGAAGGGGTAAGAGAAGGCTACACAATAAGACATTTGGGAACAATCTGGAAAATTTAAGTGCACTTTCAATGATAAAGAATTATTATTAATTTTCTTAGGTGAAAGAATTAGGAGTGTCAATCATTTTATTCTTTCAACATTTTTGTAGATTTAGAAAACTTCAAAATTAAAACTTGAGGATAAAGGAACCCAAGGAGGGAATAAGTACCAGAGAGAACATAACCTTTGTTTAATAGCTGAGATAAAGGGACCAAAGGTGTTTGTGTTCAGAGAGCAGAGCTTCAGATTTCAGAGGTGGAGGAGTTCAGGGTGATAACTAGTTCTGGGATATTTCCCAAAAAATGTGTGACTGATGTGGAGTGGAGGTAATGATAATTAAAGGACACTGAAGAAATTTTCATTATTCACCTTTTTAGGCGTCACCTAACTATGAGCCTGTCTTAATGTCATAAATTAAAGTAAGAAAGTTATTTTAAAATTTTACTATGGCCTCTTTTTCCAATTACCAAAGTTAATCCTATCTCATAGAATTGACCCAACACTTCTTGTAAGTTCTAAAATTTCAATGTCTAAAGAGAAATTAAGGATCACACACTGATCTTGTTGAGGCACCCTGACCTGTTGAGTTGGCACTTAGTTGCCACTGCCACCAAGTGGTCAGTGGTGAGAACTGCATGTGGTGCCAATGAGGCTATTGTCTTTCCAAGATCCAACTTTCAAGCTGTGGGAGTCTACCAGCTTTCTAGGGAAATATTTGTGTGGCAGCTTCCCAGCAAAATATGCAATATTTCTATTCATTACATGTGAATTTACATAAAAGGTGTGGCCTGATAGGTGATCTACTGTAGAATGTTCACAATTTTCTCTTCGACAATATGGGAAAAGGCTGTTGTCAGAATAATTGTACATCTATATATACAAAAAAAAACCTACAAAACATTGAAAATCAGAAAAAGTAAGAAAGTTTGGTGACATCATCTTTATAGAAGAGACTGAGTCTTCAGATCTTTCCATGAATGTGGATGGACATTGCAACATGACAAATGACATGTATACACAGGGGATGCATCATTAACCTAGCCTTCTCATAAACATTTCACCTATTTCCTGTATCATAGAGTTATTTTTACTCAATACATAAGGGCGCTGAATCTTGAAGGTGTCCATCTGGAAGACAAAGAGGTGAAAATGATCAGAACTGAGAAACACATAGTAAACCAGTGGCCCCCTCTCCAATCTCTCCTTTATTGTGGCTTTTTAATAAAACTAGGTAAAAAGTGAAAATTGAAAGCTGAACGGCTCTCTTTATTTATTTAACAAATTCAACAATTACTTGTTGAGCATTTACTACGGGTCAGAGAGAGCTCCCATTATAAGGTAGATGCTATTACCCCAGGTCACAGATAAAGAAGCTGAAGTTCAGAAATATAGCAAGTAATTGATAAAATGAGGTTTTGGCAGGTCTGTCCTACAACAAAATCTGTGCTTATTATTTTTATACTACAACAGTTCCTTGAGTAACAACATTTCATTCAATGTTGCTCCTTTATAACATTTCCTGTAACTGCTGTGTGTTCTTTGGTGCCTGGCATCACAACTAAGCTTGACAAGAGCTCTCAGGTATGTACTCCACATTTCTCAAAAAATGAGGAGAAAAAAGAATAAACCAGTATTCCAGGGCATTTATTCTCATTTTTGACACCAACATGACTTCTGAGTAACTTTAATAGTAAATGTTAGATAATGTGTTTTTTAATGGATATAATTAAAATTGATCAGTGTAACTCATTGGTCATTTATTTACAATTAAATGTTCTTACACTGATTATAAAGTCACTCTGAAATATGGCTGACATTGGCAATGGAAAATAACTTTTAATCATTTAGAAATTTGGAGCCATACAATATAGGTCATTGATGTGAAATTCAGTAGCCATGGTAAGGTAAATGGGGACTTACTAATAAGCAAAGTTTTAGAGTCCAGTTGACTGGTAAGGCTTGAAAATCATTGTCAGTTCTTATAAGAGTTCATCTCAGGTTTCTTAATAGCAAGTCTAAGATTTATACAAACTTACCTTATTAATTTTTTAAAAATCCAGAATGTATGTTCTATAAGATATTATAACAAAGGTACAAAAGTGAAATAAGCAGTGAGTTAATGCAGTTCTCCTCAGAGCCTTTAAGGTTTCAATACAGATTATGATTCTCAATGACTGAGTGAGGGAATTACAGAGTATGTGACATATCTTAAACTCTTCTGACCTCACTCATCTATTGCCACAATAATTTTGGATGACAAACCATGCCAAACTCCATGGCTTAAAACAATCACCATTTATTCTCAGAGATCTGCAGTTTGAATGAAACATCCCTGCTCTAAGCTGCAGGTCTGTGAATGTGAGTGCTCCACACTCCTTTCACCCTCCTTGGCTGAGAGCAGTTTCCTCTCAGGTGATGGCAGATTCAAAACAGTTGGTGAAAGGGCACACTAGCCCCTACGTCCTGGTCTTAGAATTGTCTTACAACCTCTCTCATCCATGTTCAACTGGACGAAGCAAGTCACATGGCCAAGCCCAAAGTAAAGGAATGATAAAACACTATCTGTCCATTGCAAGGGATTAGATCCAGGGACAGGTGAAAGACCTAGAACTAATAATTCAATCTCTCAAAACCCTTTGTTTCTAGATCATCGCATGGCCCTAGTGTTCTATGGAACACACTTTCAGAAATATTGCAAATCTCATTGGTGCACAAAATATCATCAAAGTGCTATATCCTGAGATGTAACAGTCAGTGAAATATTTTAAAAGAGCATAATCTAAATGGATATTCACTACTATATTCCTATGAGAGAAAGGTTCTTTTTGCTAATGACACTTTATAAAGCTCCTCCTATTGTCACAACTCATTAAGAGCTCAACCCTAGAGTGAATGTGAACACTGTGTGTTCAGTTTGGGGAAAGAGAGCTTCTCCTTACCTCCATCCAGAACACTGTGAAGCACTTTGGAGGGAGACAGATCCTTCTATAGGAGTGGGTGATTAGGGCACAGTTCTCACAGGCTGTAAACTTTGAGTCAAAGTCCAAAGCTGACAGCAGGTAGATAGTCAAGAGAAGTGACATTCCAGCCCAGGCCAGACTCCTCAGAAGAGAGCCATGTCAGAAGAGAGCCAGGTCAGTATGGAGATGTCCCTAAACCGTCCCTTATTGAGGAGGCATAGATACTAGGACCCAGTGGGTGTTCTGGCAATTCATGAATATACATGTGTGGAGCACGATGAACCTCATTCTCATCAGAATGGGTGGTCAGTCATCAATCATTCCTTTTGTTACTTTTATAAGACTAGAATCAATGAATCCCATCAAATATTCTTAAACCAAATAAAAGTTTATCTGATAAGCAGAGCCAGAAGTCTATGTCTGGAGTGGGACAAAACCAGTTTCCCCATACACACCACCAGGAACACGGTAGTGGTCTGTCTCGAACCACTAATCATCAGATAAATACAAGTTAAAATAACAATAAGATCCCATTCACATCTGTCAGAATGGCTATCATCAATAAATCAACAAATAACTAGTGCTGGTGAGGATGTGGAGAAAAGGGAACCCTTTTGCACAGTTAGTGGGAATGCAGATTTGTGCAGCCACTGTGGAAAGCAGAATGGAGATATCTCAAAAAATTAAAAATAGATCTGCCTTTTGACCCAGTGATCCCACTTCTGGAAATATATCTGAAGGAACATAAAACACTAAATCAAAAGAACATAAGCACCCTTACGTTCATTGCAGCATTGTTTACAATTGCCAAGCTATGGAAGCAACCCAAGTGTCTGTCAATACATGAGTGAATAAAACAACTATGGGATATTCACACAATGGAGCCAGCCATAAAAAAAAAAAAAAAGAAGAAGAAGAAAATTGTACCCTTTGCAACAGCATGGATAGACCTAGAAAACATTATACTAAGTGAAATAAGCCAGTCAGAGAAAGACAAGTACCATATGATTTTGCTCCTATGTGGAATCTAATGAACAAACTGAACTTACAAGAGAAATGAAGACAGACTCATAGATGGAGAGCAGGATTACAGCTATGGGGGGAGGGGAGTGGAAGGACTGAGCAAAAAGGAAAACAGACTCGTGGACTACAGTGTGGTGACTGCTGAAGGGAGGGTGGTATAAGGGGACTAAAGGGTAGTGGATGAAATACAGTAAAGATCAAATAAAATACAAAAAGTTTTTCTCATTAAAAAAATAAAATGTATAATCAAATGATTCTACAATTGCTTGTAAAAATTCTAATTAGTTGAATTTTGTAACCAATGTCCCCAATCTTTCAAGCTTTTTCTGAATTTTGTAATTTAATAGGTAAATACATGACATTACACTGTGTACTCTGATCACTCAGATTATAGACCAGGTAAGGATTCTAAAGGTATTAGAATTATCATTAATTACCATAGGGACCATTTACTGAGCTACATACTACATACTAGGCTTGGTTCAAGTGCTTTTTCATGTCATCTCCTTGAAGCCTCCCAGAAACCCTAGGAGGGAAGTATTATTACAAGACTCATTTTACAGAAGGAACAACTGAGTATTAGAAACACTAAAGAATCTACCCAAGGTCATACCCCCAATTGTAAATAATGATACTGGGACATAATGAGGGTTTCTTGTCTTCAAACTTTATTAAGATCCCTTGTGCAAAAAGAAGTGTTCCAGCTTCAGCTTTACAAATGTCACCTCACTTGCTAAGTAACAACAGAGGCCAAGAGATTTGATCAAAGAGAAAACAAGCTTGTGGTCATTATCAAGTAGTTTTGCTAGGTTAATAGTTTGGGGAGTACCAAAGAGATTTAAGCAGGATAAGCCAAATTTCCTAAAAATAACTAGTTCCTTGGAGGTATAGGTTTCTTCTTTCCTGCTCCCTTCTCTCCTTCCTTCCCTTTCTTTGAATCTCTGGGACATCAATAAACATTTGCCGAAATAAGAAAGGTCAGATTTCTATTCCTTCATTTCTTAGCTGAAAGCACGCACAACTGTTCACAGGAACCTGTGTGACGACTGGAGTCACTTGAAGAGAAAAATGAGGGGAAAAAAAACCAAGCTCCTTGAGAGCAGAGTTATTTTAACATTTTATTCTCTAACAAGGATGTCCAAACCTTTGGCATCTCTGGGCCACACTGGGAGAAGGAAAGTTGTCTTGGCCCACACATTAAATACACAAAAACTAATGAAGACAAAAACATCTCATAATGTTTTAAGTAAATTTAAAACATTATGCGGCCCGCGGGACACCCCTGCACCCCCCAAGCTTCTAGAAGAGCACAGGGTATACAGCAAGTGCTCCGCAAAGGTGTAATGATGGGAGAAGCGGTGCTTTCCGTGGCAAAGGTAAACCTGAGGTTTGGGGCCGGGCGTTTTATCTATTGACACTCCCTCTGGAAAGGGAGAAAAGGTTGGGAGCCAGACCCTCCCCCTCCTTCCCACCTTCCCGCAGCTGGAACCAGCTGTGCGCGCGGTTTGGCAGCGAGGGTTGCCGGCTAGGTCTGCAGTCCCGCAGAGAAGGGCGGTCGGGCTGCGGGCCTCCGTGTCGCTCCACGGAGGGGGGACGGTGAGCGCCCAGGTGACCTTTCCCGGGCCGAAGCTGGAGGTTCGGGGGTGCCGCAAGCGAGTGGCAGGAGGTGCAGGGGGACCGCCAGGCGCCGGGTCCACCCGCGGCCCCGCCCAAGGGGCGGGTCACCTGCAAATACCCCATCTCTGAGCATCTGCTCTCCAACCCCGGAAGGTACAGCCTGTGCTTCTGTGGGGGCACCTGCGGGACGGAGCGGGGCGGGTGGCCGGCTGGTTTCCTACACAGTAAAGAAAAATGGAAATGTAGGTGGGGAAAGAAAGGCAGAGTGGCTCTGGGGGAAGGGCAGCCCCCGCTCTGGGAGTTGGAGCACGTGGAGGTCGTGCACCGGGTCTTTGCGAGAGGTTAACAGGCTGAACTACAGTGACGAAGAGGAGTCGTTGATGATCACCGGGTTTTCCTAACTCGCAGTCCAGGAGGCCTTTTCTGAATTAGAAAAGCCAAATACAGTTCCTCACGCAGGTAAACCCCCGTGCGCCGCGTCCGCGCCTCTGGGCGGCCTTCTGTGGAGGCCGCCCCCACTTGGTTAATTTGGTGTCACTCATTAGTCGCTTGAAGCTTGCAGAGTCACCTGAACTCCTCGGGTGCCCTTAGGAAGTTGGCGGCTGTCGCGAACTGGAGGCAGCGGGAAAGGTCGGGCGTGGGTTTTGGCAATACGAGAGAAATTGCTTTTTTCTTTAGCAATAAGAGAGAAGTGCGCTTTTTTTTCTAATTCTTAATAAGGTTTTGACCCCAAGTCTGGTATCTTTATTTGTAGTGGGATCTTCCCATGAAAATGTCCTCCGAAGTTACTGCCAATGAACAAACATGGACATGAAATTGTTTCTGTTTGATGCCGGCACAGAAATCTCACTGAATTCAGTGCAAATTTGGAGGCAGGGGGTTTTCAATGAATGTTTTCTAACTTTTTAATATTGCATTTTGTACATAAACAACCTGTTTGTCGGTATACCAGTGAGTAGGGATGGGAGAGCCGTGTTGACTGACTGGATCTGACTGAATTGCGTTGGTAGACCGTTATTTTATATTTCATTTGGATCACGGTATCTGTTTCATGTCACAGTTGAATTGGCCTTTTGTAGAGTGGATGTTCCCTATCTACTATCTCTTGGCTGAGATAAGATGAATTACAAGGGCAGTATTGTTTGACTATTAATCTAGCACAGGTTGTTAAACTGCATAAAGCTTCCAATTCCAAGGAAAGTTTTTCTAAACTGGGAAATAAAGTACCGTCAACACACAGGCCACCTAATGTTTCTGATATATTAATGTAGAGTGTTAAACAGAGATTGAGAAGGGAAGGAAAACCACCAGGCACTTTAAAATGGATCCAAGAATAGTCCTGTGAGTCCAAGCATCAGTTTCATTTTTCGTTATCAGCTTTACTTTCCTTAAATACCAGAAAATGGATTTCTGGGGGACAACTATTGCAATATAGTGATAAGTCCAGTTTTAAGAGGCCACCTGTAGCACTTAACACAAGTGATGGGCTAAATGTATAAGATGCAGCATTTGCTCTCCCAGACACCCGCACATGCCTAGCATACTAGGTCAGTCCCAGGGTAGGATACAGGGCTGTCCCTCCACAGGGCCTTTGGAAACCTGTTAAATCCCGTGGCTGGGGCAGTGTCTGCCCAGAGGCCCTAGGCGCCCTGGGAAGGAGAGTCACAGCTCCCAGTACACAAAAGACAAAGGACTGGATTGGAAATACTCCCAAGCATTGAAGATACCAGGATGCCTCTGCTTTTCACCAAAAAACCCCCTCCCCTGCTGTGACTCCCCGCCTGCAACCCAACTAGAAGGAACCAAAGGCTGTGACTTACCTTCTGTCTCAAATTTACTTGCCCCCAATCCCTTGAGAGATAACTTTTAACATTCTGATCCTCAGAAGTGAAATGAAATAAATATTAGTGGGGGAAATTGACAAAAGTGGGGATGGGGAAAGGAAGGGAAGAAGGCTTCTTTTTGCCTCACGGCTTACAGAAGGAACTTTTCTCAAGAAACTACTCAATTTTAAACAGTGCTTGGGTGCTTCATTTCATAAAGTCCTCACAACGATTATGTAGGGTAGGGAGCATTATTCCCACTTAAGCAACAGAGAAATCGTCAGTGAGAAAAATGAGGCCCAGAGATGTTGGTGACCACTTGAAGTCACAAGCCAAAAAGGGAGACGGCTCTCCAGGAAGGTAAGCCTGCTTTACTTGTAAGGGTGGAGGAAAGCCCAAGTGGCCCCGTTCTCCTTGTATATCCCTTTCTCAGCTTCCCTGAGGAGGAGCTTGGGCTAAATCACCCAAAAGCTATGCCCTAGGGACATGTATGGACACCTGAGGTCTCTTCCAGAGGTGCTAGACCCCCAGGCTGCTCTGTTCCCCTTCTTTCCCCACCCCTTATCTCTATCTTTTTGTCATTCCTCTAGTCCCAAACTGTCAAATGCCAGGTTTCCAGAACCCTTGGCATATGTCCTTTCTCTCCCTGGGGCATCAACTTTTACCTCGTGCCTGGATTCCTTCTATCTCACACCAACACAATCACGGTGTTATAAAGGCCCCTCCCAATAAAGCAGGAAATGCACATCTAAGGACCCCAAGTAAGCAAGGCTTCAACATCAGCAACCAGGGCCTGGTGCTTTCAAGTAGCTGGATCCTTTGATGATGGGAAAGGGCAGAGGGTAAATGAGTAGAAATGCTTGGGCAGAATTGGGGTCCCTCTACCTAGGGAAAGGGCAGGAAGAAAAAAATATGTAGGAAATAGTAAGAAAGGAAGAGAGAGAATGGTTCTTACCCAGGAAAATCTTTAAGATTACAGAGAAGTTTGCAAAAACTAAATTTGACTGTAAAATTAATGCTGACAAAATGACAGCATTTTGTAAATTTCTTATGACAGCTAATTACCACGCAGCACAGTAGCAATTGTGTATTTCATTAAATATAAGTCAGAGTAACTTTGTGGTACATTTCATTTAGTTAAAATAAAATTCTTAATTTTTTATGTACTGAAGTCCAATAGAGTTGCTCATAGATCTCAGTATTTGGTATGATTATCAGATCACTCATTGCAATAAACATACACACACAATTCATGCTCACAAGGAAAATATTGTGTTTATCCTGTGACTCTAACATTCTGAGAGACCTCGATGGAAACTATGCTTCATGAGAAGGATTTTATCCTTGGGGATTTATAATAAGCATGTAAAACAGTGGCAAATCTTTTGCTACACTGAATTCAAGCCTCATACATTTTAGCAGCTCATTGTCCCAATTTTGAAGAATGTAAGTTAAGAACTAATGCATTGCAAAGCGTTAAGAATATTGAAGTATCATCATCTGGGTTCTAAATATACCTGATGTCCCAAATTTTCTAAATAATTTGATTACTCATTTTACAATGCTCTGATAATTCATTTTCATTAAGATGAAACTTAGTTTGAGCTTTTATTAAGGCTATAAGCTTATATGCTATATAAGCTAATATACTTGCATGAATATGCCTTTAATCTTAAACATGTTTTTTAAAAAGCATATATCACCACTCTTAAAAATCTAGGTGAGCCCTGACCAGTGTGGTTCCCTGTCCCACAAAACAAAAGGTCTCTGGTTCAATTCCCGGTCAGAGTATATGCCTGGGTTGGAGGTTCATTCCCAGGTTGGAGGTTCATTCCCAGGTTGAGGCACATATGAGAGACAACTGATTGATGTTTCTTACCCTCTCTTTCTCCCTCCCTTCCCCTCTCTCTATAAATAAATAAACAAATAAAATAATTTTTTAAAAAATATAGGTGAATTTTTCCTACAACTAAAATTCTTTAGGCATTTAAACAAAAAGTTGCCCTTTTGCAGGGGTGGGAAGATTATTTGACAGAACACATATAAAAACATATTTTCAAATACAAATGATATAAAATTTTATACTATTAAAGCATTTCATTGAATAAATTCCACTTAAAATATTTTATATTTTCAAAGCTAGAAGGGAATTTATTTATACAGTTTGTCCTGTATAGAGAGCTTCTATATCAGAGACATGTAATTTTCTCAAAATATTTCTTGGTTCTTTTCAAGAAGTAATGATACTCTATAAACACACTGTCCAAGTAGCTCTTTGGAGCAGTTTGGGGCTTTAAGGAGAGAAGAAACATTTCAGAGGGACCATGTGTGATTGTTTCCACCATCTTTTCAAAGTCAAAGGTCAACCACACACAGCTTGGGTTCAATAAAGATTGAACACAAACAAATCTTTGGCCCTACCACTCACTAACAGGGTGACTTGTACAATGTTCTTGTAGACTCAGTATCCCATTTGCAAAGTGAGGGTAATACTCATAATGTTATATGAGAGTTAAATGAGATAATATACATAAGAAGCTGAGTATAATATCTGGCATATTACTTTCTATAAATTTTCCTCATTATAATTGACATTTTACTTTTCTGTGTTGCCTTTTGTTTGTCTTCTTTTTTCATGAACATCTAGGAAATAATTTTAAATTTTCCGTGTATTTCTGTATGTATGATCAACCATTGGAAAGGCTATTTTTTTAATATGTGCTTTATTTCTCTCACTGAAGTCACAGGTGTCTTTGTGAGTGTGACTGCACATATGTGTATGTATAAATATCCACCTAGTTCATGGAGGCATTAAGCCTGCTCTGTTCATTGATTCATAAGTACCTTGAGAATTCAACATAAGTCATGGGAAAATACTTCATTGTGGCCATTCTTGAAGAGAAATCCAGCGTGTTAGTCATTACATGGAAAAAATTATATACACAATGGTAGCAACTTGCCCCAAACCATCAGCTGTTACAAGATATATGTAAAAAAGATAAAGTTGTGTGTCTTCACCCAGCCCATCCTGACCCTCACTGGTATCTGAGAGTAAAAACTGAGAGACAGACTGGTGGGGGGTAAGGGTGAAGTGTTTCTGTCTGTCTCCATCTACGACAAATGCTGTGGGCTAATTACTCCCCTCCTGCATTGGGTTTGGGTGGCTCAGTGCATCACGTGAGGCTGTGTCCATCTGTAGCCACAAGGGGCAGGCAGAGGGGAAAATTTAAACCAATAACTGTAACGGCGCTCCTCTTACCACTGAGTAGCAATGAGCATGTGGCACAATTCCAGCCATTGATACTGTGAGGAAGTCTGTAGGAGAGGCTGCTCAGGAGGGATTACACCTTTTGTAAAATGTCCACAAAGAAGTAGTGGTGTTTGTTTGTTTTTTCCTGGCCTTTCTTGTGCTTAGGTGACAATGGGATTTGAAGCTGCTGTACCCATATTGTGTCCCTGAGGGGACCAGCCTGGGGAAAAACTACCCTGATGAGGATGGCTGCAGTAGGCAAAGAGGGAAGGGACCCGGAATCTTGATGTTTCCATCAGGCCACTGACATAAACAATTTACGGTTGGACCTTCTGAAACTGGCTGTTGATTACATCCCAAATGGTTTACATACCAGTCAACGCAAACCAAACCAGGAATCTCTTCCAAGGAACCTATTGTTTGGGAGAGCAGATGGCTTAAAGATTCTGCTAGAATCTGTTGCTGCTTTGGTTCAAGGGATGCTGATTATTGCTAATGATTTTTAACCTAATCTGTTATTTTAATGCCTTTTTGAAAAACAGATTAACCCTCTATAGGCTTGTTAATCTTTTCTTGCCTTTTATGTTATTATCTGCTTATAGATATCTTGTCAAAACTATATATAATATTTGGTACCTACATAAAAATTTTAAATCATTTAGTTTTGTACATTTTATGCCATAAATAGTATTTCATATATTTCTCCATTTATTTCTATTTTATTATGTTTCCTTTTTACCTCTTTTTATATTTTGCTTATTGTTTTCGTGTGCTAACTTGACCTCCTTTGCTTTCAACATAGTTTCTCTTTTAAATGTGTGTGTGTTTTACTTTTTAAAAAGGCATGACATAGTGGAAAACACAGGACATTTTCTGTCGAACTTTGTTTTATGTACTGGTTCTGCCACCTACTTTCTGTGTAAATTTTGGCAAATTCCTTAACCTAAAGCAAAGGAATGGTAGTGAGCATGGAATGTATTCAATTGCAGAACAAATCTTAAAGCAAGTGTAGGAATTAGAAATGCATGCTCTATGCCCTAAAAATTCTTAATTACATACCTATCAAAATTTAGAAGAGGAAGAAGGAAGGATGGTGGGCAGTAAATTCATTTATGGTTTCATGTGTAATAAATGGGAGTTGAAGCATATATTATTCAGCTGATGTAACAAGTATTTAAAATATAAGAATATAAAAAGGTACAAAGCTAAAAACTAAAAATATAATATGTTGACCAAATTCAGGGGTGGAGGGGCAGAAAGAAAGAAACAAGGAAGAGGAAATGTGCTAATGTTATCATTGCCCATATTAAAGAGCTAAGATAATGTCAAGAGAATTAAAATCTAAAAGCAGCATATAAAATTAAATAAAAATAATATATGGAGCAAAAATGTCCCTAAATGAATTTTTAAAAAAACAATAAATAAAAAAATAAAAATGCATTAAAAAATTAAAAACATAAATATATTTCATGTACCTGTATAAACACACACATGCATGTGTGTAACAGAAGACAAAATGTGAAAGACATCTAGAATTATTTGTTATGCAAGATAATAAATCTCCTTCATGTTTAAGCCATTGTGTTGGGTCTTTTGAAACCAGCTGTGAAAGGCATCTCAAATAATTCACCTACCAGATAAGGTATACCTAAGCAGCAGCCCTTTGCAAAGAACTCAAACCTTCATTCCAGGGTGAGAACTGAACATCCGTTACACCTAACACTTAGCTTTTGAAGCTCAATATCAGCCCACACTGGGGGGTTGGGGAGAAGTGGAAAAGGTCACTTCCCCATCAAGAGTTCATCCATCGATTCAGATGGCACCTATAATAGTGCCCCAGTTGAGATTGCTTGTATGCCATAGATGTTACATTTCTGAACAGTCATGTTGAGTGGAGTTGGGGAAAGGTAAGTTGATGTGAACCATTAACTGAGGCTTCATTTAGGAGGCAGCTTTGACATGGAAGATGAACGACTGTGATAGAGTTTTGCTGAGGTGGAAGAGGAGGCTACCCTAATGGTGGAGTGAGGAGAAGGACACAAAGAAGGCTCAGCTCAATAGAACACAAAGGCACATGGGGAGCCAGGGGTCTCCTGGTGCCTGAAATCAAAGTCTAGAATATAAAATAGATGCAAGATATATGGGGAGTTGTCAGGAGGGATAAGGGTTGGAGAAAGAAACTGTTAATTCAGATAAGAAGCATGTATTGAGTTTATGCTTTGTATTTACAATAGCTTGCAGTTTCAGGGAAGGGAAATGTGGAGGCAGAACTAAAAATCATGAGATGTGTACAAAATCTGAGAACACAGAGGAAGGCAAGACTCATGACACTGCAGAGAAAAATCAGGGCCTGTTTCTCCAAGAAGGAGATTGGCTTACCTCCACCAAGAAGGCGATGAGTTCTCCACATCAACAAGGAGATGAAGAGATTTCCGTGCAGAGAGAGCATGAGCAGAGGCACAGGTACAAAATTAGTAGTAACAACAGCAATAGCCAACATTTCTTTCATGATTACTATGTGCCAAGTGTTCTACTTACACTGTCTCATTTCCTCACAATGATTTTATGAGATGGGTTGCATTATTCTCATTAAACAGGTAGAAAACTGAATTTAAGAGGGGTTAAGTACCTTGCCCACATTCTCACTCAAGGTAGGGTAGAACCTAGATTCAGTCTCAGCATCCCCAGGCTTATACATACAGCCTACTGGCCAGGTCCCCATAAAGGAAGAGGATTTTCCCAGAGGCCAGGGCCCAGCTTGAGGAAAAGAGCTCCAGTCACAACCTGATGGCCAGCAGTGGAACTTGTCTTCTTTCTGGTCACCTTCTTTGTTCTTGAAATACCCCTGCAGGGAGCTGTTTAGCACAAAAGTACCAATTTCATCTCAACTCTACTAAATGAAAACCTCCCATTGTTAGTGTCCTTTCTGTTTCACAGAAACCTTCTTGATACTCAGGAAAAGGAGTTACGGAATTTGGTGGTAGGGCAGGGGAAGTGCCACCTTCCACCTGCAAACACACGTCTTTAATTGATCCTCTGGAATCTGAAAGCAGCACAGGGTATGTGCAGAAGCAAGTCTGACTGAGTGGAAGGAGGCAGAGATGGAGCCAGCAAATGGGTTTTGGAGAAGGAAGCAGAACCACAAAGTTCGGAGGAAAGAGCTAGACCATTGTAGTAAGAGATAATCTCAAATCTTTGGAAATTTGGCAGGCCAAGAGCGAATCAAGGAACTCCATTAAATAAACTAATATTTGTACATTTCATTTGCTCCATAAATATTTTAAAGGGTATGGGCATAGAATTATGAAACTCTGTAAGAGAATTAAATAATAGTTAACATTTATGAACACTTACCGATACTCTCTGGCACAGAATTTTACACGTATTATTTCATTCAGTCCTCCAAATAACCCTTATAAGGTAGGTATTTTATCCCCCATTTTACAGATGAATATTTTAAGGCACAGAACAGTGAAGTGACCTGCCCAAGGTCACAGCTAGTGTCAGAACCAGGATTCAGTTTTATGCACTCAGGCTCCAGAACTTACACTCTTAGTCAAGGCACAAACCTCTGAGTCCTCCTAGTTGCTTTGTAAAATTATTTTAGTGTGTTAGTGGTTTTAGGAGTGTTTCCTGGGCCATGGCTGGGTTCACATCAAGCATTCTTTCTCATAAGAACTCCTTATCAGGGATGCTACTCAATTCACTCTAGAGAGAGACGGATCTAGTCCTTAAAAGCCTGGAATGAAGACCAAATGTGTGCTTCAAAAAAAAAATGCCACTATGTTCATATGAGAATACTTACATAATGCTAGTGGATGTTCAGCAACACACAATTTTGGGGGTGGGGGTGGGGAAGGGGCTCAGGTGCCTGGATTTCTTTATGAAATAAAACATCTTTGTTTCTTCAGGGTAGAATAGAGTGTGATAGGTATATGAATTGCTAAATTTTTGTTTGGACCACAGCTTAGGACAATGTGTCCTTTTAAAATTAAAACTAATAATGATAGTAGAAAAAAGCAAATGAATTATTACCTTTCATGACCAAATCAAGGCTTAGCAGCTAGGAAAATCCTTGTTTTTACTGTATTACATTTCCAATTGTCAAACTAAAGTGTATCTTATCTTAGAAGCATTTTACTTATTTGAAAGAAGTTGAAATTATCAAGAGTTTCATTTGTTAAACTCACAACCCTAACTTGACATCCATTCAAATACGTGATAACTTTTCACCATAAAAGCTGCAACGGAACTGAATATTAAATATTTCATGCATCTCTTCTGGGATTGTAACATTTGAATGAATATATAGTCTCTTCAATGTTTTGGAAATTAGTTTCATGTCATCAGTACCTGTCAGTGGAACACTGACTATTGACAGAGTAAATTGGTATATATCGCATTATATACCTCACTCCCAAGTTTTAGGACAGCCAGGTTTTGATTCAACCCTGAAAATCTCAATATAGATGGTATTTTATTGGTGGTAGTACGTAGTCCTTGAAAGGTTATATAAGGAAATTCTCTTTTGCCCTTGTTCTTGCCTCTTGCCATTTCTTCTCCCCTTCCCCCAACTCTCTCTCTCTCTCTCTCTCTCTCTCTCTCATACACACAAATTTACCCACTTCCAAACAAAAGCAGCTTCAATCTCAGCCTGCCCTGACCTAGCCAGATGCTCCCAAGTAAAGGCTACCTCTACTTAGCATGAGAACAATTCAGATTCCATGGCATGTATTAACCATCCTTTAGTCCAGCTCACTTGTCCCGATAGAAGAGTCTGTAAATAATTATCCTATTAATTATTATCAAGGATATTTTCTCTAGTCAGTGTTCTAAAGCAGCTCTTCACAATAGAAATATGAGCCAGCAATTCAAGCCACATGTTTAATTTTAAGTTTTCTAGTAGCCACATATTTAAATAGCAGAAAGGAACAGGTGAAATTAAGTGTAATATTTTATTCAGTAAGTTACATAAAATATTATATTTCTATATATAATCAGATATAAGCTAAATATTAAAGAGGAATTTTACATATGTTATCCTTAGTCTTACAAATCTGGTGTATATTTTATACTTAGAGTGCATCTCAACTCAGAGAAGCCATATTTCAAGTGCTGAATGGCTGAATAGCTAGAGGCAGCCACAGAGTCACCCCAGAAACTTTCTGGGGAAAGTTTAATTTCACATACATATTGTGCTACTATATTAGATCATAGGAAAAATGATGGCTAAAACACAACTCCTGCCCTCAGTGATGGCAAAGTACACGAATTCTTTTGAACTGGTAACATTCCTGGGCCAGCGGGTGTGGGGCTGAGGGTTTACAGGGCTGCTAGCCTAATTGCACCTTTCTGCAAATTATAGACTCCCTCCTGCCCCAAGTCACTTAACTCCCTTTTTGAGAAAATGGACATAATATGCTTACTCTATTAAAACAACATAATCCACTACCATCAGCCAGAAAACTGTTTTAACAAATACATAACCTACAATGTCTTTAAAGTAAATGAACCACCCTCCCTTAGATATGGCACCTTTGAGCAGTGTACAACCTGCACAATTGTACCGGGAGCCCTGCTGGTTAACTGGCCTAATCTAGCCAGAGCACCTTCTCCAACATCGGAAGAATGGGGCTCTAATTGTGCTTTAGAAAGTCCACTGTCCCCTCGCCCTGATTATAGCCCAAATTGTGAAAAAGTCTTCTTTTTGGTGTCCAGACACTGGTGTCTGTATCCCCTCCCCCATACACTCTCTCTCTCCTTAAGGAGGTTGTAATGGATGACCTAGACTTGTAAAGAACTGTCTTGACCTCCCACAACCCCTTTCAGGTTCCAAAAGTTGGGCAAAACCAGGACATTCCTCTTAAGACAACTTGCTTTCAGACATGGTTTTGTGTCCAACAGTTTAGCATCTCTGGGCCCCACTGGAAGAAGAGTTATCTTGAGCCACCCATTAAATACACAAACACTAATGAAAACTGATAACCAAAAAAAAAAAAAAAAAGGTTTAAATAAATTTACAATTTTGTGTTGGGCCACAGTCCTAGCCACCCTGGGCCACGTGCGGCCCGTGGGCCACGGGTCGGACAGCCCTGGATGGTGGTCCTTAATCCTGCATCATGCATGTCTAACCCAGTTCTTCATTTTCTCAGGGGTTTGCACATTATAAACACCATTTCCACTATGGAAAGGAAAGCTACGTTCTCAGTGAAATTAATTACAAGTATCATCAATCAAGTAAGAGGAGGGGAATCATCCTGCAGCTGCTGAAATAGTGTTAGTTAAGTGGAAAACTGCGTTGCCTTTGGCTGCGGCCCTGCCCAACAGGCCCATCGATGGCACGATCTACCTTCACGTCTCCCCACACCTCTGCCACGTAACGGACTCTCTGCCTGAGCAGGTTCTTAAAGCATTTTTCTGCCTACCCAATTTGGGGTGTTATAGTTGAGTTTACCACATAGTAGAAGTATTCATACTCAGCTTATATTTATTTCTAGAAAGTAATGATATGGATTGAATATTAGCATGATAAATTATATGTATCTAGTAAACTTCATTGTGCTTGAAATAACTAGTAATAGCTCTGTTTTTAAGCAAGTGAGTCTTCTTCAAAACTGAGGAAATAGCATGGCATTTTGAGTTTCAGATTTAATACTTTGCTGTGTTTTTTTTTAATGTGTTGCTAAGTAGAATTGACTTATCCATTAGGCACAATAGTCACCGTGCCCAGGGTCCATGATAGCTTTAGGGAACAATGAAATGTTTTAATTTTTTATATTCAAAATAAAAATATAATATAGCCTGGATTATATTTGCCTTTATGCCAATGCTATTATAAAATAGAATTTTTAATGCTTTTTACAGAAGAAGGCTTTCATGAAAGCAAAAGTGACTAGGACAGTAATGACACAGCCCTGCAAGGATTGATAAACACAGCTCCCACCGAACAGTCTCACAGATACTCTGTACTTCCTAAGCAACGAGTAAATTTCCTTCCAGCTATTTAAAAAAAAAAATTCTCTAGCAAAATGATGAGTTGGAGTTTTGGAGTTTTTTCTAAGAATCTAAAGAGTTTAGAAAAAGAAGACCTGGAATGTGAGAGCCTGGACTCTCTAACCTGTTTTCAAATTAGCAAAGAACATTCTCTTCCAGCTGATACAGTTCAAGGTCAAAGGAGATTTTGAACGTGCTAATCAAAATGTTAGCTATTGCTTGAGCAGAGGAAAACTAATTTTGTTCACACGTTTTGCGAGTGATTCATGAATGAGTGGGATAACATGTCAGACTGTATCCCAGACCTTAATCACTTATCAGAAGTTAAACATTCATTTATTTAAATCGAACCAAATGATTAAATATAACTTCATGATAAAAGCAAAGTTAAGTATTAGCATTATAACCTCTATAAGCCTACGATCACTTTTGATGTTGTGGAATGTATAAGTTGCTGACAAAGAAATGTGCTTGGCAAGGGGCGAGCAAGTGTGTGAGGACAAACACTAGCAAAGGATGAAAATACCTTAAAGGCAAAATGAATTTGAGCAGCAGGCCCTGGATTCCAGCCAGCACCCATACCTCAGCAAGGCCTCCGTAGTCCAAGTGCAGAGACTGGAAGGTCCTGGAACGGAAGAAGCTACCCGAACGTGAGAGCTGATGTAAGACACAGGGGCTTGAACCCCTGGAGGTCAAGTGCGTGCTGCATCAGGAAACACTAGGAAGCTGGGGAGTGCTGGCAAAAAGCCACAGGTGATGCTAAATGAAAGCTGAGACTTGCTAGCTTGCAGCAGCCATGCCAGGGAACCTTTCTTTTTGACAGGTAGGCAGTGGTTTGGAAGAGTGAGCTGTGGAGCAGCTGTGGCTACACAAGTGGAGCCTCCAACAACCTGCTCCTTCACACCATCAATCACCATCAGTAGCTACATCTTCTAGGGCGCAAATGCCAACCTGAGATGCCCCAAATCCACACAGAGGTGGGGCCCACCGGACTACAACTGGGTTTTATATGGGTTGAAAAATCTGACATAAAAAAGATGAGGCTTGTGCAAAATCATAGTTTCCTAAGACTAGATTCTCAGCTGCAAAATAGATGATATTTTAAAATTGTTGTCATTTGGAAAGATAATTAAAGATTATACAACCAAAACTTGGAGGAGAAAAGTATTAAAGAGGTTTGTTTGGCAATTAAAAAATGTTATTTTCCTGGATTTTGTGTTTGGGAAATGTTTAGCTTTTTAAAATTTATAATGTGTTATGTCTTTTCTCAGTCTAAATAAACACTTGTAACTTTGTTTTTTCTTAAAGAGCACCCCTCTCCCTTGCATAAGCTAAAGAACCCACAAATCTATGTCTATTCCTGGCTGCACACCCACAACTACATGTGAGATCCAATTCCTTCATTGTTTTAGT
This sequence comes from Pteronotus mesoamericanus, assembly GCF_021234165.1. Lineage (NCBI taxonomy): Eukaryota > Metazoa > Chordata > Mammalia > Chiroptera > Mormoopidae > Pteronotus > Pteronotus mesoamericanus. The sequence continues at coordinate 56,120,143 of NW_026555085.1, read as the reverse complement.
GAAGGGAAACATGTTTCTGGTTAGAAAAAGGAGACAAGTGACAAATGTTATGAATGTTTTGGATAAAAAGTGAAATGCCTTTGTATCAGTCAAGGGTGAGCAGAAGGTTCAGTTGTTCAGGCTACCTTGTTTGCCCACTGCTTATCCTGAGGAGATAGCTGAGACAGGCATGAATGAAACGGTGGATACGTTTAAAATACACTCCCAGCCAATTTGACCATATTTTTACAACATCATCACCAACTCATAGTGAATAGGATAAACTCCATAGTTTCATCTCTCCAGCTTCTCCATGTCACTTAGAGATATATGGAACACGGAGAGGCAAGAGGTGGAGGGGACACTCTCTGGCTGAGAGAGGTGACCAAGCTTGGTTTTCCCATGTTTAAATCAGTTCATTGTAGCTGCTATCTAGACAATAAATTGAAAGAGCATCATGGGAGTGATCCAGTTTCCTGGTTTCCTTTACTGTCTGAAGTGTTTTGAGCTAATAGCTGGTACTATGTTTTGTTAAAGTAATTTTAAAAGTAAGTCATTAGACCGAGGTGGCCCTACTGCCTTGGTAGCCTATGGAAACTAACCAAGGTCCTGAGTCAGAATCTATGCACTTGAATTTGGGAAATAACACTTAGGAACAACCAATCACAAGCAGTAAACTAGGCTCTCCCAAAGGAGGCAAACTTAAGCTCTAAACAATCAAATAACTCCCTAACATTGCTTTCTGCATCTTCTCTCTAAGAACCTTGGCCCTGTCTCCTGTTGGTGGAGGGTTCCTAAACACTTTTAGCTTGGTGCTGCCTGATGTGAATTGAGATTTGCTCAAATGAACTTGAGAGTCTTAATATGCCTCAGCTTGCCCTTTAACAGTTTCTAAACTTACTCACTGCAGATAAAAAATTAAAAGGTGGCAGCCCTGTCTCAGTTCACAATTCTTATTCCTACAATTCTTAGCACTCCACCCCCACCCCCTGGTTCTGTACCCCAGTAAGAAAGCTCTGCTGCATGGCAATGATGACGATGATGATGTGATGTGCTGGTGATAATGACTGACATTAATTGAACATTTACTAGGATACATTATGCTCAACGTGTATTCATATTATCAAATTAATTATCACAATTATACTGTGAGATAGGTACTGTTATTACTGGGGAAACTGAGAAGTAAAGAGACTACTTAACCAAAGTTACAGATTGTAAGTCACAGAACACAGTACATTTATATAAACCATAAACGTTGTAACCGCTAATACAACCATAAACCCTAGTATATTAGAATGTAACTCCAGGAGGTTGAAATCTTGTTGATCTTGTTCTTTGCTATAGACATTATAATGTTTGTTGAATGAATAAATGAGCATGCCTGGAGATGATTAAAATAGATTCCTCAAAGAGAGTTTCAATACAATGGAAGGAGATGGATGGATCAAGAGAAAACTAATGAGCCCAAGTTAGTTGGGCTATAACTTGAAAAACAAATCTATACAGCTTGGACTCACAGGTGCGCATGGGGGCAAGGGTGTAGCAGATAAACATAATTGTTATATTTTGTGCTTTGTGGCCATTTGAACATCCTTATTGATTTTGCTAGTTATTAGCAGCAGGTGTTTCCCCCATTAAATTATTTTCTGATATTTAACTCAAAAATAATAAGTAGCCATAAAGTTAGCTGATTAGATTGGCTTAATCATATCATCATGACTATGTTTACAGAAAAATAGTTGAGGATTATTACTTTAGGATTTTTTAAAAAATAATCAAAATTGTGTGAAATTATCACTGTAATGTAAGCAAACTCATCGACTGTTAGTTCTTTTGTTTTATTCTCTGCATCATGCTCTTCTTTACCATATATGTTTTCTTATCACTTTTCAGACTTCTTAATATTCTCTTGGTTCTTTAAAAAATCTAATTTCCTTTCAATTCATTCCGCATTTTGCTTGTCCTCGTCCTCATGAATAAATTGTGTATGTATGAAGATATCAGTGTATATAGATGAACAATGTGAATCAGAATACATTAAACTGACATTGTCAGTCTTCTTTCAACACCAACCTCACAAACATTAGTTTCCGTTTTTAAGAAAAAAACTTGTGCTACATTAAGCCATCGTCAACTATTTTTAAACCCGTTTTATGTGGTTACATTCCAAATAAGTGTCAAAGTTTATAATTTAATGAGAAAGTTTTATATTTAGAAAAGTTTCAAAAGAAAAGTATTTACTTTAATACCTGGGTAGATGGGTTCATTCCAGAGGTACCACATGAGGACAGAGAGTGCACACGGAGTTTTCTGCAAAGAATGTTTATTAAGTTAATCTTATTTGAGCCTTGGCTTTCGTTATAAAATCAGAAGGAGATGTCCTGCATAAAAAATAGCCTTAGATACATGTGAATCATACTTAAGAACTGAGAGTTTATTTGTATAAAAGAATTTTAAAAATAACCTTCTGAGTAAATATTAACAATATTTAAAATGTGAACATAATTTAAATAATAATGCTTAAAAACTTTTTCATCAGTTCCGAATTAACAGCCATCAGTGTGTTCATATTTTGTTTCTGTATATTTAACTAATAAGCAGTGTCTATTAAGGACAGAAAGATAAGGGTATGGTACTTACTGCGCCTTACGAAGCACCAAATATCGTTGGACACTGCCGCTTACGTTTAGCAGTCACAGGCCTGGAGGGGAAGCGAGCCGCTGCTTAGCGCAGCCAACACGACAAGGTGAAGGACAATGAGGCCCTTTTCCTTGACACGGACTTATTATTTAACTGATGAATTTCTCAAATTTGAAATTTAATAAATTGGTAAGACAAGAAGCTTCTTATGAATATGATAGAAAGATTCACAAAATTTTAATTATATAGAATTTTCACAGATACCCCAGTTTGCCCTGACTTTGAATTCTAACATTTACAGGCAATATTCAACGTGAAATTCTAATTGACAAGAAGGAAAAGCCAAGGCAACAGGGCTCCTACTTTGTCAGGTTTCTAGTGACATTAAGTAAAAATTTTAAAAGCTAAGAGTTTATTCTCAGTGTTCTTTCCATTGTAATTACTGTTTACCAATAACTTCCTTCCCCACTTTCTGAAGTTCCCGTCTCCCTCAGAGAACTTGAGATCTGGGAAATAAATAGAGCAAAAGGTACAGAGAGATGAAAGGGTGAGGCTGAAGAGGTTTGGGTCGAGATTTCAATAGCCTAGGAATTGTCAATAACAAGTGAGCCATCTGACTTTGCAAATTTCTTTTGTTAAATATTAAAAAATAATTAACATGTAACCATTTAGATTATACTCCCAAGTCTTAGATGCTAGGCCATTAGTTTTAGAAACACACGTCTTAGCATGACTATTGGCTAAAACTTGGGGAGTCATATTCCTGTAGGTTATATTTAGAGAAGAGGTATTGAAATCTATAAATTATGTGGGGGATAATGGGTATTGCTACACATAATTCATTGGGAAAAGTTTGCCCTTATGTTAAATGTAAATCATCATTTCCAAAAATGTGTATGTTCTCCAAACCTATTAATTTGAATATATAATCTATATTTTTTTAAATTTGTGGTAACTGTAAAATTAAAACTGTCATAAAAGTTAATTTTCATCTCTTCTTTTAAACTCTAGATTTTTGTGTATCCCTCAAAATCTCTCTTAAACATTTGTTTTTATGATCTAAATAACAGAATAAAAATTAAAATAATCATCTTGACTTTTTTAAAAACCCACATTTGTTGTTTTTAAAACAGCATGAGGTAACTGACTGTGAATATGTTTCTGTGCATGAAATTCTTCAGTGAGTTCAGCCAGTCAGATATGTATCGCTGTTTCACCTGAGAATGGCTCTTTGCTAAATTTTTGCATGCATTTTGGCATCAAGTGAACAGAAACACAAAGTTAACATTTATATTACCTGATTTTTAAAGTTTGAAATAACTGAATAGAAAAGTAAAAGATAACAGGGGCATAGGAGGTAATTTAAGAGTAATATAAGTATTAATAAAGAAAAAAATTTAGATTATTGCCTTGAAAACATGTTAGACTGCTTTGCAAAAATTATTTTTACTATTACTATAACATGTAGAGTCATATGTAATAGAGGTGACCATCAATTTGACTTTTCCAGTTATCACTTTTTATTATTCTTTATATATTTACCATTATTATATATATCCCTAATACTATAGTTTTGCCCATATTTTTAAATTCTATATAAATTAAATCATACTCTATAAATTTTTGCTTTTTATCCAAACTTAAGTTATTAGATTCATCTGTTATTATATGTAATTATAGTCTTTCTTTCTAGGGCTGTGCAATATTTCATTGTGTGAATATATCACAGTCTTTTTATCCATCCCATTGTTAATGGGTATTTTGATTATTTTCAGTTTAAAACATTTAAAATAAACCTTCCTGTGAATATTTTTGGACACTTCTCTTGGTACACATAAACTTGTATCTCTAAGTATATCCCACCTAGTGGGGAGTTTTCTGAGTCATTAGATAATATATATTTATTCAGCTTTAATAAATAATGTCTCCCTGGTTTCCACAGTGATGTATCAATTCATATTCTCACCAGTAGTAGAAGTTTCTGTGGTTCCATAACTTCAACACTTGGAAATCTCAGACTTGAAATTTTTTACCAATTTGATAGGTATGTATAAATATCCCACTGTGGTTTCAATTTGCTTTTTCCTTATCACCAATAATATTGAATTCTTTATAAAAATGTTTATTTAACATTGTATACCTGTTTTGTAATGGCTGATTCAAGTCTCTGGACATTTTTCTATTGAGTTGTCAATATTTTTCTCATTGGTTTGTATACATATTTTAATATTTTGAACAGCCTTTTGTTGGTTATATGTCTTAGATATATCTTGTGAGGCTTGCCTTTTTGCCATCTTAATGATATCTCTTTATTCAGTTTTCATGTTACTTTTTACTTTTTATGAACATATTTTACCAATAGACTACTGACTAAGATATTTAATCCAAAATATGAAGCATCTACTCTACCCCGTCTCTCAAACATCCATTTTATCCTCTCACATACTTTTTTTTATTCTCGTAAAAAAAATATATATATATAATATGAGACCAATCCACTTAAGAAATTTTTAAGTGAACAGTACATTGTTGAATGCTGTATAAGCACAATATTGTACAACAGATCTCTAGAACTTTCTTACAACACCCACCCTGGAATCTTATGCTGTATAGATTCTTGGTTCAGAGAGGACCCCAATAAATATTTTTTGAATTAAGTTAAACAAAATCTCTATTGAGGGAACTGCCTCAAAAATTCACTAGATAAATCATTTCCTGTTCCTTCACAGCTTTAACTGTTGTAAGTTCATGAACAATGAATTCACTTCACTCTGCATGTTGGAACACTTCTGCTGAACTTTTGAACAAATCCTGGAATAAAGAGTTTGCCTATCAAACCCTCGGAGTTGTGGACACAGCCCTCCTCCCTGCCATGATTGGGATTATCTGCTCAACAGGCCTGGTTGGCAACATCCTCATTGTATTCACTATAGTAAGGTAAGGTTTCTTCTTTTCCATAATTTAGGGACCTTCATGCTCCCTAAATAAATGCTTTTCTCCCTGGAAGTTTTTCTTAATTAAATCAGGTTTGGCAAATATTTGCTTAAGATAATTTTTAAAAATTCTACATATATTTTTATCGTGCATTAAATAACATCTGAGTTACAGGTCTCAAAATGCCAAGACCTAGGCCAGGGCTTACTGCTGGGTTAGGGAATTTTTAGAATCATGATTCTCAGTCTTAGATACGATACATATTAGAATCACCTGAGGAGCTTTTTAAAATTCTAATACACACTTTCACCCCAGACCAATTAACTCAGAATCTCTGGAGGGGGAGCCCAGGCGAGGACTGAAACTGTGAGGCAATCATTTTATTTTCCAGCAATAAGAGTTATCCTAAGAAGTTGACCAGGCTGGGCTGGTAAAAAGATTCATTTTCACTCACTTGGGCAAGAGAGAGGCTGTGCCTACTTACCCAAAGATGCAAGCAGCCATAGATGGTACACTGTCCCCCTCAGTATTGACCACCCCCAAGGAGGCCAAACAAGAATCATAGTGATGCTGGGAAGCAAACCATGAACTCACCTATGACTCTGCCAAAGGAAGATTAGAAAGATGTATAAAACATATATACTAAAAAAATAAAAATAAAAAATAGGCTTAAGTAAGATGAAGCTTCCAGAATAAGATCTTCAATATGGCTTCTTTTTTTTTTTTTTTTAATGTAAGAAGCAATTTGTTCCTTGGGAGGGTGGCTATAGAGTAGTGAGGCCAGATCATGACTAGTCTGTTATACTTTAAACTTATAGTAGATCAAAAGGAAGCCAGCTTAGAAAGTGTAGGAGGAAAATTGGGCCAATTATAACATAGCATTTCCCCCCTGTTATTCTTCAGAGAGATTAATGAACTCAACCCCATAACTCAGCTATTCTCCACAGCCACAGTGGGCCTTGGGAAACTATTTCAGTAAAGGAAATGACATCTTTCTCCGTTGATTCCCCACCTCCATGTCCTGAACACATCTTTCTCCTGTCTACCGACAGGTCACTTCAAGTGAACAGAGACTCTCTAAGGAATGTTCTGTCTCCTAATAAATAAAAAGTTCCCACTTTGTCACTGCCTGCCCTCAACTCCCTGTCAAGGCAACTCATTCACGCTGAATCATGAATTAATAAACCATCTTACTTCTTAACTCTTGCAATGGTGTCTATGCAGAAATGACAACAGGGACGGTATGTTAACCTGAAGGAATACCAATGGCCTAATGGCAGAAACCAAGTTGCTAAGAGGAAGAGAAAATGCTTAGAACAAGCCGTCTTCCTTTTTCCCAGCTTAAATCATAACTAGTAGTTCCTTTTGACCCAGCCCTCTACTGCTTCCAGAGTGTCAACCATATATAAGCTCTCGTTGGGATCTCATTGGGATCTATTGAATATCTCTTTGGGATATCCAAAACTTTCTACATGTATACCCTATGTGTTAGGTGCTACAGAACCTCCCAGCCACAGCTGTTCAAATAAACTGAAAAGTTGGTGGGAAGTCCTTACTGCTATCGTCCAAAACACCAAGACAACTCTGGAATCTAAAGTGTTTTGGATGTGTTTCCCAAGAGCATAAATGAGGGCATAAAAATGAAAACAGAATTCCCACTTAGGTTCTCTTTCCACTATATTATTCTGTGTCTAGAGCAGGGTCGGCAAATAATGTGACGGTATTCTTAACCGTCCCATGCTTGGCAGGCATCTCTAACCACACAGGTCTGTCCTGCAGTTATGCCTGTGGGAGGACTCGACTCTTAAGCACAGTGCTTAATGAAATCACTGCTAATACACTGAGGCTGGCTCACAATAGGAATTTAATTCAACTAGAGTTAAATGCCAAACTGGGGCTGGTAAAACAAAAACAAACAAAATCAGGAAACTAACACTGCTTCCCATCACCATCTCTACCCCAACACCACCACCCTGAGCCAGGTGGAAAAAAAGAGGTGCTTTCATGGACCCCGGGAGTCTGGGCCGCCTGATGGGAGCTGTGGCCACAGTAGGACTTGGGACCATGGAGTTGGGCCTGTGGGAGAAGATGAAGCCATGGAAGGGATACAACCTCTGCCAGAGAGGCCAGCAGCCGGGAAGGAAGGGAAATACCCCGTCTCTACTCTCCTACTATCCTCCAATGTCCCTCCAGTAGTGCTGCCTATTGGCCAAAACTAACCAAAACCAGTTGGCAAGGAGGCCTAACAACAAAGCTGGGGATAAGGGGCAAGTGGATTTAAGAGCAAGCTGACCAGCAAAGCATCCTCCTGCGTGAGTGGTGTTATATGTTTTGTTAGTTTCATTTAATCCATAATATATAATGCTATTTCTAATTGCAAAACATAACATTCTTTTAAAAGAAAATTTTTAAAACACTAAAAATACAAAGAATAAAGTCAAAATCGTTATACTACTATTACCAAATAGATAATCATTGTGATCATTTGACATATTATTCCAGCATATTTTTAAACAAATGTTTAAATAAATCTGAGGTCATACTTTTTTACTTAAGTATTTTCACATTTGATTATATATTCTTACTAACTATGATTTATAACAACTATATTATTTATTGGATTGCATTATGGGACATTATAACTTATTTCATTGTTCTTCAAATTAGTAAGCATTAGATATGGCCATGTTAGCCATGTGGAAAACATATTAGCTGAAATGATCACTAGTCTACATTTTTTATTTTAAATTTTTTAGTCATGAGAAACAGAAATCTAATGATGTCTGGCCACAGGACACCTAAGGATAAATTAAACCTAAAAAAAGAATGCAAGTTGTTATTTTTAATTTCTATGCTGTCACCTTCAGTAAAAAAAAAAAGCAATAATAAATATAATGTGCTATTTTTATTGCTCTCATACCTTATGCCCAGATAAACACATCATTTGCTTCAGAATTCCCTTTTTCTGTACAAAACATCATCTAGAAACACTTTTATTTATTCTTTTTTATTGCCAGTTAATGGCCTGCACTGTCCTCAACAATGGAATTACCATAGTTGATTATCAGTAAACGATGGGTGTCTGTCTAGAGAACCAGCAAGAACCATCCATCTAACCACTACAGTTAGGACCTCAGCAACCAGTTATGGTTTATATCCCAATTTAAATAGAAATAACATCTATTTAGGGCCTAAAATTTATGGGATTTTTTGTTGTGTTTTTGCATTTGGGTTTGTTTTAGTGTTTTTATTGTTTGGTTGGTTGGTTGATTTGTTTGTTTGTTAAATGTAGAACTCTTTCGACTTGACCTCTGGTATTTGTTCTCCCCCCGATGCCCCCCCTCACCCCTACTTCTCCTCACCATTTCCCACACCCAATGTTCTAGAGAGACCAAGAATGAGAGACTAAGAACAATCACTTGGATGCTTTTTTGGTTGATGCAATCCTTTCCTCAAGTGCCTTTTTCTTGGTCTTTCTGATATGGGCCATCACCCTCCTGGGGGCAAGGAACCAGCCTGCTCTATCAAGAGTGTCCGAGTGTGGCTGATGAGTGAGGACTCAGCAGCAGTAACTTCCCCATCCAATGTGTGATGCCAGGCCCTGGGTAAACATCCTCACCCAGACTGAGGTCTCAAGTAAGGATTTGACGGCTCACATTTCACAGTCTGTAGAATTTGCATTCCATGAATAATGAAGATACACACTGGCTTCCAAACCTCAGAGCAACAGTCCTGAATCCAGAGGCAACTAGCAATTGTGGCATAATCTTAGGGCTTATTCTTATGTGCACTTTAAATTCTTATTTGTCCTCAGTTTAGATGCCACTTCTGCCAAGAAATCTGTTTTGACCGTCACCAAAGGAGGGGTTAGAGACCTCTTGTGTACTCCTTGTTCTTGTTCTAGCTTTCTCTCATGACATTATAATGTGATCATTTCACTAGACTACAAGCTCCTTGATATTATAGCTTATAGATGATTTAGCCTTGCAGCGCCAGAGCACAACATTATGCCCAATATATAATTGGTGTTCAATGAAATGTCTGTTGAATTATAAAAGTGACTCCCTGATAAAGACAGTGCTTATGTATTATTGAATGTCTCAACTCCTATAAGACAGGAACTTAAAATTGAAATTTCTGCTCTCAGAAAATTATTTTGCCTATAGAGGAGAGTGCCACATCTAGATAGCATTGAATTTAGTCCCCCAGCAGGAGAAATGAGATCGTTCTGTTCATTCATTCAGATTTCTTCTCCATGCTGTCTGGTTTCAAGGTCTTAGTGAATAGTCTTTGTTATTGGGTTAGATTTCATTAGAATATTTCTTAAAAAATTGTTGAAATTTTTTAACAATGGCCTCAGTTAAGATTTGAACATCTAGCTTCAGTAGGGAAAAATGCTTTGCACAATGGAACCCATTTATTTTTCCCTATTCAGTTGTTTTTGGTACTAGGGATAGGTAAAGAGTAAGCCTTTTGCCTGAGTGAGATTAGAGTTGGTACAGTTTGTTATCATGTAGAAATTACCCCAAAATCTAGTGGCTTAAAACAAACATTTATTATCTCACGCAACCAAGGGTCAAGAATCCAAGCAGCAGCTGAGCTGGATGATGCTGGTTCAGGGTCTCTCATAAAGTTGCAGTCAAGCTGCCCTGTAGGACAACGGCCATCTTGGCTGGGGCTGTAGCATCAACATTCAAGGTAGTCACTCACACACCTGGCAAGTTGTTGCTTGTTGTTGGTAGGCGACCTCAGCTCCTCTCCATGTGGACCTTTCCACGGGGTTACTTAAGTATTACCACAAGACAGCAGCTGGCTTCCCCAGAGAAAATGATCTGAGACAGAAAAGAGAAAACTCCACAATACTTTTATGTGCTAATTTCAAATGTCACACACTGTCATTGCTGCCATATTCCATTTGTTAAAAATGAGTTATTGCCCTGGCCTGTATGGCTCAGTTGGTTGGGCATCGTCCTGCAAACCAGAAAGTCACAGGTTCGATTCCCAGTCAGAGCACATGCCTGGGATTACGGATTCCATCCCTAGTCAGGGCATATTTTAAGAGGCAACCAATTGATATTTCTCTCTCACATTGATATTTCTGTCCCTCTCTTTCTCCCTCCCTTCCCCTCTTTCTAGAATCAATAAAAGAAAAAAAAATTTTAAATGAGTTACTAAGTTCAACCCACATTCAAAGGAAGGGAATTAGGCTCCATCTTTTGAAAGCAGTACCAAAGAATGTATGGACATATTTTTAAACCACCACAGTTAGATATCAGGTATATAGTTCAAAATGTTTAAATATACACAAGACTAGGCACTCATTCATATGTGCATTTGTGTAGGTTTTCCTTTAATTTTTAAAATCTCTTTTGGCAATTGAAAATTTTTAACAGATGATGTAAATTGAAGAAGGTACATACTTTCAATGTCAGTCTTCTGTTTCCATCCATTTCTTTCAGGTCAAGGAAAAAAAGTATTCCTGACATTTATATCTGCAACCTGGCTGTGGCTGACCTGGTCCACATAGTTGGAATGCCTTTTCTCATTCACCAGTGGGCCCGGGGAGGAGAATGGGTTTTTGGGGGGCCTCTCTGCACCGTCATTACATCTCTGGATACCTGCAACCAGTTTGCCTGCAGTGCCATCATGACTGTAATGAGTGTGGACAGGTAAGTGAAGAGACTCCAAAATATTTTAACATAAAGCAGAGGTGCCTATGCTTCCCCAGCTACATCCCACTGTGATCAATATCAGGGCTGGTTCGTAGCAGCAAGGCTCTTCTTCCTGGGGAACCAATGACTTAAGAATTTTTGTTCCAACGTTCACCGAAGTCTATTTTTAATGGAAAGATTAAAACACTAAAATCACCTTTTTTCTAATCATTCTTTTTGACCTGTGTTACTTATTCACTGCATTAAAAAAAAAAAGGATCTCAAAATCAGGAAAAGTTGGAAATGAGAATGCTCCCCATCGTTCTGGCAAGAAGCGGAGACTCCAAGGAGTGAGGGTATTTGCTGAAGGTACAGGGGGGCGATGGCAGAAGTAAGTCTCCTCACTCCCTGTCCACACAGCAGAAATTGTCTCACAGAGCAACCCTCTTAAAATCTCGATCCACCTTCCCACCCCAATCCCAACCCCAACCCAGCACATTTGATCTCCCTTGTTCTGATTTCCTTTGCTTCAAATATATGACATAGATTAATTTACTCTGTGTGTGAGTGAGGGTGTATTGTTTACTGTCCAGCTTCCCCTACCCCTCAAATGTAAATTCCACAAAGGCAGGGTCTTTGGTCACTAAGATATCCCAAGTGTCTATGTAACAGTGCCTGGCAAGTGGATGCTCAAAAAATATTGATGAAGAAATGACTGTCAGTCTTGAGGGCTGTGTTAAATCTCCCTGGGTCCATCCAGGGCTTCTTCCTGAGCTCTGACTCTTTTACCTGTCCAAGTGGGCCTTTGGGTGGCGAAGTTATGAGCAGTTCTTCAGATGGATAAATGAAGGAATAGCAAGGTTCATATACATATTCACTGGATGATTATTCAGACATGAATAATGATGGCAATGTTTAATGCATTTTTATATCCTGCTGCTTTTCTGTGGAAGAATTTTCCAAATATAGAATGTGCTTCTCAAGTTCTAATGAACATCACACTTGTTAATCAGCGTCCTGTGCAAGTCTAGTTAGTTCACCTGATGCCAGGGAATGCAGACAGTATGCTGAGTGAAGCCTGTGAGCCTGCCAGGGTTCCAACATTAGGGAGAAAGCCCTGCACAGGCCGGACCACTGCAGAAAAGCAATGGAAATTGCAGGCCTTACCAATCATAATCCCATTCTTGGAGATAATAAAACCTGCTTCATCCCTGTATGGGGAGTAAAGGAGAGCATTGGCTTTTCCTGTCATTGTACCTCTTCTGTGAACGTCTTACAGTACCACCCCTGTCCCCAGCAAAACTCTACTTTTTCAAATACTCTCCCTTCTGGGTCTGAATTCTCTTTTTCATCCTTTAGCTTTTAGTTGGCTCTGAAAAATCCTTCTTGGATTTGCTGGAGAACCAAATGTGTTGGATGTGTCAGGATTTCAAGTTTGATTAATGGTTATCCTTTTTTGTGGATCAAAAATGGAAAAAAAAGAAAAGAAAAATACAGCTCCATGAAATTAGCCCATTTCCCCCTCTGGCCCCCAGCCTAAGTTCTCTGAGGGATTTGCGTTGTCTATACTAGTCACATTTGTTTATTCTGGCTGTGATTTGTCTGAACTGAACCTCCAAGAGCCTGGGGACCCTACGGGAAAGCCATCTGAGCAAAATGCCTGTCTCACTGGGTCTGAACCTCACCCTGCTGGGGGACCCTCCTACCAGCCAGTGCCCTTTCCCCCTGCCTGCCTCTACATCAGTAAATCCCATTGGGCAAAAGAGCCCTGCTTCCTGGAGGAAATCCTTGTGCAGAGACCAAGTTTTATAGAGCCTCATCTACAAGGAAAGTACCTTTGCAAAGAAAGAGTTTGCAGCACAGAATTTTACCATCATCAGTGTATTCGTGGAAGTGCCAGCTATTTCAGTGAGTGGTTTATTCAGACTTGCAGGGTCAAGAGTTGTTTTCTCTACAGGTAACAGCCAGCTCTTAATAAATATAATTCTGATAGAGGTGTGCTTCAGGGAGGATAATAATACTAATAATTTGCTCTTGTCATGTACCATTCATCCTTGGAGCTCAGTGTTTTTATTGATTGTTCCCAAACTCCTTTTAACTGGCTTTGCAGGTACTTGGCTCTCGTCCAACCATTTCGACTTACAAGTTGGAGAACAAGGTACAAGACCATCCGCATCAATTTGGGCCTCTGGGCAGCTTCTTTTATTCTGGCGTTGCCTGTCTGGATCTACTCAAAGGTCATCAAATTTAAAGATGGCGTGGAGAGTTGTGCTTTTGATTTAACATCCCCTGATGACGTGCTCTGGTAGGTTGTTACAACGTAAGAAAAATCTAGTTGAATTAAGTTACGAAGAGCTTCATCCTCCTTGTCTACATGCCGTGCAGAGCGTCCTTGGGGACCCTCTTCCAAACAGTCTTCTTGCTTAGCTGTCTGCATTCCACAATCAAGTTGATCGTTTCATTTTAAGTAGAGGGTAACCTTTAGAAAAAGATTATTAATTCAATCACGCAACCTCAGCGAGCACAAATATACATAAATAAGGATTTTAAAGATCCCTGGCAGCCAGACACAGCATGAATGCAGCAATCAAGGGAGGGACGGAATATCAAAAAGTGTTTCGGAGTTACCGAGATGCAAACCTTACCAATATACAACTGGAGTTTTGTTTAATTGTGTCTTTACCCCCAAAAATATATTCAAGTCCTTACTCTCAATACCTATGAATGTGATGTTATTTAGAAATAGGGTCCTCGCAGATATGTCAGGTTACTATGAAGTGACACTGGATTAAGGCAGGCCCCCAATGACTGGTGTCCTCATAAGGACCGGGAGATTTGAACAGACACATGGAAAAGACAACACCTGTGAAGATAGAGGCAGAGATTGGGGGAATATGCCCACAAGCCAAGGAACACCAAAGATTTTCCCAGAAACCACCAGAGGCTAGGAGAGAGTCACGGAGCGGATTTTCCCTCAGAGCCTTCAAAAGGAACCAACCCTGCTGACACCTTGATTTCAAACTTCTGGCCTCCAGTTCTGTGAGGAAATACATCTCTTCTGTTTTTTTAAAGCCACCTAGTTTGTAATAATTTGTTACAGCAGTTCTGTATAACTAATACAGCCTCCAACACGGGCATTTCTCAATATTTTAATTTGAAAAAAAAATTAAGTCAAAAATTTTCTACTTGGAATTTTGAACATAGCATGGAAGTTTATGACTAAAACTTTTTTTGATCACCTACTAACTGCAAGGTACATTGCTAGGTGCTTTTTACATCCATCCATACATTATCTCAAGTTGATCTGTCAGATTCCTTGTCCCATTCAACACTTTCAAATATTGAGTCATTTTCGACATAGACACAGCCCAAGAGGGATGGAGGTAGAGGACCCACAAATCCAGTAACAGCAAGCTTGCAAGGAGTGCAATGCAGGATTGATTATTTACTTGTTATTTCTCCTACTGGCATTGGCTGCACACACAGACATAAACCATCCACCAATCTAAAGGTGAAATGATACTTAATCACTGGTACTGTTAGATTAATATGGACCTCAACCTATCTGAAAGGACACAACCTGAGGCTCACTATATGACCATAGGACTTTGGCCTCAAAGAAATAAATAAAGATTAACTATTTTGCACCAATAGCTGCTCTGCTAATTTTGGTTGGTTATCATAAAGGACATTCTGAGGTTTGGCCTCTGTTGTTCCTCCTAGAATTTAATCTTAATGGTGAACTGAGACTGGAACTTCTGCGTTGCCTTCAGCATCTCTCTGGTCCCAGGGGCTCTCTCTCCCTCTCTCTGCCTCTGTCCACACCCACCCAGCCTGGGCCACCTCCTTTCACCAACACCAAGGTACTTCCAGGAAGGAGGGCACCTGGCATCTGCGCAGAACTGGAATTGGCTCACCTGAGAATTTTTCCTGGCAAAGCACTGAGGAAAGACGGGCTGATTTTACAACAAACCTTTTGAGGGGCCATCTGGAGCCTTGACTACAAACATGAGCTGTATAGCTAAACTCTCCATCTGGGTTCAAATGCCCCTCTGCCGCTTGCTAGCCGGCTGAAGTTGGGCAAGATACTTAGCCCTGCTGTGCCTTAGTTTCTTCTTTGGTATAATACACTGTTACTAATGCCATTGTGCTCATGGGATTGCATAGATTCAACAGGTTAAGATACGTAAAGCATTCAGATCAGTGCCTACTATATAATAAATGCCATTGCCTACTGTTGCTAATAACACTAAGGATAATTATAATAATAAGTATCCTTACCTGTTCCATACTCAGCAGTGCTGGCCTTGGCTACAGAAGAGGGAAGCATCATTGTCGGCAAACAATGAAGAGTAGGGCTTCTTCACAGGAAAGCACTCAAAGATCTTAACTTTTCCCCAAGGACTTTTACCCTGGGCCCTGAAAAATCAAAGACTCGTGCCTCATAAACTGTAAAAGTTAGTTCCTAGCATTGTGAGTAAATGTAACAGTCATGTCTGCTCTCTCTCTTTCTCTCTCTCTCTCATTTTACAGGTACACACTTTATTTGACGATAACAACTTTTTTTTTCCCTTTGCCCTTAATTTTGGTATGCTATATCTTAATTTTATGCTATACTTGGGAGATGTATCAACAGAATAAGGATATCAGATGGTAAGTGTTTGCTTATTTCTCTTTATTTATTAAAAGAATAATTCACAGATCCTGAGACATCTACAACAGAAATTTAAACAGCAATCACTTAAAACATACCACAGTTAGACATATGGGCATTAATGTCTATATGAAGCATTTTCTAAAAATAAGCCATGTTCTGAAGCAGATATTTGAGGATCTCTCAGTGGTAAAAGTTGAAATCACTGAGGTAGCATTTCCTAAAAATGTAAACAGAACTCAAGATTCTATTTAAAGAATAATTTTATAATGTTTTTTTAAATATTTTATCTGTACATTTTGCAGAATTATATACATATGTAAGTATCCTAGATGTTGTATATAACTACACATTTTTGTGTGTTAATTTTTTTAATTTATAGAAATATCTCATTAATATTTGAATTCTTAGGACAAGATTAATTTGGACTAAATGAAGACTTACATAAAGACAATAAACGTTGGGAGGACCTTTAAAGATACTTACCTCTAAAACTGTGTAAATAAATATAAATTATTTTCTACTTGAAATTGTACATACCAATTTATATAAATGCATAAGTCAGTGTTTTTATAAAACACGTTGCGTTAAAAAAAAGCGTTATTAAAATTTTTCCTTAGAATAGATGATTGTGTTTGGTTTTTCTTAAGATTTTATTTGTTAATTTTTAGAGAGAGGGAAAGGAGGGGAGAGAAAGAGGGAGAGAACTGTCAGCATGAGAGAAAAACATCAATTGGTTGCCTCTTGCACATGCCTTGACCAGGAGTGAATCAGCAACCTAGGCATGTGCCCTGACAAGTTATCGAACCAGAGACTTATTGCTTTGCAGGATGATGCCCTACCAACTGAGTCACACTGATCAGGCCTGTATTTGCTTTGAAAAGACAAGATTCCTGGGTTTCCCACACACATTGCATGTAACAAAGTGAAGACTAAAAAAATAGGTGAATATTTTATACACCCATCAGTCAAAACTCGTGGCAAACTCTGGTATAGATGGTCTATTGGCCCATGACATTTTTTCCCACTTAGAATTTCTTGAAATAATTTGGTAATACTACATTCTTCAAGGGTAGTCTATTTAGAATGGGAAAGGGACATAGCCATGGATATAGGGGGGGAAAACACCTTCTAAATGTGTCACAGAGAGCCGAGTTGGTGAGAAGGTTGAAATGGAATGTTAAGATGCCGACAGCTGGGAAGGATGCTTGAACCCTTTTCCAACAGTTCTCCAAAACAGATCGCTTTGCTCCCAACACCTCCTTCAGAAATGCCAAGAGAATCTTATGAAACAAAGCTCATACTGTAGAGTTATCCCTCAAAATGCAAAAAGTTAGAGGAATGATGGTGCTACTCTGATAAACTTTACAGAAATTCATCTTAGAATGACTTTCAACTGCCATGCTACTTTTCGCATTATTCCTCAGGTTTATTTTATCTGCTTCAGCCACGTCCAGCGTAATATCCACTAAATGCCTAACTATTACATAACATGATAAAATTTGGGAATTTATTTTTTTATGTTAGAATAATTTAAATTGACAGGGAAGTTGCATTAATAATGCAGAGAGTTCCTATATTCTCCTCATTCAGTTTCCCCATTAGCATCCTACCAGGAAGCATTTGTCAAAACAAACAAACAAACAAAAATGGCATTGGTACATTCCTATTAACTAATCTCAACCTTTATTGGATTTCACCAGCGTTTCCATTAATGTTCTTTTTCTGTTCCAGGACTCAATCCAGAGCACCACAGTCCATTTAGTTACCATGTCTCCTCAGTCCCCTCTAGTCTATAACAGTTTCTCCCCCTTTCCTTGTTTTTCAGGACCTTGGTAGTCTTAAGAAGTGCTAGTTAAGAGGTATCCTGCAGAATATCCCCCAATCCGGCCTTGTACAATTAGACCCTAGTTATGTGCTTTTGGGAAAAAATCAGCTCTTCTCATCAAAACACATCACTTGATTAGGGCAATGTTTACCAGGTTTCTCCACCATAAAGTTACTATTTATTTCTTTCTCTATTCTTTGGAAGCAAGTCACAATGTATAATCCACCCTCAAGGGGGAAGGGAGAGGGTGGGAATTAAGCCCCATCTCCATGAAAGGGGAAGGTCTATAGATATTATTGGAATTCTTCTGGAAAAACAAGTATGTCTCTTCTTCTCATTTTATTCAATACTATATTTGTATCAGTATAGATTCACGTATTTGATACTTTGGGCTTTAATTCAATACTATGTTATTTATTTTGCTTCTCAAAATCTTCCAGTTTGGAAAATTTGAGAAGTTTTTAACAAATGAAAATCTTTTTACAGTGCTCTGAGTAGGAATAAAAAGTGAGCTTCATATTGCACTGCATAGCCGTTATAAACTGTTCAAGAGGTTCTAGGAACCCATTGCCCTGTTGTTCCTAAGACTGTCTATGTTCTATCCGAATGTTGCTTTGTAGTTACAGCCCCAGTGTTCCAAGGCAGAGAGTGATGAAGCTGACAAAGATGGTGCTGGTGCTGGTGGCCGTCTTCATCCTCAGCGCTGCCCCCTATCACGTCATACAGCTCATGAACTTACACATGGAGCAGCCCACCCTGGCTTTCTATGTGAGTTATTACCTCTCCGTCTGTCTCAGCTATGCCAGCAGCAGCATTAACCCTTTTCTCTACATCCTGCTCAGTGGAAATTTCCGGAAACGCCTGCCTGGGGTGCAAAGGCAAGTGATTGAGAGGGAAATCCACAACATGGAAAACACTTCGAAATTGAGTTTTTAGGAGAGTACACGGATCACCAATCATTTCTATAGCTTGTCTAAGTTACTGGTATTATTAGAAGGACGGGAAAAATGGTGGATTTGTGTCTAGTCTTCTTATGCACTTGTGACTCTTAGTAGAGTGGAAGAGAAGTGTAACCATTCAAATGCAATGAGTGTAATATGCTAACCTTAGTAGACATAAAATATTTATCTGTACCTGAGAGTAGGGAATAGAATAGTCTAAGATACCCAACTCCATGGTTATAGATGTTATTTCAGCATGTTATAAACTAGTCACTGGTGGAAGTGACCGTCCATGACCACTGACTGAAAACTCACCAAGGAATCTGACCTTGCCATCCATAACTTTGGACTCACTGTAACAGTGCCCTTGGGGTTCCTAGAAGAGGACTTAAATTTGTCTATGTTTTATCTACAAATAGATAATTTCATGGGGTCCAATCTAATGCCTTCGACAATCAGCTTTGTCTGTTAGCATAATAGTTACCATGTATTGAATATGTGCAACATTTAAGATTGCATGTAACAAACCTGTGAAGTAAGTATTGCCTTAGTTTACTAAGCTCAGAAAGGTTAAGTGATAGGCCTAATGCTGCACAGCTACATAAGAGCTGGGCTGAATCCAGGTCTGCCTATTTTTGTGTTTTTACTGAATTACCTTGGCAACTGTACCTATTATGAAAGGAACCAATAAATAATTTGGGAGGTAGGGGTTGCTTTTTCCTGCAGCCCCACAAGGAAAGGAACAAAGTCTGAAAGAAATGAGTTGATGGTTTTAAGCATATTCTTTTACATTTAGCTTTGTTCTCATACCTATAAATTATAAAAAACCAGCATCTCTATTTTAATAAGAGTATTCTTCAGGATGTTAAGCATACACTTAACAACATTCTTTTTAGGTTCAATATGCTTGTTCAAGGGTACAAAAAGTAAATTAGCCCTTAAATTTGTAGGTATTCACATACGTTATACATAGCTATCTTTTCCTCTTTTGGCTTGTATAAAACATGTACTTTGAGATAGTAAGAAAAGAAAAATAATGCTTTTAAAGCCTGTATTCTCAACAAAGGTAAACCTTGTTATTTTGTTTGTGAATGAAATCTGTAATTCCACCTCCTTCTTCTAAATACATAAAACTGCTTGCTCTAAGGACATCTGATGCTGATTTTTAATCGGCCCTTAATATAAAAGTCACAGAGACCAGCTTTTTTAACAATCTAATCTCCATTTTTATATCTCAAATGCCAAACACTTGACTTTCAACTCAATGTACTTGATTCTAGACCTTTCAGAGGTGTTTGTTTTGTTTTGTTTTGTTTTTTGGAGCAAGGTACTATTTAAATCCATATCTGGATAAAAAGTTGTGTGAACTACAGGAAAACTACAAACAGGTCACGTCTTAGATATTTTAGTTCTGTAACTGAGGTTTGGAGAGCTAAACAGAGACTGGATGCTCCTTTACAATTTTGATCAAAAGCTGTGTCATGGCTGTAGTTCCAAGGGCCTGCATTTTCAATCCCCTAAGGTGTAGCCTTCAGGGTTTGGTGACATCTGAAGAAAACACAGTGGGTCATAAACTGATGTTATCACTTGATAATTGAAGAGCACCTGAAGAGTTCACCTCCATTGTCTTTTTCAATGAGAAAATATTGTTATTATAAAGATTGAAATGGTTTTAAGACAAAAGACATTTTTCTAGTAGCACTTCCAATACACCTCAAATAATTCCAATATATAAATCAGTGAATTATTTTAACTTCTATTTATTAAGAGCTATAAAGAAATTTAATCAAAGTGGAAAATTTTTTAGAGGTGACTATTAAACTCATTTTTGTGCCTTGCTATAGCTTTTCTATGCATAAGCATATATATGCAGATTTGCAGAGGTGGTCTGAGAGAGATTCTCTACATGTTTTATATCTGTGCCCATGGTATGCACACATGTTTATTTTCAATAGAAGTTAATGGTCAGTTTCACATATCTAATTAATATACTTGGGTGTTCATCATTGCTTAAATCATAACTGTATCCCTCCTCTATGCTTATTCAATTTTAGGTGCCTCATTTAAATTTTGATCAATTAATATAAATTAATGAATAAAACTTGCTCATATATTGATTTACTTCTAGCTTGTAGCTTCTATTCTTAAGGTTTTCTTCTATAAAGGATTTCGTATTTCCTTAATATAGTTTCCCCTGAACAAAAAATAAAGATTTTCTCTGCAAAAAAAATACAACATTAATGCTCACTTTATTAATAAGATGTGCGCTGATTTCAGAAAGACTATCCTGTGAGAAAATGCACATCACAGAATTGAGAAGAAAAACAATACTGACAACTCATCAGTTCATTTTCTTCTAGAATGAAATGTCCTTATCTCTATCACTAAGTGAAAGAATTCTTGACCAAGTGATTTCTTCAGTACTAATAAATGCCTAAATTCAAACACGTAAATGAATCATATAAAAGGATCAAAATTGATTAAACACCTCGCAAAATGTTTAACTTTTTTTCTGGCATAAGATTGAGGAAAAAATATGAACTATTTTGAAATAAATTGCATTTCTATAGCAACAAAGCCACAAGTACTTGCTACCTTAATAACTGAAAAACTTAACATTGCATCCTGAAAATAAAGCTTTCAGTTTCTTGAAAATGAAAAGCTCTCTTGGGATTTACCATACCATCTTTGGGAATGTAATTCTGGATACTGCTTCAAAGGTACCTTCTTCTATTGGAAACCTACTTAAAAGCATAAAGTCACCCCCTGATCAAAAGCAAAAAACATTTCTAAAATACTGCATAATTGTTATTGGGAATACAGTTGCTTCTGTAGCACATAAAAAGAAAATGTGTCATTCTTCTTAATTTGCAAAACTGAATACATTTGATATTTCTCTGAAAAAAATTCCAAACAAATATTTACCTTTTGCTAGTAGAATTTATTAATATGAGGCACTTTTTAAAAATAGCTATTTAAAATATCATATGTAGATTTGTTCCCAAACAATTGACAATTATTTTCATGAATGAGAAATAAGGAGTGAGGTTCCTCTGCTCAGTTGTCAATATGTATAGAAAGCTCTGGAATTCCTGATGTGTCAGTAGACTTGGATTAAGTCCCAGCCTCATCATACTAAGTATAAAAGATCTTGGTAAAACTATTATTCAAACTACTTAATTGTATGGATTAGGAAATTGGAGCCCAAAGAGGGTAAACAAGGTCAAATAGTTTTTGATTGCCAGAACGAGGGCAATATTTTGAAGCTCCTGACTCAAACCTTCCCTGTTTCCACTGTATCATTCTCTCTCAAACAGGCTGCACTCAAGAGAATAAGTGGCTGTGACTTTCATGCCAAGAGGTTGGATTATAAGTGCAGTAAGAGACTTTTATATGTAAATGCAATGAGATGCCTTGAATTTTTTTTGAGGAGAGCAGTATCACAAGAGATCTTTGGTGTTAGAAACAACTGGCCCTGAAGTATATGATGGGATGAATGCAAAGAACCTAAGACAGGAAAAAGAAGCCAGAAGTTAACATGAAAGTACAGATGGGAGGAAAGGATGCTTCCAACTAGGACAATGACAATTAAGTTGTACACGTTTAGCTACCATTTTTGAGTGCATGCAATGTGCCAGACATTGAGCATAATCTCATGTAATCCTCACACCCACCCTCAGAGCTACATGCTATTATTATTGTCAACATTTTATAGGAGTCAAGTAACCTACCTAAGGTTACGTGGCTAACAAGGACTCAAACCCCAGTCTGCTGCTCTTACCCACTATGCCAATGCTTCTCAGACTTCATAACGCATGCATATCACTTGGGGATATTGTTAAAATACAGATTGTTTTTCAAGTTTTGAAAGAGAGTAATTTTATTCAGCTATATGGAAGTATAAATGAAAAGCAAGAATTATATATACTTAAGGTGTATTACTTCATGTTTTCAAATATGTATATGTTGTGAAGTGATCACCACAATCACGCTAATTAACATATCCATCACTTTACATAGTTACCATTTTATTTATTTATTTTATTTACTTGTGGTGGTGAGAACACTTAAGATTTATCCTCTTAGCAAATTTCAAGTATACAATACAACATTGTTAACTATTATCACCATGCTATACATGAGGTCTCCAGAACATTAGACCATGCATAACTGGAACTATGGACTCTTTGACTAACATCTCCCCATTTACCCATCCTCCTGGCCCCTGGCAACCACCATTGTACTGATTGTTTCTATGCATTTGAGTGTTGCAGATTCCACATAAATGAGATCATGCACTAGTTGTACTTTTGTGCCTGGTCTGTTTTACCTGGCATAATATCTTCCAGGTTTACCCATGTTGTCACAAATGGCAGGATTTCCTTCTTTTTAAAGACTAAATGATATTTCTCTCCCCCAACCCCCAGCTGCATGTGTGTGTGTGTGTGTGTGTGTGTGTGTGTGTGTGTGTGTGACATTTTCTTTATCCATTCATTTGTTAGACATGTATAAAATCTTGGCTATTGTGAATAATGCTGCAATGTACATGAAAGTTCAATGCAAATATCTCTTCAAATCTTGGCTATTGTGAATAATGCTGCAATGTACATGAAAGTTCAATGCAAATATCTCTTCAAGGTGGTAATTTCAGGTGCATTTAAGATCAGGAGACCCTAAATGCATGGTTTGTTTCTATGCACTCTCTTCTGTTTCACTGATCTATATGTCTGTATGCAAGTACCATACCACTTTAATTACTGTAGCTTTTTAAATAGAGCTTTAAACCAGGAGGTATAATGTCTCTGGCTTTGTTCTTCCTGTTCAAGATCACCTTGCCTTTTTGGGTCCTTTATATATTTATATAAATTTTATGATTTTTTTTCTATTTCTGTAAATAATGCCATTGGGATTTTGAGAAGGATTGCACTGAATCTGTAAATCAGTTTAGGCTGTATGGACATTGTAACAATATTAGTATTTCCAATCCATTTACACAGAATGTGTTTCTTTTTATCTGTTCTTTGGTATCTTTCATCAATGTTTTATAATTTAGAGTGTAAAAGCTTTTCACTTCTTTCATTAAGTTTATTTCTATTTTATTGTTTTAATTGATATTATAAATGGAATTGTTTTCTTAACTTTTTTTAATAGTCTGTTGTTAGTGTTATAGCAATGCCACTAATTTTTATATGTTGATTTTGTATCCTGCAACTTTACTGAGTTCATTATTAATTCTAACAGGTTTTTTATTGTCTTTAAGATTTTATATATATATCATCATGTCATCTGGAAACAGTGATAATTGTACTGCCTTTCTAATTTGGTTAACTTTTATTTCTTTTTCTTGCATAATTGCTCGGGCTAGGACTTTCCAAACTATGTTGAATAGAAGTAAAAAGAATGGACATTCTTGTTTTGTACTGAATCTTAGAGAAAAAACTCAGTTTTTGCCACTGGGAATGATGTTAACTATGGGATTCTTATGCATGGCCTTTATTGTAGTTGAGGTAAGTTTCTGCTACACTTGTTTTGTTGGGGGTTTTTATTTTAAATGAATATTGAATTTTTCCAAGTGCTTTTTCTGATGATTGTATAGGTTTCTAAATCTTTTATTCTGTTAATGTGGTATGTGATATCGGTCATTTAGTGTATGTTGAACGCCCTTTCATCCCAGAGATAAATTCCACTTGCACTTGTTGTATGATCTTTTTAATGTGCTGTTGAATTTAATCTGTCAGCATTTTATTGAGGATTTTTGCATCTAAGTTTATTAGAAATATTGACCTGTAATTTTCTTGTGGTATCTTTGATATCTCAGTGATGCTGCACTTATAAAATGAGTTTAAAAGTGTTCCTTCCTCTTCTGTGTTTTGGAAAATGTTAAGGAGAATTAATTTTAACTCTTCTTTGAATGTTTGGTGGAATATACCTATGAACTCCTGGGCTTTTTTCTGTTGGGAGGGTTTTTTTAAATTATTATTACTAATTCAGTTTCCTCTTCATTATTGGTCTGTTCAGCATTCTGTTTCTTCTTTATTAAGTTTTGGTAGGTTATATATTTCTAGAAATTTATTCATTTCTTCTGGACTATTCAATTTGTTGGCACGTGACCATTCATAATTGTGTTTTATGATCCTTTGTAGCCCTGTATTAGTTGTAATGTCTTTATTTCTGATTTGGTCTATTTATCTTCTCCTTTTTAAGTGCAGATTCTGATTTAGTAGGTCTAAGTACAGTCCGAGATTCTGCATTTCAAACAAACTCCTAGTTGATGGCATTGCAGCTGGTCCATAGACAACACTTTGAGTTGCAAGAGGATGTATCCAATGGAAATGTGAAGGAGGAGTGAGACAGGAGAAACACTCCAAAAATAAAGTTGGTTATGCAAGTTGAGGAATAAGGAAAGAGAGGGAATGATTTTGAGATTTCTAGCCTATAGGACAGTTATTGATTGACATGGGAACCCAGGAGGAGAACCAGTTGCAATCTGTATTCATTTAATCAAGTTACTGTCTGTTCTTAAATCAATTTTAAAAAGTAAAAGAGCTGAACCACTCTCTTAGCAATTATCAAAATCAGGCTAATAAAAAATATTAATTAATTAATTAATTTTAAAAATCAGGCTAATAGCAGTATTTAACACTGCATATACATCTACTAACTTATATACATCTATTGCTTATTAGCCACCCAGCCACAACAATAATCTCTGGTTTCATAAAATCATCAGTATAGTAGTTTTGTATCATTACTTACATCAGAATTGATGTTGAGATGGAAAAGCATAATACAGACAGCAGGGATTAATTGATGCATAAAGTGTACAGAGAAGGAGGGAGGGGAAAACTACAAGCTACAAAGTTGTCAACCTGTGTTTGAACCACAAAATTGCTACTTACTGCAATTAGCTGCAAGACTTTGAGCAAGTTTTTTAACCATTTTAACCCTTAGTTCCCATTTGTAACTTGAGAATGGTGATATTACCAACTTCTTACATTTTGTGTGAGATGGAAACACTCAAGGCACTCAGAACACTGCTTTGCTGGTGCAATACTTAGTGCTTTTAGTATCATCCCCATCATCTTTATTATCACTTAAAAATATTTAATGGTGTGAAAAACAGAGGTGCAATATTTTGCAGTCCTTCCTACCAAGAAATAGAGTTCATCTCCCTATCCCTGAATCTAAACTGACTTTGTGACTTCTTTTAACCACTATATTGTAGCAGAAGTGATATTGTGTACATTCCAAAGTCTAGGCCTCAGAATCTTGCATGTGCTACCTTTGCCCTCTTGGGATCCTGCACTGAGACACTGCATTAGAAAGCCAGCCTAGCCTACTGGAGAACAAGCCACATGGAGGACTGAGGCGCTCCAGCTCATAGCCAACACCAACTGCCAGACATGGAATGAGACCGTCTTGGACCTTTCAGTTCAGCTGACCATCCAGCATTTACAGTCATGTGGCACTTGACCCAGGTGAAAGCAACTGAGGAACAATCCAGCCAATCCACAGAATTGTGAGGAATAATAAATTATTGTTATTTTAGGCCACTAGATTTGAGGAAATTCCTTCTGCATAACATCCATGGAAAATTAATAAAATGGTCCTTAATGATAAAAAAGTTACAAGCATATAAAATATTATGGTTACTATAAATCTTGATTCATTTCTTCCTTCGTTCTATAAATATTTATTGAGCACTTAGCATATTCCAGATATATCTTGATGAAAACCTTTTTCTTCCCTTACAGAGTTTATAGTCCAGTTAGCATAAAAATGTTAACACATCAATAAGTATATAATTATAAGTTACGATAGCTGCCTAGACAAAAGAATTACAGAGACATACCTTAGCTTTATTGGATAGTTATTTTTTTTTTGGGTCAGTGATTAGACACAAAGCAGCTGTGAAATAAATTCTCTCCCACTGATTTCATTCTAAAAGAAATGGCAATGGCATCAAACTAAAAATATTGAAAGTATGAGAAAACTGTCATTCTATCTCTTTTCTGTTTAAAAGAGTAGATATAAATAAACTATCTACAGATATGGAGAAAACAGATGGCTTTGAAAATCCAAGCTCACACTGAATATAATTAACTTGGACAGGGAGAGAAGCCAGTGATGGTGGAGATCATAGCTGCCCAGGAGACAAGCAGAGGGCTAACTTAGTTTTACCACCACAAGAGTCTCAGCAGTAAGGAAAATTCAAACTCTATTAAAATCTCTCAAGAGGTGAAAGAGCAAATGAAGAGGGAGGAAAAAAAACGTGGCTACTGGAGAGTAATTAACATTTTGACCCTGTTGCCAGCCTGTGTAGGTGTTCACTGCTTATTAACAGAGCTTGGCTTTCCCTGGTCATTGCAAATGAGAGGGTCTTGTGAAAGCACTCTGAGTGTTGTTTACTATTTAATCCTCAAAGAATCAAACGCCTGAAGAGACAAATGGGCTTAGGCAACGCACTTCTTCAGTGAGAATGGAGAGGTGCCTTCGGAGCTAGCCTTTTGTGCATACCAAAATGGAAGCTCAGGATCACTGGATCTGACAGGTAACCAAAGGACCATTGGCCTTGAAGGGCTTGATAATAGTTATGCCTCACACCCCTATGACTGCAACTTAAATACAGCTTGGTGTACAAAGCCCTTCACAATAGAAAGCCATTCCTGTCTACCTACCCTACAATTTAGTCAGTCCTACACAGGGGGTCTACACTCACAAATCCATGTTTTGTGGGTGCCGTGCCTGCTACCTAGAATACCCTTTTCCCCTCTACCTAGCTCGCACTCTGTAGACCCAATTTAAATGTTATTTCTTCACACTCCCACCCCCAAGGGAACCAAAATTAGTCTTCCCTTTGTTGGTACTTACATATTACTTTGTGGCTCCATCTATTATAGCATAACCAGTAATAGCATTTGTGCACTTGTCTTACCCACTACATTGTAAGCGCTTCAAACCAAAAATGTATCTGACTCGTCTTGGCACTGGTGGTGCTTAAGTATCTGTCACATAACAAGTATTCAGGAACCATTAAATTGATGGAATAAATGAAATAATTGATGAGAAAGAATACTTGAAGGAATGTTGGAGTGCCTGTGTGCATGTGTCATGTATTTATATTCATATTTATAATCATAGTCATAGTTGTTGTATATGGGTGTAGAAAGATATATATCTAGATATGAACAAATAGGAAGATTTTTTATATAACCTATGAAAAGACTTTTGTAATTGAGATGACTTATAGATCTCTTTAAGTCTCTTCATTTTATTATGCTAAATGTAGTAATAAAGCACTGGCATATCACTAGTGTATTAAAATACTTGCAGACATTTTGCCCTTAGTTAGATTTTAGCTAGGGTTTTCTAAAAGGCAACTGATTTGCACTCCCAAACATTTAATGTGAAAAAAATATAAATAAGGAGATTAAAAGATTTAATGTGGTTTCAAATGCCTTAATGCAAATCTATGAGAACAATATTTAATAAATAACACAAGTGTTTAACCTAAAGCTTGCACCTCTATAAACCAATTTCTAAACTTCAAAAATGCCTAATACTGTTTAAGAACATTTGAAAGTTCAAAAAACCACCTTTCCAAAATTATATAATTACATTAGATATTGAGTGGAAAATATTCAGTTCTGTCTTTTTTTTTTCAATGAATCAAAATCCCATAGATGTTATCAAGAAATAATGACAGGTTCTAAAAACAGCTGATTCTACCAGGTGTCTTCTCTACATGAATTAATTTTTTTCTTGCATCCATAGAATTATTATAATTTGATGGCATTGGAAAAATAATTTAAATATTGCAGCCAAAATGTGTTTTTAAATGATGTTTCTTGCCCTCTGGATGTATAAAAGATATAAAAATGCTCACTATCGAGAACTTGGGAAATAAATGAGTATTTTTCTTTAGAAGAAGAAAAATCATCCAAAATTCAGCAGCCTGAGATAATCATTGCTAATACAGTATCATAACATTTCATTATTAATAGAAAATTTAGAAATAAAATGCAAAAAAAATGTAAAAAATCACAATGTTCTCTATATTAGTTTTTTTTCAAAGTGCATATGATACTTTAACATAATTTGGACCCTGGTATATATTTTTAAATAGAATTTAGGTTATTCCCAGTTTTTTGAGGTTATAATTAATACTGCAATGGACTTTGTAACTATTTGTCTGAGTTTTTAACTTCTTGTGTGAAACAGATTCTTAGAAGAGAAATAGATCAAGGAGTACCCACTTTTTTTTTCTTCTATTAAAGAGAAAGTGTTTGTTTGGATTAACCATAAAAATGAAGGGAAATCTAATGACACTGTAAATTCAGTTCTCAAAATGCTGTGTCAATTGTCCCCCTTATCTGTGGTATAGTAATAAGAAGATTAGAGGGGAAAAATCCTGGGTTGTTTATTTGAAAAAATTTTAAAAACTAATAATAAAGAATAATTTTTAATTTAATTATCTGGGGAAAACAATTGCATAAAGTAGCCTTTCTTGCTCTGCTGTGAAAGTCCCTTTTGAGTCACCACAGAGCCCATGATTCCAGTATGTCACTAAAGGAGAATGTCAGATGGATTTTGTACACACATGAATCCTTTTAAGGGCAACTTAATAGTACTATCTCTGGGGCTGGAAGCTCTGTCAGCTGATATTGGAATTTAGGATAATTGAGTTTGATTATTACACCTCCTGTAAAGAGTACCCACTTTTGAAAACTCTTAATACATGTTGCAAAAAATACTTTCTAAAAAGTTGCCGCAGTGGAACCTTCTACCTGACCTAGATAAGAGCATCTGTTTCTTATCTCCTCAATAACATTCAGTATCATTTTTTCATTTCTACTCTGAAGAATGACCGATGTTGTTTCTCAATGATTTCATGCAATTCTTTGATTATGAAATGAAGTTAGGCATTTTTTCACATGTTAATTAGCCATTCACATTTCACTGATTACAAATTAAGCTCCTTGAGATCAGGGATGCTTGTTCTAAGGCCCTCCAGGTCTGTCACATTGTAATCACTCAAAGGTTGTGGAAAGAACTGCATTTTCATATACTTTGGCCATTTGTTATGTTGGTTTGAGGCAGGATAGGAAGAAGATAGGAAAATTCTTCAACAAGCAGAATGGGGAATCTGAGACAGAGAACTGATGCAGACTGGCCTCATCCAGCCCCTACCTCACCTGCCTCCTTCTCCCTTGCCAGACCACTCACTTAAGCAAACCAGAGGTAGCATCTAGGCCTCAGTTTTGTTTCAGCTCCAGGCCCAGAAAAAGCAGCAACACCAGATGAAGCAACACCATGGCTGGCGTCAGGACCAGCGGCAATGGCCAATGGCCTCTCTGACAGAGCCAAGCAGTGTAGGGACCACAACCCTACCCTAGATGCTCATTTTGATGAATCAGCACGTTAAATGACATGCCTGGAAAGCTGACAAATATTCTATTGAGATCCTCCCCTGAGACCTTCCTGTCTTTAGAAAACAAAATCCCTTAAGGCAAAGGACCCACCACACATACTTTCTCTCTCTAGAGCATGCCTACACCTTCTTTCTTCAGGCTTGTATCTTTGCTTGCTTTCTGCTCATCTCTAAGGGTCCCCACAAGACTTGCAGCCAGGGTGAGCAGCAGGCAGGAGCAGCCCATCCCAGGCTAACCCCTGGACCTGTCCCCAAGGGCCCTCCTTTTGCCTCTAACTTGTTTCCTGAGTCCATGCAGCCTGGCTGGCTCATTTCTTCTGCCGCTGTGAGGCTTTCTTTCTAAAGGACCAAAACAGCTCTCTGAGCAGTCCACTAGAATCTTTTCTTCAAGTGAACTCTCACTTCGCATGCTAAATAGACTTTCTTTTGGGCAAAAGTTCTTGGCTCTGAATTCTTTGCCAAACTCAAGAACCAAGGTCCAACATCACTGGTAACAAGTTTTTAAGGTTTTTCTTGTTGATTGCTCAAAGTCATTTATATACTAAATGTTTATTGCAATTATTCCCCCCTCCACCCAAGTTCTCATTTTCATTTTAATCTTGTTTATGCCATTCTTTGATGAATAGCCTTTCATGTTTATGTAGTCATCCACTGGGTTTTTTGCTTTGTGATTTCTTTTCTTACTTTTATGTTCTATAAACCTCTTTTCAATTCTGAGCTGATTTTCAGTGGACACGTAATACACAGTTATTGCTGGTTGGGGAAGAGGATGAGCGCTGTTAATGTGTTTAACTTGTGCAAAGAGATTCAATGTCTCAGACTAACTGGAGGACAAGTGGTGTGTTCTGGCGGTCCCAGGACGTGAAAATGTGAGACTTTGAAGAGGATACAGTTTTCCTTACAGGAATTCTTAATCTGAGGTGAATCCTCCGAGCCTATAAAATTCAACCTGCACTTTTCTGGGTGGGGTCTGAAAAAAAAATCTGTGATTTCAAAATGATTAAGAATTGCTAGAAGTTCTTTGAAGAATTTTATGTCTGTCAATATCTGGATTTCTCAAGCTGTAAATTTTAACAAATTTAAATTTTAAAAAACATATTTCGAATCTGGAGTTTGACATCCCATAAAAAAGAAGAATAGGCTAAAAAATAGTGACTCAAGTTTTTAAGCTGAAGAATAAATTCAGTACAAGCTTTTCTGAAGCTACTGTCCTGCTGAACCCAATAGTGAAATTGTTGAACATTGAGTACCAGTCTTACATGGTGCCAACCCATGTGTATGTCATTATAAACTGAATAGATCCTAAGGCCTAATATGTCCATCTTTTTGCGTAATTCAAATTCATAGAATCTCCCAATTGGATAAAACTGTACAAGCCTATAAGCCTTATAGTCCTGCACCACCATCCCCTCCAAATATCTCCAACAGCAATCACCAAGTCTATAATAAACATTTCTAGGGATAGGGAACTCTTTGCTTCTTAAGACAATTCATTGTAGAATTTCTCCCACCAGCCCTTATTTTATGAAGACCTAAGTTTTCCATTTATCTTACTAAAACAATGGAGGCCAAGTAACCAGACACACCTGCAGGAAATCTGCTGAAACAACTCTTCTGCTTCTTAAATAGATGAGCTGAGACATAATCAAAACAGCATGTCACTGCTCTGTACAGATTCTTGCTGAAAGGTTTATGAAACAGTGTGAGATTTTGAATACAGTGTGCTTCGTAGAAATAAAGGTAGAATTTAAGATATACAAAATACGTAGTTAAGTATAAGCTATACTGATATTTAAACAACTTGGGGAAACAGGCATAGCAGTTAATTTCTGTACAGGTGATAATTAAGGTATGATGTCAGGCTATTTCCACATAACTGGCCAGTCATTTTGACTAAGCTAAGCAAATAGACAGAGATATTATCTATTCTAACTTAGGAAACTGTCTCAATACCTACACAGGCAAATATCTGAGTGCTCTTTGGGGGTTTCCAATACCAGATTATAACTGAGAAAAAAAGACTGTTGTCTAGATTCCTTAGAACAATGGAAGGGGGTGGATATCTGAGTGCGCAGCTATCAGTTATCTTCTAGTACAAATGTGTATATGGATACAAAAACATATGAAATAACTTCAGTCTCTTTAAATATGTACTTATTGTTTATACTTTAAATAGTCTTATTGTTTGTCAAAAAGTAACATAGACTAGCTATGGAAATTAGCCTGTTAATTTCTACATCACTCACAGCAATAGAGAGAGTTCAAGCAAAAGCCCCACGGGGCAGACAGTGTTCAATGAGGCTGAACTCAGGGGCAACCTGTTATAGACTCTGGGACCCTAAAGAAAAGAATCCTGCTCTAATTAAACACTTCTCTGAGATGTGCACTCTGCTTTAAATTATTCTTATGAAGGGTTTGGGCATATACATCTTTTATTGCCTATCTGGTTTTTTAACATATGTTAGTACAGTGTTTTCCAAGCTATGAATCACAATCAAAGGGCCATGAAACCAGGCTAGGCTCTCAACCATCTGTCTTGACTTTTTTTTCCTTAATAGAACATAGAATAGTTGTGGATACGTGTGTGGTGTGCGCACATGCATGTGCTAGTGTGTGATTTGAAATGTATTTCTCATTCTAGGCCAAAATCATATATATTTGAAAGACATTCTTTTATAGATTAAATAGAGAAGATAGATAATGATAGATTCTCATTTATTTATGAAATGATTATGTCTCTATTACTAAAACCCAAATATGATAATATTTTTCTTAAAACTTTTTTTTACCATATGCTAACAAAGGAACTTTTTACATGACTTCATTGATCTTCACAACTCTCTTATGTGGACGAACTGGACTTATATTAAATTTGCTGTCAACTTCCCCTGAAGAGAATGGATTTTTACAAATAGTAGCTGCCAATTTTTATTTGCCAAACCAAAAAGTTTTCTAAGAACACAGAATAAGATTTCAGAATTGTGACTAAGAACAAAATGTCAGTGATAATTTATTTCTGTAACAATTTAGATTAGGTCAAAGCACAGACTCAGAACGCATAAAATGTGTACAGCATGCCGTCTTAACTCTCTTTTCTCAACAGCCAAGTCTCAGTTATCTAGAAATGAACTATCTGCAGAGTGAATTATTCATGTAAAATTCTCACAGATAACACCAACAAATGCACATATAGTCCCCATTGCCATGATTCTCTTGCCTCTTTGGCTTGAACATAAGGTAACAAGTAAATTAATTCTTGCCTGAACCGTAATTAGGAATCCAGGCTCCTAGATAACAATCTTGGACTTGCCTGATGAAGCCTCTGATATTAGCAAACCCACTTCCTACCCTACTCTGTGCCTGTCTAGCCCTAGAAATTTCAAGACCTGTACCCCCCTTCCTTACTATCTTCTTTTTTTTATTACACTGTCTCAACGCATCACTGACACGCATTTGATTGTGGAGTCCCATGGCAAATTACAAACTTCATGGAATAAACTGTGAGACTCATCACGTACAATAAACTCTATCTTGTATAATAGTCCAAAAGCATATGGAATTTTTCCTCAGATTATATAAACACTCTAACAATTTCTAAGACACTTAGTCGGGGAAAAGTGTCATGATCATTTGACTATATGGTGACATTCTAAGGAACAGAATTAAACACACCCAGAATTTTCTATCATCCCCCTAACTGCAATGGACCTTCCAGGCTACAACCAACCTCACTACCTGCACAAAAGAAAGAGCCTCTTAATTGGAAGTCATGAGAATGTGAAAGCTCCTATTTTCTATAAGGGTAAATCACAATTGTTCTTCCTCTTCACCAAAGTGATACAGATGAGATCTAGGTATTCCTAGAGAGACACTGCAGTCACCCAATAAAACTAGAGAACCAGGCAAAAGTAGGAGAAAGACAAACATAATATCTTCTTTTGCTTGGCTCTCTAGTTCTATTGGGTGACTGCAGTGCCTGTCTAGGAACTAGGAGAAGTTGATAAGGAGTGATAGATAAGTAAAGGGTATAAAAAAATATATAGGAGCTAATGATTTACATTTCAAGCCAGTCTGTGTGTCTTGGATAAATATTTGGAAAAATGTTAAGCTCTGGTGGTTATCTTGTCATACAAAGCAAATTGTTTACAAACCTGTTTTCAGTTATCTGCTGTTGCAATAAAAACACTTTTCAAGTAACAAATAAAGGTAGAATAAAGTCATGTGCTGCAGTGGGCATTTTTAATTTAATTATTCAGCTCTGTGAAATATCTGATTAGTGAAGGGGGAAATAGACAAGTAGTTATCTGGCTTGACTAATGTCACAAGCATAGGTTCATGATAGAGTCCTTCCTATGAAACAGACGGGCAACTGCTCGGCCAGCTGCCAGTTGAGCAGCCTGGCATCAAGGAATAGGCAAGGGTCACACACAGTAACTATGCTATTCACTCAGCTTGTACTGAATGCATGTTCACCCAAAGTAGACCATCAACATACATTAATATCCTACTCCACTCTAACAATCTAAGAGAAATACAACACACACACACAGCAACCAATGGGGGATAATGAACCCAAGTCCCAGAGTCTCAGTCTGCAGGTCTGGGAGATAGCACTGTTGACAAGGGAGTTGTTAGTGTCTTGCAAGGAAGAACCTCCAGAGCCTGGTGGGTAGCAGGGCAGACAAAGTCCCCAGTCCAGCAGGGCAGAGCCTCCAGCAGTCGATGCCAAGGGAGATGAGCATGGCATGGAGCAGCACTGTGGTGTGTGGAGCTCAGCTGTCACAGCAGTGGTCTGGAACCTGACTCAGTTATACACTAAAAGTGGTGTATTCCACCCTTCTGGGTCTTTTTGATAACTGTCTTGGCACCCCTGATGCCAAGTATGGAATTTGCCTAAGAGCCGATGGATGGTACATGGCTGTTCTGCTTGACATCCCTGATGGCAGCAAATGTGGAATTTCCCCAGGAGCTTATTTATGCGGGCCCTGCTCTGTAGACATGGCTGTTCTGATCACATGTGCAAATACCATAAGTGTGTCACCTTGCCAGATGTGTCTGCTCTGACTTAGGTTTCTCTCTTGAACCAAAGTGCCAATGGCTGACTGATAGCCATTTTGGTTGACATAAGTGGCTCCATTTTGTTTTATATACTTTATGCTATATTGATAAGACCAATGCCATTTTATTGGTCCTGCTCTCCACAACTAGTCACTCCAGTTTAAATAGCTAATACCTTTGTTTTACATAAAGCCACCTCTTAACCACCTCTAAAAAAAAACCAAACAAGAAATCAAAAAATCAATTTCACAGCATTTGTTTCTGATGCCAATATATTAGATCTAGTGTAAGCAGGAATGCATAGTGTACACTCCAGTTTTTCAGGACCAATATATGAGATAAACAGAAAAAAAGAAAAATCTAAGAGAGAGTTTCATAGAAAGGTTACTGGGGGCATAAGGGACCAGCAGATAAGACAGCCCAGTCAGTTATGTGAACTTCGAAGATGTTTTGGTCTCCAAAGACATGCTGAAGTTCCTTGTCTCCTGAACAGTTGCAGTGGATAAATAACAAGGACTAATTCAATGAGTTGGACTTTGAATTATATAAAGATAAATCCAGAGGGAAGGTGGGAGTGGGGCAAGGGAAAGAGGTTGGGGGGGAGGCAGAGACAAATGTATTTAAAAAGTAAATAAATTTTTTAAAAAAAGATAAATCCAAAAAAAAGATTAGATGTTGGGCATGTGATAGGGCTTGCATTTTGTAACTAAGGAAGTGTAACTGCCCCAAGCAAGTGAAACAGAACATCCTGATCATAGTATCAAAATCAATCAACTTCCCCAGTTCTTAAGATGGGCTACAACATCCTTGATTCAACAATTTTCTGTAAAAATGTATTATGTCTCAGTTGTCATTGAGTCTAATGCTTTCAATACTTCTTATTTACAAGAAATACAGAGCCCTGATTTGCAAGTTCATCATCAGAGGACCCTTCTAAGTCTTTCTGCACACGTCTCACCTATGAACTTTGGCTGCTCAACTAGAATGTATCTTCTTCTTATATTCAGGTAGTAGGTACCTCTAGAAGTGACAGTTGCAGTCCAGCAGCAGGATTCCAACAGCAGTAGCTGCAGTGACAGTAGCAAGGGTGGCCACTAGTCTCTGGGTAGCATGCCCCTTTCTGATTTGCTCCTCTGTCCTTCTAAGTTATTCACCAACTCCCTTCATTAATTTCTCTCTGTTTGAAAGTGCTTCCTATTTTCCTGATAAGGCCCTGACTAATACAGGCAGTATTTACCCTCATTGCTCAGCTTCATTCATTTATTTCTTACATTTCATTAATTTGCAAATTAAATGTTCACATTTATAGGACTCCTACAAAATTGAAAGAATCAGAAATAAGCACATTTTCTTTACCCTGCTTTCATTATATCATTTCCCAATCACTTCTCCAAGGAAGATTTGAAATCTGAGTGTTTATATTTCCCACTACATATGTAATAGTATGACTAGAAGAATTTGTTGGAGACAAGTAAATGAGTTATTCTCTTTTTTTAATTTTTTTATTGTTTATGCTATTACAGTTGTCCCAGAGGGGAGGGGAGATGTTGGGGCTGTTGGAAATAAGTTATTATTGATGCTGACTTTTTCCCACTAGAAAAAAAATATCCTAAGTCACTTCAAAATGGCCAGTTGAACAAAATTACTATCTTGAACATCTTTTCAATAAGACATAGCATGGTAGTTCTGACTAAAAAAGAGAAAAGAAAAGAAGAAGAGAGAAGAGAAGAGAAATAAGAAAAAAGAGGAGAGGAGAGGGGAGGGCAGGGGAGGGGAGGGGAGGGGAAAGGAAGAAAAGGGAAGGGGGGATACCCATGCTGGATGCATAATTCTCCGCATTCTACTCATGATGATTTGAAAGTATTCTTGTTCCAGCAGCAAAACTTCATCTTTACAAACATATCTCATATCTACAAATACCGTCATGATTACATAGCCTAACTCTTAAATACTATAATAAGAAACAATTGTTTTTTACAAAGAAACTTTAACAAAATTATTCCTTAGTTGTATAACTCTAAAATAGCTATCATACTGCCCATTTATACCCAAGAAGATTCAATTGATTGGTCTGAAAATTGACTAGAGTCTGTTTTTGATTTTCTGATGAGAGGATAACCACTTAAAAAAACGAAACCTTCATTTTTACCAGTCCAATATCTTCTAAGGAACCTGCAAAGAGACCAGCTGGCAGAGGAGGCAAGAGTGTTTGAAGATTATTTCTTCCGAATCACTTTAGAACGCTAACTTGGAAGTGTGGCAAAAGCAGGCTGTGGAAGTGAAAATTAAATGAAATGTGGTATTAAATTATCTCTGAGGCACATGTGGGCCCTGAAATTATTGAAACCAAGTCTAAACATTCTTGGACCTGAGCATGAAACATCCAGTTTGGTAAATATAATACCCAAAAATTGTTTTACGTTTGATAAAATAACAATACTACATTTTCCAAAGGCATCACTTTACTTAACTTGACTTAAAATAACTAGCAACTTACAGTGTTGCTGCCTGAGGAGTCAGAAATTATGCGAAGAGTCTTGAGAACCAACTTCACTGCCTTTCTCAGAACTACCAGATCTATTTGGAAGCAATCAGTTAGAGTATGGTGGCAGAATTCCGGTCTCGTTCTCCATGAGCACCGTTTAGTTCCACTCAATTTCACGGCAGTGAGCTGCTCTCAAACTTCGAACTACCATCTTGCAAATATATTCTACCAGTCCCAAGAAAATGAAAGAATCAAAGAATTGTGGCATCTGAGAACTTCTCCAGGCCTTAGAAATCTTTTCAAGATATTAAAAGATTTATCCAAAATTTTATCCAACTTATCCAAATATTTATCCACATTTGGCAGTTAGATAGTCAGGTCAAGAACCAAAAGTCCTGGTTAAGTGTATTCTGTCTCAGGCGTGTACATGGAGTGCTTCGGAACTGGTCACCACATGCAGGAAACTCTCTCAGAGCCCGTCCTGCTCACACACCCTATTCCTTCCCCCTACCTATGTCTTGGTAATCCATTCCACACTAACAACTAATTCTGAGTTGTGGCTGAAAGTCAGTCTCTGAGACCCTGTATTCTATTTTTAAATTCATTTTCAAGGAGAAAATAAACTTTCAGACATCTGCCTATTTTTAAGAACATTTCCACAGAGCTTTTATCTAGGTTGTTTATTCAAGCTATTAATGTCACAGTAAACTAATATATACCAGAGTTGATGGGCAAAACAAAATATAGGTTACAACCTTAGGTGAATACAATCTTATATAACAATGTTCTAGTAAATGTAGTTGCTTAAGACTAATTCTAGTCTAAAAGTTATATATTAACAGTTAAAAAAAAATCTTTTTGTTGTTGTTACTAGAGAGCTCTTTTCTCTGATTAGCAAAGAGCCTTAGAAAAAAACATAACTTTCTACCCATGGGATGCAAATAAATATTGATTAAACTTTTTAGTGACAGGTATGTAAATACTCAGCAATGTTGTTCTTACCTAACAATAAATGATGGCTAGCAGCAAGCTTGCCCTCCCAAAGTACCTGTGTCCACAGCCTCCATTTTTGCAAGGTTCTTTTCTTACAGCCACTAAGGAAGGACAGCAGTTTCTGCTCGAACGTGTGTCCTGGACAAAGCTTAGGTAAAGCATACAAGGCTTATAATTTTATGTTTCCACCACCTTCCTTCTTCTATTTTCACTTCTCCAGGTAATCACCAGCCCATGACATGGACACAGGAAGGAGGATCCAATACTCACCTGCTCCTCAAGGAGAAATCTGTCCTCCCACTGCCATCAGGTTAATTCTCAAAAACCACATCCCAGCCCCACTCACACCTTTTGTCTCACTTTTTTAAATCGTGCCTTCCCCCTGTGATTGAGTCAATGAAGCCTCTCACTTATTGTTTTTCCTGCTTTCACAGCTTTTTAATGCCACTTTGGGTTGTTACTTGTCACCACTCATATTTGCAGGATTCTTTTTTTTTCAATCCTTACCTGAGGACTTTTTTTCATTGCTTTTAGAGAAAGATGAAGGGAGAAGAGAGAGAGAAACATTGATTTGAGAGAGAAACATTGATTGGTTGCCTTCTTATACGTGCCCCACACTGGGGATCAAACTCACAGCCTGGGCGTGTGCCCTGTCCAGGAATCGAACCTGCAATCATTTGGTTTATGGGACGATGCTCCAACCAACTGAGCCACACCCAGGATCTTATATTTATTTTGACACCTGACATAGTAGCCTGCTCATACTAGGTAATTAATAAATTTCTCTCTGAATTTGGCAGTCAGTTGGCAAAATATATGAGCTTTGGGGTCAGGCTGATTATTACAAACCCTAGTTCTACTCTTCTGGGTCTTGGCTCTCCCCTCTAAAATGGAAGTAAAACCTACACTGACAGCTGCTGTGAGAAATAAAAAAGAAATGGCTAAGAGACAACAACTGATATATACTTCATGCTCAATACTAGTAGCTCTTATAATTAACAAAAACATGAAAATATTATTAACAACTATATTGTTATGAACATTATCTATGTCAATAATAATAAACCAAAGCTTGAATCTCTCTGATTCTCTTTATTTCTACTACCCAATATTTATATTGTTATCAAGACAAAATGTTGAGATTTTCAAATTTGATTAACCAATATCTGTATTTATGTACTATATCTAAAAAATCTAGAAAAGAAGGATTTTCTTCAAAGTTTTATTTACTATACTATAGTTCTTTGATTCTTCCATTTATCATGAGCTTACTTTATTTTTCTGCAGCAAAGTGATTTGTGACTATAGCTGAAAATTGTCCTACCTTCAACATGCCAGGTTGTTGTGGGTATTTTTAATCTTCGCCTTGGTACCTACATGACATTTCAGTAAGGCACAGAAAAAACATCAGTCTTTAATAACATAATTTTATTTGGCCTTCAAAAGTTGGCAGGACAAGTAATCTATTGTCAATGACCTTTATAAGTGAAAAATAAAAATTACGCAACTTCTGGAATGTCTTGATTCAGAAAAATGGCGCACAGACCTTATGTCAGTGAGGCATTCAGAAAAGCAGTTGGTCTACCAGCAGAAGCCTCTAGTTTCCTGTACCGACCATAGGTTTCCCTTAAGGACAAAATGCATTTAAAGGCAGTTGCATGCACCTTGTCCCAAACATTTCAAATCAGTCCCTGTGACTGTGGAAATGTTAGTAAACTCACTGGCTCACATGCAGTATCTCACAATAGCCCTAATCTCTCTTCTTGACTGCCTTTCAGACCATTCACAGCAACCACATGTCTCTACTCAGGATGTCCTTCCTGACCTTGCTGCCATCCATCTCTTAACTCTCATCCCACGTGAATCCATCCTTCAGCCTCTACTCTTTCCCTAATATGATAGACCTGCATTTGCTTATAGAACACCAAGCCACATGTTGTATTTTAGAGTGTCCCAAGATTTCTCAGTCGTAAGTATCATCTGGGTAGCAGATAAACAGTAGGTAGATAGATAGATGATTGATAGATAGATAGATGAGATAGACAGATAGATAAACAAATTCCAAGGACCTTTTCCTGAAGATTCTTGAGACAGCTCTGTTATTTTTGCTTTTACCCAGACCCTGGTAATATTTATGATCATATGCCTGATTTAATAACATCGTCTTAGTTCAGAAATGCCAAACAGACTGTGGGCTGCAGCCCACATGATGTTTTTCAGAAGTGTGAGTTGTCTAGATGGAACATAAACTCACCAGTTGCCTCAGCACCCACATTTTGCTAGTAGTATTTCCGGGTGTCTCACCACTTTAAGCCACAGACCTGCCATCTCAAAGTATCTGAGTTTGTGATTTCTGCTTTAGTTACTGACTCTGTTTATGTTTTCTCTTTTGCATAAAATTTTAATTCCTTTAGAATAAGCAGGAAAGATAACATAGAATCTTCTCTTACAATACACTCAACATTTAGGAGGTGTTTATTTGTATTGTTCTTTTTATTTATTTATTTATTTATTTTTCTTTTCTTTTTTTTATATTGGGTTTTTCTTTGTTTGTAAACAGTGGTCCTCTCTAAAACTTTCTCTGACAGACTAAGCCTTTGGAAAACTTGAAAGACAGCCTGACAGTCACAAGAGTCTGATTTCACCATGACTTAGGGCCAGCACAAACTGAGTTTTAGCTCTACAATATTAAGTCCCCCTTCCTGGAACTTTCAGGCACTGTTCTCTGAAAGCAAAGAAGGTGACATCAGTCATGCTGAAGCCATTAGCATCCTGCTGAGACAATGTCCTCTCTGCACTCATTTGGAGTATTTACTCTGGAAAGAGGTGTTACTCTGGAAAGAGGTGTTACTCTCTACATCAGTGGAGAGACTATGTAATTCCCTTACTGCACGAAGCTTGGAGGGTTGGCCTGTGTCACACAGCCATTTCTCCAACCAAAGGGTTAGATCCAGCTTATGCCTTTTCCCCCCTCACTTTAACAATGCTATTTTATAGGTTCAGGAAAGAATAACAGCCCTGACTGGTGTGGTTCAGTTGGTTGGGTGTCATCCCGCAAAGCAAAATGTCTCTGATTTGATTCCCAGTCAGGACACATGCCTGGGTGGCAGTTCAGTCCCCAGACCAGACGGGGTGCGAACAAGAGCCAGCTGATCGATGTTTCTCTCGTACATCAATGCTTCTCCCCCTTTCTTTTTCCCTCTCTTCCTCTCTCTCTAAAATAATAAAATATTTTTAAATAAAAAAAAAGAGGACTAAGAGGAGGAAGAGAATAAAAAAGGAGGCAAGCAGAAGAAGAAGAAAAGAAAATGTTCACCCAGAGGAACATATTGGGGTGGAATGCACATCCATCCCTCTTTCAGAGGAAAGTGGTTTCCACCGCAGCTTGAGAAAGTTTAGTTAATTGGGGAAAAGTTGTCAGCTGCAAGAAATTATGACAGTCATAATTTCTTTTTCCCAGAACTCCTCAAAAGAAGTACAAAGAGCCTGCGGTTCTAGATGTTTCAGACTCTCCTTTACCCAACAGTAGCAAAAGAATGGAGAAAATACAGCCTTAGTACTTTCAACAAATATGTCTCAACAGCTCACTCTGTGGCAATGACAGTTATAAGCACTGAGATCCAAAGACAAATAAGTCACTACCCTCAAAGTCAAAACAAACCGGTTGATTTGATCACTCAATGCTGTAAACTGAAAATAAATGCAAGGTGATTTGGGGCACAGAAAATAAATTATGCCTCTACCTAAGAAAGAGAGCAAGCAAATCATCAGCAAAGACTGAAAAGAAGTAGAACTACTTCATCTTGAAAGCAGAGTACACACTCACCAGATAAACAAAATGGGGCAAGATGTGCTGAACAAGGAGAATCTCATGCACCCAGAAGCTTTGAAAAAGTATCATGAGCTTAGGTTTACTAGGACATGGTCCAGGAGGAGTGGGAGGGGTGGAGGGAACTCAGATGGATGCTGTATCAATAGGCAGATGCTGAATGATTCTAGGCCATTACCATCAACAGGATGGCCTTCCACACAGACACATCTGATTGTTAAGAGGAATGTATCTTCTGGCATAAGGATTTGTTCAATACCTGAAATTTATCACGAGGATCGATAATAGGTGTGGTCTTAAGAAGCCACAAAGAAGATAACCAGAAATGACCTGTGGAGCAAGAAATCCCACCCAAAACCAAAAATGGTAACCTAAGTATTGGAAATAAAAGCAAACTTGATAAATATAGTTAATCTGATATTTTTATGATCTCTCTCTTCTGCACTCTCACTAATCAGTAAAGGGGCAAAAAGTATAAATCCACAAGGGCAAAGAGGACCAAAGAGAAGACAATAGCCAATGAGCAATGTGGGGAAAAAACAAAAACTGGAAAACATAGAGAAAAGTGGTAATTGACTTGAAGAGTAGAAGAGGTTGGAACCAAAGTGCTTACAAATATATAGGACAAAGGGAAACAAACCCACAAGACACAAGAAAGGCCAGGTATTAGGGCTGGTGGGGTGAGCACTGAATAGACTCACCCCACCAACCCCAATACCTGAGACTGAATAGGAAAGGTGATGCAACTCTTTATACTGAGTGATGACACAACACTAAAACCCTCTGTCACCTTTGCAGCCAAGAGAATATTCTTCACTCACTCCTCCCCACTCTTACGATCAAATGCTAAAAACCAGGCATGTCCTCAAGCATGGAATTAAATGATTATTTTCTGGAGAAACTGAGCTTATATTAATCAGAAAAGATTGGACCTTGCTGCAATAACTAATAAATCCTCTAGAAAGGGTATTTCTTATTCTCATCACAGT
Source organism: Pteronotus mesoamericanus (assembly GCF_021234165.1). Lineage (NCBI taxonomy): Eukaryota > Metazoa > Chordata > Mammalia > Chiroptera > Mormoopidae > Pteronotus > Pteronotus mesoamericanus. The sequence continues at coordinate 56,076,728 of NW_026555085.1, read as the reverse complement.
TTGAAGCAGGTCAGGTTGTCTTTCTCCATATTGTGTCCAAACATCTAAAACGTGGTATCTGAAAACACTGCAGGAGGAAAAGAGAGAGTTCAAGGATCACAGAATGTATGTACAAGTTAGCCTGTATTCCATTGTCCAGAATCAAGTCAAATGGCCTCAACCTAACCAAAAAGGAAGATGTGGAATGTAAATTAACTCATGGGTATCAGAGAGACATTAACAATCCTTGCCAAAGACAAAAACCTTAATATTTTATTTCTCCCCCAAAAAGCAATCACCCCATAATCATCCTGTAAATGAACCTTACTTAATAAATCCAATCCATGCACGCAGAGATTCAATTTAGATGTTAAGTTCCAAAGAGTACTAAGTTATTATTACTATATTCTTAGATTGATATTACCATATTAATCACTTTTTTGTTCTATATATTATCATGATTTGACATCTCAGGGCTTTATGGGCACAGGGAGGGACAGTCTTTTCTAGGGTTATCTCATTTCAAAAGATAAAAAACAACTTGCTCCTTCACCTTTTACACCCATTCCCTCACCCTACTCACCTCTGGCAGTGACCAGTAACTATGAGACTATTTCTGTTTGTTTCGTTTGTTCATTTGTTTTTTATGATTTGAAATCAGACAGTATTTGCCTTTCCCTGTCTGACTTATTACACCATACACCTAAAACTAATACAATATTGTACATCAACTGTAAAACTTTAAAAAAAAAACTTGTCTGTGAGCACAATCAACTCATCATGAGTTCATATCACACCTGCTTCCTTTTTTCAGGCCCCTTCAGTCTGAGACACTATCCCCCTGCCCTAAACCACCCCAGGGCGAGGAGCCAAACAACTAGAGACCACCCCAATAGTCCAGAGCCTACCTGCTGAAATTATTCAAACTATCCAATCCTAATCCTGCTTACCCTGCCTTACCCATTCTTTCCAATGGGAACCACAGTTAAATGCTTTTGCCAATACTTGCCCCCCCACCCTCCTGCCTCCTGCCGGACCCTGGCTGGTCCTTCCCCATGTGTCCCTGCATGCCATGTCATTACCCCTCCTCTCAGAAACTATAACAAACTATCTATTCAATGGTCATCATCTTCTGATTTGTTAAAACTCACCATACCTGAACTAAAACAAAATCATGGGTATGTGACTGTTCTAACTAACTATATAGTTTATGAAAGCCACATGGTAGCTTTCACAAAGGAAGACAGTATTCTGGAGAAAAAGAACTACAAGACAGAAAACAATGAACAAAATGGCAAAAGTAAATTCTTCCATACTAATAATTACTTTAAAAGCAAAAGAGTTAAACTCTCTAATCAAAAGACATAGAGTGGCTATATAAATTTTTTAAAGGCAATATCCAACTATATGCTGTCTGCAAGAGACTGACTTTAGATTTAAGGACACACATAGGCTGAAAGGAAGGGATAGAAAAAAGATATTCCACAAATGATAACCAAAAGAGGGCAACTGTGGCTATACCTATATCACACAAAATAGGCAAGTCAAAAACTTTGACAAAAGACAAAGAAGGACATTATATCATGATAGAAAAGGTTCAATTATCCAAGATATAACAATTATAAATATATATGCACCCAACTTCAGAACACCTAAATATAGAAAACAAACATTGATAGAACTGAAGGGAGAAATAGACAGGAATATAGTAGTTCAGTATCCCACTCTCAATGATGTGTAGAACAACCAGACTGAAAATCAACAAAGAAAGAGCAGACCTAAGCAACATTATATCACACAAATGGACCAAAAACACATACACAGAACATTCTACCCCAAAGCAAAAGAATATATTTCCTTTTCAAGTGCATATAAAATATTCTTCAGGATAAACCATATTAGGTTGCAAAACAAGTTTTAAATTTAAGAAGATTAAAATTATACCAAGAATGTTTTCCAGCCACAATGAAATGACACTTGAAATCAATAGCAGGAAAAAACTGTAAACTTCAGAAATATGTGAAAATTAACCAGCACACTTTTGAACACCCAATGGATCAAAAAAGAAATCAAAAGCAAATATAAAAAATATCTTGAGACAAATAAAAATAAAAATACAACATACTGAAACTTATGGGATGCAGCAAAAGCACTGCTATGAGGGAAGTTTATAGCAATAAATGCCTACCTTAAAAGAGCACCAAACATCCTCCACGTCCCCTGCATGCTCACCCTAGTGCAGCACAAAACAGACCTTATCTGGTGGGCTGCAATCCCTCCTTACTATGTGCCATCACCAGATAGTGCCCTTGAGTGAGTGACAGGGAGGTGATAGTTCTTGACATGTGCTTGCGAAGATGCCTGTCCCCTCTGTGGGAGCAGGCTTCATGCTAAGGGTTAGCCACAAATCTAGACAAAGAATATTATTGGTAAACAATGTGAACAAAGTTCTTATTGGAAAGCAAAGTTTAAAAGCTTTAACAATTTCTTATCAGTGAAATGTTTCTACACTTCTGCTCACCTGCTCTCCTGTCAGATCCCGCGAAAAATTAAATGGTGGTAAAAAAAAAATGAATTGGATGCAGGAAATTGTCCTCCACGGATACTGTCAGTCAGGGCCTGCCACTGCTCTGGGCCACCCACAGAAGGGCCATATGAAGGGTATTCATCCAGACCAGGTCCTTAGCCAATGTGAAATTAGACCCAACTCACAAAGTTCTTGTTTGTCTTTTCCAATATCACTCAATCACCAATAACTTGCTTTTCCCCCCAAGAAAGTTTCCATCTTTCCTGCATTGAACATAGGAGCCCATTTGCCTGCTTCCCTAGTACCAGTTAATCCTGAATGAGAGCCCAGCTGGGTCTGGACCTCCCATTAGCCTGGGCCTGACCTTATGTCCACAAGATTCTAATCTTCAGTCTTTGGGAAGATTTCCTGCTTTTAAGAACTGAGTTGCCACCAGTTCTTTCAAATTCTCAAAGGCTAATGTGGTTGTTCAAAACATTTCTTTTAGAGAATAATCAGTTTTTACTCTACAACTGCTAATTTGGGAATAAGAAATAGTCTTTGCCACTCTTATTACAACTGTTTCCATGTGTTCTAATGGCCTAAAACACAAACAAACAAAAAAATCATCTTCCGTAGGGTTTCCAGCTTTTTATTTTGTTAAATAAGAACATTTTTAAAAATAACTGCCATTCTCTTATCACTATCATTTTGTGAAAGAAAGAATATTTGACCAAAATTACAGAATCAGAGATGTTCCTCTACACTAAATAAATTGAGCCTTACAGGAAAAAATAAATAAATATTATTGGTTTGGCCAAAAGGTTCATTCAGGTTTAAAGTAAAAATAAGAGACATATTTTTCATTTTCACCAATGACTTAAATTGAACAACACATTCACCATTTTGTTCTCACTGGCTTCTGCCATCTTTCAGATTCTATCTTATTAAAATTTTTTATCTTTTTGAGCAAAGAACTGTTTCAGGTGCCTTTTGCAATCTTCCAGGGAATTGAAATCTTTTCCATTAGGAGAATTTTGTAAAGACTGAAATAAATGGAAATCTGAAGGTGCAATGTCTAGTGAATACAGCATATGAATCAGAACTTCCCATTCAAACTGTAACAGTTTTTGCCTGGTCATCAAAGAAACAGCGGTCTTGTGTTATCCTGATGGAACGTTATGTGTTTTCTTTTGACTATTCCAGATGCTTTACATTGAGTGCTGCTTTCAGTTGGTCTAATTGGGAATAGTACCTGTTGGAATCAATTGTTTGGTTTTCTGGAAGGAACTCATAATAAAGGACTCCCTTCCAAACCCACCATATACACATCGTCTTCTATGGATGAAGACCAGCCTTTAGTGTGGTTGTTGGTGGTTCATTTCACTTGCCTTCTGATCTCTTCCATTCTAAATTGTAAAGTATCCACATTACATCACCTATCACAGTATGTTTTAAGAACAGAGCATTTTCATTTTGTTTAAGTAAAGAATTGCATGCAGAAATACAGTCAAGAGGTTTTCTATTTTTGTTTTTTTCCTTAACTTCTGAGGAACCCAAGCATCAAAGTGATTAATATAACCAAGCTGGTGCAAATGACTTTTGAGGCTTGATTTGGATATTTTGAGTAGGTTGGCCATCTCCTGTATGGTATAATATTGATCATTCTCAATTAATGTCTCTATTTGATCACATCATCCAGTGAGAAATCCAGTGGATTTCTAAAAAAATTATAACTAAACAAAGAAATTATATATGTACAACAACACAAACACAAATAAAACTAAAAGTCATTTTTAATGCTGAGCATCAAAATGAACAACAAGCATAAAATTTAAAGGGCACAGTTGGTAAAAAAAATTCCTTCATACTGAAGCAATGTTTTTCCAGTGGGTGGAAGCAAGTGTTGGCTAGCAGAATGTTCAATAAATTAAAATAGAGAGGCTGCAAACAAATAGAGGAACAATGCCAGAAAGGTCCATTTCAGAAAGCATGTTTTGAGAGCCTGTACAATTTAATGTTTATTTATTTATCTTGATTAATATATTCTCCTCTGACCACCCCCAACTCCCTGTTTTCTTCCTTCTTACTAGCAACAAAGACCCATCCATCATTTCCAAAATAAATTAAACTGTGGTGAAAGATGAATCACAGTTGTATCATTAATAAGATGACCTTACTTCTAGAATATTAGCACTACAAAACAATAAAACAGTAATGGTTCAAAAATTTTACTGGACAGCTCTTTTAGTGTTGATAGAGTTTCCCCTTAAACTCCGAAGCAAATTATTCAGACTCAATGGTGCTGCATATACATATTTAGTCAATAAATATTGTTAATAAGCATTGTGGAGCATTCAAAACCGAACAAGACATAGCCCATCTTCCAGGAACTAAACCATAATATCTAAATGATACACAGTCCTCCTCAGAGACCATTAAAGTAGGTCTTGTGCTGGGCTACCCTGTAGGCAGATTGGGCATATACTGAGGACAGTGACAAAAAAGGATGACATTCCAACCAACTGAGTGACACTGGCCAGGATATCACTATTTTTCAAAGCTCCCCAGTGACTAGGTTATGCAGTCAAGGTTTACCATCAGTGATATTGATGGCTCCTCTACCCCACCCAACCTTTCTGTCAAGTTCACTCTTATTCAACAAAAAGCTGTTTTGACTTTGCCTTTTAAAATCAACAACTTAGTACCAGTTTGATCCTTCCAGTTAGGGCACATGCCTGGGCTGCAGGTTCAGTCCCCAATCAGAATGTTTTTCAAGAGGCAACAGATCAATGTTTCTCTCCCTCTCTTTCTCCCTCCCTTCCCCTCTCTCTAAAAATAAATAAATAACATCTTAAAATGAACAACCTAGTGTATTTTCCAAATCCACAAAGTCCAGTGTCAACATTTTTAAGGACAATGGCCCAAATATTTCGTGGCTTTATTATTCATGTAATATATTTATATTGAAAGTAATGTTCATAGGACAGTATTAACAGAAAAGTATCCTGCCTTTTTATATCACATTTCATATGTACTATGACTTTGTCTCAATAAAACTTTTCACTCTGAGTGACACTTCCCTGGAATGGAATCTCAACCAATACCGTACCACTTTCATTTCATTCCTCCTACCTCCTACCTACTGTTGTGCATAGCTCAGTGCTGAGATCACAACTGGCAACTTGATATTGAACCAAATGGTATTTTTCAATCGTTTTTCAATTAAAAAAAAAAAATAAAGAAGGGGATGAGACGTTTTGTGCCCAATGTGAATCTCTCATTGTCCCATAGGTGCCTCAAACTAGAATCTTCATTTTTCTTTATTCTTTATTCCTCATTCTTTATAAATTCACTTATTCAACAAGTGAAGAACACCCAGCAATGTGCCAGTGTTTTACATGCCTGTGAGTTAGCTCAGGAAATGGAAAATAACTAATCTCAGCACTTTCTATCTGTCCACATGGGCTGGTTAAACTGAACCACCAGACTCTATAAAAGCCCGAGAATGATGGGGACCTTTTTGTTTTGATGCAGTGGACAAAGAAAGAGATAGCACTAATGTGTACCCTCTCGCCCCTACTCATGCTCACAGTTCAAGCATCCTCTTCAGGAAATGCATACCTGCCCAAGGATGTGGTTTTAGTCAATCCTCGGACCTTGCTCCCTGGCCCCCCACCCCAACAGGCCCAACCCAGGGAGTATCAAAGGAATTAAAGGCCCACTTGGATCTTCTAGCATGACTCAAGCAGAAAGGGTATACCCAGAACCACAGTGCTGCCTCATGGCCTGGGATTCTATCTTTGGGTAGTGCCTTCCCCCTTGGTATTTGTCAGAAGTCCAGTCTCTCCTCATTGGTCTACCTCTCCCAGATTGTTATGTCAAAAGAAAAGGAGTTTTTTTCACTGGATAATTAGTCCTAATATCTGCTTGTTACAAGCAGAAGTCTCTTCACGGAGTCTGGAAACCAAGAATTCCTAACACTTGGTTCCTCAGATCACTCAGGACTGAGGTTCCTAAGTCTGCCACCAAGATCCATTCCCCTTCATCTTCTGCCTTTGTCTTATTTTAGGCACAGTCATCTCCAGGCTGGACTATGTTAATGATCTCTTTTTGGTAATAACCTCTTTTCTGATCTCACCATATGTGTAAGCATAGATGGCATGAGGAAGATAAATTAACAAAGAAGAGAGCATGGGATTCACTAAAGCTGTATGAGTCAAAACACTCAAGCACTGATGTAGAGGCAGAGAGAGAGAGAGGCTATAGGAGAAGCAAGGACTCTACAATGCTGCCTGCTGCAGGAGAACCAGCAAGTGATAATTAGAAAAAGTCATTGCTCTAACTATGGCATCAGTGCCCTCTGTCAGGGTTAGGGTTCGGGTTAGAGTTAGAACTGGAGTTAGCGAAATTACTTTCCCACCCATATGCCACCTGCCAGGGCAAGTCTCCATTGGAATTGGTCACTGAATCTGTATCTTGACGTGAATGGAGAAAGCAATTCAAGGCACAGGGTATTAACCCAACATGTGAACAAACTGCAGGACTGTGGACCTGGGAGAGAAACGGAGACACAAGAAAACTTGATAGCCAGACATCTCAAAACTATCCTGGGGTAACCAACATGAGGCTTTTCTAGTTTTAAAAGTACTTAAAAGAATTCATAAAAGCTAAGGTAAACACACAAGCAGCCATTTTAAAAGAGCAAGTGGTCTCCCTCCTGTTTAACTGGACAGAGGAGACCATTCACCAGCAGGAGTCCTCTGTGCGATCCCTGACGCCAGTACCCAGCTGCCACCTTTTGTTGCAACTGCCAGTTTTATAATCTTGCAACAATCAAGTGAAAAATAAAACCTTCAGGGTTACTGTGATTCTACTTAGCAATACACCTGAGCCAGGTAAGTCATGAAAATTCAACAAATATATATTAGACCCCATTTGCAAACACGCTGGATGCTGTGGAAGATACAAAGGCAGGTAAAGCATGGCGGCTATCCTCAGGTTCACCATTTAATGAAAGACATGAGTTAACCTCAAAGAAAGCTTTGGTGTGTTATGAACCTAAGGAGCTGTGTAAATTAAAACTCTATTAATGGAACCAAAAAGACTATAAATAAGGCTAGTTCTGGGAGGAAGGTCATTTGGGTGTCTTGGATTTCAAGCTCAGAGAAAGGGTTAGGGTTAGAACTATGACATGGAGGTTTTGCCAGATACCTGTTGGCCCCTCCAAATCCACTCCTCGCCCTTTCCATCCCGCTATCTTCTCCAGGAACACTATCCATGCAGATGACCATGGATCATGGTCCCTCTGACTTCTCCTTGATTCTGTCAGCAGGAGATGGGAGGGAGGAAGGAGACTGAAGTCAGGGTGTTTATTCCTCAGGTTTCTTCAGTCTGGCCATCCCCACACAGAAGGTCACCACTCCTCCGTCTACTCCCCTCTTTCTTTTCTGATTCCAGAAAGCTCTCCCACCTCTGACCCTTCAGGCTTGAGAAATTACAGATTCACTTACACCTACACTTCATTTCCTACCATCTACCATCCCTCTACCATGCCTAGATTCTACTCACACCTATATAATGAACTCCCCTAGAACTGTCCTAATTTGAATATATCTTCAGTTTTCTCTTGGGATTCTGACAGAATCAGGAGCCCCTGAATAAATAATACTTTCTCCTAGAAGGGGAGAATGCACAAAGAAAGGAGTCACCAGAGAAAAGACCACTTGGGGGTCCTCTGTACTCAAGAGGAAAAAGAAGCTACAACACAGGGAACCAACTGTGAGAGAGACCGAGAGAGTAAAGGATGGGTCAGGTGGTGTGTAGGATTAGACCAGTCCCCGTCCTGACCCAGACATTGAAAAAGATGTGATGATGACAGTCAAAAGAAGGTGAGTGAACGTGAAGATTTTGAGGCTCAACACATCATAGGTCTACATGTCTCCAAACCATTCTCTTACTTTAAATCAGTGCTGAGCAGAGACTTAGTGGCTGAAGATACGCCTCCCATCTTCAGCCACCAGCCACTACCCATCACCCCCCACCCTCCAGGGACACAGTCTACCACCCTCCATCTTGCCATGGACTCTTCTACAGCCACCCAGACTTCACTGTTGGATTGAAAGGCACACTCCTCAGCTGCTGAAAGTCCTGACAGATGGGTGTTCTCAGCTGACAGCCTTCTGTGGGATTTTCTATGCACAATCATCACTACTGAAGGAGTGGTAAACCAGTTAGAAAATGTGTTCTATGTGATGGTTCTGTGTATGAATTGATTTTTCAGTCTAAGTGCTTGGGATTTGGTGAATAAAAGTTGACGCCCCACAGTTGCATTAAAACACAGATTTGCCAGTTGTTTCCTAAGCCATACAACAAGAATCGGGGCTTTCATTGCCCTAAGTTGTTTAACAAGAAGTGTAAAATGATTCATTTATGGAATATCTGACATCAATCTATGTCTTCATAAATGAAGCATTTCTATTTCTAATCCAGATAATTTCTGCACCTGCCAAAAATATCTCCAAAAACTCTTCTTAGTTTCTCAAGACAAACACTGTTCTAATGATAACACATGTAAAAATTTTGGCTTCTGTGACATTGATATGTCACTGTGTGACATCAAACAAAAAGTAATCAGAAGTTTAAAAAGTCTTAATTTACCTATCTACCATTACATAATTCATTCATGATTAAACCTGAAATGCATAACCATTTAATATGTACCACTGTGTGCCAGTGAGCATCTAGGCAGTTTATATTCATGCATGTACTCATTTTAAAATAGTTATTAATTCATAATCTTCATAAAAATGCTTTCAGGTTAATAGTTTTCCTCTGTTGGTTTCTTTGTACTCTCAGTCAGTGGTTATTGACAACCTCCTGTGTGTAAGGCTCTGTGCTCGGAACTGGTACACACAAGGTGAATAAAAGCACACACTGTCCCTAGACATGTGGAGTTTGTGGCTCAGTGAAAGTGACCTAAAGTATTAAATATCACGCCATTAAATGCATAGCTGTGATATGAAGGGTACACATGTTGCTGAGAGATGAAGAAAATCAGGGGCTGAGAGATCAAACAATGCTCTGGCGTCCTGCCTCTGCCAGTGCACGCCCTGGTTCACAGCCCTGCGGCTGCAGGGGGCTTCCCCGGCTGCCCCATCCTCACCAGCAGCAGCCTGCTGTCCCCTCTGGGAGGACACTCACCCAGAGGTGCTCTGCACACACTGGGACCCAAACAGCTACTTTAGCAGCCTGGCTTCTGAAGCGTGATTAATTTAGAGGGAGTGTCTCCTGACTCAGAATAAGAAATCTGGCACCAGGGTAATGATCTAAGTCACATTGGTTCAGAGCTTCTTTTGGAAAAAAACCCTACCACACTGAGAATCCCAGAAGCACATTAGATTAACACTTTCAAAGCAGTTGCCACTTAGTGGCTTACATTAGAGCAGTGTGTGTCCGTGTCAGCGAAATCATCTTTGCAACCCTACCTCGAAGGCTTTATCTAAATAAATTTCTCTGGTAGAAAGATAGAAAGGAAAGAAAGAGAGAGAAGGACAGAAGGAGAAAAGAAGAAGAGGAGGGAGAGAGGAAATGCCAAATATGCAAATATTCCCACAATTATAGGCAAACAAGGAAAAAGTGTAATATAAAAACAGGGAGGGTAATTTCCAGAAAAAAAAATCAGCAAACATAAAATAATATCAATATTTCTATCCTAATAGTAATACTTAATTAGTTATAAACCTGCTTAAGATATAATTAATGTGCAATAGGAAGTATGAGCACGAACTATATATACACAGATATTCCTTCATTTAGATCAACATCTTTATAGTTTGTGGGTGTGAAAAATGTAATAATCAGGTTGATTTTGCAATTGTTCCACACTTTGCAAAAATAAAACTTTCCTTTCCCATTATCAGCTTTGATAGCTAAGTTACCTATTTTTTTTTATCATGCATGTTTAGGCTAGAAACAATCTCTCCTGGAGCAACTTAAATAGTACGTCCATAACACTGAACAGAAAAGATCCGTTCAGAAGATAGGTGCTTTTATTCCTATAAACTGTTATACATCGATCTGCCACATCCCAGACCTGGCAAGTGGAACTGGGCAAAGTCCACCTGACTTCTGGGAGCATGGTGCCAGTCAGCGCATGTCATTAGAATATTATAGGGAATGTTACATTTGTTCCCAATACATAAAAATATTAAATTATGATGAATTCCATGAAAACTAAAAAAAAAAAAATTATCAGCAGTTATTCTGAATGGCCTGACTTGTTCATGCAAATGTCTCCCTATGTATAAACTTGGAAATAATAACTACGAGCTATCTTAGGGTGACCTTAGGAGAAAAATGAAGACTCTAAACAATTAGCAAGAGTTTCTATTTCTTTCTGGTTTTATAGAATTTCTTGGTAGTTGCCTGGTGGAAATAATAGAATAATAATTATTGAATTATGTTGACCCACAGTCATTTGAAATTACAGGTTATAAATCTGTGTCAAGCTGTGAAGACTTTGCCATCTGTTCTAGTCACAGAAAAATAAAGAAATGCAATTATATGATTGTTACCTTAATGAATAGTTCAATAAGAAAGGAAAACATAATCTTGGCTTAGGAAATTTTCCTCTAACAGAACATGATTTGACATGTGATAACAACATTGTAATTTTTCATAATTTCTTTAAATATGCTTGAGGCTTTATTTGTAAATCAGGTCTTCATTTAATAGGCAACAGAAAAATTAGCCCTCAGAAAAAAATTTAAAAACAACTACAACTTCAACGCAAAGTTCTCATTACATACTATTAGCTCTTCTTAAGCTGCTCCAACTATTGATCTGATCAAGGCTGACACGCAGCAATCCTACCCAGAAGAAGGCCCCTCCATGGAAGCTGACTTCAATCTGAGGAGGACTCTTCTGGGTAAAAAAGGAAGTCTTCTTACCTCACGGATATCTTTCCTTCTTTAGTCCCTCCCTGGAGAACAGAGTGTTGAGAAGGACCCTGAAGCTTCATCTCAGCTGGAAGGGGAGGGGTGCTATGACTAACTGTCACAGTCTTCCTAGGTCATGAAATGCCAAGAATGCCAAATATGAGCTCTGCCCTTATGTCATTTCTGGTCTTTTTCCAGAGCAGCTCTTCTGTCCTTTGACGATTTAACCCTCAAAAGTAACAAACACATTCTTGTTTTAGCTACTACGAGTCCCTTGTGAAAGAAGTTTATCATTCCCTTGGTCCCTACTCTTAAAGTTTATTTTAGCATTCATAAAGAGACAAACAGACATATAAAAAAAACTTTAATTGCTATAGACTTAAAAAGTGAGATAAAATCTACTAATATATCTTAATTAGGAAAAATATTATAAAAGCTGACAAACTCCATCAACTGTTTGAAGATAGAGAAATATGCATGAGATCCATAATACTTACCTTAATTCATCTTTATAATACTCTTCAAAGAAGTTATTGTGCTCATTTTACAGTTGAAGAAACAGGCTTAGAGACACTGAATAAATTCTCTCACGTCTCAAAGCTGAAGTACGAACCTAGGCCCACTGGCCCCAAAAGTACAGGTGATTGAGTGAGTTACACACGAAATTTGGGGGATACTTTTTGCAAAACTATAGCCCATGGAAGTGGTTTTCACAGTCGTAGAGTAGTGTACAAGTTTTAGCGGTACTCCTTTTACTTCTCCAGACAAACAAATGCTTTCTCTTTTTGTCTTTTCACATTCTTCTTTTCACTCTTTACCTGGCTAATTCCTACTGGCCCTTTATGACTTAGCTTAAATAGCCCTTCCTCCAGAAAGCTATTCCCAAGTTTCCAACAGTGAACCCTATGGAATACAATAGTTACCTCTGTCACCATTTTGATAATTGCCTTTTTTTTTATTCTTCATTTTACTATAAATTTGAGGGCAGGTCTCTATCTTCTTCACCCTTGTATTTTCAGTGTCTAACACAATGACTAGCCCATAGGCACTCAGTATTTGTTTAAGGTAATTAGGAAAGGGGGTAAAGTATTTTAGTCTCAGTATTTGTGTAAAATCGGCTCACCTTTTGCTGACCTAAGTAACAAAGTGGCTAAATGATTCCTGAAGACTGAAACGAAGGCTGCTGTTTTGTTAATAATGTAATGAGTCCCCCAAGCCTCTTTTCAGTGTATTGGACCTTTGGGAGTCCTGTAAGTTACTTAAAAGAAGGCCAATTATTGGTCAAGTTCACAGAACTCTAGGAGATTTAATTGGTAATGTGAGCCCCACAACACAATGGGAGCCATGTATGAATATCATCTGCCTAACTCTAAAATGATCTTTTATGAGTAAAGAAAAGAAGAAAGACTTCTTTTTCTAGTTTCATATTTCGGTTTCCTCTAGTTCCAGCTCTCTCCCAAAACAATACCCAAAACCCTGCATACTGAGGGGTTGGGAGAAAGAAATGCAATCATTGTTGTGGGACTGCAAATTTACCCACAACAACCTCCTATTCAGCAAAATCATGGCACATATTATTTCTGATTGATATGATCTCTCTCATCAGCCCCCATGTATAGGTAATACCCTAATTTCATTCAATACGTCATCCAATCTAATAAATAAAGAAATCCTTTATTAGGTACCATTCATCTTTTGGGGGGGGGGAAGCTCAAGCTATCTTAATCTTGCCTTTTCTCTTAATTTACATTTTCCACTCCAAGTTGACATCTGGGTTCACAAGTAGTTGTTGAATGAATGGGTGACTGAATGAACTCATGTAGGCAGAGTGAAGAGGTGCTCACACCCTGTGATCTCCAAACCCTTGCAGGTCCCATTGTGGAATGGCAGGTCCAGCATACATACTAGATGTGGATGACCCGGACCATCTGTGGACATTCTGCTGGCATCCACTGCTGTTATTTGCAGTGATAAACCTGGCCTTTCTTTCTTGATTTAGCCAGGGTCTGGTGAAATATTACTGCTGACCCAGTGTATTAATCACATTTCAAGCTTCTGTAAACTTGTGTTTTAACATCTGCCCTTTATGCATATACCAAAGCACCTTGCTCTGGACAACTCTGTAACATGCCTAAGCCATCTTGCCTCCTTTGTCACCTGTGCCCTCCTAAGGAGGAATTCTTCTGGGGGTAGAAATGGGAGGTGTTCAGATACAGACAAGCCAACCCAAAGTCCACACTCCCAACCATCTCCTTTACTGGGCTCTCACACTTGGGCCATTATACACTTGCCCTACTCACCCCAGGGCCAGGGCCAGGACCAGACAACTAGGGACAGACCCTATGCCCCAGAGCCTGCTGAAATTATTCAAACTAGCAAATCCTAAGCCTGACTACCCCATTCCTTCCCACAGAAACACGGTAAAGCTTTTTGCCCACAGTTCTTCCCTCCCGGTCTTCCTGCTGACCAGCCTTCTTGCTTTCCTGTATGGTCCCCCATGGCATGGCATGCCCCCTTCTGGTGGAAGCTGTGAGCAACAAACTCTCTTTTCAATGGCTATTCTCTCCTGACCTTTTTGCCTTACTATACCTCAAATTTTCTATTAATATGCCGCAATTTAAAACACTCGGCCTCCTTGCTTTTGTCTTTCCATGACTATAGTTTATTCTAAGTCTGTAGTACATCTCCCTTGTGGCCACCCAGGCTCAGATCTTCCACCCTCAGCTTCTATTGTAAAGTGACCTAACCCCACAAGTGTGTGGTTTTGCTCAAGGTAGGCTTTCTCTGACTCTTAACTCAATGTCTGTGCCACATGGGAACTGAGGGAGACTTGAGAGCCAAACTAGACTTGTTATCTGACCACGCTGCTGTGCTAGGCAGCCACAAATAGGTAATGGGCACCCTTCATGGGGTCCTGAAAAGGTGAGAATATTACCTCTAAATTTGGTATTCCCTCAAATTTTTAGAAACATCGTCTGTGCTTTGGTTGAAAGCCTGGAGCAGAGAGCTATCTCCTTTCTCTTATTTCCTTCTATTGTCTTTCTCACCAGCCCTGGCTCCTAAAGGGGCAGACTTTCCCACTCTCTCTTCCTGTTTACTCTTACACTACTGTTCTAAAACTCCATGTTCAAGTTCACCAAGCCTAGCTCTTGATATCTCGAAGAAGAGAGTCAAAATAAAGAAGATTAAATATATCTTCTCCCTCTTCTCTCTCTCTCTCTCTCTCTCTCTCTCTCTCTCTCTCTCATTCCCCCATCTCTAACTCTCAGTCAACCAGTATCTTGCTTTCATGGGTCTTGTACCATCTTCTCCTGCCACAGAAGGGTAAGCTTTATAGCTTAGACTAAAAATGTCAGAGAGCAACAGGAAGAAAATTTAAGTAAAATGTTTAAATTAATCATTTTAGATTTTCAAAATTATTATCTCTATCATATTAGCTTGTGACTATAATCTTCCATCTTAACTTATAGGCATGTTTCTTAAAATCAGGATCCCCTTTGAATTTTTTCCCCAAGAGCTTCCAGTAGTAAGCATCACTCCCCAGAAATAAAATCCCTCTTCTACATCTAGTATAAAAGATCAATAAGACAAACAAATCAAAAGTGAAAAATATTTTATAAAAAGGGGGTGCAAGTCATTAGCTAATGGTTCTATTCATTAGAAAAAGTGCTAGACACACAACTGTAACATTACATAATCCTAGAGCAATTTCAACTCAGGTCTTAATTTTAGAGAAAGTTTAGAAATCTCACCTAATTCTCACTTATCATCAGAAAGAACATTAATATTTTCTTCCACTTTACAGTTGAAACATTGTAATAGCTATGGAAGATATGCTCAAATGCTGGTATGTGAAAGTTATTACTTAAAACACGTCTTTTAATTTTCTTGCAATCCAGGATGTTCTTACCCCTCCCAAATACATTCAAATCTGTGCTGAGAGCTTTTTCACACATCACCATCCAGCTATCACTTTCACATTTTTGCTGCTGAGAATTGCCTAGAAAATAGATTAGCCAGACTGTAAGTGTGAAAATATTAAGAGATGTGAGAAAAATGAGATTTAATATCGAAGCTAAGCAGTGAAATTTTCCTCCTCCATTCTGTGGTGTTTGGGGGGAAGGACAGTATTATTCTTGCTTGCAATGTGAGAAAAAAATAACAGGTTTTTTTTTTAAAGGCCCACAATAAGAAGGTAATTTCAACATGCATATCAATAAAGGCTGCAGTGAAACACCACAAAATGTCAACAAAGTACATGATGGAAGTTACAGATTGTACTTCCGTTGCCTCTACTTTTCAAATTTTTTGCCATGTTATACTAAAACATGTGCTTCCTAAAACACTACCTTGAGAAATTCCAGATAAAATCACCCATTTAAGCTTTCAAATGCTGATTTAGGTTATGATTTATGAGGACAATATAGACAGAGTGACTTAAGTTTAGGACTTAAGTTTAGGACTGTGCCAGCTTTTTAGGATTAGTTTTTAAAAGCAGGATGTGGAATTTTATTCATGCCAAGTTAAAGCATAAGGGCTGACAATGTGTAATGCAGCTGTTGTGGAAATTCTTCAAAACAGATCTTAGAATATTTCAAACTTCAGCTAATGACTCGTTGGAGGTTACAAAATCAAGTTCAAGGGTCAGAACTAGCATTTGTAAAACAAACAAAATAAAGAACTTCTGGCCAAAATAGAGGCATAGGTAGCTACAGTTTGCCTCCTCGCACAACTAAAAGATGGACAACAACAAATTTAAAAGCAAAAAACAACCAGAACTGCTATAAAATCAAACTGTATGGAAGTCCAGCAACCAAGGAGTTAAAGAAGAAACATTGACCAAACTGGTAGGAGGGGTGGAGATGGGCAGCCAGGGTGGAGAGGACACACAACAAGGCAGCTGCTGGCAGACTAGGTGGTCCCACATTCATGTGTGGATTAACTGGGAGGAAGAACTGGGGAGCAAGACAAACCACCCAACCCAGGCTTCCAGCAAGGGAAACTAAAGCCTCAAAAACCTCTGGCTGTAAAAACCTGTGGAGGTTGCAGTAGTAAGAGAAACTCCTAGCCTCACAGGACAGTCTGTCAGAGGGACCTACAGGGTCCTAGAATGTAAACAAACCCACCTGCAGGAGAATCAGCAGCAGAATGGCTCAATTTCCCTTGTGGGAAGTAAGGAAAGTGACTGAAAGAAGGGCAAGAGCTGAGCAAGTGGCATTGTTTCCTCTCTGACTTTCCCCCACATACAGCACCACAACACAGAGAAGGGGGTTGTCCCACCCTGGTGAATAGTTAAGGCTCCACCCCTTACAATGTAACAGGTGCACTAGGACAAAGAAATATGGCCCAAGTGAAAGGACAGATCAAAACTCCAGAAAAAGAACTAAGTGACAAGGAGAGAGCCAACATATCAGATGCTGAGTTGAAAACACCGGTAATCAGGATGCTCACAGAAATGACTGAGTACGGACACAAAATAAAGGAAGAAGTGAAGGCTATACAAAGTGAAATAAAGAAAAATATACAGAAAACCAACAGTGAAGGGAAGGAAACCAGAATTCAAATCAACAATTTAGAACAAAAGGAAGAAATAAACATTCAACTGGAACAGAATGAAAAAACAAGAATTCAAAAAAAATGAGGAGAGGCTTAGGAACCTCTAGGACAACTGTAAACATGCCAACGTCCAAATCATAGGGGTGCCAGGAGAAAAAAAAGAGCAAGAAATTGAAAAATTATTTGAAAAAATAATGAAGGAAAACTTCCCCAATCTGGCTAAGGAAATACATGCAAGTCCAGGAAGCACAGAGAGTCCCAAAAAAATTGGATACAAGGAGAAAAATACCAAGACGCATCATAATTAAATTATACAAGATTGGGGAGAAATCAAGATGGCGGAGGAGTGAATGGAAGTCACACTGACCTTCTCCCAAGGCCAATCTGGAATTACAACTAAACTGTGGAGAAATCACCTGTAACAAACAACTGAACAATAGCGAGAGAGGAGCCTTATAACCTCAGACCGACAAAAGAACCAGCATCATTAGCACAACCTAACTGGTAAGGAGTGCGGTAGAAACTCAAGAAGGTGGGTGCAGTGCCCATGGGCAGCAGCGCCAGAAGGATATTGAAATGGCCAGTTGGATCCCCCTGAGAAGAGCATGGTCTAAACCATAAGCGGGGATCTCCAGCCTACAGCACCAGAGCCCAAAAAGCACACAGATAACGACCAGCTGCAAAAAGCTGCAGGTTTGCTCTCTGCCAGGGACAGGCAGCTGGGCATGCAAAGAGCCATTTAAAGGGCCAAAGCATAAATTTTTATTTGCAGCCACTTACCCTGGTCTCTTTGCAAAGGCAGGGACAGAGTGGCTAGAGACACTTGGGGAAGGAGGCTTTGGAGAGAGAACTAAGAGAGTAGCCATGGGGTCCCAGTGCTGACTCATCCTCCATACAGCAGCAGTCATCTTGCTCAGGCAGACCACTCCCCTGAGCAGCAGCAACGTGAGAGGAAACAATAGCCTCAACCCCAGAAGAGACTCAGCCTGGCCTGGTGGTGCTAAAGCCTGCCTGCTGAGTACAGAGTAGCAGCCACAGATAGTAGATCCCTGGCTAATTGGTGCACAGAGTGGCCTAGAGACACTTGAGGGGAGACTGGAGATGGAAACTTTAAGGAGAGAATAGAGAGAGTAGCCGGCGGTATCCAGGTGCTGACACCTCCCCCATATAGCAGCAGCCATCTGGCTCAGGCAGACCACTCGCCTGAGCGGCAACAGCATGAGAGGACACAATAACCCTCCCCCCAGGAGTGACTCTGCCCCATGCTGTGGTGCCTAAGCCTGACTAAGAATGCAGAGTGACTAGATTAACATCTGAAGGAGACAGCCAGAGACAGTAGATTCCTGAAAGTCTCAAACAATCTGCCTAAGGTCAGACGGGGTCAACATCTGACATCATCAGAAGCAGATCCAGAAAGAAATAACAACGGTCTTCTACCATAGAAGTTCACACCACAAAGTCAGGAAATCAAGACAGATAAATTTAAGAAGCAGAAGCAAAAAAGGACAGTCTCACAAATAATGGGAAGGCGAAGAAACACCCTCCAGTTGAAGGGAAGGGAGGAATCCCCAGAAAGAGAACCAAATGAAATAGAGTCAAATAAACTATCTGATATTGAGTTCAAAACAATGGATCTAAGGAAACTCAATGAGTTCAGTGAGCTCAGAGAGAATTACCAAAAACTATAAGGAAACTACAAGGAACTTACTGCAAACTATATCAGCATGAAAAAGGACATAGAAACTATCAGAAAGACACAAGAGGAAATGAAGAATACCATTTCTGAATTGAAGAACACTGTAGAAAGAATCAAAAGCAGGCTAGATGAAGCCAAGGAACAAATCAGCAAGCTGGAGGATAAGGTAGAAAAAAGCTCCCAGAAAGAGCAAGAAAATGAAAAAAGACTCAAAAAGAATGAAGAGGCATTTAGGGAAATGCAGGACAACCTGAAATGTAGTAATATCCGTATACTAGGGATACTAGAAGCAGAAGAGGAGCAAGGGATAGAGAACCTGTTTGAAAAAGTAAGGATGGAAAACTTCCATAATTTGAAGAGGGAAGAAGTCACACAAGTCCAGGAAGCACAGAGGGTCCCATTCAAGAAGAACCCAATGATACCCATTCCAAGACACATCATCATTAAAATGGCAAATATCAAAGACAAACAGAGAATCCTAAAGGCAGCAAGGGAGAAACAGTTATAAGGGAGCCCCAGTACGGCTAGCAGCTGACTTCTCAACAGAAACACTACAAGCCAGAAGGGAATGGCAAGAAATATTCCAAGTCATGAAAAGCAAAGGCTTGCAACCAAGACCGCTCTACCCAGCAAGGCTCTCAATTAAAATGAAAGGTGAAATAAGGAGTTTCCCAGACAAAAGAAGGCTAAAAAAATACACCTCCACCAAACCAGGACTGCATGATATGCTAAAGGGACTACTTTAAGAAGATGAAGCAAAAGAGTCTGTGAATACCCACTTCCTCTCACAGTCACCAATACTTGATGTTACCAATATTTTTAATACTTATAAATCTGATTGTGACAATGGTGTGTTATTTTAAGTGTTACTTTATTATTTGTTGAAACTAAACCTGTTTATGTATATTTCTTGCCTATTTCTCCTATTTTTAAAAAGTTTTATATGACTTTTTGGCATTCTTTCTCCATTTTTTTAATTAAATGATTGTAGAATATTTTCCCTTAAAAAAAACTATTAACCCTTTTTTAGATGTGTTGCAAATACTTTTCTATTCTATTACTCGTCCTTTAACTTTTTAAATATGTATATTACTGTATTGTCTTAAATGTTTAATATAGTCATATTGTCAATATTTTACTTTATAGCATCTGGGTTTGAATATTTTACTTCATGGCAAGGGAAACATTTTGTATTTTCTCCTAAAACTCCTTAGATTTTACGTATTGATTATTAACTCACCTGAATATTTTTTGTATAATGTGTGAAATAGGGCTCTATATTTGTTTTTTTTCAAGTAATAGTGGCCATGCACTTTATTTGTTGAAAAAGCCTTATTTTCCCCATTGATTTGAAATATCAATTTAATCATATATTACATTGTAAGACAGATATATACATTTCTTTCTAGAATGCTCATTTTATTTCATTCATCTACTTGATTATTTCTGTGCTGGTGTCATGTTGTTTTAATTGCTGAGATTTTATAATGGATTTAAATTTTTTAATATTTTATAATGGATTTGACATTGAAAAAATAAATAAGTAAAATCAATCTGCATTTAGAAATGAAAGAAAGAAAGAAAGAAAGAAAGAAAGAAAGAAAGAAAGAAAGAAAGAAAGAAAGAAAGAAACTCTTACCTTTTACAACAACATGGATGGAACTGGAGAATATTATGCTAAGTGAAATAAGCCAGTCAGTGAAAGGCAAATACCATATGACCTCACCTATAAGTGTAATCTATTCTTCATAGATAGCCAGCATCTGAGTAAGCACCCATAAAGACAATCCTTGTCTCTACTTTTTGGTTAAAATACATAAATAATAAAAATAAAATAATGAACAAAATAAACCACAGGCATGGAAACATGGAGCAGACTGAAAGTGACCAGAGGGGATGGGAAAAAAGGACGATGGTGGAAAGAAGGGGAAGGGACTAGACAAAGAACATGTATGGATGAACCTTGGACAAAGACAACAGTTTGGGAATTGACTGTGGGAGCGGGGGGTGGCATGGGTGGAGGAGGGCAAAGGGGGGAAAATTGAGACAACTGTAATAGAGTAAGCATGATTTTAAAAAAAGGAAATAGAACAATACAATAAAAACTATTTCTACAAAATAAAAATAAATAAATAAATTACCCAAGATCAAAGATAAGGAAGGAATCTTAAAAGCAGCAAGAGGAAAAAAGAGAGTTGCCTACAAAGGAGTTCCCATAAGACTATCAGCTGATTTCTCAAAAGAAACTTTACAGGCAAAAAGGGGCTGAAAAGAAGTAATCAAGGTCATGAAAGGCAAGGTCCTACAACCTAGATTACTCTATCCAGCAAAGTTCTCATTTAGAATGGAAGGACAAATAAAGTGCTCTGAGATAAAGTAAAGTTAAAGGATTTCATCATCACCAAGCCCTTATTATATGAAATGTTAAAGGGACGTATCTAAGAAAAAGAAGATAAAAATTTTGAGTACTAAAATTAAAACAAATTCAGAGCTATCAACAACTGAAGCTACAAAACTAAAACAAACTAAGCAAACGACTAGAACAGGAACAGAATCACAGAAATGGAGATCACATGGAGAGTTATGAGTGGGGAGGAGGCAGGGGGGAATGGGGGAAAATGGTACAGGGAATAAGGAGCATAATTGGTAGGTACAAAATAGACAGGAAGAGGTTAAGGATAATATAGGAAATGGTGAAGCCAAAGAACCTATATGTAGGACCCATGGACATGAACTAAGGGGGGTGACACTGGAGGGGGGTAGGGTGCAGGGCAGAGGGGGATAAAGGGGAGAAAAAAATGGGACAACTGTAATAGCATAATCAATAAAATATACTTTAAAATAAATAAAATAGAATATGAAATACTAGAACATAGCTACTTAAAGTGTTATGTTGTATAAAATGTGTATGTATATAAAGAAGTAAAATAAATTTGTTGCTGTAGTTTTTACATATCTTTCAAAAAAAGTTTAGAGAATGATCCCCTAAAATATCTATCACAGGAGTTTGTACATAGGAGGTGCAGCAGAGTGAAAACATGCACATGTGTGTGCACTCAACTAATTGCAACTTCTACCTCTCTACATTTTTCTGTGGGGGCGGGGGAGGTGGGGAAGGGGAGTTCATTTAACAAAGCACTTCACTGCATCATTACCTTCAAGAAAGCTGACCTCCTGAAAAGTGGGCGTCAAGGAGAATCAAACTGCTCTGCATGATAAAAAGCATTTTGGAGTTCCAGGTCACAACCCAAAAAGGGAAGGAAGGGCTCCAAAGAAAAGAGGGAAAAGATGAGGGAAGAACAATAAATACAGTAGTAGGTGAGGGGTCTGTGGAGAAAGGCTACCAAGGGAAAATGAATGAGCAAGAGGCAGTGTGTTTAGTGTTCAATTTCAGAATTAACCTCTCTGTAACTGTGTGCTCTGACATGCTGTTCAGCGACTCCAAAACTAGCAGTAAAGCCAGCTCCAGACACAGCCTCGAGCAGGCAGTATTTTCAAGTTTAAAGAACTGACTCAAGAATGGGTATGAGACAACCTACTCCCAATGTGCTAGAAGGAGTTGATTCTTGGATTTCATAATTATGCAAGTATTTGGGGAGTGGAAAAGAAACAGGACAGACACTCGTCACCCAACATTCTGCGTTCTGGAACCCCAGCTGCAACAGCCAATGTCCAGGACTCCACCAGTGGTAATATCCCTGAGGTGCCCTTTGGGGCCTCTGATGGCTACTTAGTGGGACCCTTGTCAAAATAATTTGCCGCACAGATTCAAAACACGGAAACTATCATCTAACACCACACAGACGGCTTATAGCCAACTGCCTCCTTTTCCAGCCCGTCTACTGACCCGTTCTGAACAGTGCAGACCACCCTGCCCACCCACTATGACGCAGAGTGCTCGGTGAGGCACGTGCTCATTCTACATTATGGCCCAGAGTTTGGTCTCTTCTTTCAATGAAGAATGACAACAGAAGTATGACACCTTTTGCATTTGCAGTAGATATGCCCTGATGCATAATGTGAAATAACAGAATCATGAAATGCTAGCTCCATGTCTTGAAATCCTTACTTACTTATTCAGCCAGCATGGGAAAGAACATGAATAATAGAGCCAAATTTTTCAGAAACTTATTTTCACCAGCTGCCATCTCTTTCTCCAGCCTTCCCTTCTCCTTCACTACAAGCTCCACCAGATGCAAGCAGCAAAATAAAGATGAATTGGTTTCATCTCCTTTAATTTCCAATTTCTTCATGTGAAGAAAATTAGGGAAAGCTGCAAAATGTTTAAAAGGCAAACAGTAAAAATTAGGGAGAGAAAGAGTCAAGGAATTGAATATTCAAGCTGAGGACAGTCCTAAAGTAACTGGGAATTTAAAGTGACTCTTACAGGTGGAAAAACAAGCTAAAATAAACTTAGAGGCAAATAAACCCAAGTATGCTTGGTTTTTGAAACAAGCTGGAAGTGAAATGCATTGCAATGTGCAAAGACTGTGCAAGATGACATAGTAGGTATAAACAAGATAGATTGTCCATCCTCAGGTGCACAAAGAGTTGCTGATGGCATGAGACATAAACATGAAAAGATAAACAATATTTTTAAAATTATTACTAAGAATCTTTTCAGATAAACGTTTTAGAAGTTGAGAAACTGAAATCTAAGCTAATCAGTGAAATGTGCAGACAAGTATTCAAATTTTTCAGGAGGCTACCCAACTTGCTCTAAGACACCAGTTACCACCCTAGGTGGGAAGATGGCCGTCATGACACTACGGACACCCAACAGGAATCCTTCCACTTCGTTTTAAACCTGCCACCCCTTAACTGGTACAGAGCAGTTTAATCTGTTAATATATTCCATATCAACAATGGTACAAATGAGAGAAGAAGAAAAAGTCAAAGGGAGAATCAAAATTCAACAGCGATAGTTGAGAAATAAACCTGAGTTATTCGATGACTAAGAGGGGCTGAGGTACTGGAGGAGGGCTTGATAGAAGAAGATGGACCCAGAGGAGGCAGCTGAAACTGAACTGCTGTAGCTCCAGGTAGAAGTAGAGCTGTTGGCAGCTGGAAGCAGCAGCTCTGCTGCCCCACAGTCCTCACTGCTTAGGTCTCTTTACAAACCTGCATGACCTGAGGTGGGGGGCTTGGTGCTGAAATGAAAGGCCATGGGCCTTAGAGGCAGAAATGGTCTTGAATCTGTTTCCTACCACTCACTTAATAAATAAAGCCGTAGCTAACTCTGTATCTGCCTAAAGGTCAAGGCCGATCACTGGGGCTTTCACTGCCTTCTCCCTTTCATTGCTGCTTCCTCTTCCTCTCTCTCAATTGTTCCCTCTCTCTGTCATCAGGTCGTCTGGCTCACTATCCTCTCTCTAACTCAGCTTTATTAAAGACACTTCTGATGCCTTTTATGTCATCTCCTCAGGGGAAGGATGAAAATTGGAAGCAGACCCATAGAATCACAGAATGTGAGCAAAGGAATGGATCTTGATGATCATCTGGTCCAACGACCTTAGTTTACAGACTAGGAACCCAAGACTGTAAGAGATGAAACAACTTGCCAACGTCACCTAAATACAAAACCCTCTTTCCACTGTATCACATTCATACCCAATTCCAGGTGACACCTGTTACAGAATTAGACCCCCAAAACCCCAGCCACAATTGAAGAAGACAAAGACTAAATCCAAAAGCACAATCCAAAAGGGTTGTTTCTGAAGGCAGATGTTAATTATAAAAACTTGAAGGGTTAATTTCAACACTGTGGAATGCTCAACAAGGAGCAGAATGCACCGGCACGGTCCTTCTCTACATAAAACGGGCACAGAGCGCCATCTGCTGGATGCATAGACTTCAAGCCATTTGCCACAATTCAGAAAGAGGGATAAACTTTGAGCAGATTATTTCTTTTTGACCACACCCTAAACACACAAAAATTTCCATATTTATTCCTTTTTTTTAAATTTGCACATCTTCGTTTTTAACCTTCAATTTATCATGGTAATCTTTCCTTATTAGTAACATGAATTGAGCTCATTTTTTACATATAAACTTCAAAAAATAGTATTATGAAAATTTCTAATTATACACCAAAAGATATGATAAACCCCTATCTCCCTTTCCCTCATATTTAAAAATTGTCAAAATTTTGACATATTTGCTTCTCTCTCTGTCTCCTATTTCCTTTGCTGAAGTAATTAAGGCAAATCCCAAGTACCACATATAAGTTCACAGTATAAATCTCCTTTTAAAATTAGACATTTTTATACACATGATATTATTATCATAGCTGACCAAGATATTAATAATTATTTTGTTATTATCTATTGCTCAGTTACAGATTTCCCTGGTGGTCTAAAATAATTTGGTACCACTTGTTTGTTCAAATTAAATCACATAAAAGATTCAATCCGATTCAATCCATTTCAATACATTTAAAATCCATGAGTTTTTAGTCTCATAAAATCCATGGTTTCATGTGCATCTAAAAAAAAGATCATAAGTCACCAGGAAGAAGGACAAAAAAAAGGAAGAGAGGCAGAGAAGGAAACAACAATTTCTAATCATCAGACAAGGTTAAAGTAACTACGCCACATAGTACTGACATAAAAACAGACATATAGATCAACGGAACAGAACAGAGAGCCCATAAATGAACCTATACCTTTATGGTCAATTAATATTTGACAAAGGAGGCAAGAACATACAATAAAGATAATCTCTCCAATAAATGGTGCTGGGAAAACTGGACTTCTATGTGCAAAAAAAATGAGACTAGACCACGCCAACTTACACCGTACACCAGAATAAATTCAAAATGAACCAAAGACTTAAATATGTCATAATACCATAAAATCCTAGAGGACAACAGGCAGTAAAATTTCAGATGTCTCATGGAACATTTTTGCCCATATATCTCCTAGGGCAAGGGGAACAAAGGCAAAAATAAACAAAAGACCATATCAAATTAAAAAGTCTATGCACAGCTAAAGAAACCATAATCAAAGTGAAAAGGGAACCAATATATAGAATATATTTGCCAATGACACATCATATAAAGATTTAATTTCCAAAACATATTAAAAACTCATACAACTCAACACCAGGAAGACAATCCAATTTAAAAATGGGCAAAAGACCTGAACATACACTTCTCCAAGGAGGACAGACTGATGGCCCATAAACATATGAAAAAATGCTCACTATCACCAGCCACCAGAGAAATGCAAATTAAAACCACCGTGAGATAACATCTCACACCTGCCAGGATGACTATCATTAATAAATCAACAAAGAGCAAGTACTGGCAAGAACATAGAAAAGGGAACTCTAGGACACTGTTGGTGGGAATGCAGACCGGTGTAGCCGTTGTGGAAAACAATACGGAGTTTCCTCAAAAAGTTAAAAATGGAACTGCCCTTTGACCTATCAATTCCACTTCTGGTAACATATCCTAAGAATCCTGAAGCACCAATTCCAAAGAATGAATATATATATATATATATATATATATATATATATATATATATATATATATATACACCTGCCATCAGTAGATTAGTGGATAAAAAAGCTGTGACGGTACATTTACGCAGTGGAATACTACATGGCCATAAAATAGAAGAAACTCTTACCTTTCGAGACAGCATGGATGGGCCTGGAAAGTATTATGCTCAGTGAAATAAGCCAGTCAGTGAAAGACAAATACCATGTGGTCTCATTTGTATGTGTCATCTAATGAACAAAATAAACTAACGAGCAAAATAGAATCGGAGGCATAGAAACATGGAAGGGGGAGGTGGGGACTCCATAGAAACATAGAAACATGGAAGGGGAAGAAAGTGAAGGGATTAGTCAAAGAACATATATGCATGACCCATGGACGTGGACAACGGTGTGGGGATTGACTGTGGGAGTGGGGGCTGGACTGAGTGGAGGGGCAAAAGGGAAAAAATTGAGACAACTCTAATAGCATAAACATTAAAATATTTTTTTAAACATTTGAGTTCCAAAATAAACAATATCTTACTACAAAATGAAAATAAATAAATAAAGTAACAAGACCACAAACTTCTTACTCTGAAAATTGGCAACTAAAAGAAAGAATTAAATATATATACTGCCCTCATGAATGAACTGCACTTCAGTGTAAAAGTAGCTCTATTTCATGAAGGACCTTCTTCTTTCCAGAAGAATTCCATTTGATAAAAGTGCAAGCAAGAAAATCTCTGTGTTGTATCTCCTACTCTGTCACAAATGAAACCATGAGATAAAGGACAGCTGATGGGGACCCTGACAGGAGGGGCAGGCTGTTAACCCGACTCCTACTCAACAAAATTGGCATCACAAAAGGTTTGCCTGTCTGGTTTCCTCCTTAAGTTTACTGTCTTTTTTTTTAACTCTTTGGGGGTTATTTCTTTAGTTTTGACACTCAGACCTCTATTTCTTGTTCTATAGCATTGTACAGTATCTATAAACTCCTCATTATAAATTATTTCTCTTCCAACCTTCTCTCCCTCTTTCTGTCTCCTGTTTTGATTGTCATTTTCTTTCTTATAATGAATACCTTGATAACTTAAAGGAAAATGCTAAATTTTTTTTTCAGACATTATCAACTGCATTCAGCTAAAGCCAGGAAATTAGCTTGCTTACACTTCCCCCATTTTCCTCCCAATGGGTATAAGCCATTCGTTTTTTTATTTTGCTTACTAATGTTTATACTATTTTTAAACCATTTCTTCTATAATTATATCTCTCACAGTTGTTTGGTCCCTTCTAAATTTAAATGATTCCAACACAAATGAACAATTCTTTTACCACAACGCCTTCCTTGATCTCTTGATTAGTAGGGTTCTGTTGCTGAATTTTGTTTTTTTCTTTGGGCTCATAAATTCTATAAACCCTGAATTTATTTAAGTTGATAATTTCTATCTGCTTATACCTATGTTTGTACAATATTTTTTTTGAACCTTGTTAGATATGATGTTCTTGGTCATACCTTCTTTCTCTCAAAACCTTGTAGACATAGTTCCTTTTTTGATGGACATTTAAAAATTCAATGGACAGCTCAGATCGACTGATTTTCACCTTGGTAAGTTAATTGCTTTATCTATTCTGGATGCCTAAACAATGCTTTCTTTATCCTTGCAATCCAATACCATAATAAGGATGTGTCTCCTTATTGATTCTTCTTAACACATTCCTCCCAGAATAGATTTACATTTTCCAGATTCAGTTCTTCCTTTGTTCAGGAAAAGTATCCTTGAAAATATTATCTTTGAAAATACTGCCTGTTGAATTTGTTGGGGTTTTTAATTCAGTATTGGCTTGCCTATTATTATTATTAATTATCATTATTATTTTCTCAATCAATATCTTAATCTCCTTGTCTTTTTTGTCTCTGAATTCACTGTGAGTCTCAAACCTTTCTTCCTGGTCATTTATTCAGTTCTTAAATGTGCTTGTTCTATTTCTTGCTCTATTTCATTTTATTTATTAATTCTGAAATGGTATTGAATTTTTAGTACTTAATTTATTTCCTTAACTCAGCAATTTTTTTTTCTCACAACTGCTATTATTATCTCATTTTTGAACTCTTTAATTATATTTGTATTTAGTAAGTTCCTACGTAGAATAAAACACCCTTAGGAATATTTCTTCTTTGGTTTTCACTTATTCTGGATAGATTTTTCATCTGCACTTTGAATTTTATATTTCAATGCTTACATGGTGGGTTGGAGGCATTGCTGCAATTGATGCATGATATTTTTATCATCTTGGTTTTATATGGAAAAGGCAGCCTAGATTTAGTGTGGGTAATGCCTTTTGATTCTCTTCCACTTTTCTGCTACTGTGGGTTTGCCCTATAAATATTGTAAGGTGGACTTTCAGGAGCCAAGGGCAAAGGTTAGGGAAATGCTCCATGGCGGTGGGCAGCTTTATCATCGCCACACTGGCTTTGCCCTCTCCTCTATGGCCTTACCTGTCATCTGTGTCCACCATTCAACCATCCCCCCTTACCACATCTTAGCACGAACCTGGAGGTCAGATGCTTACCTCAACCCAGCGTGAGGCCTGAAGCAGAGAGCACGTCATCTCTTCCACTCCAGGAGCTGCTTTGATTCCCCAAAGCAGGAAATGCATAAAGAACATAAAATGTAAGAGTTCCCAAGGTCAGAAGAAAAGCTTTGCCCCAAATTCTCAGTGGATCTTTTCTCCACCTCCTACTTCCTCAGAAATCTCATTATGTCTTTAACTTTAGTCCTCTAGCTGGCTAAACTTTTATACGGGAAATTTTTTAACGCATCCAAAAATAGACCCATATAATGAACCCCATGTACCCATCATCCAACTTCAACTATTACTAACAAACACATGGCTGTTTCTGTTTCATCCGTGTCTCCACCTCTAACCCAGTCACCCTCACCCTCCCTGCCCAACCCTCATACCTAGACTCTGGCTTAATCTCAGGTCACAGTCGATTTCATTGTTCTGCTGAATTTTTACTCATTGATGTGCTAAAGAGAAAATAAAAAGCATCACTTAATACTAAAGCTCATGACTTAATCACAGTTTCCACCTAATTGAAGTTTCAAACTTCAACAGAACTGTAATCTTAATCAAATAGTCTGGAATTTTCTAATCAACACCAATAAGGTCATCTATCACCTGGGCCCTTTCCCCAAAGAAGGAAGAGGCAATCTGCATGATAAAACCCCTGCCATTCCCTTCTCCAGATGTCTTGGTCTAAAAATAGCCCTTTCTTTTCTTTTGATAATAGCTCTCTTGCTCCACCCTCCTTCCTATAGAAACCTTCCACCTGTACAACCCCTGAGAGCTCCCTTCTAGTTGCTAGGTGGGATCCTGCCCAATTCATGAATCACTTAATAAAGCCAATTAGATCTTCAAATTTCCTCAACTGAGTTTGCTCTTTAACAGATGGAGGGCCCAGCTGCTCAGTGTTGGTGATCCAGGGGTTCTCCTCCTCTCCACCCAGCGGGGCCTTTGACGTCATGAAGTCCAGTAGTTATCCTCTCTGGTGGGTCCAGGAGGTGGAATACGTGACATTTTCTGCTTCATCTCCAAGGTGGCCTACACCCTCCTTTCTGCCTCTTCCCACGCTGGAGATTATTAGTGAGATTCTCTAGAATTGTGTTTATTATTAGGAGCTGCACAGAAATTTGATGATTCTTGGAAACTTTGGTTTTAATCTTTCACAACCACAAGCCTGTTCCCCCTTTTTCTGCTGTTGGTAAGGTTGCCAAACAAAATGTAGGACACCCCTGCAATATTTGGGTCATAATTACACAGAAAAATTGTCATTTTTCTGAAATTCAAATTTAACTTGATATCTTGTTGTTTTTGGTGTTTTGGTTTTTGGGGGGGCTAAATTTAGAAACTTTAGCTATTGAAGAATGTGCTGGCTTCATTTTCAGTGTGCTTGTTTAGTTGGTGAGTTGATTTACCTACATAAGTAACTCAAGTAGGTAGGTAGGCAAAAGCAGAGTAAGGACAGGGTGACCTTTCCTCCCCTGGCATATTGTTGGTCATGTGACTGAGACCCCCTGCCCTTTCATATTGCTGGTCATGTGGTTCAGACCCTCCCCTGACATGTCACCAGTCATTCAGGAGACCCCTTCAGAGGAGGAATGAAGGAGCCAGAGAATAGCCTCTATGACTCCCATACAAGCCTTTGCATGACCACTCCCTCAACCATTAAGCCCTCAAGGCAATCTGATGACCCTCATCAGCTAATCATAGGAAGAAAGATTCAGATCTGTTGACCACAGAGAAAGTTTTGGTCAAACTAGGGATAGCATCTAACCTCAGTGTGTTTCAGCTCCAGGCCCAGAAAAGCAGCAAAACCAGATGAAGCAACATCATGGATGACATCAGGACCAGCTGCAATGATTAATGACCCCCCTACCCCGGTGTCAACAAATCAATGGAGACCGTGGCCTTAAAAGGACATACCTGAAAAAGCTAATGAATATTCTATTGAGATTCTCACCTAAGATTCCTGTCTTTAGAGAGGGTATAAAAACCCTTAAGAAAAAGAACTCAGCATGTTCTCTCATGAGCTCTCTCCCCCACCCTTGCCCACACCTTTCCCCACACCCTTTTCAGGCATGCTCTTTCTGGAGCTCAAAAGTACCTTTTCCCCTTCTCCCTCCCTGGGTGCATTACCTTTGTCCTTCCTTCTCCTAAACTCTAAGAGCCCTTCTTTTGCCTCGGTAACTTGTTTTCTGAGCCCACACAGCCCAGCTGGCTCACCTCTTCTTCTTCTGTGACTTTCCAAATAAACTTTTGCTTGTACTTGAATCTTGGCTTTGATTTCTTTCTTGGGCAGAACTCATGTACTGAGGTTACTGAACCAAGGTCCAATCACCAGTAACATTCTGGTGCTGTTTGTCATTAACAATAATTTCAATTGCTGGATGTGCTGGCAGGAAGATTTTTAGGTCAAGCTCTATTACTCTGTCATCTTAAACTAAAAAGTCTAACATTTTACTAAACATTAAAATGACTCATTCAATTTGTACCTATATTTAACTTCACTTCCTGTTTAATATGTCAAATATACTTAGGAGAAGTCTATTCATGATTTTTAAGTTTTCCTCTTTCCTAGAAATTAAATCAACATTTTAGTATATATATTTTAAAATTCTAAATAAATAATATGCCATCTTGTGGTCAGTGCACTAGACACATAGTGGATAGTGTTTTTTTAAGGATCTTTTTTCTATTTTTATTCTCTTTGGACAAAATATTCCTAAAGTCTTTCACTAACTTAAAGTCTCACTTGGTCAAAAACTCCTTCTTATGGAAAACCTCTCCCTGAGCTCTGAAAGTTCTTCTTGTCACAGAGAGTGAGATCATGGAAAGAGTGTTGACAAAATTCTTCTTTTGAGTTTTTTGTCTAAATATGTAAGGACCACTAAAAAACAACTCCCTTTATGATGTGGTAAAGACTCTCTGTTGCTCTAAGTGTCACACCTCAGATGCAGATGATGGAATCATCTTTTTTACCCACCACAAGACTTATTACAATGATTAGTTGGTGACAGAATTTCAGAGGCTCAGATAATTGCATTTTGAGAAGAAATGCAGTCAGTCTCACATATGAGACAACTACACGCAGAAATCCCACAGTCCCCCACTACCTGCCTTGAGTCTCCATGAAGCCCAGCATGGATACCTCCACTAGGGTATCTACAAAACACCAAAAGTTCCATGACTCTCTATTGGAGGAGGTCACTAAGAACACATGACTGCTGGCTGACCCTCAAGCTGGACCCGAGCAATCAAAGACTCCGTGTTTCCTCCCCTGTCCTGGGAATGCATGTTCTGTCAACCATTCTGTGCTAGGAACCATTTCAAGGATGCAGCCTTGACAGAGGAATGTGTTGTTGAGGTCATCTGGCCAGTATATGTGTTTGAACTCAGTTAAAGCCTCTATACAAACTTAAAATTCAGGCAGGTGGGTGCAGAAACCTAGTTGTCTTGCAGCATCCAGGACAAGCCTCATAAATTGCCTTGTTTATTAAAACTACCACCTACCAATCTGAAGTGGTCTGCCTCTTTCTTCAGTGTCCCTTTTCCCTCTGTGTACAGTGTCAGTTTCAAGTTTTAGCCAGGGAACTCCTGAGGCTTCACACCAACACTATCTTTTCCAGAAAAGCTGCTATATGATTTTGGTTCTGCTTTTGAAATCTTGCACAAGTGCATTAGAATGGAGAATAACCCAAGTGGGTACCCAGTCAAACTATCTGGGACAGCCACAAATGGCAGGTGTTTGCTACAGATGCTCATTCAGCAATCATTCCCCTCTTCCTTTTTCCTCCCAGCACCATATTTTGTCCTAGTATACACTCTCTTCCTGCAAACCTGTAATTCAGGAAGAGCAGAACCTATCTTTAGCTCCGTCTAATGGATCAAGACAGATGTGTCAATCACAGTAATACTAACCCTTTCACTAATTATTGATTCACAAATCCAAATTTATTCCAAAAAGTCCATGGTATTCTTTTGGAATTTGTTATTGGTTCTGGGTGAGCTTTTAAACTGAATTGGCCAAACTAGACCAATAAGAATTTTTTTACAATGTATGTTAACTGTTTTTTTGTCTTTCCTTCTGTGTGAAGTGGAAAAACTTACTACTCATGAACTTCTCATAAGCAAAAGGAAAGTCATCCTAAGGACAAAGCCAGAGGACAAAGAGCAGAGAGAGCCACCATGATATATAGTCAGAAGTCTGGTGAGTCAGCATGTAGAGTCAGTCTCTGAATTTTATGTCATGTATGATAAAAAACACTTAGTACTTAATCTTGTTTTGCTTTAGGGTTTCTATTAATTTTAGGCAGAGCATCCTACTTGATATACTTCTTTCTACATTTTTCCTCAGAGTGTGACTCTGGGTAATTTCCACTTGCTCAGGTGGGCCACCACCAAGAAATCTACTGGGCGTGGCTTCAGTCTGAGAAAGTTTGTCTGCATGCTACTTACAGTCTTAGGAAGTTTGTGTACATCCCACCTTACACCTCACCACTTCTAACCTTCAAGACAAGAGACTAGTTAAAGTTTACAGACTGCTACAAGCTGCCTTAAGTCCCTTGTTCTCTGTTTGGGAAAAACTTTCCTGGCCATCTGGAAGAATGATAACCCCACCTTGGAAAATTATTTACCTATAACTTCTGAACTGAAGAGGTCTAAGGGATGTCAGCTGGATAAAATTTAGCCTATATTTACATAAGTACACTTTAGTTTTTTTGTAGCCATACTATGATTACTATTAGCAGTATTACTACCGTTAATAATCCCTGTAACATACAGGATTTATGATTACCTATACAGTTGATAAATAAGAGCAGAATAATGCAGAGCCACACAGGCAGAGCCACAAAAGGGTATCCCTCAGCCATATCAAAGCAAAAGGTAGCTTCGTAACCAGTGGAAAGCATGCAGACAGCTGGCTGTCCCTTCCCTGAAGTGGTAATCTAACTATCCACCTGACTTGTCAAGCCCTAGGCCCATGTCTGCCACCAGCAGGCAAGCTATCAGAGTCCCTTCTTGTCTAAGTAGAGGGTAAAACAACTTCTTTTTCTACAACTTCATAGAACCTGGAGGAACTTTTCAGGGTAATTCTCTTATTCATCCAAGGGTTAGAGCTGCCCAGAGCTTAACTTGGATCTCCTTGGGCTGCCCAACTCTTCAGCTGTCTTTCAACTTTCTCATCATGCCCTCTGGTGCACTGCATGGGGCCAATCCCTGAGCTACTCTGAGAATCACATTCATCAACCTTACTCACCCTCCTTGACTCTAGGACTTGTTTCAGTTCACCTACTAAGAAGATCTTTCTAATAATTCAATCATTCAGGAAAAAAATGGCTTTCAAGTAATGTTGTTTATTTAAGTCAACTACAGTTTACATTCAATATCATCCCATTCCGTTTCAGATGTACACCAGTGCGGCCAGAAAGCCATGCACTCTGCAACAGTGGTCCTCCAGCTGCCCCAAGCACCTGCCTGGCCCCATAGCAAGTTATCTCAATGTTACTGACTATATTCCTATGCCTCAAACTGCAGCTCTGTGACTATTCCGCAACTTCCAATTTGAACTGCTTAATCCCTTCACCCTTTTCTCCCAGTCCCCCAAGCCCTCACTCCTCTGACAGCTATGAGTCTGTTCTCTGTATTTATGAGCCTATATCTATTTTGTTTGTTTTTTTCATTAGATTCCACATATAAGTGAAATCATATGATACTTGTCTTTCTTTGACTGGCTTATTTCACTTAACATAATATCCTCTAAGTCCATCTACACTATTGCAAAAGGTAAGATTTCCTTCTTTTTTATGCTCAAGTTGTATTCCATTGTATAAATACACTGTAGCTTTTTTATCCACTCATCTACTGATGGGCACTTGGGTTGCTTCCAAATCTTGGTTATTGTAAATGACACTGCAATGAACATAGGAATGCATATATTCTTTCAAATTAGTGTTTCAGGTTTCTTCAGATATATTCCTAGAAGTGGGTTTGCTGGGTCAAAAGACAATTCCACTTTTAACTTTTTGAGGGACCTCCACAGTGTTTTGCATAGCAGTTGTACCAATTTGCATTCCCACCAGCAGTACACTAAGGTCCCCTTTTCTCCACATCCTCACCAACACTTGTTGTTTGTTGATTTATTGATGACAGCCATTCTGACAGGTGTGAGGTGATAGCTCGCTGTGGTTTTAATTTGCATTTTCCTTATCAGATGTATCATTGGCAAATATGTCCTCCCATTCAGTAAGCTGCCTTTTCATTTTGTTGATGGTTTCCCCATTCAGCAAAATTTTTGAACAATTATTTTGTGCCTAGCAGTGTACCAGGCCCCCTTGCATTACAATATGAAACAAGGGACCCTGATAGAGCATACACTCTAAAGAGAGCAGAGAGATAATTGAAAGACAATCACAATGAGAGCTCAAAAGCACCTAATCTTGCCTAAAAATACCTTTCTTTTATTTTTAGAGTAAAGATAATACTGCTTAACCTAACACATAAGGCCTTACATTTTCAGGCCTCAATGCCTCGCCAGCTTCCTTTCACACCAAGACTACACCAACATGATGTCTCCATTTCAGCCATGAACAGGTCCCACATTGGTATTGCCCTCCTTCAACCACAGGAGCTCTGCACGTAGTCCTGAAACCTTCTTGGTTCTTCTCTTTGCCAAGTAAGCTCTTAAGCTTCCTTTAGAACTAAACAGAGGGATTGCTTCCTTGAAGAAGACTTCTTTGGCATCCACTTAATAAGTTTACTTGAGCAAAATGTATTTGAGTGACTATTTGCCTCTTCCACTGCAGGCTCTAGGGGTTAAATTTGGTTATGCTGACTTCGTATTTCCTGTATTTAACACCATTGCCTGGTACAATGTAGAAAATTGATAACTATACATTGAGTAAGTAAGTTAATGTCCAAGTTGAAATCTGAAAGACAATAGGATCTAGATTAGCAATGAGAGGATTTAGGGAATTCTTCACTGTTGTCCTGACTTTTCTTTCTTTCTTTCTTTTTTTTTTTTTTTTTTTTTTTTTTTTTTTTTGCTTTCTTACGTTAACCTGGCAGAACTTAAAGAAACAATTTTCTTCTTCAATCCAAACTTACAGAAGCCATCTGGAGAAAAATGTTGAAGTTTTACTGTCACAGGACCAACCAAGGCATGATGACCAAAACTACCAAATTTGGATGGAAGAGGAGATGAACCTTTGCTGATGGCTGTGGCATTTCTGCATTGTGATGACAGCAAGTCAGAACACATCAAATCATTCTGACAGTTTGCATTTTGTAAAGTAAAACACTAAGCCACTTCCTAGGGTTTTTATTTCCAGGCTCTTTGGGATCATAATTTGGTTCATACACTGCATCAGTGATGATTTTTGTGTGGCACATCCGGGAATGGTGGTTAATGGAAAAAGAAAGTATGTTACTAAATGCCCCCCCAATTAAATTAATGTATTTAATCCCTCATGCAGCTGACCACTCTTCCCAGGTACAGGAAGGTGTACACTCTCTCCCTGTGAAAACCGTTCAACAGGCACTGAGACATCCTGCCTTGCCCTGCCTTGTCCCACCTACAAATTTTGGCATAGAGTCACTTCTCTACAATCACATTTTCTCCCCAGGACCAATACAAGGGCCACTCATCCAACTGACACAATTGTGAGAATGGATAAATTATTATTTTAGGACACTAAATTTGGGGGTGTTTGGTTATGCAGCGATAAACGACAGATACAAATATTTTTTTGTAATTTCTCAAACCCTGTTGCATTGATTAGAACCTCCAAAGCAATGTGATAGTGAGAGCAAACTATTGTCAATATCAAAATCAGAGGAAAAAGAGGTGGTCGCTATCACCAGTCAACATTGTTTTGAGGATTCTAACCAATGTAATAACATTTCTAAAATAATATTTATAAACATTTAAAGGATGGGGCAAAACTCTCATTGTTTGTAAATGACATGATTCAATACTTAGAAAAGTCAACACAATCAACTGAAAACTTATAGTTTTCCCATACAACAACAATAACCAATTAGAAAATACTTTAAAGATCCTGTTTACAATAGCAACAAGGAAGTCTGAAAAGGTTTTTTTACGACCAACATAACAGTTACCTCTGAGGAGAGGGTACTGACAGTGAGAAGGATAAGGATGGAATGTCCCTTTTAAAGTGTGACAACCAGAAAGGAGTATCATAAGCAGAAATGACTAACACATTCAAATGTAGCTTCAGAGGGTAATGATTTTTAGGCAACTAGATCATATACTGTTGGTTCATATTGAAGAATTAACAGATATTTCTTTTTAAAAAAATGCCACTGTTTAAGCTATTCTACCTCTGTGCAGTTAGTTATTTATACTAAGCCTAAGACCTTATAGATGTCATGTTAAATTTCTTTTTCATTTCGATCAGTCTACTCTGTAAACGTTGAAATCCATGTGACTTCTCTCCTTCAATGTCCCATCCATTATTCCTTCATATCATCTAACTAAATTATCATTATGATACTGTCAACAAAGTTCTTTTAAAATGTTGAATTACAATGGACAATATAAGGACAAATTTAAAAACTGGAGGTTACACTCTCATTTTTAAACCATTCTTAATATTATATTTCCCACCTCAAATAATGTAAATATCTCCTCTTTATCTCTTATTCTTGGTGCTCCCCACGAGTCCATACCAGCATATTTTCAATTCCTTTCGCGAGCATCCTCCATTTCTTGTGCCATTATGTTCTTGCCTCCCATACTCCCCGTTAGCCATATACACATTCTCTAGTTCTCCTAGTTAAACTATGTTTTGTATTTTACAGCCAGTTCTAATTTTTTGAGCATTGTCTTTCTTTCCTGAACTATATTCCTAATTTAGTCATTTATTTATTCATTAAAATATACTCAGTAATTACTATATGCTCAGCAACATGGTAACTAATGAGACCTCAAAGATTAAGTGATACACTCTTTAAAATGTCCTACTGCACAAAATAAACACATAAACAACTAAAACACAATGAGCTATGTTCAATAAAGAGGAACATGCAAAGTGCTATGAAAGTGGAAGTATGAAAAGTTTTGATTATGCTGATGGGCTTTGAAATTTAATCTAGGTAAGGGAGGCAGCACGGTCAAGGGGTCCTACGGAGGTGACAGACTGAAAGGGTAACTGAGTCCTTTGCAGTAATGTGCTGGGACTGAGTCACACTAGCTCACGAAAGCCACATCTCTTCCCAACTCTGTCTTCAGTGCCTTCAGGTTGGGAGCTGAAAGTGGCCCTGGTGGGAATATTTACATGACAGAAGTGGGCAAATGCTACAAATCTGGGTACTTTTATCTTTATCAGAAAGCTAGTTATTAAACAGTTAGCAAGCATACCACAGAATCAGTGGATTGGATGAGCCATTAAAATGAAAAAAAAATTGGTAGAGCTTTAGGGGCACTTAGGTGGAAAGACAGAAAAGGGAGCCAGGACGGGAGCTGAGGCGGAGTTTGGTGACCTGCCCGGGGCTCCTGGGCTTTCCTCTCTGTGGCCTTCCCACCGCCACACCCACACTTTGAGGGGCCTGGTTTGCTCCTCTCCACCTGCTCCACATCCTTTATATCTCAGTTCTTCCAACGACTATTTTTTCCCCAATCTGCCCAAAAAGTCAACTCAAATCAGAGCTAATAGCCCTTATCATTTTTAATATATTGAAATTAATTTCTACAGTTGGACAGAATTTCCCTAGCCACTTTTGCACAGATATCTGAGAAAACTCATTTGTAAAAAGGACTTCTTTCAGCATGCCTTATTTGAAAACTAACTAATGGCTTAATTCATCTGAACCCTACAGAGGAAGATGAAAGAAAATGTGGATATAGCAGCTTCTGAGTGATTATACCATGTCCAGTAAAATCAGTCCAGAGAGCATATACACAACAAAAATTGGCATCTCACCCCTGCTGATAATCTAAGTGAATGTAGTACCTGTGGAGCATATCATTGTTTTAAAATGACTGCATAATTGCAAACTATATGGTGTATATATGAATAAGAATGCCAAATATAATGCCCTGCTTTATTCTGGTCCTGGTATCTGATATCACACCAATTTTCAGTTGCTCATTTGTGCCCCTGGGCACTCAGAAATATTTTCTCTCTGTTTATAAATATATCAAGTATTCCCTTCTGTTGCTTTGATCATGTGCAGCTGTTAAGTTAGAGCTGTTTCGGAAAATGGCACTACAGGGCGAAAGGGCTGCATTCAGACTTGATCAGCCATCTGGACTCGTGAGCTGCTCTGCCGTCATCGTGTCTCTCTGATTGGATTTCTACAAAGTAGGGAAGTTTCTAGGAAAAAGTATATTAGTATAGATGTAATCAAGAGCTGCTCATACCTTCAGAAACTTTTGTCTTTACTGAAGAAAGCTTAGCTTTTGCTGCAGTTTATTTATGAGATAATCAAGTGAACTCCTTCGGCCAGTTCAACGAGGATGTACAGAAATTGTTTAGAGACATAATGTGAGGCCAAAGCCCCTGTTGATAGACTCTAGTTCACTCAGTCCAGTCTGTATTTCCTATCAGGTGAGAAGCTCTTCTGGGAAGGTCCTAGTTTTCCACAACAAGATTGATGCTACCTTTTGCCCAAGAAACTCTCATTCTATCTAATGAGAATGAGAGCTATGGTGTAGAACTTTTAATTCAAGCCATAATAACCATCCCTCCCATGACCAGCTCTTGAGAGCACCTCGTCAGAGGACCAAAGCAAGAATCATGATACAACAGTGGATGGTGTCGTTCCTTTTCCTTAATAAGGAAAATGCATCCACAGAATTGCAAGTTATTTCATATAGATAGATGATGTCATTAAAGTGAAATACAATTAAAATAACTTTATATGTAATTTTACAGAAGTAAAGATGCCAAATAATATGCCTTGATTTATCCTTGGTCCTGATGTTTCTGTTTGACATCCTTGCAAGGTGTTTACATATATTCCAAGCACTGTGCATTAGTAATATAGATTTTACAAGCATAAAAACATGTACTTACCTAGAATAATATATTGTTTGGAATGTTTTCAACTTCATATAACAGGAATTCTGACTCAACTGGCTTAAATAAACAGAAAAATCTACCTCTCACGTGACAGGTACTGAGGTTGGAGAGTTCCAGAACTGGTTGATTCAAGTGATGTCATAAAACATCCAAGCTCTTTCCCTTTTTCTGTTCTGCACCCCTTTATATGTCAGCTGCTACATCCCCCAGGATCACACAATGGCTGTTAGTGTTCTGCTCATTTCATCCACAGAGATGAATGTCTAAAAAAGACCTATTCTTTCCTCGTGTTTCTTTGTAAGAATGAAAAAATTGTTTCCAGAAGTTTTCATCCAATTACTCTATGTCTCATTCATTCTACCCTAAAGCAGTCACTGCTAAGGGGAATGAGACTACCACAATACACTTCTATTATTCCAGATTTACCCTTGGTTCATGTGAGAAGGCTGCTCTGGAACACAAAAATCGAACCCTCCCTGCACGTAAAAGGCTTACACGGAATCAATAAGGCTCTTCAGTGATGGACCTGCCCAAGATTCTATCCTGTTGCTTTCTACCTTGTCTCTATTCAGATCACGAGGTTTTACATATTCTCCTACTACCTATTTTAACTAATGATTCTCAAATTTACATCTCCAACCCATAATTGCAGCCCTAGCTTTAGACTCAAAATTCAAGTTGCTAACCATTGCAGATCCTTCAAAATTACCTTTTCTCCTATGTGTGGTCTTTATCCTATATCCTTTATCAAAACTAACAAATT
This sequence comes from Pteronotus mesoamericanus, assembly GCF_021234165.1. Classification (NCBI taxonomy): domain Eukaryota; kingdom Metazoa; phylum Chordata; class Mammalia; order Chiroptera; family Mormoopidae; genus Pteronotus; species Pteronotus mesoamericanus. Next base: position 56,036,197 of record NW_026555085.1, on the reverse strand, counting down.
ATCTACATAACCAATTTACCAAGCTAGGTAACTCAATATTATTCTCAATTTATCCCTCTACCTTTCCGTATACAATATATTTATTTATTTTCAAATTGTGCTCACTCAATTTCCTAAATGTTTCTCAAATAAGGGCTCTTCTACATAGCCTCCAATTTGTTCTGCCTGACTCAAGCTTGTCCCTATCCAGTTCTACTTTTGTAGTCACTAGGATGATCCCCTTGAACCCAAGGGAAACATCAGTGCCCTATATGTTCTGTAAAAATCTCAATGGTCTGTTGGGGAAAGAGAAAGATGGGGAAACCAGCACCATCTTCAGGCCCTTTACAATCTATTTCTATCCCATCGGGTGTAGCCTCCTCTTCCAACTCCCCGGAAAAACACTCTCTAAATCCCTGGACACTGAACTTCTTACTATTTCCTGGTTGTTTCAAGCCTTTTATGAGATTTGCTTTTGTATACTGATGTTTCCACCACCTTGAAATTCTCTCCCCTAATTTTCACTTAGGAAATTCTTGATCTTTCTTTAGTACTCAGTTCAAAATATTATCTCCTCCAAACAACTAATTTTAAAGTACAAAAAAAAGTAGAATTTAACTCCAAAAATATTTAAAGAAATGTACAATAACACAATAGTGGCTCAAAAGCATTATGTTAAGTGAATGAAACAAGCACATTAAGCTGCATACAATATGACACCATTTATGTGAAATGTTAAAATGGCAAAAATTACAGGGACAGAAGAAGACCAAGGATTGCTGGGGACCAGGAGTAGAGAGAGGTCAGATTGTCTGAAGGACAAAAGGAATATGCAGCTGAGGTGAGGGGTGCGTTGTGGGGTGGTTAACAAAAATATTTTAAGTCTGTATTGTGTGTATTATAGTGGTTACATGACAGTACACATTTTCCTTAACTCACCAAACTGTACATTTAAAATGAATGGGTTTTAGCCCTGGCTGGTGTGGCTCAGTGGATTGAGTGCTGGCCTGTGAACTAAAGTGTCACCAGTTTGATTCCCAGTCAGGGCTCATGCCTGGGTTTCTGGCCAGGTCCCCACTTGGGGGCACACAAGAGGCAACCACACATTTTTATTTTGTTTCCTATCATTCTCCCTCCCTTTCCCTCTCTCTAAAAATAAATCTTTTCAAAAATAAATAAATATGAAAATTTTTAATAAAAAAATGAATGGGTGTTATATGAAAAAGACTTTAATAAAGATATTAAAAATACTCCTGTTCCTAAATTTTAAAGAAACACTTTAAAAACAATATTTAACTAAAAGTTTTACCTATGAGTAAATTAGAAATCTTACAAGATATATTATCCAATGTTGGTAACAATTTATTAAAAAGTGTATTCTCCTACATGACTAGGTAGAAGTGGTAATTGATAGAACCCTTTTAAGAAGAAATTTGAAACTGTGTATCAAAAGGCTAGATTTTTTTTTTCTTAATGTGGTGATTTTACCTCTGGGGATATCTGTTAAGGAAATTACTCTGAAGTATATAAAAAAGGTTTATGCATAAGTGTTTATTGAAATATCTGTTATATAAGACCCCAGAAAAAAACCCAAACGTGGCAACAGAAGAAAATAGTTGTCATTAGAACTTCATGTTTTTAATATCATTTCCTCATGGACTTCGCACATGTGCCAGGCAGCCCTCAGTCACCGTGGCCCCCGAGCCCTGTTCCCATGCCCCTGCGACCAGAATGCTCATTGCCACCGGAAGGCTCACATTCAGTCAGCTTCCAGCTGCTGTTGGCAGCTAAACGTGGGCTCTGAATGTTAAAAGGAGAGGAAGTGCTCCCAGAACTCCATCGAGTTCATTGTAAATGACTTACCTGGTGACTATAACTCAGGAGTTAAATTACCTCAGGTCTCCCTGGACACAGAGTAAATTATCTGAGGTCTTGTGTTATGTCTGTTCCTCAGAACTCCCAACCACCTAATAATATCTTGTTTTGCACTTTGAGAGAATTAAGTAAAAAGCTTGGTATTATCTGATTGGTCATTGTTAAATTTGGATAACTTTTAAGGTAATTATGGATCATATTTGCATAGTACTTTACAGTTTACTAAGCACTTTGACATAAGTTCAAAGAACTGAGAATACACACTCCAACATTTCAAGCAAAATCTGGTAGATAACAATGCAATGTTATTATCTATTAGGGTTAACTCCTTATTAAGATTTATAGCCCATTATATGAGCAAAATAAAGTGAAAATAAAAATGATAAATCCCAAGACTTCCAAAAAGAGAAGAAATGTCATTCTTTCTCCTTTGTACAGAAGGCATCAAATTGCAAAGAATGTTGAAAATTATACCTTTGTGTTTCCTTAGCACAGAATAATGTTAAAAGGCTCTACACAGTAATACAGCGAAACAAACTTCATTCTGCCCAAACACAAACTCATTACACCATGAACAAAATTTTTTATTCTTCCCCACCAGCCTCTGCTCAGCTTCTCTGATCCAGCTTATGACAACCTCCACCTGGTCACCAAGCCAGGACCTGTGGATCCCCTTGGAGTGGCACTGAGGTGTATGATTGACATTTCAGACAGTGAATACTGTCAAAATTCTGAAACGTATGCAAAATATTCATTTGATTGAGACCAACTGATAAATCTGTGAAGTAAGAAACATATTAAAGACAATGGACTGGATTAAAAACAAAGTGAAATAAAATGACCCTGATTTTTAAAGTCTTTGACATTCTTTCCCTGCCAATTAATCATCGAGAAATGTCTTTGGCCAGTCTAATTTTTAACAAGTTAATTTCAGTGGATTTGCTTTCAGCTAATTAACCTAGAGATGTAGGCTTATTTCTACTCTGAACACCTGAATCTGAAAATTCACCTAATTCAGATTCTTTGACAACCTAAAAAATGATGCTTTAACTTAACACTATATACAAGGACAATAGGGGGTTCTCTAAAAATATACATGCTATGGAAACGTTCAGTACTGTAGCATTCTAAAGAGTTAACTTCAGCACAGTTACGCACACAACAAGCCATACGACAGGAATTCAAAAAATCCTTAGCCAGATAACCGAGGAAAATGTTTCTGCTCTGGTCTTGTGCAGATTTCCACTTCCTTTGCCTTTCTAATTCTGCGCTTTCCAATTACAGTCTTCTATGTTCAAAGATGGTCCACAGTACTCTAGTTTACAATGCAACGAGAACTTCCTTATATGTGGATATTTCAGTAATTAGTATGAATGAGAATTTGTATAATGTAAGAATTCTCATCTCATGTAACAATTCATATATAAGAATATGAGTTTCTACCTGCATTTGTTCGAAGTTTATACTTGAAGTTCAGAATGGTTCTATAGTTCCATATTTTCTATTGCAGGAGCCTACAAAATGTTTGCTGCCCCTTTGGGTGCCCCAGGATGCTGCCTCTGGGTGTGTTGTGCTGGACTTAGTACCACTGCTGTGTGCATTTTGGTCTTAATTGTGTTTCACTGGAAATTCCATAAAACTGGATTTTGGAAAGAAAGTGTTGCTTCTTGGCTAGCTTCTCTCCAGAATATGAGACTTCTGTGTTGCTCTAGTAAACCTCAGGCCCGGCAAGAATATCCCCGGGTGTCCTAAGACACTATGTCCAGGCTGCTTCGCAGCTGAGGCTTTTGCATAAAAATGTGAAGCTTTGCAGGTTTTCTTGAAATGGAATTTCAAGAGCTATAAAGCTTGTGGTGTTAGGTAGTAGCACCAAAGAGTTTGATTGCATATGTGGAAGAAAACAAAAGAAAATGCATTAAATATTTTGCCTAGCATCAGCCTTGCTCAAAAAGCAGAATATGTGCAACTGTTATCTCCAGTGACAGCATATGGAATGTTAGAAGTCAAAATAGCATTATATTGAGAATGCTCTTGGGACTTCTTACCTGGAAAGGTACTGTATAAAAAGCAGAGCTCATCTAAAGTGATTTCTCATCATAAGTTGGCCATTTTGTTAAAAGAATGTTTGAAATAAAAATACTGGAGAAAATAGTATAGATAGCAGTAAATACTTTTTAAAATAGCCCATGGACAGCACCAAGCACTTCAGCCAAAAGGAAAAATCCCCAAAGCCAAGTATTTGAAGGGTCCATAACAGTCCCACAGACATCCCTGGGTAAACTGGTACTTTGCGCTCTCTGTGTTTGAATGTAAAGGTCTTCCCAGCGTGCCCCTTTACTGTGTGTCCTTCCTGGCACTGGGTACATTGTTAGGGATCCCACCTTCCAACAAGGACCTTCTTGTTTATAACAGAGCACTGTGAAAGACCCTACTTGTTACAGGGCACTGTCTAGTGAAGACCACACAGAAATTACAATTTTCAAAAGTGACAATAAAGAAGAAAATCAAATTTTTCAGAGGTGAGTGAGTAGCACCATGAACCATGCAGACCTTCAGTAGAACCTAATCTCTAACACCCTGGAAGATGAATCCATTTTTAATAAAGCTCAAAGCAATGGTGCTGATACAAGAATGTGAGCTCCACATGTGCACATTAATCCTAAGTATACTTTTGGTTTTGTTTGGGAAGCAATTTCCACTTTCAAACTTTGGTAAATGTATCAGAACCCAAGGAGGTATTTGCATTTAAATTATAGCACACACTTTTCATATCAATTACTCTGGGCGAGGTGATAAAAAAAAAAAAAAGACATCCTAATGAGATAACCAAAATAAAATTGACACAATATTATTTATATACAGTGTGCTTTCAACACTTGTGGAGCAAAAGACATAAAGGCTGCCAAGACAGAAAGCTTTCTTTGATCACTCAGAGAGGGTGTGCTGTGGAAAGAGGATGTACTTTCAATCCATTTCCAGAACTTTCTCTCCTGTTAACAAAACATTCCCATAGAATGAGGAAGCAGTGTTGGCTGCATCCTACACAAAAGCACAGCTTTCCCTCCTCGCCTCACTTCATCCCAAGAAGAAGAGCTCCGTAATACAGCCTAGATGTCCTACCTCAGGGGTGCCCCACATAGGCAACTCTTTCAGCCACCATTGTTTCCTGACAAGCTTGTTCTCGTGTCAGGATCTTTACACTTACTCAACTCTCTGTCTGGAATCTTTTCCAACAGATTTTGAATATCATGTCATTAAGGCCTCTCCTCAAATATCAGCTCCTGGGAAAGGCCTTTCTCAACTACCCTACCCAAAATACCCCACAAATATCATCCCTACCGTCAGCTGACCCCTCAGTCTGTTTTATTGTATCTTCACAACCCTGGCGCTATCTACAGTTATATTGTTTATTTGGTAACTTGTTTATTTTCTGTCTGACCCCCAACTCGAACTGAGCAGAGCTCCGTAAGATCAGAGACTTAGGGTTTTCACCACTGTTACCACCTACACCTTTCCCAGCCTCCTTAAAAGTCATGGGAGGAAGGATGAATGCTACAGTGTATAGAAGGATGAAAGCTGGGTGAAAGGACAGGGAGACAACAGATGGAAGAATGGATTCACTGTCCTGGCAGCTACTTCCCCATAATTACATCTTTAAAAATATAAAATTACCAATGTCCCTCAACTCCACCCTATTTCCTTCCTTCCCTTCATAGCTAAGCTCTCTTAGTAACAGCCTCCACTCACTTAAAACCTATTATCTCTTTTTCTCTAATACTTTTATTTAGTAATGTGACTATAAAAGTAATAGTAAAAGTAATAAAAGTAATGCTAACTGTAACAATATAGTGTATATCTTCCCAAAGTCTTTATTTTGTTTATGTAAATAAAAATACAAAGAGTTGTTTTTTTAAAGGACCAGGCTATGCTTATAATACTACAACTCTTATTTTTTTTTTTACTTAATAATATGTTGAGACTATCTTCTGAGCCCAAATATATAGATTTACTCATTTCTTTTTAATAGCTGCATAATATTCCATGGCATGGATGCACTATATTTTATTCAACCCTCTTGATGGACATTCAGGTTGCTTCCAGATTTCCACTATTATGACCATGTTGCAATAAACTCACTCATACATATGTCTTCACATATGCACACGTTTATTTATGTTGCATAAACTCCCTGTTCAGCCTTAAACTTGCTACAATTAATCTTCTGCATACTCTCCCAGCTCCAATCACACCGCTGTGGCAGATGTCACTACTTAAAACCCTACCACTAACTCCTTCATTCCCTGGAGTTCTATAGGAAAAGCACACAAGTAGGAATGATAGCCAAATGAGAACTAAGTTTGATTAGTTCAGTAGTTACATAAACACTCAGGTCCTGGCCCTCTGGTAAAAGTGAAGTTAATGAATTCAACTTAAGCCAGGAGGCCTCAAAGAAGCTATCAAGAACTGCAAAGGCTCTGGGTTTTTACCCAACCTGAAAGCTAGCAAGTTAGCCTGCTACAGTCTCATGGATGCTGGCAGAATATACAAGACCCATGTCAGAGACAAAAGACTTCACTGCATAACAAAGAGCATGAGTTTCATGTTGATGTCAGTTACCCTTTCCCCCACGTCCCATGGGATAGCACAAAGCTAGCTCGGTGGACACTGCTCACAGCTAAGAAAACTCAATCTTAAGGGACACCAATCTTTTATAATGATCTGCAGGTAAAACGCCTAAACTTTACCTAAAGGGAAACTACCTTTATTACACAGAACAACAAATAAACCTTTCCTCTGCTCCAGAGGAAGATATTATCCCTATCTTTCAAGGCTTTTCACTGCAAATATCCTTGAAAATAGAGCCAGTGCCTCTTCTTGCAAGAGGCGCAGACACACACAAGAGACTCAGGGAGAATTGTCTTCTAGCAGAGGTTACCTACTCTCTTCCTCCAGTTTTAAGATGGACAGTTTGGTGTTACCAAAGCTGACCTGACTTATCACCTCTCTGAAGAGTTAAGAATAAACAAATAGAAACAAGGAGAACTGAATTTACCACAAGAATACAGATCCTGATCAAATGTGTTTACTACTGTAGAGAAAGCAACAAAGACAACAAGAAAAGGCCTACTGTTTAGATTCAGAAAGCACAAGTTTCCCCCCAGGCCTACTACAGGTTAAGTGGTGGCCCCCAAAAGGACATGTCTACTTCCTAATCCCTGGGACCTGTGAATGTTAGCTTATTTGGAAAGGGGGCATTTGCAGATGTAATTAAGCTAAGGTCAGGCCTCCAAAACCATGAGAATAAATTTCTGTTGTGTCAAGACACCCAGTTTGTGGTCATTGGTATGGCAGCCACATGAAACAACTATGGCAGCCAACATATCCCTGACCGACAACGTGACTATCATTGTCCCCAAAGCCTGGGTTTCCAGGGCTCAGTGATCTTCCTATCATTTTCAAATACTCCAATAGCCCAGAATACCTCACTCTCTTTCACTGGCTGCACTCTAATTGCCTTCTGCCACATCTTCCCTCTAGGGTCCCTCTTTCTTCTGTTGTTCTCAGAGTCTTTTCAGGCACACATAGATGAATTTTAAACATTTTAAAATCAGCTGTTGGCATTTTTCCTTGATTTATGTCGATCTATCATTGTTTGTTGGATCAGAATGCTTTTCTTTCTTCCTGCTCTGTGATATTTGCTTTCTGACCCAGAAATTTTTTTTTTGTCCTCACATCTATCTCGAGATTCCGCCCTTTCAATTTCTCACAGAAAGTGATATGAGACAAATGGGTCCCGTGTCTGCCAGAACAAATCCTGTCCACCTTCCCTCGCCATAGAAGTAGACCATCCATCAGGTTCATCCCCAGTCCATGTCTGAACTCAATGTATTGGAATGCTGTGCAAGCCCCATGGGATGTATTATCCTGTTGCCTCTTCTTCTGAGAGTTCTATCACCATAAATTTCCCAAGCATGCTCCTTCATGGCATGAGCCAAACTTGACTAAACACAGCACCTTGAAAACCTTATTAATGACTGGAGTATTCTACACTGGGTTTTCCAGCCTCGATATCAAATTTTCTAAATCTCATAGAACCTCTGGCAGCTGTCTCAATCACCAAGGGCAGATTCTCCAATTTTTCTTATTGTTGACTCTCCATTTGCAGCCTCCAAGGGCACTTTTCAATAGTGTCTTGTGTGCCAGGGTCCCTCTGTGCAGGAGGGGGGATCAGGGAGAAGTCCTCCTAATTCATTCTCTAAAATCTTGAATTTTCTTTCCTAGTTCTATATTTAAGAACATTTAGATATGCAGATATTTTTTCCCTTTCATCTGTGACTACGGTGGGCTCTGAAATCACAATTTTTTTCATGAGAAAGTGCTTCTCTTTTCACAGTTTTTCAATCAATGCACCTTTCTCTGACATCTTCCACTCTTTATATGTCAGACCTAAGGCTGTTATTTCCCTATATGTGTGCTGTTATTCCACTGTCCCTGAAGAAACCTGACTCTTGTACGCAATGTTTCAAGCACAAGCCTTTGAACTTTCCTCTTAACCCTTAGAATTGTAAAATTCTTTGACATTTTTGTCTATAACAACCTAAGAAAATACCATCTTTGCTGTATAATAAGGCCCCTCTTTCCTCTTTATCTCTTCATTGATAAGATCCCACCACCCCTCAATGATTAAATTTTTAATCTGAGTTCCTAAAATCCACAACCCAGTGAATAGCCAGTTCAGAGCCAATATGAGAACATATGGAATGATAGAGCAGGGAAACTCCAGGAGCCCTTGGACCAATTAGAACCCAAGTCCCTCTTTGGCCTAGAATTTGTTTAAACTAAGGTAAAGAGGTGCAACTTGGGACGATCTGTCCGGCACTGCCTACCCATGCCTCACTTTGCCTACCTACTGTGCCAATGTCTAAAGGTAAACTATTAATATTTCACATAGTGGTGCTTGTTCATACACAAGGTATTAGCTGTTTTACTGTTTAAAATCCTGAATTTTCATGCTAAGAAAAAGAAAAAAAGAGAAAATAAACTTTGGTGTCACAGTTTGTTCCATTCCCAAATGCCTTTAAAAGAAAAAACAAGAAAAGGCGTATGCAGTGTTTGTATGATGCGTCTTCCCAATAATCTACACATCAGCAGCACCTACAATGAGACATGCCCCAGCTGTGCCAAGTGCCCCAGCTGTACCAACAGTCCTCATCTTCTTGACTCTTTGATTCCAAATGCTCTTTCTTATTCTAAGCCAGTTTGGGCCCACCCACACTGGGCACCAATATAATTTGGATCCATTGACAAACCTTTGCCTATTTTACCTCCAAAACCCAAAGGTGAGCGTTTACCTAATAAACAGATTAAAAACTATATAATTGAAAAACGAAAAAAATGTTATGAAAGCAATGAATAGAAAATTATGGTGCAGAATAAAGAAAGGGACCTACTTCAGAGTCCCAGGAAAAGTCTTAGGAGGGAATACTTAAGCTGAGAACTGAAGATCAGGATAGATCTATAACTGAATCCATATTTATCCCCTTTCTACTTTCATATTTTGCCAGTTGTCTTGATCTTTTCCTCTTGGCAACGCAAATTATGCAGAATCACAAATGTAATTTATGAATAAATTCATTTTGTATGTAAATTTTGTGGGCTTTTTAATTACTAATTTAATTACACATCTCTTATATTTAAATGTTATCTTAAAATCCCCAGATGCAATTGTTTTTAGTTAAAAGGCATGTGTTTCACTGCCTTAGCAACTTTTGTTAAGTAGGCATAATACATCAAAACATCATTCTCTCCTGAATTATAAACAAAGGCTGCACTCTAACATTACTTAAGAGATTGAAGATACTTATTAAATATGCACTAGCAAAATCAATGTTAGAAATTCTGTAGGTGTTTGTTATGAAAAAGAAAAGAACAGATTCACAAATATGTAAAAATAATGTGTCTAACATTTGGCTGGGGAGATTATGGTATTTAAAAGCCCAGATGACATATTTTTTTAATTAAAAAAAATAACAGCATGTAAAACGTTTTCCTGATGAATGGTAATGGAAATACTAATTATGTAAAAGATTCATAAAGAAGAAAGATGTAGGTAAGTTCTGTGCAAGAAAGTAGAAATGAATGATGGATACATTGATTATCATGATTGTAGTGGCGGTTTTACTGATGTATGCATATGTCAAAACTCATCAGATTGCCCACTTTAAATATGTGTAGGTTTCCTCAGCCATAAGAAAACACGAAACACTGTCATTTTACCACAATAAGGATGAGTTTTGAGAAAACATGCTAAACTAATAAGTCAGGCCAAAAAAGTTAAGAACCATACGATTCCACTCATGTGTGAGATATAAAACTGAAACCCATAGACACAGAAAACAGTATGGTAGTACCAGAGGGAAGAGGGTAGGGAGGCAGTAAAGGGTAAAGGGGGTCAAGTATATGGCGATGGAAGAAGATTTGACTTTGGGTACAGGGCACACAATACAATAGACAGATGATGTATCATAAAAATGTAGACTTGAAACCTATATAATTTTATTAACCAATGTCACCCAAATAAATTTAATTAAAAATAAAATTAAAAATATGTGTAGTTATTGTACTTCAGTAATTTTCAATAAAGCTATAAAACAAGAAAAATTACATGAATAATAATCTGTGAATAATATTACAATGGATTAAATGGGGATGAGTAGAGTCAGGCAGATATGTTAGGAGGATAGTCTAAGATTTTAGACAATAAATTTTCTAGGGTAAATTAGAAAGGGGAATTGTAATTGACTAAGAAAAAGTGTACATGAAAAAGTAAAAACTCTGAATTGTATTTTTTTAAAACCATGTGTGTACTTTAAAGTATTTACAGGTATTCATTAGTTTAAAAAATATTTTAATCCAAGGTGTTCCATGATATATGCCTCTTGAGAAATGTTTTACAGAAAGATATTCAATTCATGTATTAATCATTTATTTCTGACTTGCACATAGTTCACTTTCAATGAGGACTTAAGGAAGAAGTATGTCAATTATCAAAATTAAATATAGGTATATACATGTTGAAAGTAATTGAGAATTTATTCTCTTAATTTTAAAAAATTATCTACCACTTCTTTTTTAACCTGAGAATAAACACCTTTATTACCTGAGCTTTTTATTATATTGTGTTTTTTTTAACATGAGCTTTCAAGAAAGGAGGGAAGTGAATTTATTTGCCCTTCAGGCCTTAAGTTTCCTCAACTAGAACTCCCGCTCCTACCTCCTAGCACAGAACTATCGGCTCAGCCACCCTGGCCTGGTCTAGAAGTGACACATGCAAGACACTTGCCCTGCTGGAACTGCATCTCAAGAAGACAGCTGATTTTGGCATTCTTTTTCCTTTCATCATATTTCTTCTAATTTTCTTTGATCGTTTTTTGTTTAAAATCTCTTCCTCTTCAGAAGTCCCCGTGGACCCCTCTTGGCCCAGAAGCAGTGCCTAGTGCCACGCATACCACTGTCAGTGAGGACAATGCAGTTCTTTACTAGGGTCTTGGTGTGGAGCAGCTCATCATTGAATGCACTGTAGACACCATCAGTAAGCCTTGTTTTGCACAAACAATGCTCTGAGCCCCAGGAGAGGTTGCCCACGTCCAACCTCAAGGCTCAGTACTTCCTGTCAGCTCCCTGCACATGAACTGCGTGCATGTGGTGGGGGCCAACTTTAGTGATGGCAGCAGGGCGTTCCAGCTCATACTTTTGCTTCTCGTGATAGGGCTCTCTCTTGTCCCAGCCTTGCGGCACTTGTGCCAGCTGTCCCGAGAAATGCCCATGGTTGGGCGCTGACTGGAAAGAGAGCTACTGCTTTTTAAACTATGAGATTATAGTATTGTAGATGATGATTTAACCTATCCTTATCCAAATTATCCCAAATTCCAAATTAATAACCTCTCAAATATTTATATGTCATGGATAAGTTTGGCATGTGGTAAGTACAAGATTATTTTCTAGAATTTAATATCCTATCATTTTACAGCCTAAAATAGTATAGGCTATAGTCACTGGCATTATATTCTAGGGCAAATCAAGTGTTCCTCCAAATAGATTCAAAGCAATTTCTTGAGAAGAAAATTAAACATGCTCACAAACCACCCTGTGGACCTTGTTTTGCAGACATGGATTCGGTCAGGTAAAAATGATGATTGCTCAGTGGAATATGCTCTAATTATTTGGTCTACAAATGTATGGGTCTTCTTCAATAGGCACCTCAGAATACCAGTGCTCCCAGATCACCCCAGGAAGAAGAACCTTTATTGTTTAATACCAACTCCTGTTCAAAGTCAGCAATATTCAAGGAAAAGAATAATAAAGGACTATCCATTTATTTCTCTAGAACTATCTTCATACCAGGTAGATTACTATTAAATTCTACACATGAGAGTCTCTAAGATTGCTCCCCACAAGAAACATTTTCGACAAATTACATTTTAATGTTATCCTTTCAGTCTTTGAGTAATACAAGAAATGCACACATGAAAGAAGACTGAATTTCCTCTAATACCATCCTAAAAAGATTTGTATGGGTCCACTATATTTTAAAAATATTAACCTTACTGTTCCTGTGAAAGGATCCAGTTCTTTTAAAGTTTACTATAAGGAAAAAAGTTTGCATCTAGAAGAAATATGTAAGCTGCCCTGGTGTTCTTTCATCCTTACCTGATCGATTTCCCCCAGATCCTGGCACTCCTCATACCTCAGGTTCCAGCCTGATAGGACCCACCTGGCTGCGCACACATATCTTAGACCCTTCACTCCTCAAAATACCACTATGGACAGTTCTAAAGCCCCTTTTTCCTCTGCTTTGTATTTTTCTTTTCCTGATGCTCTGCATTAGTTACCTCAGAAAGTAGGTAGCACCAACAAATGAAGGAAAACAATTTAAATGTATATTTAAAATTAAAAATAAAAACAGACCTCGCTGAATCAAACTATTTCTGTTGGGTTCTTGTATGGTATACTCAAAGAGTCATGATTTATTAAAAGTTAATATTCAGGTTAAAATCCCAGAACAAATATTGCACATTGTAGTGCTACTTACCAAGAACAAAAACATTTTTCTTCTAAATTTATATCCCTTTAATATGCTTCCCCAAAAGTTGCCAAATTCAGAAAATTGCAACAGAAAACTAGAAAGAGAAAAAAATCTAAAACATTTGACTGAATATTTTAATAATATTGACTCTAAATGATCCAATCAAAAAATGGGCAAAGGACCCGGGCAGACGCTTTTCCAAGGAAGAGATACAGAGGGCCCAGAGGCATTTGAAAGGATGCTCAGCATCACTAGCCATCAGAGAAATGCAGATCAAAACCACCATGAGGTACCACCTCACACCGGTCAGAATGGCCATCATAAACAGATCAACAAACAACAGGTGCTGGCGAGGCTGTGGAGAAAAGGGAACCCTAGTACACTGTTGGTGGGAATGCAGACTGGTGCTGCCATTGTGGGAAGCAGTGTAGAATTTCCTCAAAAAGCTGAAAATGGAACTGCCTTTTGATCCAGTGATTCCCCTGCTGGGACTATACCCTAAGAATCCCAAAACGCCAATTCAAAAGAACCTATGCACCCCGATGTTCATAGCAGCACAATTTACAATAGCCAAGTGTTGGAAGCAACCCAAATGCCCATCAGTAGATGATTGGATCAAAAAACTGTGGTACATTTACACAAGGGAATACTACACAGCAGAAAGAAAAAAAAGAACTACTAAACTTCGCAACAGCATTGGATGGAACTGGAGAGCATTATGCTAAGCGAAATAAGCCAGGGGGGGAAAGACAAGTACCATATGATCTCACCTATAAGCAGAACCTAACCAATAATACAAAGATGCAAGGAAAATAAGACCAGCAACACTGAAAGGAAAAGAAACGAACAGAGACAAGAGGGATGGCGGCGGGGCGGGAGGGCGGGGGGAGGCGGGGGGGGGGACAGGGGTAAAGGAAGGGAAGGGGCAAGTCAAGGAACATCTAGCAAGGACTCATGGACAAAACCAAAGGGAATGGATTGAGGGAGGGAGGGGGGAGGAGGCAGGGGAAAGTGGTGGGGGGAAGGCAGAGACAAATGTATTTGAAAAAAATAAAAAAAATATTCATTTCAAAAAAAATAACAATATTGACTCTGTTTTAGTCAGGGGAAGTGAAATGGTTATTGAGTCTACTACTGATACATTCCTAAATAGAAAGTCTGCTTTTTTAAAATTCCCACTAAATAAATATTGAATGACATTTTTATTTATTTTTTATTGTCATTCTCTTACAGTTGTCCCCATTTTTCCCGCTTTGCCCTCCTCTGCCCAGCCCACCCCCCTGCTCCCACAGCCAATCCCCACACTATTGTCCATGTCCATGGGTCTGAATGACATTTTTAAACTTCAGTTTTAAAAAACATCAAATCACTAAATTGCCCAGAAAGCTCAAATGTCTCTGTCCAGCGTTGCTTGACCGATATTCGAACTCTCAACCTCCAGATATGGATGAGACTGGGGAATCCTCCTGCAACCCTGATGGTCAGAGGGTACCAGTAGGAATCCTTTCATACTTAACGCAAGCCCTGCATTCAAAGGGGTGGTCCTGGTAAGGCGCATAACCTCAGCTCTGTATTGGGCCTTATGACCTTATCTGCTTCATAAAGTATGAAGAGATGCCCAGACCTCCGTTTGCGCCAAGCACGCTGACGACATGAGCGGCACCAACCCTTCTAATGTGTAGCTTCAGGAGACCAGTTGAAGGAAGCACCTTCCATAGACCTGGGAAAACTGGGCCTCAGCAGCCTAAGAGCCTAAGGCCCTCCTCTGTCTCCCACCACATAAACATTTAGCCCCAAACATTTTAAATGTGTACATCATCCTATTCAAGCTTCTGCCCAAAAAGACTCATCAGTACACACACACACACACACACACACACACACACATCCATTATTTCTTTTTTGAATGAAAAGAATAATAGAGAGAGAAAAGCAGAATGGACTCTGAAATAGGAGAAAACTGCTCCTTGTCCTGGTTCTGCCACTAATGAAGCCATTGAAACTTTATGAGTCCCAGTGTCCCCTCCTACATAAAAAAAGACTTAGATTAAATGATATATAAAATCCTTTGAGAGTTAATAACCTAGAATCAGTACATAACACTGCCTATGTAAAGAAGAGTTGGAAAGAGAAAAGGGGGCAAAGAGCAAGACGGGGCACCTGGCCTTCATAACCTGAGCTCTTGACTGCCTTCTGGCCTTCGGCCACTGCCTATGGTTAAACCCAAAGCGAAGGCTCAGTCAGGACCAGCACATGCCCTTGGAGCGGCCACCAGCGTCCGCAGTCATTTACATGTTTAGATTCAAGATCTCATTCTAAGGATTTCTTCTGAGTTTTTGCTATCTCAGACATGCATTCAAATTATATTTTTTTATATTTTATCCACTGTTCACAGTTTTTATAGTTAGAGTCTTCAGGTTATTTCATTATATTGCCAGGATAAGTTTTGTTCACTTTTTAAAAACACTTTTCCACTAATTCTACATGATAAAACCATAGGAAACAATACTATGGACAGCATCCAAGTCAATGTATCCCTGTAGTACAGTATCCCAGACATTTGCAACATCAAGATTGAAAAAAATAATTGTCCCATGTTGAGGTATGAACCTGAGCATGGCTACCCTGCTACTTAAGTTCACATAGATTCAGTACTCAGTGCCATTTAATATCTTTCTGAGATATTTAATTTCAGTCACAATGATAATTCAGAAGAAAAGAACCAATCAGATTTTTTTTACCAAAAATGGCACATAAAATTTAATTTTAACAAAATAAAATTAATTTGCTTATCTTAAAACACAAGTACAGCTTCAACAGTGTTATCCATCAAAGGTAGGGACCAAATACTTCATTGGCCAGGCCAACCTTTCCCACTCCAGGTACCTGAGAGAGCTCCCACATAAGGTCAGGACTGATGGAAAATGTAATTGTCACTGTCTTTTTAGCTGGACACACAGAGCTTCCAGCACAGGGATCTGTGATAAATCTCGACTCCTGCACCTGGCTTAGACCTTCAGCCAAAGCAGGGCCTGTCCGTCCCTATTAGATCTCAATATTGTCATCAACTACAACCTGAAACAATAAGAATTGCCAAGCGTCTAAGTGCTTTTGTGAGAGGGGAAAAAATGCACAACAATTAGGCCTAAAGGAGTCCATGGGTCATCTTTCATATCCTCAGGATGAATGCAGCAGGAAGAGAAGGTAGGGCTGAACCGGGGGCCCTTCCCTTTCAGTGCTGCAGATTTGGCTGCCCCCTGACTGCGGGAGCCCAACCAGAGTCCTCAAATCTGGTCAGGTTAGTAACTCTTTGGCGAAATCAGAGGCATGGAGAAATTGAAAAGAAGTAAGTTGTAGAGAGAGAAAGGACCTTCTACCGTTCACAGAAACCTATTGTCCTCACATCAGATGAAACATGCCATAGTGTTAGCTATATACATATGTTGTTTTAAATATATATCAACATTACATATAGAGAGATTATGTGTGTATATATGAAAAGACTTCTGACAAGGACAACATTTTGCTATACAGATTGATTCCTAAAATAGTAAGAATTTGTATGTACATCTCTCAAACAAGTTTTGGATACAAAGCATTGTAGACCTATGCCCATATAAACAAACCATCATTGGAGCTAAAAATACAGAAATGGCCTCATTCTACAGCCTGGATAGTACATGAGACTCACTGAGATACTACTTGTAAGCCACTTTGAGTTTCTGTAAAAGAAATATAACATTGAAATAAATAATATCAAAAATAACGGGATGAAAAATAATTAGAAATTTGAAATGAGATTGTCAGATTAAAAAAGTACATTGTCAAATAATCATGTCTAGCTGTTAAAATGAGTATATTATACAGCAATTTAGAAAATGTTTGTAACCAAATCAAATTCTGTTTATAGGCAGTCAAGTTCATGTGCATGCATGTATTTTAATATTTTAGAATAATACCAGAAATAAAAATGCTGAAATTATTACATGAAACAGATGTTAGAACTTAACTTTGTAAAAAGCTACTGATTCATGAACTGACACAGGCAATTTATTTAGAAAAAGGATAACAATAATATCTACTACTTATTAATACCTAATCTGTCCCAAGGACTTTACATACATTTTCAACATAGCTCTATTTGGTGGGCAGTCTCACTCACATTTTATAGATGAGGAAAGGGAGGCTCAGGGAAGTAACTAATGCAGCATCTCTCTTGGAGCTGGCATTTAAACCAGTCTTTGCCCTCACAGTCAAGTAACAAATGTGGCCTCTCCCCCAGTCATCTGTAACACTGTTTCATGGAGACATAGTGTTTCTCCTGAGGTGCCTTGCTGGCAAAGATGATACGATCGTTGAGCAGGCAATGCTCCAGGCTGCCCCACTGACACCAACCCACACAGCCTTCAGAAAACATGGAGCCCCGCTGCTCTGCACAACGCTTTTAGATTGGGGCATTCCCAAACCCCAGGCCTGATCTGACAGTCAGCAGTGGCTGTGGCTCTTTTGCCCACACCCCACTTCATCCATTTGTTCATTGAACACACGTTTCTGAACTCGTGTGTGTGTCAGGCACTGCTAAGCAAGGAAATTTTAAAATAACACAGGCCGTTCAAACATTGCTATACTCAGACCAGGAATCTACAACTCAAGTGCCTTTGAAATTTAGACAGATAGTATAAATGATTGAAGCAAGCCAGATGTAAGCAGTACAGAGTGTTGAAACATGGTGTGGTGAGGCAACCCAGATATTTAAAATCCTGTGAGAACCCTTTTCCGCCTGAGAGCAAAGGGAAAAGGTGTTACTAGAGCCCCCAAAGCCTGGGCCTTGGGGTAGGAGCTAGACTGCAGCTCAAACACCAGCAGAAGCTAGAATTACAAAGGAGACATGCACCGGCTTCTCCGCTCCCCATTTCCTCCAGCCTCCTTCAGCTTCCTCCCATTGGCCTAACTGGAAGCCAAAGAATAAGGAAGACCAAGAAATGCAGTGCTGAGGGGACAGGCCCTGTGGCACTAGGGGAGGGCAGGGGATGGATATGACCGCACACAGGTAAGTGACCCTACAATCCCGTTTCCTTACTGTGGGATTCTTGATCCCCAAACCCCTTCTTCTGCCATGGGATCAACCTCCCTACCTACAACCCCATGCCCTGCTTTTACTGTCTTTGTTTGCTGGAGATATTATCGCCTCATGACTCCATGTCCTGCCATAAACCCCTCCCTCGTTTGACCTGCTTAACTCTGAGGAACTCACATGGCTCCAACCCTTGGTTCTGCCTTGTCTTCTGCTCCCAGATGGTCCTCCTTCTCTGTAGGGCATGCCTATGGGTTTTTTAATCAAGATTTACATTTTTGTACATGGAGTTGTCACAGCTCTGTGTTAGTTGTCAGCATGCTGCCAGCAGGCTTTGCTCAGAGGTTGACATTTGGGTAATATTCATAAGTAACTAAAATAAAAACTAACGCTTCCTCTCCCTCACTGGGGCATAGTAGGGGGGAAATGGCAAAATACAACTATTTGCATTTAATGAATAAATTATTTACCTTTGAAACTAGATTAGAATCTGGACTGTGATAAATCCACTAATTACACATTAAAATGAGGCTCATTCACTCCTTCAAAATTGTTCCAAACTGCTTAGCACAATTTGCACTAAACTTTTACCTTTGATCTTACATTGAGGAGCACTGATGGATCCTCCAAGCAAGAAATGTCACCTTAATTATTTTACCTTAATAAAATATAGAACAAGAAAGAGAATGTGGACATTATTTGCTTCAGTCTATTGAGTCAGAAATCAAAAGCCTATTAGCAAGTATTTTTAAATTTCACACATGAAACGTATATCATCCAATATCTATTTTTTAATGATCTTTAATTGTATTTTTTCCATCACCATTTAGTCCTCTTATACCCCACCCCACCCCCGCAACCCCCACACTGTTATCCTTGTCCATGAGTGCTTTTTCCTTTTTGCTCAATCCCTTCACGGCCTACCCTCCCCACCTCAGCTGTCATCTGCTCTCTATCTGTGAGTCTGTCTCTATTTTGCTTATTAGTTCACTTTGTTCATTAGATTCCACATATGAGTGAAATTATACGGCATTTGTCTTTCTCTGACTGGCTTATTTCACTTAGCATAATATTCTCTAGGTCCACCCATACTGTCGCAAAGCGTAAAACTTTCTTTTTCACGGCCGAGTGGGAATATATCCAAAGGAACCCAAAACACTAATGGAAAGGACATAAGCACCCTTATGTTCATTGCAATGTTATTTACAATCGCCAAGATATGGAAGCAGTGCAAGTGCACACCAGTAGATGAGTGAATGAAACAACTATAGGACATTTACACAATAGAATACTGCTCAGCCAATATCTTTATATAAGAAAAAGAAATCCCCTGCTTAGTTTTTTTTCTTACCTTAAAGAATATCACAATCAGTTGCTTCCTAAATTGTCCCTCTCATGGAACATTCACTTCCTAACAACAGCACTCCAAGCACAGACCGCTTCTCCGAACTCCAATTCTATAGCTTTCCAATTTTTATTTACTTTGGGGTTTATTGAAATAAAAACTCCTTCACAGGTTCACTAGAGGTGTGGCTAATAGAAAAAGAACTTAGACAGCGATCATCAGCATACATATAGTATCAACAAAATTCTAGAAGGGCATCTCACTGAAAATTGAGAGAAACTGAAATTAAGGCAGTTGTTACCTACCTATTTAAAAAATTAGTATCAAGTGACTTCTTGCTAGGACAAGTCTTACCTAAAGCTTTTGGGAGCTCATTGTTGAAATATATTTATTTGATGACATTTAGATTCTTTAATAAAGTCATGATTGTGGTATGTGGAACTCCAGTGATATAGCTACCAATTAAATATAAGTTCCCTTGGTGTCACACGTATTTTAGTATGTAATTGTTTACTGTTTAGTATATAACAGTAAAAATGCTTCATTGGTTCTAATAAAGGCAAACCGAGTGGGTGCACTGCTGTTTCTCCCCAAGTCATGCATCCTTCTAACCCTCCTGCAGCCCCTCTGAGGCATTCGGTTTTCTCAGTGAAGAGACTCGTTATATCTCATCGTGCGCCCTACCTGTGGAGCAGGCACTCACACTACTATATGAATCATCCAAGGGAGCATTGTTTAAAGTATATTCCACAGAACACTAGTGCTTCAGGATAAGAACAGATATTTTATTTACACACACACACACACACACACACACACAATTTCAGGAAGTGCTGGATGGTATAAAGTTAAATTGGATTTCTTTTTTTCTTGCAGGACTTCTCAGAGAATTTAAAATGCTATTGTGCACTGTGAATCGCCACAGAGAGAATATAATCAGCCTTATTGATTAAGATTATGTGACCTTTTTGTCCCAAAGCATATTTTAGGGCTAAGGTTTTGTGAAAACCATTCAGCAAATGATGGTCTGAAGCCTTCATCAGGAAGATCCTGTACCATTTTGTAGAATAAAGAAGCTCCCATAAATATAATGGAAGGCAGCCAGGAGGAACAGCAAGTAAAGGGAAGCAGTAAAGCATGATCAGGGCTGGAAGTAAATGGGGGGACAAATTAGGAATATCGATAGTAAGAGCAAGCATTTATTTAGTCCCTCCTACACTCTCAGCATTTTGTGTGTTATCCTACTTAATACTTTCAAAAACACTTTGATTTAAATCTTATCTCCATTTTAAAGACAAGAAAATGGGCTCAGAAAGGTTAAGTGGATTGCCCAAGATGACACAACTTGCATGGGGCAAACCTGGAAATAAAAGCTGAATGTGTCTTGACTCTAGGGTGCCTTCTCCAGACTATAGTGTCTGCCAGGGAAAAAAATAGAAGGTGGAATAAAGTAGTTAGCAGGGGGAAAGAAGCAAACACATAGGCAACTGCCCCGGAGATATATTTTCCAGAGGCCGCTGCCTTGAGGAAAAGTTGATTTCTCAAAAACAAATGTAAATTGCCTATGGCTAGGTTGTTCTCAGGCCTTTTAGGAACCTCCTTTAGGAATCTGCTCTCTCTGGCTACAAGTACATGCACTGAGGTCATGAGGCCTCCTTGTCACACACGTAGGCTAAGTCAAACTCTGGTCAGACCCAACAGCTGTCAGCCTTCAAGGATGCAGCCGGCTGGAGTCTTCCAAGGGTGTGCTTGGAGCTCGCCCTCCCCAGCTCTCAAGGGCCAATTTTTTTTAAGGTTTATTTTTTATTCTCATTCCAGAGAGAGAGGGGAGCAGGGGGAGAGAGAGAGAGAGAGAGACATGGATATGAGGGAGAAAACATCAATCAGTTGCCTCCTGCATGTGCCCTGACTGGTGATCAAACGCGTAACCTAGGCATGAGCCCTGATCGTACATCGAACTGGTGAACTTTCCTTGTATGGGATGACACTCCAACCAACCGAGCCACACAGCCAGGGTGAGCCAATTTTTTATATCTCTGTCCCACTCCACATATCAGATTGGCAGCTTAAAATCAGCTGTGGTGGGAGAATTTACACAACGGAATTTGGCAAATACTACAAATTAGGGAATCTGTGGTGTGGTTTTTTCCACAGAGTCAGTTTATCAGCAAACCACTGTCGTTTTTTTAATCATCGAGTCTTAACCAAAAGGCAGAAACAGAATCGATCAAAAAGTGGTAAGGCTTCCAGCTAAACAACATGCCGTAGTAATTATTCTCCTTAATGTCAAATTCAAAGATTAATAATCTATATATATATATATATATATATATATGTGCTAATTAAAGATATCATGGTCAAGTACAAGGAGAGATTTGATTATTCCTTACTATCTTCTAATAAGCTGTTCAATGTAGGACAAAGCAGTCCCTGGCTCCATCCAATCAGTTTTCAGATCACTGCCCAGGCCCTGTAAAGTCAGGGTTAATTATTCCAGTCCCCAGCACAGTGCAGATGTGACTAGGTCTCACTTCCCTTTCTTATATGTATATCAGTGGATCCCATGCTGCAAAACTGGTTCCCCAAAAGCTCAACCAAGCAGGAGTGAAAATATAAGGATGCACAGGCTCTTTTTATATTCAAAAGGTCTAACATAGATAACATATTAATTTCCAGTACACCCACACAGGCAAAGTAGTAAATGTTTAAAACTGTACATTCATGTTATTGTTGTTGTTCTTTTTCTTATTGTTGTTTTGGTTTTGCTTATGTCAGTTCAATTTGGTCATTTTAGTTATCTCAAGCTGTCCCACTTTTCCTAATGAAAATCATTTTGAAAAAATTTTAATAACTGGAAAATGAACTAATTATATCATAAATGATCTTTGCGTGAGGGATAAATTCTCCTAAACTGAAGTAAAAAGAAAAGGAAGAACCTTTGAGCACATAGAGGAATATTTGAAGACTAAAACTTGGTCTTTCCACAAATTAGACTCACCCAGAAGAAGAGATTCTGACCATGGAAAGGTCAGATGATGCCCTCCCCCCGCCCCCCCCCCCTTCTCCTCATGAGAAGCCTCACGGAAAGCCTTCGCACCTGCCACCACCTCCGTGGCAGTGACTGCCCCTAGCCTTTTATAGGAAACGTTTCACAGAATTAAGATAGGAATGCTGCACCTAGTAACTCGTTGACCACACCCCCCTCATCCAACCATCCCCACTTCCTCCTGTTTGATTATCCCTAAGGACAAGACAAGGAAAGCTCTAAACCCCGGGACCTCCAACCGGTTTGGGTCCGCGACCAGTTCGGAACCCCGCGGCACAGCAGGACGAGAGCCAGAAACCTTCGCTGGCGTTACCACCTGAGCTCCGCCTCCTGTCTCCACCCCCCGCCCACCCCCACCCCCGCGCTGGTCCGTGGAAAAATTGTTTTCCACGAAACCAGTCCCTGGTGCCAAAAAGATTGGGGACCGCTGCTAAACTATAGTTTCAGGAATGTCACTAAAAGAAAACCAGCGTGAACCCCTGCCCAGTTCCTATGTACATAAACCATCAGCAGGTGGAGCCCTTGACTAATTCAGCAATCTTTCTTGGCCGGAATTCAATGGCCTGTAATACCTGCATTCTCGATTTTTGTGGCTAACACTGAATCCCTCTCATCAGTAAGATTAGCTCATTATTGCGGGGTTTGTTTTTTGTTTTTGTTTTTGTTTTTGTGGGTTTTTTTTTTACAGAAGCATCCAAGAACTGCATTTTCTACATCTGAATGGTAGGAAAATTAAAATGAGTTTTCTTAATATTAGAGACGTTTGATGTCCTGCCGTTGTAGGGTCCTCAGGTGTATGAATATGGTGCTTTAATTTATTCATTCCATAAATATGAAGACCTTCATGTTGCTAGAAATATCATATCTATTTGCTCTCTATAAATCGATCTAATATCAATTTGGGAGCCCCATCTCATCAGGCTGGAGGGAAATCAGTAATAAGTAGGGGTTCCTACTTACAAATCAAGGTCGTCTAAAGGGTGCCAGGGCTTATACAATGTCAGAGGAAGAGAAAGCATGGAAGGAAGGTGGCGCCTCTGGTCATCGGTCATCTGCTTGGCCAAGTTCCAAAGATGTGTCGTTCCCTGCTCGGTTCTTCCCTGCTGCTTCGCCACTAAGCATGGGATACAGAGATCCTCTGTGAGACTGGAAACCTCCCAAGGCCCATCAGGTCTTATTTCCCCGGAAGGGGCAGCATGCAGCCATCCTTCTCTGGGGTGTTGCAGAAAGCACGGCCAAATCTCCTGCTTCCCTGGGAAACACGGGTCTCTCCCCTTTCAGCTCTAGAGAATCTCATTTTTAAGTGAGATAAAATGTTTCTCCCTTCCTGTTTCCCATAGAGCAACAGTCATCAACCTTAGCTATACATTGTAATCACCAGGAGAGCTGTAAAACAAATGCTGATTCTTGGTCCCCACATCCAGGGACACTGATCTAATGTGTGCGCAACCTGGCTGGGACATGAGGTCATTACAGAACTCCTCCAGGTGATGTGCAGCCAAGGTTGAGGACCATCCCTTCTTCATAACTTTCCCATCAAGGGGTCCCTCTCCCCTCAGTGGACCTGATGTTTGGAAACACAAGCCAGACAGGAAAGCGTCTTCTTCTCTCCACCTTGAGAGTATGCTGCTACCTGTTTGAATGGGCAGAAATGAAATACTGGGAGTAAAAAAAAATATTATTTTTACCTTAAACAACCTTTTGAACCATAAGCAATGCAGGATACAAATATGGAAGACACTGTCCTTGCCATAAACCTATTTGAGTTTTCACTTGACTCTGAAGGGACATTGCTGTTCAAGCATTTTTTATCTTTGTCTATCAAAAGGTTATATGATAATATAGGCACAAGTATATGAAATATGCTATCCAAGGTGAATCTTAACTCTATCAATCTTTTTAGATGGTTTTTAAATGTTTGTATTTAAATATTTTTCTTATCTGTAATGAGAGATGCTGTGTGCATACTCCAAGTGATAAACTATGTATGTCAGATATTCTGACCAGTAAAACTCCAATTCAGATATAAATAAAACAGACAGAATGATGTAATAGTTTATTGTTGCACAGTTAAAACTTTCCATAATTTGGAATATAGAAAACTGTAATTCTTGAGTCACAAAATATGTTGGGCAAGCACTAACTTCTCCTAGAAACTCGCTCTATGAAATAATTTCTTATCTCTTAATCTATGACACCATTACCTGTACAGCTAACTAACAGAGCTGTTCTTCCCCTGTCTATGGCTCCAACATTAAACAGGGTTTCTATGGCTATGCCATTAAACATGGCTCCTGTGGGTTGCAGCACGGGGAGTGTAGTCAGTGGTGTTCTGGTAACTGTGGGGGGATCAAGCGGGGGCCTCAAGTATCATCAGCAAGGCCGCTCTGTGAAGTGCATCGCTGTCTGGCCACTGTGCTGGGCACCTGAAATTGATGCAGAATAGTATGGAATGTAAACTGTGATTTATAAAGATCCAAGGCTTCCAATTTGTGTATACCATTTTTTACATTGTTAAGTTTTCAATATTTTAGTTTTATTTAATTGAATTTTAACTTAATTTATGTAATTGACAAGTAAAATTGTAAGATATTTAAAGTGGTAAATTGATACACATATACATTGTAAAAGGAATCCCCCTGCCCTATCGAATTAACACATCCATCTCTTCACATATTTACCTCTTTGTGTGTGTGAGAACATTTAAGCTCTACTCTCTTAGCAAATTTCAATTAGACAGTACAGTGTTATCAAATATAGTCACCATGTTATTCATTCGATCCTCAGATCTTATTCATCTTATAGCCGAAAGTTTGTACCCTTTCACCAACCTCTTCCTATACTCACCCTCTAGCCCCTAGAAATCACTTTTCTGTTCTGTTTCTTTGAGTTCCACTTTTTGTTTGTTTTTTAGATTCCACCTATAAGTGCTATTATGCAGTATGTTTGTCTGACTTATTTCACCCAACACAATACCCTCCAGGTTCTTCCATGTTGTGGCAAATGATTGGATTTCCTTGATTTTTTTTAAGGCTGAATGATATTTTATTGTATATATACCACATACCACATGTTATTGGCCCATTCATCCATCGACAGACACTTAAGATCGGCTCCATACCCTGACTATTGCGAATAATGTTGCAATGAACAGAATACATGTTTACTAACAGTGGTGTCATTCTTTTGGACATAATACCCAGAAGTGTGATTGCCAAGACCAATGTCAAGTTTACCCCTTTTGCTTTCTTCTAAGGTTTTTATAGTTTCAGGTCTTATATTCAAGCCTTTAATCCATTTTGAGTTGATTTTCATGCATGGTGTAAGACAGCTGTCCAGTCTTATTCTTTTGCATGTGGCTATCCAGTTTTCCCAACACTACTTATTGAAGTTTTCTCAACATTATTTATCTTTTCCCCAATGTACATTGTTGACTTCTTTGTTGAAATTTAACTGATCATGTATGCATGGGTTTATTTCTGGACTTTTTGTTCTGTTCTATTAATCTATGTGTCTGTTTTTATGCCAATACCATACTGTTATGATCACTATATGCTTGCAATATAGTTTGAAATAAGAAAGTGTGAGCATCTAGCTTTGTTCTTCTTTCTTAAGATTGTTTTGACCATTTGGGGTCTTCTTTGGTTCCATACACATTTTAGGATTTTTTTTTCTATTTCTGTAGAAAATGCTATTGAATTTTGATAAAGATTGAATCTGTAGATTGCTTCAGGTAGTATGAACAATATTAACAATATTCCATTCTGTGAACATGGAGTATCTTTTCATTTAGTTTCCTTCAATTCCTTAAAAACAAAACAGGGATAATAAAAAAGAAAGGAGAGAAGGGCTTCTGTTTGTACTCCAATAAATTCAGCTTATTCAATAAACCAGTTATGTAAGTATGAGAACTTGAGATTAGTAATTGAGAAATATAGAATATTTGACATTTTACCTGCACAGGAAGCCACTGGGGCAAATAATATGCAAAGTATTAAGCTGAAATATTTGTTGTTAAATGAAAACAGTACCTACAGACTCTTGTATGCATAAGAATTAAGTAGATGAAAAAGATGGCATTTCAAATAACTGAGGAAAAGATTAATTTTTTAATGAAAGATTTGAGTCAACTGGCTATCAATCCTGAATCTAAACATAAGGAAACAACAAACAAGCCCAAACTGAGGGGCATGGAAGACAAAGCCTGTTCTAGATTAAGTAAGACTGAAAAGCTGAAAGTAAATGAAACATGTGAGGTAGGGATCCTAAACCAGAAAAAAAACAAAAAATTTTCTTTTGTTGTGAAGGATATAAGTGGAACAATTGTCAAAATTTGAATAACATCTATAGAACAAATAGTGTCATTGTATCAATGTTAATTTCCTGATTTTGATCATTATATTATGGCTATATAAGATATTGTCCTTGTTCTTGAAAAACACATCTTGAGGTATTACAAGGGTAAAAGAGTTTTAATATTGCAGTTTACTCTCAAAATGGTTCAGAAAAAAATGGGCACATACATAAGTGTAATATGTGTATATGTATGTGTGTATATAGATATGTCACATTAGTTTTTATAATATTCTTATGGTCACAAAAATATAAATATTTCACAACCTTTACCTCTGTAGTAGCATGGCTGAGTGTTCACAGTGTTTTGCTGATCTGTACACATGACCCTTGACTTCCTGACTCAAACATTCAATTAAGCCTGCATATTCCATCCTCAAATAGAATAGAAGAATTAACAGGAAAAAAAAACCCAGAAGACAATAGATACTCTACCCTGAAGGAGGAGGGGCATAATTCCCCACTCCTCATATGTGGGCTGTATAAAGGGTCTTTCTTCCACAGATTAGAGAATGGAAAAACGGGAAAGAATAATTACATTGGAGAAACCAGACAAACACTGCCTCAGGCCATGTGCTCAAAGTTAACATGAACAATGGTAAGTCATACAGATAGCCTTGACATGGTGTGATGAAAATGTCACTTTACTCCTATGACCTTCTTCCCCAAAACACACAACCGCAGTCTAATCATGAAAAAAATCAGAAGAATCCCAAATGAGGGGTATCCTACAAAATACCTGACCAGCGCTTCTCAGCAGAGTCAGGTCATCAAAAACAACTCTGAGTAACTGTCACAGTCCAGAGGAGCCTAAGGAGACAGGACAGCTAAACGAAAGATGGTGTCCTGGATGGGATCCCTTCCCAGAAAAATGCCTCAGGTAAAGACTGAAGAAATCTGAATAAAGTATGGACTTTAGGTAATAATAATGTATCAACATGGTTCCTTAATTGTGACAAACATACCATACGAATAAAATGTTAATAATAAAGGAAAGTGGGAATGGAGTATGTGAGAACTTTGTATACTAACTTTGCAATTTTTCTCCATGCTTAATACTGTTCTAAAATTAAAATTTAGTTAAAAACTAAAACAAAAAAAAAGCAAAGGGCACAGTACCTCCATATATATGTAAATATAAATGATCCACTTATATGAGTCCAGATAGAGGAACTTTTTATTTTTTAAAAACATATGCATATAGTAAAAAAATTTCTTTAAATATTACCAGAAGCTAAGAAATGAAAACTAAAGTGGAAAGTAAACAAATAAAAACCAGTAAAAGAGTATAACACTAAATATTTGTTTTTTAAGAAAAGTTTTTAATACATAGAAAGTACTGTATGCTACTTTAGAAAATTGGTGAAGTACAGTAATATATAAGGGAAAAATCATCAGTGCTTTCAATAAAAAAAGGTGAGAAAAAAATCACCTATATTCATATGTGACTTTAAACATAACAATGATTTACATTTTTAGTTTATTTTCTTTAAAAAAGTGTTTTCATAATAAAAGTAAGTATTTTAGAATAAATGTAAATGTAGAAGAAAAATCACCTATATTTTTAAGAAAAATTGATTCCTTTATCATAAAAATCACTTGGTATTGTTTGATTCCTTACTGGAAAATACATATACAGATACTGAAAAGTATATAGTATAAAGAATATAATCGCTGATATTTTCATGATCTTCTTAGAAGCCTCCTTTTGCCTCTTGTACCTGGGTGTACATGGGTGTCTTGTGTGTCAAACTACACAGATATGCACAGTGATGTGAGGAAATTCAGTGATCCAATGTTAAATAAGGGAAAGCATAATGCTATAATGTATTTACAGTTGTAACCTCTAAATCGATGAGGTTATACGAGGCCTGTCCAGAAAGTATCCAGCCACATAGGTTGAAAAAAATAAGAGATATTAACTGAAGAAGATACAAGAAACACTGTACATAAGACAACGATGTCTCAGTCCCTATCAAAGTCATGACTTTCTCGAGGAAATCTGCTTCATTGGTAGCAATTTAGATCAAGTCATTAGCAGCTACAGCATGATATTCCTTCTGCTCTGATAGCAGAAGCCATGGAACTAATTTTATCACGACATGGTTCATGACAAGATCCTGCATCAAAATCTTGGACACAGTAGTTTTTGGAATCCCCAGATCAGCTACTAGTTGTCACATTGTCGATTTGTTGATTGCAGCCCATGCAGGTTCAACATTCTCAGGTGTTCTGCTTGTTGCAGGCCTTCCAGAACGGACGTCACTTTTGACAGACTCTCAATCATCTTTGAAGCATTTGTGCCACACCTTCATTTGTGCTGCACTCATCGCATCGTCCCCAGATGCCTTCTGAATCATCAGAATAGTTTCTGCATAGGAATGTTCAAGCTTAAAGACAAATCTGATGCAGATTTGTTGTTCTACTCTCTCAGTCACTTTGAATGCAATGGCACACAGTGCACATGCTCACTCAACAGCATCTACTGTCCCCACTGACCAATACAGTGAAATAGTCATTGTTCACACTTGCACAGTCTAGTCCACTCTCCTTGGCTGCCAGGTTACATCTATGTCACGCGAACCATTCTCATTATATTAACAATGGCTATTCTGTTTGTACTATGATTAACTCACTTAATTTCAAATACTTTCATTTACTAGTCATCAAATATTCCTCACTATAAAAAATGTTAAAAAGGGCTCTTCATGACCTTACTTCTATCAGAATGGCTACCATCAATAAATCAACAATAACAAGTGTTGGCAAGGTTATGGAGGAAAGGGAACCCTTGTGCACTGTTGGTGGGAATGCAGTCTGGTGCAGCCACTGTGGAAAACAATATGGCATCTTTCAAAAATTAAAAACAGAACTCCCTTTGACCTAGCAATTCCACTTCTGAGAATGTATCCCAAGGATCCCTAAATGCCAATGCAAAAATATATACACACCCCTATGTTTATAGCAGTGCTATTTACAGTAGCCAAGATTTGGAAACAGCCTAAGTGCCCTTCAGTAGATGAGTGGATCAAAATGTGTGGTACATTTACACAATGGAATACTACACAGCAGTAAAAAAAGAAGAAACTCATATTTTGCAACAACATGAATGGACCTGAAGAATATTATGCTATGTGAACTAAGCCAGTCAGTGACAGGGAAATACCACATGATCTCACCTATATGTGGAATCAAAGAAACATAATAAATTAATGAACAAAATAGTAACAGAAGCTTAGATACATAAAACATACTGACAGCTGCCAGAGAGGGGGCAAGAGGGATGGGATGAAAGATGGTGAAGGGATTAACCAAAGAACATATACGTACAACCCATGGACACATACAACAATATGGGGATTGGCTTGGGGAGGGGAGAGGATGAATCTGGATGGAGGTGGAGAAAGGGAGAAAAAGTGGGAACAACTGTAAGAGCATAAACAATAAAAATAAAATTTTTAAAAATGGGAGGGCTCTTAATGAATTATGGAAGATTAAGACAAAATGGCACCTCTAAATAAAATGCACTTCACCTCCCCTTCTAATCTTAGGTCCTCAGGGCAGGACACCCTTAGATCCCGGACACGTTTCTCCTCAGGTGGGAAAAAGCTGAGAGGTTGGATTCAACTGCAAGGCATCACCTGCCTCATCAGTTCCCCTGGTGTGAGCACTCAGTCCTTTCTAGGGCTCCTTACCCCCTTGCTGCAGGTGCAGCTCTCCAAGCTCCACGTCACCATGGAAGCTGACTTTGTATTGGTACATTGACTTCCAAGAGCCACGCAGAAAAATAGGAGCTTGATTAATATTATTAGCTCAACTACTTTATTTTACTTAGGGAGACAAAGTAAAATATTTTATGTGGCCAGGTTATGATAACCTGTACAAAATTATTTCTGATTCATATTTTCAAAAACAGCATATTCTAAACCAAGCAGATTCAGTGTGACTTAATTTTTATCCTAAAAAGTAAAAGATAACCCTTTTTAGAAAACCTCGCCTCTGTTACAGTCAGTTTCCCAGGAGTCCCTTTCTTTGCTTGCCTTGTTTCCTGAGTGGCTCAGTTCTGAATGGATTGCCTTATATGTTCCAAAAATGCTCTCAATATTTCTTCCCGTCTGACATTACTTCTCTTCCTGTGGTCATTGCTGTAATGGGTTTGTTTTAGTTGCATACTTCTCAGTCACTGCAAAGGTAATTGAGGGAGAAAAGAGGTAAATGCAGATGCCATCTGTTGATTGGGAAGTATACACTTTGTTCTCATTTAGAGAGAAAACCCCAGCAGCAGAGAGGAGAATGAATGGCAAGAGTGTAAGACAGGAGGCTGGGAAACAGTGGCTTCTATAATAATTCAGGTGAGAAATGAAGAAAGCCAGAATTAGAGCCACATCAGTAGGATGGAAAGAGGAAATATATTGGTCCCTATTTTTGACAAAATTTACTATGTTGGTGGAAAGACAAAACATAACACAAAACACAGCCTGAGTTTCTCAGGCTTTCATCATATACATTGTAGAAAGATCATGCAAAGAGTAATATCTCAAAATTCAATGGTTTTTCCAGCCACTCAAGCAAGACCTCTTTCCGGAGGAAAGTCTCCCTTTGTTATTCGAGGAGTTGCCAAGGAGTGGCTCACAGGTGCTTGCGATCCCTGCTGGGCTCCGCTGCTCCAATGAACACCGGAGATAAACTGCAGTCCTCACAGAACCACGGAGTGGTGTGAAACAGCTGTAATCAAGCTGAAGCCGGGGACAGCTAGAGCTTTATTGCTGAGTTAAGGGCAGTATCTCCTTTTTCTTAGAATAAGTTCTCACCCAAGCGGAACTTCAGTTCTCTTGTAAATAGACCTCTGTTATGATCATACCAATCGCACAGTCCCTACTGGATAGACCTGGAGTAGCCGAATTCCATTTGAATGCAAACTTTGACCACCCTCCTCACCACCCCCAATAAACCCAAAAGAAACATTTAAAATAATACAAAGTAGCAATTTGTTCAATTCTAAGAGAATAATACAGACAATTAATATGCATACTCACAGATAAGATTACAGTAGTTAAAGAGAAAGTGTCTGAAACAAGGGAGAATTGTAATTGAAGGTCATTGAGATGCAAGTAGTTTTGCCTCTTTTTCCCAAGCATTCTCTCTCAGACTCTGAGTCCTTCCCTCCTTCTCTCCCCTCACTGCTTGATTCTATAGCAGACATTTTAAACTAATCTGTTACCACGCTAAAGGGGTCCCTATCTCCGCATGCATCAGAGCCCTGTAAGACACAAACAAGAGTTCACAGGCGAGAAAGTAAAGGTTTATTTTAAGGAAATGGTGCCAAGCCCAGAGTTAGAAGTGAGCTCCAGCTCAAAAACCTTGGTTCCCAAGGCTTCTGGCAGGGTGAGGGGGGGCGCACAAGGGGTTGGGGAAAAGGTTATATAGGGGGGAAATCATTAATCATTGGTAGCTAAAGGAGCTGGGATTGTGGGCTCTACTAATTGGCGGGGGCCAGAGTAAGGAGTGGCCAATCCCTGTGATAGGCCCTGATGCCAGCCAGGGGATCATTCTGTCTGGTCTCATGAGGGTGTGCTCAGAACGGTCCTTCAGCTTTCCTGGGCCTGAGGCTGAAACACCACTAAAGTCAAGATGTTATCTGTAGCTTAATCAAAACCTGATTATGCGGTCCACGGACCTGAGGCTTTGTTCTTTAAGACAATTTGGTGCTGATTAGAATCTGATGTCCTAAGGGCTTCATGATTAAGGAAGGGAAGGAGTGGACAGACAGAAAGGAGAAAGCGTCCTGTTAAAGAAATGGCATTTCCTCAAGGTCACAAATCTACAGACTGAGGACAAGCAAGTTTGCCTTTCAGTACCAATTCTTTTGGTGAATGTGAGTTCTGGCAGCAGCAGCTTGAAGTGACTTCTGTGCCTCTTACCTTCTCTGGGGATTTCTGAAGCGTGCTCTCTTGCAGGCGCAGCATGAACTGGGTTTGTTGTTTCATGACAGCTGGATGGCAACTGGAGCTCTTGTGGATTCTCCGGGGCTGAGAATGCCCTGAGACTGAATGTACCTGAGAATGGGCTGAGGTACACTGCGGGGAGAGAAACAAAGATGTAAGTGGATAGAAAGATAGAGCAGAGAGGGAAGAGGCCAAAGCCAGCACTTCCAACTTGTTTCGTGGTTATTTTGAACCATCCTCTCTTTCAGCGAATATTAACAGGGCAGCTATAGTTTCATCTTTAACATCTGCCTTAGGCTTTTCAGTTTAACTCTGTATCTGAGGTTAGTGTGAACCCACTATTACAGATTTTCATTAGCATTTGGTTGTTTATGACAGTTGGCTTTCAAGGTACCAAAAATAAAAGATTTGAAGTTCTCAAGAATCATAGTCTCCCCCGTATTGTTTGTAACCACTTATTGACGGAAAGAAAGGGATGTCGCTGACCGGGCTGCCGTGGCACCCTTCCCTAGGTGGGCCTACAGGAAGAACTCACGTCACCCAAGGAGGTGGAAATTCTAAACCCCTGACATGTTATCCCAATTCATCTCAAAAAAACTTATAATGAATAAAACCTTTAAAGGACATTCTCTAACACATAATTTCATCAGAACATATTGCCAATATTTTGTTAAGTGAGGGAAAAAAACAGGTACAACACAATCGCAATTTTATGTGTGTGTGAGAATATAGATGGGGGAAAAAAGCCCAAAAGAAATTATATCAATGTTTTGGGGTTGTGTTAATTTGTACTTTCATCTTTTATTTATATATTTCAAATAGCAATGTAATAATACAGCTGTTGTTTGTGGAGAGCTTCTTATGTACGTGAACTAGTGCCAAAACTGACATCTCTGCGGTCTTGGTAGTAACACCTAAACTTGGAAAACAATGAAAAGTTGGACCAGTAATTTGCCCTGACTCTGTCTGCTAATGGGGACAGAGAGGGATCCCCAAACCAGTCAGTCAGCCTCACAAGTCCTCACACTTAATCACGTGTTACTTTGGGAAGGTAAGGGAAAGAGCTTTCTTTTTAAATGGGCTATGGTGAACAAATATAAAGCTTCAGTTAAATGCAAGAAATTATTTATTAACTTTGTTTAGCGAATATCCATTGATCCAGAATTATTACATGTCTTACTGATTTATCATTTCTGGCTCCTGTAATTACCATTGTCCAAAAAGTTAGACTATGTTACATATATTTACTCTGTTAAACTTATGATTGGAAGCTAATTTCAAAGCCAGCTAGTGCTACCAAGTAAGCTGATAGCTGTGGAGACCTTTGTTGTATCAGGAACGTCCTTGCTCCCACTGGTATGATGAGCACAGACTAAGGAATCGCAGAAGATAGCTAAGGATCAAAAGATAAATCTTCACAAACTAATCAATAGTAATTGACGTGTTCAGAAATTATCTCTCAACCCAGGATATTAAATTGATTACAATAAACATCTACAATTTTCCCACCATTTCTCCTCTCAATTCATCCATTTGTCTAAATTCTGTAGGGTTCATTAAGTTTTATTTTAATCATACATGTACTAAGGACTTTAACTTAATCAGACGCACAAAAATTAGAATCAATTTGTTTTAAACAAAAACATTGTCTTTTTTTTTTTTTTTGCAACTATCTTCATTAATTCCTGACTGGTTCAAGTTAAGAACATTAACGCAAAATACATCTTTAGTTCTTTTCAGACATTAAATAGGTTGGGGAAAAAATAGCATTAAATTAGCATGCCTAAAGTAGCTCATATCTAGCCATACAAAAATGAATAGTAGCAGTTTGAAAATGGGAAGAAAGCAATAACTAGAAAATGGAACTCTGAATACCTTCTGTGATCATTCTCAATCAGAGTCAATGGAAATGAATACTGTACCATACTTTGGCCCCAGTTAATAGATGAACCTGCTTTTATCTCGTTGTTGGAGGGACAGTAGCTTCTCTGATTCACTAGTGGCATGAAAATGTCTAACTGCATTTTACCCCTTTATCTTCTTAAGAGCTTACATAAAATGCTCCATCTACTGGGGTCTCTTTACAACATAAGGTATATAATCTTTAAGGAACTGTTTAATAAGCTCTTTGAAAATCCTGATTTACATTTGAAGAAAAGAACTAAGCCAGAGTGAAGTCATTTAACAGTAATCACTGGCCAGCTATTTGTGAGCGAGATAGGGCCTAATCTTTGTCTTTCGCTGATCCCTTCCATCTCTGAGGCTGCACTGCAGCTGTCTTCTAGCTCCCAGGCTGAGCTCTTACACTTTTTGTAGATGGAAATGTGCTTCCCAATTACGCTAATGCAGAAGATTGATTAAATTTAACTTGAAGCTTGATTCACATGATGGACTGCACAATAAATGCATAACTTTTATTCTGCCACTGAGAATAAGTGGAAAATTTAATTCAACAAATATCACTGAATGTCTATTTTGTGTAGAGACTTGCAAGAATGCCATGGGGTATTGTAAAGAGACATAAGACTTGCTTCCTGCCCTAAAGATTTAATTAGTAATTAATAACTCATAGCAAAATATGATCTATGAATGGCTAACAGAAGGAAGCATAAAGCCAGCTGAGGATATTCCTGCAGAGGAGGCATTTAAACTCAGTAGAGCAGTAATAGAGCAGGGGAATTGAGTTTAGAGGAAGGGATTCAAAGCAGAAAGATCCAGAGCAAGGACAATGTAGCAAGAACACACTGGCAAGTTCAAGGATACATGGGTAGTTCAGCTGAGTATAAGAGGCATGAAGAGAGAGAAATGAAGGTGAAGAGAGAGAAATGAAGGTGAAGAGAGAACTCCAGCATGCAGGAGCTCTACTGAAGGCCTAAGAGCGCAAGTTTCTGAGCCTTGGTTCCCTTGTTTTTTAAATGAAGATAGTAATATTTACCAAATTAACTTCTATTAAGGGTCAAAGTAAGCAGTGTATGTGAAAGCACTTTATAGCACCTTTATAAGATTAAACAGGTGATTATAATTAATCTACAGAGGATTTAAGTTATGCAAAGGTAGAGATTGCAAACTGATGGCCCATTGGCTGTTTTGTTAGTTGGGTTTTTCTTTTGGTGGGGGGTGGCATGCAGATGGTTTTTAAAATAAGAACATTTCAAATAAAAACCATATTTTCAGCTTCTCTTAAATAATACCAAAATCTGACCGCTGGCCCCGCAAACTCACATGACAATGATGGGCTAAACTAATGTAGCAGCTGGCCTTTAGACAGATCATGCACCTTTAGTTTGCAACACAACATCCATTGCTTGTTGTCTTAATCCAGACCACTTCATTTACATCACTGCCCCATCACAGGGTTTGGTCACCTCTGTGCTATAAGGGTTACCAATTCAGCGATGGTCCTCTCTGCCTAGCCATTATCAGACATCATGGTCACCCTAGACAGAGCCTAACCCAATGTTAACCCAGCCTAGCAGTTAGCCCTCTGAACTAGTGGTTGCAGGACGTGATTTTGTGTTTCTGCCCAAACCCCAATGGCCAGATATTGTTGGAGGTTCACATAATCATGCTGATTGGAGTCACTTCAGATTTCTGACCACAAATCTCAGTCTGGAAACTACCAGAATATTCCGCTGCATTTTCCTAGTAATTCACCCCCCTGCTTTCTAAGATTTTTCTTTCTAACCTTGTCTTCTTTAAACTGCAAGCACTCCCCTAATCATACCTCATCATCATCCTCACCAATTCCACCAGTCTTTGTATAGGTGAACCTACATGCTTGACTCTCCCCTCTGTTACAGTACAAGTGCCCCTGCTCCTAAAACCAACTGCCCTTTCCCTGTAAGTACCTAATCCCACCCCCTCCAGCATATTCAAAGACAGTGCTTCTTCAAGGATTCGCTCTTTCCTGAATCATCAGTGGTTCACTTTAGGATCATTTACATTGACGTAATGTCACTCTCTTTATTTTTGTAACTGCCTATTTTCTTTCTGTGTTCATGAGTTCTTTTTCTTTTCACCTCAATTCCTCTACCTCCCCCAACCTCTTAAAAAACATCTCACTTAATCCCATGTACTCCCCAGCTACTGTCCCACTTCTCTAGTTTATGCAAAACAAAATTCCTCCAAAGTTCTTCTACTTTCTAAACCCACTGTTGTTTCCTCAGTCCACTCCAATCAGGAAATACAGCTCTTGCCTCCCTCATCACAATGAAATGGCTTCAGTTAACAACTACCCTAATGATCTCAGCTTGTCAATGCCAATATTGAATCCTTAATATTCAACTGACCTAACTTCTCAGTAAGAGTTAACAGACTGGACCACTTTCTCCCTAGATATCTCTTCTACTTCATTGATTTGATATTCCTCTCACTTGGCCTCTTTTTCTCATCTCGTTTGCTGCAGTACTGGACTTCAAAATGGTGGAGGGCCCCAGGATTGGATTCTCAGACCATTTCTTTAAATATACTTTTTCATTTAGTTTCATGGATTTAGATATCACTATATGTTAATGGTCCTCAAATTTCTATAACCCTCCCCAAATATCTCTCCTGAACTTCAGACTCATGTTTAACTGCTTACTCAATTTATCCCTTTGGATGCCTAATTGGTACTGAAAACTTACCATGGATAAAACAGAAACATTGACTTTCCAACATCAAAATATAGACACAGACCTAGATCTAGATTCAAATACAAACACAAATGTAATTAAAGAAGTATACATAGACAAACATAGACAAACATATACCTACATACATATTCCCACTACCAACCCTCCCTCATTTATTTACTAAACAAATATTTATTGAGCACCTACCATTTTCTTGGTATATTCTAGGTACTTGAAGTACAAGTATACTTCCAAGTAAACAAGGATAGTTTAAACTCTAGTAAATGGCACTAACATTCACCCAGTTGATAAAGCCAAAAATCAGGATGCATCCTTGTTTATTCTTCTCTCACACTCCATGCCCTTGTGAGCTCTAACCCCAAAACATCCCAAATCCAACCAAATCTCACCAACTTCCTTCTGCCTCACTGGCCTCCCTGAGTTCACTCTTCACCTTAGTCTTCATCTACTACACAGAAGCCCCAGTGACATTTCTAAAGTAGAAATCAGATCACATTGCTTTCCTTTCTAAAGCTCTATAGGTTTTGCATTTTTTTTAATTTTTCATTTTTAAATCACGTTTATTCTATTATAGTTGTCTCAATTTTTCCCCCTTCGCCCTTCTCCACCCATCCCACCCCACCCCCTACTCCCACAGTCAATTCCCACTCTGTTGTCCATGTCCATGGGTCATTCATACGTGTTCTTTGTTTAGGCCTTTCCCCTTCTTTCCACCATTGTCCTCTTTTCCCATCCCCTCTGGTCACTTTCACTCTGCTCCATGTTTCCATGCCTGTGGTTTATTTTGTTCATTAGTTTATTTTGTTGAATAGATTCCACTTATGGGTGAGATCATATGGTATTTGTCTTTCACTGACTGGTTTATTTCACTGAGCATAATATTCTCCAGTTCCATCCATGTTGACACAAAAAGTAGGCGTTCCTTCTTTGTTCTTTTTTTTATATGCAGCTTTATTTATTTATTTATTTGTGTTTTTAAAATGTCAAAATCCATTATAAAATATTAAAAAATTTAAATCTATTATAAAGTCTCAGCAATTAAACCAACATGACACCAGCACAGAAATAATCTAGTAGATGAATGAAATAAAATGAGCATTCTAGAAACAAATGTATATATCTGTCTAACAATGTAATATATGATTAAACTGATATTTCAAATCAATGGGAAAAATAAGGCTTATTTAACAAAAAAAGGTGCATTGACCACTATTACTTGAAATAAAACAAATATAGAGCCCTGTTTCACACATCGTACAAAAAATATTCAGATGAATTAAAAATCAGTATGTAAAATCTAAGGAGTTTTAGGAGAAAATACAAAATAATATTTTTCTTACACTGAAGTAAAATATTCAAACCCAGAAGCTATAGAGTAAAATATTGACATTATGACTATATTCAACATTTAAGACAATACAGTAATATACATATTTAAAAAGTTAAAGGACAAGTAATAGAATAGGAAAGTATTTGCAACACATCTAAAAAAGGGTTAATAGTTTTTTTTAGGGAAAAAATTCTACAATCAATTAATTAAAAAAATGGAGAAAGAATACCAAAAGGTCATATAAAACTTTTTAAAAATAGGAGAAATAGGCAAGAAATATACATAAACAGGTTTAGTTTCAACAAATAATAAAGGAACAATTAAAATAATACACCATTGTCACAATCAGATTAGTAAGCATTAAAAATATTGGTAATATCAAGTATTGGTGACTGCGAAAGGAACTGGGTATTCATAGACTCTTTTCTTCACCTTCTTAAAGCAGTCCCTTCAGCATATGCTGGTTTGGTGGAGGTGTAGTCTTTTAGCCTTCTTTTGTCTGGGAAACACCTTATTTACCTTCCATTTTAATTGAGAGCTTTGCTGCGTAGAGCAGTCTTGGTTGCAGGCCTTTGCTTTTCATGACTTGGAATATTTCTTGCCATTCCCTTCTGGCTTGTAGTGTTTCTGATGAGAAGTCAGCTGCTAGCCATACCAGGGCTCCGTTATATGTTACTACCTCTTTCTTCCTTGCTGCCTTTAGGATTCTCTGTTTGTCTTTGGTATTTGCCATTTCAATGATGATGTGTCTTGGAGTGGGCCTCATTGGGTTCCTCTTGAATGGGACCCTCTGTGCTTCCTGAATTTGTGTTACTTTTTCTCTCCTCAAATTGGAGACGTTTTCCATCATTACTTTTTCAAACAGGTTCTCTATCCCTTCCTAATCCTCTCCTCCTTCTGGTATCCCTATTATATAGATATTATTATGTTTCAGGTTGTCCTGCATTTCCCTAAATGCCTCTTCATTTTTTTTTTAGTCTTTTTTTCATTTTCTTGCTCTTTCTGGGAGCTTTTTTCTATCTTATCCTCCAATTCACTGATTTGTTTCTTGGCTTCATCTAGCCTGCTTTTGATTCTTTCTACTGTGTTCTTCAATTCAGAAATGGTATTCTTCATTTCTCTTTGTCTCTTGTTAATAATTTCTATGTCTTTTTTCATGCAGATATAGTTTGCAATAAGTTTCTTATAGTTTCCTTATCGTTTTTGGTAATTCTCTCTGAGCTCACTGAGCTCATTGAGTTTCCTTAGAACCATTGTTTTGAACTCAATATCAGATAGTTTATTTGACTCTATTTCATTTGGTTCTCTTTCTGGGGATTCCTCCTTTCCCTTCAACTGGAGGGTGTTTCTTTGCCTTCCCATTATTTGTGAGACTCTCCTTTTTTGCTTCTGCTTCTTAAATTTATCTGTCTTGATTTCCTGACTTTGTGGTGTGAACTTCTATGGTAGGAGACCGCTGTTTTTCCTTTCTGGATCTGGCTCTGATGATGTCAGATGTTTATCCTGACTGACCTTAGGCAGTCTATTCAAGACTTCCAGTTGTTAATATAGTCACTCTGCATTCAGCAGGCTGGCTTAGACACCATAGGGTGGGGCAGAGTCCCTCCTAGGGGCAGGACTATTATGTCCTCTCACGCTGTTGTTGCTCAGGGGAGTGGTCTGTCTGGGCAAGATGGCTCCTGCTGTTCGGGGGATGAGTCAGCACCTGGATACCGCCAGCTACTCTCTCAGTTCTCTCGCCAAAGCCTCCTTCCCCAGTCTCTCCTCAGGCATCTCTAGCCCACTCTGCTCCCACCCTTGCTGGACACCAAAGTAAGTGGCAGTTAGGTTGTGCTAAAACTGATTATTCTGTCTGTCTGAGGTTATAAGGCTCCTCTCTCACTATTGTTCAGTTGTTTGTTCCAGGTGATTTCTCCACAATTTAGTTGTAATTCCAGATTGGTCCTGGGAGGAGGTCCGTGTGACTTCCACTCACTCCTCCGCCATCTTGATTCCTCCATGTTTTGCATTATTTCTAAGGTAAAATACAAACTCCTGACAATGCCTACAAAGGTGTGTATAATGCAGCCCTTCCCTCCTTAGATAAGGAAAACTAGAGGGAGATTAAACAAACTAAGATCACATTGT
Source organism: Pteronotus mesoamericanus (assembly GCF_021234165.1). Lineage (NCBI taxonomy): Eukaryota > Metazoa > Chordata > Mammalia > Chiroptera > Mormoopidae > Pteronotus > Pteronotus mesoamericanus. The sequence goes on along the minus strand of NW_026555085.1, from coordinate 55,995,403 downwards.
TGGTAAGTTGTAGAGCCAGGTAGTTTAATTCTAAAGCTTGTGCTCTTTCTTGCTATACTTTCCTGTCTCTGAGTACCTTTTGTTTATTGCGTGGCATCCAACCCATGTAAAAACTCCACTGTGCATGACCACTTGTCTTGGATAAATTTCTGTTGTGGTGCCTGGTTCTTCTGGGCTTGAACCACATCTTTTTATAGAATAGCCCTTACCTGCATCTCCAGTTTCAGCAGCTCTTTTTCCAAAGTTGCATCTGGCTCTGGTAACTTTCATAGCTAATGTAGAAAAAGCCCAATCTTAGATTCCAAACAGTAAAAATCCAATAGACCTGGTTCACATTTTTTAGCAGGTCAAAACAGAGGTTGCTGATGAGCTATGGATTGGCTCTTGGATCACATGGAAATATATGGATGCAAGAGAGCCTAGAAAGTATAGTGCCAGGATGTAAAACCATTTCTCAGAGGCAATTCTATATATGAATGAGAAGGATAACCTTTGGTGAAGAACCAGCTATATCTGCCACACACTGTTGTTGAACATTTAGGTTTTTTCCAGTTTCTACATTCATAGATTAAAAATGAATTAGAATTGTACATATAATACTCTTCTATTATTTTTACTCAAGGCAGTTTATTTATGCCAAAATGACTTGAGGAATAAGACCACAGTTATTGTGTACATTTATGATCTCACCATGGCAATTGTTAAAAATTTGAACAATTCCCATGAATTACTTTACATCATGACTTAATAACTTTAATGACAATTTGTTTTCTATGGGGTCAATTCTCATTTAATAATCCAGATGTTGCCCTTAAATAAACCACTTTCATTATCAATTAGTAAATTATAAATAGGAGTTGCCATTCTGTGGAACTTTAGATAATGAAACTGTAGTTCAAGGATCATTTGACCTACTTATCCTTGTTTGATTTATGAATTTGATATTTTTAAAAACCTACCAAAAACGTGTCACATGATAAATATTTATTTTTAACTTATTATTATATAATGCATAATATTTATAGCACTCTCTAAATACTGTCCTTACAAGGCCAAAAATCAGTTTACATTTGTCATTGTTCTTTTTGCCATTTATATTTACATGCTGATTATAATGGTAGTAGAAGAACCTTAATTATATCACATTTTAATGAATAATTTTAATACTTTACAATAGTGATACTTTTTTATTGAGGTAAATATTTGCATTCTTGAAGGCAATTTTCTGAATAACAAAGAGACCATTTATCTAGCTGTAGTAACTCTGATCTTAAAGTCACACTAGGTTTCCTGGCTAAAAAATCCTTAAGTTTTATGTCCTGGAAGAGATATTATTTCTTAAAAATCACTTTGCATTTAATTATGTCTACTTGTCAAAGGAACCAAGGAAAGCACTTGACCTTTAACCTTCACAATTGCATTTAAATTTATGTAATACCTAACCCAGAAACTATGGTTAGAGTTTCTTTTAGAAAATAGATTTTTTATCTCCTTATTCCAAAAAAAGTGGAAATTATTTTCTGGCTGATTTAACAAATGCAATCAGAGTATTTCATGCTGAACCACCTGATTCAAACACATGACTTGTAGTCTGTATAAAGATTCACTAATTACCCTTGATATTTGGCCAAAAATCTGCTTTTTGGATTCAGCTTTGGCTTTAGGCTTTGGAAGTTTGAAGAGACAAGTTCCCACTTGAGTGTAATTTCAGTTATCCCTGAATATGCTTGGTCGATCATCACAAGATGACATAGGTCAATATAGCTAAGCCATCATGATATTATCAGCAAGAGCTACAAAGCATGTCACTCTGAGTTATCATTAATTATTATCTGTATATTTATGTTCAAATATAGATAAGCCTTTTAGATATAAATTAAAGTGAAAATCTCTTTACATGATTTATATTTTGAAATTCTATCAGGTTAATTAAAAAATGGATTTAACTGCAAAACTAGAATTCTGCAATAATTAATAATTATTTAATAGACTGTACATTTATGTTTTAAAATAATTAAGAATGTTCAAATATCAAAATTTATAAATAAATTAATTTTTGATATTAGTTAATGTAAATATTTAAAAAGCATGTTAACCAGATAATTTAGTAAAAATATTACATCTTTTTTGAGACAACAAATATTCATTAACTTAAATAATAATGAATGACTGAAGAGTAGATGTAAAATATAATCTAATTGGTATATAAGCATGAAGAACATGGAACATAAACTTTAAGATATTTAATTTATACTTTTTAAAACATCATTTTGGTCATGAGAGTTTTAACAAAAGGTATGTTTTAGAATTGTGAATTCTTCACATTTTGTAAGAATAACAGAGGAAAATGAGATTATAAAATTATTTCTTCTCTTCTACCAGCCTCACTTGAATAGGAAACTTTATCTGATATTACAAAAAATTATGCAGGAGTTGTCTAGCAATAGAGAAATGACTCCTCTACATGTTAATGTCAAAGATTTTAGTTTTAATTACTAAAGTTTTTAATAATAAACCTTAATAGTGAGTACATTTATTATAAAATTCTAGAATTATTTTTGTATCCCAGAAGTTCATTCTATTTGTCTTGAACCAAATATTAATTTTCACACTCAGCTATTGAATGTTGTAAATTTCTGCAGCTACTTGTGCCAAATAGTCTGTCATTTCCTTGATTATAAATCAGAAGCTTTATTTCTGATTATGACAACATGGTTACTGTGACCAGGGGATAATCAGCTAAAGTTAAATTGGAAATTTTTCAGATTCACATTTATTATCTGGGAGAAACACAGTACAGCTATTTCTATACTCTGAAGTTTCAGCAGGTGCAGAAATACAACAGACACGTTCAGAAATCTGCTAGTAAGTAAGCATGCTTTGATGAGACAAAATGCAATAAATGTTTCTTAAACTTTCGTGTCCTAAACAACTGTGAAGACAAGAACAAAATATAAAGCAATGGTTTTCATACATTGGACAAGAGCCAGCAAGAACAGTGATCCCAGGAAGAAGTGAGACATGAGGCAAGCTGCACAATCGCCACAGCTCACAGCCTGGGGAGGGTTTCCAGATGGCAGCTCAGCGACAGGGCTCCCAGACAGCCTGAGCTGAGGAGACAGAGTTCAGAGTTCAGAGAGGCTCAGGAGGCTAGAATTCGCAGAGTACTGGGCCTGTGAGGGGAGAGCTCTGGAGCTCTGCAGAGCCCCCTGGTGCCCACAGCTGAGTACTGATCAGCGGAGCCTGTGAGGAAACCCAGAAGTCAGGAAACAACCACTAGAAAGGAGGCAGAACAACTCCATTAACTTACATGGGCCTGAAGTACATCATGTGCCCCCAGCCAACGTGGAAAGACCTCTGACACACGGTACTGAGTAAAATCCACCAACAGCTCTTCCCTCCATAGTAGGGCCAAATTAGCACTTGATTAGAAACTGTTCTACACCAGCCTAATAAACTTGAAATGTCCTAAAGGATGCAGCTATTTCTGAGTAATTTAACTGAATCTTAGAACAAAACCCAAAAACATTTAAAATGATGCAAAAACAAAAAACAAAAAAACCATCAGCTCCCCAAAAAATAGAAAATTCACAGTGGCTGATATGCAATCAAAATTGGCAACCTGTATGCAAAATCACTTAAAATTGCAGTAAATATCAATAGGTCCTACAGAAAACCTGCCCAGAAAATACTCAGAAAATTACCCAAGAAAGAAATGAAATCATAAATCACATTTCAGGAAAAGGCAAATCATCAAAAGCAAACTGTTCTTTCTTGGGACTTGTGGCCTCAGCATGTGACAGGAGAGAAGGGAGTAGGAGAGAAGATTCAGCTATGCCTAGAAGAAGGGACAGGTGACCAACCTTCCCAAGATGAACCATGAAATTCCCTGATGATATTTAACTAAAAAATGATAATGGTAGTTCCATAGTTAGCTGGCTGACAGTCAACAGGAAAGGAAAGAAAAGAAACAGAGAAAGTATTTGAGGGCCAAGACGTTAAATTTGAAAGCACTGTCTCCCAGCACAGTTTTCAGGTCCCCTCAGCACAGACATCTGTTTTTGGGTCCTGCTCTATTTTTCTTGGCTTTACTGAAAAATCTTTTACTTCTTGGCAATACTGAAAAATCTCAGGGGGAGGGAGCTCAGGATTTCTGTTCCAGGCAGAGGCTTTCAGCAGCTAATTTACAAGAAGATCCTTCAAAAGAGGTTTTAATGAGAAAGGAGTGGAGAAATCAGGACATAACAGATACTTTATTCTCATGACAATTTTCCTCTTCCAAGTATAAAAATTTCCGGACTCCAGAAGAGAGGACTCTTGCAGTATAGCAATAATTCAACAATGGACTCCTAGAATACTTTATGTGTTGATAAAAATGATCAAGAACTCGTAGTATCTTTGTGATGGACTGCCAAGAATATAAAATATTTAGCTATCCTCCTTGCCTTTTTTTATTTCATTTAAAAAAAAAATAAGTCTTATTAAAAATAAAATGAAAGTCTTGAAATAAGTCTTTAAAAAAAAAAAGACTTTGATTAAGAGGCTTTTCCACTCACATTCAGCCTAACTCTGCTTTCATGTACTACCAGTGTGACATGGGAGGAAAACTCCTCATTAAATCCAAAAAGATACTGGATCTGTGAAATATTTTTAATAAGGATGCTGCTCAACCTCCAGAATATTTAGTACAAGTAGACATAACAAGTGAACTGGATCGTGAAACAAAATAGATTGGATTATGACAGTAATATTTAATAGTTACAAAGTGTTTTTTTAAAAGCCTCTTCAAAAATGGGATAATGGGGATACATTAAAAGGTGGATAAACTACAGTAGTGCACTCTGCCGAGGAATTTTGTTAAGCAAATATGCCAAAAGTCATTGGCCAAAGTATTGTATCCTTGTTTTTGAGGACAGAAAATTGTCTGTCTGACTTTATCTAGTCCTGCTTCCTATTTATGTTATATTAGCATCTAAAACTTCAATTTCTGTTCTTTTTATATCATCTGCAATTGTAAAATGAAAATAATTATCACTCCCTGGGGCCCTTATTTGCTAACATTTCATGGTAGTTTTGTATAGTTCAAGTAAGAAATCCTTCGCTAAAATTATCAAGCCTTATTATATCTCCAACTACTTGAAGTGACTTCTCCAAAAATGCATAATATTTCACTACAACACCCGTAAAATTAAACAAGAGAGGGCAGGTTGTTCTGTCAGCAACAGAGTGGTTGATTGAAGTGTATGAATTAGTCCATTATTCTGTTCTTTGTTCTTATCTCAACAGTGACAAGGGAACAGAGAAACTGTCTGTGCTCTTATGGGGGTCTGCTGAGGACCTGAACAGTCCTCTGACACTACGTAAGGAACAGCCCATGGATCTTTTATCTTACAGGGCTGGCTGTTCGATTCTTACTGAAGAGGACCTGCACTGTGCTTGGTCCTGGGGAATAGAAAGTTTGGGTGGGCACAGCTCATGTCGTTAAGAGGTTGTCAGTTTCATAGGGTAGACACTCAGTAAGAAAATAATTATAATGGAATATGTATAAAATTATAATTTAATATTATAAATTATAAAATTGAAGCCAGCAGAGATGAGAGGTATAGGACTCCACCTGAGAGAGGAAAAGCATCTCAGAAGAAATTAAGTTGAACTTTGAAAATTAAAAGAAGTTGCGAAATTAAAAAGTGTAGAGGGGGCTGGAAATCTCAGCAAAGAAAACAGGATACATAAAAGCCCCAAAATGTGAAAAAGTTTAGCCTCTTCGGGGTCACAAACATACATTGATGAGATTAAGAAGGGGGTTGCCCAGAAGAGGACATTGGGGGCTTCAACAGAAGAGCTAATCGTGAAAGGCCTTGCTCACCAGATGAAGAACTTGCCGTCAGCAGAAAAGTTATGGGACACCACTAAGGATTTTAAGCAAGGGAGTGGCACCATTGGATTTGCGTTTTACAGATCACTCCAGCAACAGCGTGGAGGGAGAACTGGAGGCAGGGCCAGAGTAGGGGTAAGTTGGAGACTGAATGTAATAGTTCAGGAAAGAACCTGAACTAAGGCAATGGCAGCTAGGAGAGAAGGGGGAGGAGCAGACAGAAAGAACTCCAGGAGTCAGAATAAAAAATATTGGGTACATTGCGGGTTAGAGAAGAAAATCAAGGATGACGTCCAGGTTTCCAGCTTGGGTTACTGCGGCGGGATGGGGGCGCCAACAGTGGGAGAACAAACAGCACATTGCGCATTAGGCTCCACACGGGGACAGCCATGGGGGAGGGCTCATTTGGCTGCGGGTATAAGACCCGAAAGCTTAGAGAAGATATCAGGACTAGAAATGTCAATCTGGAAATCTAAATTTTAGGAGAGAGTTAAAGGCATTGGGAGTAGATAAAGGGATACAAGGAGAGGGTTAGAATAAAAAAAGAAAGAAAAGACACTGACAACCCCCTGAGAATCTCAATGTTAGAAGATGTAAACAAAGGAGCTAAAACTGGGGTTCATACCCTTAGCTCCTAAGGATGGGTTTCATTAAGCAGCATATAATAAAGTTGTATGTATAAATATGTCAATTTATAAGTATGTATGTATATTTGTGAAATCATACAGGCAATCAAATTCTCAGAGTAGGGCATTTGACGCCTTTTCAAAAAAAAAAAAAATGTTTCCCATCTAAGATTAAGTCATAAAAGGAGAATCAGGAGAGAGTAGAAAATGTCATGGTAGTCAATGAAATTCAACCTGTTTTCTCCTCAAAAAATAATTTTATGGACATAATTAATCTGTGATTCATCCAATAGAAAAACTTTAGAGCAAGATGGTAATAAAGAAAGAGAAGAAGGGCACAGAAGCTTCCTACCATTGCAACCGCTCTCTGTCTACCCTACTTCAAGTTCAGCTATAATTAGAAATGGGAAATGTGATTGCCCAGTACACCCTTAAACCGAATTCTTTTTGCCTTTGAATTGATTAAATATACTTGTGTATTAGTAAGAAATCTTCACCACCATAAGCAGTACAATATTTAAAAATTCAAAAAATGTTTATATCTATCTAAGATAGTGTATTTGTATTGTTAGACCTCTTTAAGTGGTTTAGGTTTCATCTTTCTAAAAATTAAATAAATGCCTGTATGTTTTATAAAGTTCCCCTCAATCTCAAAAGCCAATTTAAGTCAAGGAATTTGTTATTAAAGTTGTATAATTTCATTTGATACTGTCAGCACATTATAGTCTCCAATTAAGTCTTTAACACAGACTGAAGTCTTAACAAAATGGAAAATTCATGAATGCAGGTTGAGTTGCCTTTAAAAATGAAAAACATGGCAGTATATTTTTTTAACTACAAAAATTTGCAGATGCTGCAAAACTGACTAAATTGCACTTTGCTAACCCCCTATTTCTATCCAACCCCTAAACTTCCTGAATAGTTCATTCAGGTCCACCTGGAGGTCCCTTACATAACACAAACTGTGTCACCTCCTAGCTCTCAGTCCTGCCAGCTCGTTCTTTATAACAGAGATCGGGAGGCAAAGCACATTTTCCCCTTACATTTCATTTCATGTTTATTTTATTTGTGTAGCTTGATAAGAGAGAAAAATGATTGGTGTTTAGGATTTCAGGTGGAAGAGCAACTGGAGCAGGACAGGATTCACAGCTGCAGGGGCTCATGAATCTCAGCCATCAGCCCCTCTCTCCGTAAGTACCTGCCCTCCTATCCAGACTACTCCTAAAATAATTCTTTCCTCATAGCATTCCCACTAGAATATAAACTTGATGAAGAGAAATTTGTGTGTGCTCTGTTCCCCATATATATATGGGAATAATGTATTCCCGGCTACTAGAAGAGTACTAGGTACAGAGCAAATGCTCAATAGTATATCTTGAATAAGTAAGTGGATAATTTTAGGATGTTATCTGAAGGACATTTATTCCTCCAAAAATTACTGCCATGCTAATGTCTCATAATCATGGATTTCTCTATATGCTTTGTGCTCTTGTGTTGCATAAGAGTTTTTCCCTATTCAGGTCTTTCTCAAGGACTAGAGGTTGCCTCAGCCTGGTCCACGGGGCTGCCCAAGCACAGACCAAGTTGGAGTGTTAGGGTTGTTGCCCATTATGAGCAAAGCAATCTCAAAGGCTCTGCCCACAACCAGCACAGGCATCCTCCCTATTTTGACTCAGATGCCTCTCTTTCTTACTGCAGCTACAAACAGGGGTCCATTTCTAGCTGCAACCAAGTGAATGTGGCATAATTGTTTTAGCCCTAGGTTTCCAGCTGGGAATGAGGTCCAGTTCTCTGCTCTAATAGCCTGAGAGTACTTGGATTGTATTCTTCTCTTGACCTCTTGTTCTTAAGTTTGTGTATGTACTTTATAATTTTTAGAAGTATGTATTTGAATTATTCCTATGTCTCTGGAATAGAATGAAGAAGATTATGCAATACACCATCTTGATTGAAAGTGTGAATCTTTCTTCTCTTTAAAATTCCTTAATTTAAAAACCTATCAATATTAGCCTATATTAGCCTCCTTGCTGAGAGGAAATTTTTTTTTCAGAAAATTGTGATCAATGGATTGTTCTAATGGCGAGCTTTCTTTGCGTTCCTGGAATCAACTATACTGATTACTTATTTATGTGGCAAATACATACATAATACTACATGCCAGCATTTTACAATAATGAATGCATATAATGATTCTGGTAGACTATTTTCAAAGATGGCTGCAACAATTCTTCCCATTCCTACATGTTACATACCTTTACAATGTGATATTGTCATCCTTCCTCTTAAGAGGCAGTGTCTTCCTCCATCCCTTGATATGGGGCTACCTTTGTGACCTGCTTTGACCAACAAAATGCAGCCAAACTCTGTGTGACTTCCAAATCCAGGCCTCCAAAGGTCTTGAAGTTTCTGATCTCACCCTTTTGCTGCCTTTTTAAGTTAGTTAGTTTAAGTTAAGTTAGTAACTGCATGAATCGAGACATGGATCAAACAGCCAGCGCAAACAGCCAGCACCAACTGCCAGATATGTGAAGAAGAAATTCTTGGGCAACCCAGTCAAGTGAGCCATCAGAAGCCTGCAGACACATGAATGACCACAACCAGACTAGCAAGAAAACTGCCTGACTGAGCCTAACACAAATGGCCAACCCACAAAATTATCAGCTTGTTAGTGATTGCTCTAAAATTTGGGGTGGTATATTATGAAATATTAGGTATCTGATATAATTATTTATTATTTAAATACTACTGGATTTCAAATATTAATACTTTATTTAAAATAGGACTATATTCCTAAATAAAGTTGGCTCAGAGTTTTCTTTGTTGTGGTATATCCTTGTTTAGTTTGATATTACAGTTTATTACAGTTTATTAGATCGTAATACCAACAAAGTAATATCCAACTTCTGTGCTATAAAATAGTTTAAATAACACAGAATTATCTATTTCTTAAAGATTTGTTAAAACTTACCCATAAAATTATCTGAGCCTGTGGATTCATTTACTATATATATTTTACTAACTTTTTGACTTATTTTCAATTTATTCTTTGTTAGTCTGTTTATTTTATATATAAATAAATGAGATTTCCTATTTTTTGCCTATTTAAATACTTAAAATATTGATATCTGCAGTTAAAAAGAAGCTATAACATGTATCTCCTGTTCAACTAACTGCCTTAACAGTAACTAAACGAATTGAAGCAATAGGAACTAATCGAAAGGTCAGTGGTATGCCATTTTAAAATCCACCAGTAGGCGGAGCTCTAACATTAAATCATAAAATCTTTTAATAGTAGGACCTCTTTTTGTTCCTTGCACTAATCTCAATTTGTATTTTACAAAGAACAAATATTTGTATTGTAAAATCAAAATTGAAATCAAGTAGTCATTTTATAATAATGTATTAAAGTATACTATCCAGATAGACATTAAAATGAAGTATTTAGAAAAACATACATACCAAAAAGTCCCCTACATGAATAAAAAAGAAATCATCAAAAAACATCTGCATATTTATATACTTTAAAGGAAACAATTTAAATATCTAAAACTAAAAAAGTATTTAAATAAATTACAATATATCTATACAGTAAAATAATGTTAAGCTATTAAAATTGTACATTTAAAGATTTTTTTCATGATGTAGGGAAATGCTCAAAAAAAGTAAAATACAAAATTAATTTTACCTAGTGCTTATAAAAATTATACACACACAAAATAAAAACCTGGAAAGGTATCAACATGTTGACATTGTCTCCAATTGAAGAAATTATGGTGGTTTTCATCATCTTTGTGACCTTTTTATGTATATATTTTATACAAGGAAGCTGGTTTGCTTTCATAATAAAAGGCAAATTTGTATTTAGAATGTGATTGACAAATTAAAAAGCTTCTGCACAGCTAAAGAAATCAACAAAATGGAAAGGGAACCAACCATACGGGAAAATATATTTGCCAATGATATCCCAGACAAGGGTTTGATCACCAAAGTATATAAAGAACTCACACAACTCCACACCAGGAAGATAAACAACCCAATTAAAAAATGGGCAAAGACCTTAACAGACACTTCTCCAAGAAGGACATACAGAGGGCCCAGAGACATGAAAGAATGCTCAGCATCACTAGCCATCAGAGAGATGCAAATTAAAACCACAATGAGATACCACTTCACACCTGTCAGAATGGCCAGCATAAACAAATTATCAAAGAACAAGTGCTGGCGAGGTTGTGGAGAAAGGGGAACCCTAGTGCACTGTTAGTGGGAATGCAGACTGGTGCAGCCACTGTGGAAAACAGTATGGAATTTCCTCAAAAAACTAAAAATGGAGTTGCCTTTTGACTCAGCAATTCCACTGCTGGGATTATACCCTAAGAATCCTGAAACACCAATTGAAAAAAACCTATTCACCCCAATGTTCATAGCAGTGTTATTTGCAATAGCCAAGTGCTGGAAACAGCCTAAGTGCCCATCAGTAAATGAGTGGGTCAAAAAACTGGTACATTTACACAGTGGAATACTATGCAGCAGAAAGAAAGAAGGAACTACCTACCTTTCACATCAGCATGGATGGAATTGGCGAGTATGATGCTAAGTGAAATAAGCCAGACTGTGGAAGACAAATACCATATGATCTCACCTGTAAGTGGAACCTAATCAACAAAACATGCAAACAAGTAAAAGAACCAGAGATATGGAAATAAAGAAGGAACTAACAGGGACCAGAGGGGAGGAAGGAGAGGGATAACAGGGCAAAGAAGGGGAAGAGGCAAGTCAAGAGGACCCCTGGAATAGAAGACCCATGGGCACAGACAATGGAAAGGGGGTTGACCGTGGGAGCAGGAGCGGGATTGGGCCACGGGAGAGCAATGGGAAAAATGTGGGACAACTGTAACTGAACAATAACAAATGCATGTGATTGACATTGCTGTTACAGAGTCATATCTCATTAATAATAAATAAATATGAAATTAATGAATGATATAGGCACTGACATTCTTACTTAAAATCTTGCCCTGGGATCTGTTTTTCATGGCAGTATGAAATTTCAACTTTCATTATTTCCCCATTTCCACCTCAATTTCAGTTACCCAAGGTGCATACGTTTTAACAATCTAATGTACAGAAATGTGACTATAGTTAACAATGCTGGATTTATACACTTGAAATTTGCTAAGAAGATAGATCTCAAGTATCTATCTTCTTATCAAAACACACACACAAAATGGTAACTCTATGAGCTGATGGATATGTTAATTAGTTTGAGTGTGATTATTTTATAATGTATGCATTCATGAAATCATCAAGTGATACATCTTAAATATATACAATTTTTATTTGTCATTAACACCTCAATAAAGCTAGAAAAAATTTAATCTTCAAAAGGGTGAGATAAAGACCAAAAAAAAAAAAAAGAAGGAAAGTGTCTTTAAAAAAGAGGACAGACAGGGATAAAAACCTAAGAATCTGTCAATGGATGAATGGATAAAGGAAATGTGAGATGCACACACACACACAGAGGGATATTATTCAGCCCTAGGAAAAAAGGGAAACTCCGGCATTTGCTACAACAGAGAGGGAACTCGAGCGCATCATTACATGAGATGAAATGAGTTGGAGGAAGTCAAGTCCTATATAATCTCACTTTAATGTGGAATCTTTAAAAAAAACTGAATTCATAGAAAAATAAAAAAGAATAGATTTATGGTTGCCAGCGGGGTAAATGAGTAACAGGGTTAAAAGCGTCCAGACTTCCAGTTATAAGATGAATAAGTTCTTGGGACATAATGTCCAGTATGGTGATTATAGTTAACAATACTATATTATACACTTGAAAGTTGCTGAGAGAGTAGATCTTAAAAGTTCTCAAAATGCACACACACCAAAAAAAATGGTAACTATGTAAGATGATGGATGCGTTAACTAACCTTATTGTGTTAATCATTTTGCAATATATACATATATCAAATCATCATGTTGTGCACTTTAAATTTACAGGATGTTATATGTCAGTTATATCTCAATAAAGCTGAAAAAACTAAATTTTAAAAAAGGCACAGGCATCCTTTGCTGTAGGCTGGGGTTCACTAACAGGAATCTGCTAAGCAATCTCTCCGTTCCTCCTTCAGTGTGGTTCACTTGTCCCTTGGAATGTGTGAGTGAGTTTGTACGTACACATGACCTTTACAATGGAGAAGCTTCTCCAGGTTCCTCTCTGTGGGTGGGAAGAGACTGGAGTTTCCAGGGCTGTGGTTGGCTACAGAAGGGGCCCTAACACCCTCAGATTGCAGAACCTGTCTGTGGGCTGCTACATCCTTTCAGCAGCTGGCCAAGCTGGATTGAAATAATCAAAACTATTGAGGACGTTTTTATCACTTTGCTACTTTGGTTAAAAGACATGTTGTTATTTATATCATGTCTTGGTCAGAAATCACTGCATTTATATGTTATCCTTTGTCACGTTGATACATGTACTTTGGTTTCTTTTGAGAGCAGGCTGCACAGGTGCTCTGGAGCCTGCTGTCTAGGATGACGGGAAAAAATGAGGACATCACAGGTCACACACCAGGTCTCTGAAAAGGTGAGAAGCCCAAAGGGATGCGAATGAGAAAAGGACAATCACTGCACATGGCGACTTTAGTCTGAAGGTGGCCGTGATAATCAACATGATGTTTTTAGCTTTATATTTTTAGTGAGTTTTTTTGAAGTATAGTTGATATAGAATAAAATTCATCAATTTTAAGTGTACATTTGATGAGTTTTGACAGTTGAGTAGTTGTACAACCACTACCATAATCAGGTTTGGGAACTTTTCCATCTTTTCTGAAGTTTCCTTATGGCGCTTTACAGTTACTCCTCTCCTCCGGTGTTTAACATTTCAGATAGAGAGTGGTAATGTATCCCAAACAAAAATTCAACTTACGATTGACTGGTACAAATGTACTCAAGGTAATAATATGGCATTTGATCCCGAGACTGTCCCGAAAATCTGGGCCACCAGGTTACCATATGTATGGAGACTAGGTGATTCGAGTTTTGGAAACATAGAAGAAAAGGAGACAACAGAATAAAGTGAAAAACTGGACAGGATAGAGGAGATGGGAGCAGAGAAGAAAAGCGGATAAAAAAGACACTGGAGAGTGATGTCAGCATCATGGCAACATGAGACGCTCCTTCGTCTCTCTCCCTCAGTCGACTACACCTAGTGGGACATTCATAGCTCAACAAACCAGGACACTGGAGAGACCCACACACCGGATCAGAGGCAGGGGGTGGATTGGAACACACAGAGGAGCAGAACCGAAGAAACCCATCCCCCAGCCGCTGAGAGCGCAGCCCAGTGAACCCAGTAGCTCTGGCATAGGCACGCGCGACGCCAGCCTTCCCCATGCAGCGGTACCAACGCCCTGAATAAACCCAGTAGCAGCATAGAAGTCAGCACACAGGACACTGCCGCCCACAACCCCAGCACCCCCACCCACAGAGTCGGGGACACCAGCCACAGGGGTGAGGCCCCTGAAACCCAGGCTCCGCCCCCATCCTCCCCCTGAGTCCTCAGTGCTCACCACCCAGGGGCCCCTTTGAAGCTCTTATCCCAGTGCCTCTCATTCTTTGCTGTGTTTCTGGGTGTCCTTGACAAACTCTCATATACCAGGGTTTTTATCAGTACATTCGAAAGGATGAGCCTGCCCCACTGTGTTCACTGCCGACTCAGTCCACCCGCAGCAAGCAGAGGGAGGCATTGGAGTGTGAAAGTCTGCTCCCTGACCCCACCTCGCCCCTGGACTCAGACGTCCTCCCGAGGTGAAGGAGTGCTTGTCAACACACGTTCTTTCTTTGGCCCCTGTATGACTCAAACTGTGCCCTCTGCCACTTCCTCAGAGCACACTGCAGCCTGCTCCACCTACTCTGCTCTCTCTGCCTTCATTCATGGACACACATCGTCACAAACGTATGTCTGCCAGATTATAGCAAAATTAATTCTACAGCTTACCACCATTTGTTCTCTTCCCTTGGCATGCTGAATGCCTCCTCGCTTCTGTTCATGCCATTCCCCACACTCCGTCACCTCCCTCCTGTCAGTTTGGCTCTGCATGAAATGTCTAGGCTGCACAGGACCCCTGACACTGTATTCCACTATTTTCCTCACGCTGGACATTTCTCCATGTCCTAAATTTCACTGATTCCACTCATCAGCTTGGCTAATATCCCATTCCTGGCCCCACACTTAACGCTAGAAAATCAGGCAGCTAATGCGCACTAAGATATTCTTCATTGGAGTAGTGTATTTTCCTACCAAGGACCATGTTTGCATCTCAACAGGAACTTTTTTGACTGCCTGAGAGTCTCTTTAAGCAGTGGTTCTCAACCAGGGTGATTTTGCTGCCAGGGGACATTTAACAATGTCGCAGATGTGGCTGTTCACACTGGAGGACGGGGAGATGCCACTGGCACTAGCAGGTAGAGGCCAAGGATGCTGCTAAACACCCTACGACGCACAGAACAGTCCCCACAACAAAGAATTATCCATGCCAGATTGTCCACAGTGCTGAGACTAAGGACACCTGCCTTAAAGGAATGACTCGAACAGTGGAGATATAAGACCTTGCATCAGGCAGGCAAAAGGAAATATTTTGAGGCAGTTGAGGTTTATGACATTCATTATTTCACACTAACATAGGCCTATTATAACTCCTGACAATAATGGCACAGCCTTGAATTTGCCATTGTTGCTTTTTCATACAAAAAAATAGCCTTTGAATTGCCTGAGCATACCCTAGGTCTCACCCTCTCACTGAATGGAGTCATCCTAGACATTAACAATACCACAGCACGGCTGCTTCTAAAAATGTTTTCTTCAGAAGCACAGTGACTCAAACCCTTTTGTAGCACCTGAGGTTCAAACACAGGACCAACACAGGCCTCTTGCTCTCGCCTATTATCAGGCTATTTTTCTGAGTTGCTATGTTTCTAAGCATGCGATTCAATTCACATTAAACCCATCTGTGTCGCAAGGGATATTATGATGCAGTTCTATTCAACAGACAGAAAAGGCATCATATTCCCATATCCTTAATAGATCTGGCCCTAAAACTGGAAAGTGACATATTTTGCGAATATGTTCTCACTAAAACTAAGGACCGTAAATCATTTCTTGACCCTGAGCTGATAATGCACATTTACACTTCAAACCTGTGGCAAAAAACCTGACAGCACTATTAGATGTGTACGAGAAAATGGACTTCAAAGACTGCACTGTGTGTTCCTGTCCATTCTGTGGGCACAGATTTCCAGCAGAACGTGATTATACCTTTGATTACCTTTGCCTATTGTCATGGCAGTTTCATCTAAAGCTTTTTAGAATTCAATAATTGCCTTTTGTTGACCAGGATAATAGCACAGGGGACTTGCAGCACACGTGAACCAACTGTGCACAATACCCGCAAGTGGCCACAGTAATTGAAAAACAGACTAAATCTTCTGGACTTTTGTAATGAAATAAACTATGAAAAGAGGAATAAAATATCATCAATGGCTGGATGTGTATTGTTACTTTGAAGCTTTTCCCAGCTACCACCATCATCCGATCAGAGTGGAAGCTAACACCCACTACTTTAAATAATTATTGGGGTTTTTTTCTCATTATTTATCATTCAGACTGTTCTGAACACCACCCCACTTGATGTTATAATTAGTTCTCTGATAAACCTTTTGCAAAATAAATGGTTTCATTTTGGTAGTAATGCAGATATGAAAATAGGGTACCTAAAGGAGAGAAAACAATGCGGTCTCCATTTCATGTGCTAGAAAATGAAGCTGTGTTTAAACATAGATCATGGACTCAATAAATCATGTTTCTCAAATTTGCTTAGAAATTGTGAGGTTAATAAAAATATATATATGCATTATCACCAAACATGCTTACTACAATTTTAGATTTGGATTTCTATTAAGGACTTAGTTAATAAATATCACAAATGTTTATTGAGACAAGCATATAAAAGTAAATATGCCTGTGGCCATATTGACTAGATTTATTCTTTCTTTAGAAAATCATTTCTGAAGAAGAGATGCAGAAGAAAATCAAGTCAATAGTTATCAATCATACTGAATAAATATTAACATTGGGAGAAGCTTTAAAAACAACATATTTTACCAGCTTATTTTACAAATGAGAAACCTAGCCCTCAGAGATATTAAGCAGTTTTCTTAAGGTCACACAGCTAGTTATGGGCGTAAATTTGTTTCCAAATACTTAAGAGGAATAACTTGAATTTTTAGCAATTCGGTGTCAAAAAACTTTGAACACTTCAATGACAAAAATCAAAAGACAAACAAGATAACACAGATTTATCAGTTATTCAGTCCCCAAATTGTGTTTTTACTATTTCTAGATCTTTTCAGATATTGAAACTCTATCATGCCCACCCCCATTTTAATCACTTCATTTTCCTATTCAGAAAGAAAATCTCAATGGCTCTGCATCACCCACAGATAATGGATTAACCTCTTAACTTTGCTATCAAAGACTGCTTTCCTCTGGCCCTGTCCTGTCCCCGCTCACTTAACATCAGCTACTCCACCCAGTGAAATCCTCTGCAGGATCCAGGATACACCATATATATTTTGATCTGAGCACCTTTGCTATTCCAATAGAACCTACATAGAATGCCTGCCTGTCAACTCTCTGCCTGTCTCAAGAACAGATACCAATGCATGCCCTTGCCCTGTTCCTCTCTCCTCTCCTGCCTGAAGAAGACATAACTAGTTCTCCACAGCACTTTCCCCATTGAAACAAGACTCACCTCATTATGTCTCAGCAAACACTTCCAAGCTGCCATGCTGGTGAAGCCAACTTGTTGCTCTTTGTCAGATCCTCCCTGGTCTTCCATGTCTACATGAGTTTTTCTGAACATCCAAGCCCTTGAAAATCTTTATCCTTTAAATTCTTATTGTAAGCAACTCTTGTTTAGCATTATTTACTGCCTATATTCTGGGTTGAAATCTTCCTGAAAGCAAGGGTCATTTAATTTGATTTTTGGTAACTACATGATAATATGCACATAATAATTACTCAGTAGAAACTGCACCATCAGCAATGTACAAGGTCTGTCCAGAAAAAGTCCAGCCATTGTTAATATAACTAGAACAGTTTACACAACACCGATGTAACCTGGAAGCCAAGGAGAGAGTGGACTGGAATGTGCACATGTTAGCAATGATGACTTCATTGCTCTAGTCACCGTTGAGTGAGCATGTATACTGTGTGACTGTTGAGTTCAAAATGAGCAATGAATCTGCATCAAATTTTGAGTTAAGCTTGAACATTCCTCTGTGGAAACTACTTGGATGATTCAGAAGCCTGCAGCTATGGACAACTGATGCTTGGCAGCAGAATCACAACAATGTACCCATTCATGCATCACATTTCATGCAGAGTTTTTTGGCAAAACATCAAATCATCCAGGTGATTCAGCCTTCCTACAGCCTAGATTGGGTGCCTTGTGACTTGTGGCTTTTCCCTAAACTAAAAACACCTTTGAAAGGCAAGAGATTTCAGACCATTGATGAGATTCAGAAAAATATAATGGGGCAGCTGATGACAGTTGGGAGAACTGTGTGAGGTCCCAAGATGCCTACTTTGAAGGGGACTGAGGCATCACTATCTTATGTACAATGTTTCTTGTACCTTATATCATCTTCAGTAAATGTCTGTATTTTTCATATTACATAGCTGGATACCTTCCAGACAGACCTCATATGATGCATAATATATGTTTATTCATGTATTCTGAATCTTAATATAATTGTCTGGATTAGTTAATATTCAGGTAAACACTGATTAAACAAAATTTCAATATTTATTTACTATTGGATAAAAAGTAACATTATCTTCTATTATTACATACGCATAATAGCCAAGTGCCTTATTTTGTTTTTCCTTACTCTGTAATCCATATGGTTTTCAGACACAAAAGTTGAGCAGACAAAAAGTAATGTTTTATACCACTAAAATTAACTTTGTTCTCAAACCCCTATTTCTACATCATTAACTAAAAAATGTACATTAGCCAATTCAAATTAATCCAATCTCTTCTCATTTAAACTTGGCCTCCTAAATTCTTGCCACTTTCACCCAGCACCTGCCTCTTGCTCCTTTTTTTTTCAACTTGTTGGCTCCTGGGTTGTAGAGTGGCTTTTATAACATCACCACGTGGGAATTCAGAGCAGGAGTGTCTGGTCCTATGCTAGCCTTTGTTTTATGTGGCCTCCACTCTGTTATAATAAGATTTGGGCCACAGCATCTTCGTTCCTTGCATCTTTGCTAATGTTCTCAAGTCAAATCCTGACGTAGCCTTCAGGGATCAACCCACATAGCCTTCATTCAACTCCATCCAACCACAGAGCTCCCAGCAGGAGACGCTGACTCTCTCAGCCACTTACACAGCACTCTTTGGGTTCCCGGGAAAGGCTGAACACTCTGCTGCTTTCCACCCACACCAGTATTTGAGGGACTGGAATCTGTGGTCTTCTGGTCCATCTACCTATATATATTCCCAACCATTACCACTCTTTTCTTTTCTACATTCTATCCTTTTGTCTTTTTATACCCCTTACCAGGAGACATACTCAGTTTCATCATCCAACCCACCCAGTGAAATTTTTATTTTTATATAATATTATTAACTGACAGGAATTCTTTTTTTTTTATTCCTTGAATCTTCCTTTTTTAAAAATTGCATCTTGTTATTCTTTCAGTGATAAAGTATCATTCCTCTGAGAATATTAATTTTAGCTTGTTTAAGTTTTCTTCTGTTTCCTGCATGATCTCTTTTTCCTCAGAGTTTCTCTTTGTTTTTCTATGTTTTGGTCTCTGTCAGGCATGCTAGAGGCATTCTTAAAATGACTTTGCTTCTTGAATGTCCATATTTAAGACAAAGGCACTTAAAACCTAAATAAAAAGCCATGTGTGGAGATAGGAATGGAAATAAATTCAGGTGTTCAATATACCAGGCTTTCCCTCGGTGGTGGTAAAATAAAATAAAACAGGGAACAGGCTTTAAGATCTCCAAGCAGACAACCAGTAAAGCCATGTAAGCAAAACAATCACGCTTATTTCATGAACTGTGAGATAATAGAAGATATATAGTGTTCTCTGCCCCCAGTTCCTTGCACAGAGCTCCTAAACCCTTGTAATTTCCTAAGTGGTAACAGCACTAGGAACATCTTTTGTTCTATTGAAGTCTGAATGGGTTCATAGATGGAGGCTGGTCACCAGAAAGACTAAGCCATGATTAGAAGTTTAGAATTTTCAGCCCCAACCCTATTCTCTTCAGAGAATGAAGAAACCTCCATAGAATACCAATAAAAGAGAGTTTGGAGAGCTTACAGATGGGTGGATACATCAACATTGGAAGAGCAACACACTCCAATTCTGTAGGGGCAGACGTTCCTGCACCTAGGACCCCCCCACCCAGACCTCGCCTGTGTATCCCTTTATCTGGCTGTTTATCTGTAACCTTTATCATATCCTTTAATAAACTGAACACAAGTGTTTCCCTGAGTTCTATAAGCTGCTCTAGAAAGTTAATTAATCTATCCCAAGGAGGGAACTGTTGGAACCTCCGATCTATAGCCAGGTGATACAACCTGGGCTTGTAAGCTGGTATCTAAAGTGTGCTGGGGCGGTGGGGGCTGCAGTTTTATAGGACTGAATTCTTAACCTGCAGAGTCTAACATTATCTTCAGGTAGATAGTATTAGAATTGAGTTAAATTACAGGACACCCAGCTGGTATCCTGGAGGACTGCTTGGAGTGAGGGAAAAACTTCCATGTATTTGGTGATCGGAAGTGTCCACAGGGGGGAAAAAAATTTCTTCTACATAAGAAGAGAAAAACTGTAGGTTTTTTCGTTACATGAACAAAAGCAAAACTTAGCATAGGTTTTATGTTTGTTTGTTTTTGTAAATGCCTCTGCTAATCATAAACAAAACTTAAGCCATCTCCCAAAAGTTGGGTGAGATAATCCTGTAATGGCATGCCTCTAAGCTTCATAGCAGTTTCAAGTCTGAAGTCTCCCTGTTCATGAATACTTTGTTTCTCCCTCAAAAATTATTTTCATAAAAAGTAAAACGCTCTGAGTTTTCTTTCGATACTGGCAGTATTCCAGGTGGTCAAATAACTATCTCCACGACTAAGGGAGTTCCTTTATTCCTCCCTCCTCCAAGCAATGGAGCCAGAGCCCTTGTCCTTTATCATCTAATATCCAGTTACATCCTCTTATTCCATTAAAACAAACACCATACATACTCATTCACTGGAGAATCTCATCTCTTTTGTGTCCAATGGAATGTGCTCAACTTGAAAATTAAATTTTTGGAAATCTAAAGACCTTTTCTTTTTCAGGAATCTGACTCTTGCAAAGCAATAGTACTTTGGCTTCCCATCTTTTCTTTCTGCTATGGGTATATAAAATCTTTTGAAAACTCAGGACTAGAAAATACTACATACTTTGCTCTGAGCTGAGTCCATCCTCCGTCTGAGACAATGAATCCTATTTTAATGACGACTGGAAATTCATAACACCATAAGAAAACATTACAAAAAAGGAAATCAGAGTTAAAATTGCCAACTTATATTACACTAAAAATAAATGCCACTGAGTGGCATTGAGTATGAAGTGATTCCTGTGAAAATCAGAAACATGAGTGGTCAAGTAAGAATTCTAATCCAAAGAAACAACAAAAAGAAACCAGAGTAAGGCCTCCTGGGCTAAGCCAGATAGAAGAAGGTAGAGAACACTCTTCTGAACCAAAGTATGTAGGAGGCTTTATATATCTGACCACCTGAGGTGTTTCCTCATCCTGGGATTTAGACAGGGAAGTTACCCCAGGGGCCCACCAGAAACAGGCAACACTGCCGAGAAATTGTTTGGCCCTGTCAAGTTCAGTCCAGTAGTCTTGGACCTCCTCCGTGATCCATCCCCATCACCCACCCCATAAAGAAACACTTGAGTTGGGATTCCCAGGGTTACAAATGGAATGTGAAAACACGGAGACTTATAAACACACTTTCATACCATCTGACCAACAATGGACAAGGCTAAGGTCTTTCACCAAGGGCAGCATTTAGGTCCACACTGAGGAAGATCCAACCTAGAGCAAGTTCAGCTCAGTACAACAAATGTATAGTGAACAACTGTGCCAAAACTCATGATATAAAGATGAAGGCAACTTTCTCTTTGCCCTCAAAAATACATACTCTGAAGAAATCTCCACTTAAAGGAACAGTCTCATGAAGAATAATTCTTAGGCAGAGCCCTTGCAAAATTTTTTTTACAGGCCTCTATCTATATAAACAATTTGGTTTTATGTATAACTAAATTCATGGATTCATGTGGAGCAAGGTGTTTTATCCATGAATATTTAGAGTAATGGATTGAGGAAATGTACTTACATATTTATTTATTTTCCATGTAGTACATGAAGATTCTTCACAATCTCTAGTCAACATCTCTTCCTATTTAGGTCCAGAAACCATCTCTCTCTGCTTCTTATTGTCAAATGCATCATTCGTGGCTAATTTTATATCTCCCATTGAGAAAAAAGTAGCAATTTTATTATTACTCACAATAACTTGGCTCTTCAGAACATGTTCGCACTAAAACAATGTGGATCTCCTTGTTCCTGCAGTTCTCTACCACCATTAACTAACACTGGTTACATGTAATGCTGTTTCATTTACCATGCCACCTGTGAATACTGGTTCCCAATGACTCTCTCAAAATTGTTTACTATGTTTTATTAACAATAACCACAAATGCAAATCTTACTCAGAACATATAAGAAAATTTATCTTCTGATTATGAAAAATGTACTGTTTGGAATTTTATAGAATAAATGTAAAACTTGTCTTTGAATCACATCTTCTCTTAACTCTTTCAGCCAGGATCACTGCATTGCTAGAGTGTCATCTCTTTCAAACTGTACTCTTGCCTTCCACACATACCACCAGCCAGGAGGATCACAAGCAAGGGACACAGAGAAAGCAGGAAGTGTCATTCCATTTGCTCAAAAAATATCTGTTCATCATTTGGCACAACTTACAACAACAGTCTTGGCAGAATAACACCACCAAACCAAACAGAGGCATGAGAGGATGTTGATTGAAGGACCTGTTATCATTGCAGAGTTACTATCGCAACAGGAGGTAGACCAGATCACCGTGGTGGACTGCCTGACGCGTAACATAGAGCTCACCACCTAGGTGCCAGGCTCATAGAACAGAGTAGATACAGGATGCCTGTCACCACCCTCACACTCTTGCCCTTAGATGATGAACCAGAGGCAGCACTGCAACCAGAACACAGGTGAGAAAGAAAACCTATACAAGCCCAAGGGTTGGCAGTAGGCCATCAGTAGTCCAGAATCTTGAATTTACCCTGTGTCCACATGGCATTATACTATGAAAGAAACACCAGACTGGCCAGAGGGAAAATGGATATTCATTTCCTATCGTCTGGCCTCTCTCATGGAACAAAAGCTCAACCTTAGGGCTGGAGGGTGATTCAGTGAGCTTACGTCCTAGAGGTCTTCTGGACGTCTAGTCAGTCTCATAAGTAGGTGGATGCAGAAGGAAAGCAGAGGGCTCGTGTGTGCCCTGAAGGGAGAAATGGGAGAAATTTTTCCAATAGAAAAAGTAAACATCATATTCTCATGATATCTTTTCTGGAGATCAGGGAAACTAGTTAATGCAGTAATACCTGGGTTCTTCAAAAAAGTATTTAGTCTCCTATGAGAACCCCTTTCCTTTCTAAAAATTTTGGGATGAAATCAGTTCTTCTGATGAGATTAAAATTTTAAAAATTTACTGAGGTTACCTTGGAGCCAGAGTGATGGAATGAAATCATAGATCTTTCATACAGGATATAGCTTTGGGACATTCAATTCACTCCATTGAGTTTGTTTTCTTGTCTGTAAAATAGGGATAATATGCCTCTTACACAAACTCACAAGGATTAAACACAGATAAATGTTCATGAAAGCCCCTTATACAGCCCTTGTCACATAAGAATTCAATAACTGTCTAGTTTTGTTTTTTCTTCTTTTACAGAAGGCATATTTTAATGAATAAAACAATATAAAGTGTTCCTGTCACATCCAATTTTGTCCCTACATGTGTTCCCATTTGTTTTTCCATGTGTTCATTCCTCACAATACTAATTAGGTCACATCAAATGTGCTATAATTGACCATGGCACTTGCGCAGGTTTACAGTTTCACACACAATCGCTGAAAATAAATTAATAACCAGAAATTTTGACAACTGTGATCAATTAATTTGTTGACATAACATTTGACATATATACTTTTTATTGAAAAATAAAAACTATTAAAATGCATATTAGCAACCAACTATGTTCTCATACTTTTCATACAAAAAGTAAACTAGAGATAAAAAGCATCTAGGCCACAGTGAAATTATCAAAATTTTTATGCCTCAATTTCCCCCCTTAAAAAAAGTCCTATCTGTTCTCAATAAGGAATCAAACACCTATTATGTATTTTAGTTAAAATTATTTGTAATATATTTTCCTTTTAATAGAAATTAAATAAAAACAAATGCATAAAGGACAGAAATTGAGGGGAAAACACTTAGAACAAATATGACATTGAAATATTTACCTTAATTATATAATCTAAAAAGAAAAATATTAAAAATCCAATATAAAAATTAAAATAAAAGATACAGAGATAATTAACATAAGCACATATAGAGCTTCCTGAAAAACATTAAACTAGTTGATTTAGTCATCAAAGAATTATAGATTAAAACTAGTGGTTATTATTTCTGAACTATTACATTAACTAATTTTATTTAAATGTTTTGAGGATGTAGTGGCTGTACAACACCTCTTTTAAACATTGATTAGCAATATTTATAACCACTTCAAGAGTGTATACTCTTTGGTGTAGTAATTCCACTTCTGAGAATGTATTCTAAGAAAATAACTCAAAATATGGAAAAGGCTATTTATATGAAAATGAGATTCCCACTATTTTTTTAAATAACAAAATTATAAAGAACCTAAATAGTAAATAGTAGGAGCATGTTTATATATATTGTAGTATAATCATTCTGTTGCATTACTAACATTAATAATGCCTTATAAAGAAAAAGGAGTAGCCCTGACCAGGTGGCTCAGTAATCTGGAGCATCCCCCTGTGCGCCAAAAGAAGCATCAGGTTCAATCCCTGTTTGGGGCACATATGAGAGGCAACCAATCAATGTTTCTCTCTCACATCAATTTTCCTTCTCTTTCTTGCTCTCTCTCTCTCCTTCCCTTCCTCTCTTTCTAAAATCAATAAACATATCCTCAGGGGAAGATTTTTTTTTAAAGAGTAGGAATAACCTAGAAAGATGATTATCCAGAAACATTTGATTTTAAAAAAGGAAAATACAAAAGTGTATATTTACTTTCATTTCCATAAAATTCATAAAATATAATACACACTGGAGAAATGACATAACACACAAAGTTAAAAAATTAGTTTATAGCCCTAGCCAGAAAGCTCATTTGTTTAGAGTGTTGTCTATATATATATATATATCTATACATATAGATATATATATATATCTCCCTTTCTCTCTCTCTAAAATCAGCAAATAATGTTTTTTACAATAATGGTATCTCCCCAGCCAGGTAAGTATAAAAAATAAGCAAATAATATTTTTTAAAGTTTAGGTTATAAATTAGTATGTACAATGATCTGAATTTATATTATCTTTCATTTGTGTAATATTTATTAGTGAGAAAACTTATTTCCCAACTTTTCTACAATGAATTGACATTATTTTGAAATAAAAAATAATAAATTATTAAAAACCTTGAATAGAAAAAAATTAGAAAGAAATAGCCCCCAAATAGCAGAGGTTATTATAATACAGGGCTCATGGGCACAGACAATGAGAGGGGGGATTGGCTGTGAGGACAGGGCACAGAGAAGGAGAGAGCAATGGGGAGAAACTTGGGACAACTGTAACTGAACAACAATCAAAACAAGGTTGATCAGGGAATACAATGAACAGGTCTATGCCAATAATTTGACAACATGAATGAAATAAACAATTGTTGACACAACTACATAAACCTCACACAAAGAAAGAACATTAGTGGAAGTGAAGGAGTCAAGATCTCTGAAAACTTTCTCCTCTGAAAAACCAGCAAGAACACTGGTGTAAATCAACATTTCAGAACTCCAGGAATTAATCAAAGATTTATAGTAATCCACAGAGCATTTATTCAAAAATAATGGGTGAATATAAGTAAGAATAGTAAGCTCTATGGCATTTTAACTCATTCAACTTCCCTTCACCTCTTCCCAGTTTTCTAGTAGCCTTGAAAACTAACAGCCCACAATCACACCTGAAAATGACTGGAGGGGACAAAATAGTTTTGGAGATCCTTCAAAGTCACGTTCCAGAGAATTGTCATTATTTTACTGCCTGGTAGTTCCCTGGAAGAACCCACTCAGAAAGCTTGTCTTTGATATGACTCAGAGCTCACCTACTACAAAAAGCCTTTTCTCCAGGGGCATTTGCCAAGAAAAATCAGCAGCAATTATTTGACACCATGGCTGTCTGATACAGTAGACTACAGTAGGGCAAACAATATGTTAATTTTAAAAAATATTTTTTAAAAAGGCTGGGAAATGATAGGTCCATAAGAGATGTTAACAGAATGAATTATGTCCCTCGAAACTCATATGTTGAAGTTCTAATCACCAATACTTTAGAATATGACTATTTGACAATAGGACCTTTAAAGAGGTAATTAAGGTTAAATGCGGTCACAGGATGGGGCCTTAATCCAATATGACTGGTGTCCTTATAGTAAGAGGAAGAGATACCAAATATGCTCACAGAGAGAGAAAAAGGCCATATGAGAACATAGTGAGAAGGCAGCCATCTCAAGACAAGGAGAGATGACTTGTGAAAAATCAAAGCTACCAACACCTTGATCTTGGACTTCTAGCCTACAGAACCATAAGAAAATAAATTTCTGTTGTTTAAGCAACTCAGTCCATATTATTATGGCAGGCCTAGGAAACATGCAAGAGGTGACAGAATATGAAAACAACCTTATAAATTGCAAAACAAATTAAGTATTGGGTGTTAGTAAAAAGAATATGGGATTAAAGAGGCATGCCTGTGCTGTGACCCCAAGGGATCTTTTCTCCTGACCGGACACCTGTTTTCTTGGCTATAAAATGAGCTCACTAAGTGAGATTAAAGCTTTCCTACCTTTAACAGTTTATGAATCCACAGCTTTTATGATTTTTGTCAGGTTGGCATTAACTTGATTAAAGAAAGATATAAACATTTCCTTAGATACATGAAATATATGTATATATCAAATACATTTATTCAAGTGCCCTATCTCTCTGTGTGTCCCATACACATTTATTCAAGAGAAAAGCAGGCATATAAAGCAAAGACTTACACATAAATATTCATAGGAGCTTTATTTGTAATAGACCAAAACTGGAAACACTCAAAATGTTCATCAGTAGGTAAATGGATAATCAAATTTTGATCATCTATACGATAGAACACCACTCAGCAATAAAAGTGACCTCCTGATGCATATAAGAATGTGGATGAATCTCAATACAGTTGTGCTGAGTGAAAGAAGTCAGAAAAAAATGAGTGCCAAATTATTCCATTTATATAAATTCCAGAAAATGTAAACTAATCTATAGTAACAAAAAGTAGATGAGTGGTTACCTGGGCATGAAGATTGGGTGAGAATGGGTGGGAAGGAGGGATACCAAAGGGGCATAAGGAACTTTTGTGTGGTGAATATATTACTTTGATTGTGGCGATGTTTCACAATTTTTTACAAAGTGAATCAACCAGTACAGTTAATGTGTGTAGTTAATTCTATGCCAAAGATACTTCTAAAGTATCAATGATACTAAAGCAGTAAAACATATTTAGCTAATATCTTAGGGAACACCCTGCAGTTAGGTTAAGATTAATCTTACATTTATCAGATATAAATCCATATTTCAAATAGTCTTCTTTATAATTATACATTTTATGGGTTTTTATGGATTTTATCATAAAAAATTTATGGAGTTTATTATAATAATGTTTACATTTTAACAAAGCTGGCACAGAACTCCAAGTATGGGTAGAAGTGTCATTTCCCCCACTTGGGCTCTGGTCTACAACACGTGCATTTATTCCATAAAAGAGTCTAAGTTGAGAAAAAAATGTTACAATAAAACTCCAGGAAATAACAACACTTTTTTCCTAGGAGCAGGAAGAAGAAAAGGAGCTATTGAAGAAACTTTGGGAAAAATAATCAGAATGTCAAAAAGAAACTTTAGATGCACGTGTTCTAGAAACCTGAGTTTTAAGAATCAAAGAGTGATTAAAAAAATATCGAATACTATGGAACTGTCAAACAAGCTAGGGAGTGAGCAGAGACCATCAGATCTGGCAATTACACAGATATTGAAAAATTTTGGTGGGTGGTGGAACCAAAGTCAAACCCCATGGTCCAGGGCAGAAATGGAGATGAGAAAGTGAGAGGTAAACCTACTTTTTATAGATATTTAGGTTGTTGGATGTAGACGTTGTTGCAGTTGGAAAGCAGTCAAGATGTTTGAGAGTGAGTAGTGATTTGGATGGGTGGAGAGGGAAAGTGTCTGGCAAATACGGAAAGAAATAGTCCAAAAGTTGGCCCAGGCAGGATTCTAGTTTTTAGGGGCAAGAAAGCATTTTTAAAATTTTTTTAAAATATTTTCAGTTCTTTGTCTTACACAGTCTAATTATTGTTATTAATATTCTCCTATGAAGCATGCAGAGCATAAAGATCTCACAATGGCAAACAATCATCACAAATTTTTCATGAGTTCATACACAATCAACTGACAAATACAAGGTAACTTAATTAGTCACTCTTTGGACTCTCTACTGAGCTGCTGCAAGGTCAAAAAAGATAATGTGTATGAAAGTACATTGCCAGCTACAAAAAAAATACAAATAGAAGGATTATTTCACACCCCAATGTTCATAGCAGCACAATTTACAATAGCCAAGTGCTGGAAGCAACCTAAGTGCCCATCAATAAATGAGTGGATCAAAAAACTATGGTACATTTACACAATGGAATACTATGGAACAGAAAGAAAGAAAGGAAAGGAAGGAAGGAAGGGAGGGAGGGAGGGAGGGAGGGAGGGAGAGAGAGAGAGAGAGAGAGAGAGAGAGAGAGAGAGAAAGAAAGAAAGAAAGAAAGAAAGAAAGAAAGAAAGAAAGAAAGAAAGAAAGAAAGAAAGAAAGAAAGAAAGAAAGAAAGAAAGAAAGAAGGAGAAAGAAAGAAAGAAAGAAAGAAAGAAAGAAAGAAAGAAAGAAAGAAAGAAAGAAAGAAAGAAAGAAAGAAAGAAAGAAAGAAAGAAAGAAAGAAAGAAAGAAAGGAGGGAGGGAGGGAGGGAGGGAGGGAGGGGGAGGGAGGAAGGGCAACTACCCTTCACCACAGCATGGATGGAACTAGAGAGCATTATGCTAAGTGAAATAAGCCAGGGGGTGAAAGATAAATACCATGTGATCTCACCTATAAGTGGAACCTAATCAACAAAATAAACAAGCAAGAGAAATATAACCAGCAACATTGAAAGAAAAAACGAACCAACAGTAACAAGAAGGGAAGAGGGAAAGGGGTAATGGGGAAAACGAGGGGAAGGGCCACGTCAAGGAACAAGTACCCATAAAGGGTACTTGTACAGTAAAGTACATATAAAGGACCCATGGACAAAGCCAAAGTGGAGAAGGATTGAGAGTGGGTGGGAAGTGGGGTTGGGTGGGGTAGGGGAAAGTGGTGGAGGGAAAATGGAGACAAATGTATCTGAACAAAAAAAAATTTGTTTTAATTAAAAAATATATAACTAAATAAATAAATAAAAAGAAGAACTATTTCAGCTTTACCTGGTTCAAAAATTCGTTCAGAGAATCAGAAGCCTAAGTGGCCCATGACCATCTTTGCTGAATGAAGGGTCACTTAGCCACCAGAGGCCTGGCATACAGAGCAAGCAGAAAGAGCATTACATTTCTTGCTGTGGGTGACCTAAGAATAAGTCATGGTTTCTGGTGAAGACACCAAGACAGACTGTTTTCTTTGCTGCCTCTCTTGAGACTTGGAGACAGAATTGCTTTGTTGGCCACGAGTTAGAGTGAGGCAATCAGAAAAAAACAACAAAAACATTCAGCCATCAGTCAATTGTATCTATTTTTCTGAGCACCAGTTATGGTTAAAGCCTTGATCTAGGCAAATTTCTGTGATGGAAAGAATGTGAAATTTGGCCAAGTCAGACAGATTTGAGTTCAAATTATCTGAATCATTGATCAGCTATTCAATCTTCAACAAATCATTTCACCTCTCCCGCACAGTGCTAACTCAAAGCAGGTGCTCAGTGAATTCATTCTTTCACTGGGCAGTGTGAGAGATAAGAGCCGGAAACAGCATGATAAAGCATAGCTATGTACATAACTGAAAGGGGATGTGATAGGGCGCTAACAGAAATAAAGATCAAGCACTGTGTATATTCACAGGAAGGCAAAACTACATCACACCGTGGTCATGAAAAAATGGCATTCAAGCCAGGCATTAAAAGGTGAAAATGGACTTGAAAGATGAAAATTGCTTCCTCTTGAAGGGAATTTGAACTCTTACACTAACGCTTCCTCAAGTACATCATGCCAGAAGGCAGACATGTGTACATGGGGTGCAAAGCTTGCTCAGGAAATTAGGAAAGTGAAAGGTAATGTAGGCCCTTTTATAATATCTTTGGAAGAATGAGACCCAGAAATTTGGGTAAAATAAATTATGAAATAAATGCAATTTTAGCCTTATGTTTAACAGTTTCTTTTTTGCATGTATTAGTGGAAGTAAAAATAGTATTTTAAAAAGTGCAATACAGTCATTATACTTGATTATTTGAACCAAAATCAGAATGAAAACTACCATGAATGTTAGCATGTTTTTTTTAAATTCTGTGTGGAATTGGATGCATCATGCTCCAGTGGAATTCTGAAATGAGGCCAACTTCTGGCAGGTTACACAACTAACTATTAAGCCGCTGTTCTGTGATCAGCTCCATATGCATTACCCTTCTGCTGGGTAATTTTGTGTTCAGCCTAAAGACGTGAAAAATAGCAAAATTTTGGTATATTGTCAAAGGTTACACAGTATTATAAGAATCAAGATACAACTGTATAATTGGTTCAAAGTATCAGAACAAAGTATTACTTCACTTGAGTTTATCATAAAATTATTTCAGTTCTTCCAATGGAACTCACTTAGGGAAATAATTTATCATTTCAATACATGAGCTTTGATTGTATTTTAGATCAGGAAAAAAATTTAAATAACTATAAAAGATATTTTGGAGTTAATTGGGAAATTTTAGATGGAAATAGATTGTTTTGTGGAATTACTGTTCATTTCTTAAGTATGACAGTGGTTTTGAAGTTATTCAGGAGAATTTCCTTATTCTGAAAAGATACAAGTGTCATAGTATCTACAATTAACTTTGAATGCTTCAGAAAAAAATATACACAAGGGTGGGCAAAAGCAGGTTTGCAGCTGTTCATATGGAAATAATATAATATATAATAATACAAGAATAAACTCTGTGTTTCACATACAGCTGTATATGTGTGCATATACAGTACATATAGATATATGAGAGAGAGACAAAGAGAGAAAGAAGAGTTTGCTCAAATATTAACAACTGTTGAATTTAGGTGAATACAGGTATTCATTCTACTATTTTTTCAAATATTCTTCATCCTTGAAATTTTTCAAAATAAAAAGTTGGGAAAATAAGAATATTCTATCCTTTATTAAGCTTAACTTTAACTCAAATTAAATGGTAAAGATTACCAAAAAATCCCTTTGTTTTAATGACAAAAAGAAGGGATTCAGTAACACTCTTTGCATGCTTTCTAGGTAAGTACTAGATATGCCCAGTGAAAAGAAAATCTGAAGTTGAAACTTCTGTACCATTTGTCTTTCCTGTGCCACATTGGTATCACACTGCTATGCACACATTCGCTGATAGAATTTGATAATGAATCCCAAGTTTGATATAATCATTTATCTCTGTGCCACAGGCACAATATTTGTATTAATAATAGTTTTACCTGTGCTATGAAACCACCATATAGTCATAGACCACAAAAATTAATCTGATAGAGATAAACCTTTCTAAGAGAAACAAATGTTACCCACATGCAGATGCTCTTCAATAAAGAACCTAAAAATTATGATTAGGTAGGTTAAACTATGAAACAAAGGAATTTATACAACAAATGTGCAGGAGAGGAGAGAGAGATAATGAATAATGTTCAACACTGGATACGTCTGTTATGCCACAATGCAGTTGCAGCCATATAGCAATGCAACCGCCAATGTGTAGATACAGATACATCAGTGCATGCAAATACTCCTCAAGAGATGTATTCCTTTACTGCACAGTAATCAATGTTGGCGGTAAACAGTACATACTGATATATTTATTTTGTACTTACAGTTTCACCCATAAAATTGCATCTCAATTTACTCCAGTTTACCTTATAATGCAGGGGTAAAATTTCTTTATAATATAGAGAGTAAATTTCAATTAAGGGAGTAGACATACATTAGCATAAAATTTTCTTCTGGGGCAATGATATAAAGGTCAGAAAAGGGTAGTGTTTTATGACAGTATTCCAAAATTATCTATACTCACTTTGAATGCATAAATGCACAAAACTGTACATTTGTCTAATGTAAATTATTAGGCTAATGTGCAGTGAATTTAAATTTTGTTCAAAATATTTAAACATGCAATGAATGAGCAAATGTTTCATGCTGTGTTTATAAGTTATTAAAAACAAGATAATGATGTGATTCTCCACAAATTGATGTTCACAAAATTTTATTAAATTGTCAAAGGTGGATATAAGGGTAGAACAGTGGAGTTCACAAAAGTGTTATGCCATCTCTACAGTTTTGTTCAGAAAAACAACTCAGTCTACATAGAAATCTTTCATGGACCTTCTGGAAATGGAATTCATGACTGGCAGCCTGGTTGCCCGTTATTTGTATACATGAACTTTCCCTCACTCAGGACTTCCTTTGTCTAGGAACATCAGAGTCTCAAGAGTACATATTTACCATTTCAATAATATCTAATTTAGTCGGAAAAATCACAGTGATGAGAGGTGCCCTAAAATAGAATGACACGCTTCAGGAAGTTGTGAATCCCCTTTCATTGGCAGTGTTCAAAGACCAGACAACCTTAGAATTGCAGGGTCATGGTGGGGATGTACATACCAGATGGGGGATTGGATCAGGTCCCTTGAAACTGTGAACTGTTGCCTTATGACTCATATGGGTTTAAAGATATAAAGAGATGGATTCCTGTAGTTTTGAAAGTCCAGATATTTTTCATTTTTAGGAAATGCAGAAGTTACCTCATTTTTCTAACTTAT
Source organism: Pteronotus mesoamericanus (assembly GCF_021234165.1). Taxonomy (NCBI): domain Eukaryota; kingdom Metazoa; phylum Chordata; class Mammalia; order Chiroptera; family Mormoopidae; genus Pteronotus; species Pteronotus mesoamericanus. The sequence goes on along the minus strand of NW_026555085.1, from coordinate 55,962,361 downwards.
TTTTTTTTTCTAGAAAGAGGATATATCTTAAAATGGTCTTCTCTTGTAGACCTTGATATTCATTACACATTTTGGAGAATAATAAATATGATATTTTCTTATTTCACAATGATAGCATACAATGATGGTGTGAGAAATACATTAATACACTAGGAGAGCAGACTTCTGGCCTGCAGGTATTGACCTAAATGAATTTAAATGTGAATGAGATCAATGGTCTCTTATCGCAGAAAGAACAAGCGAAGGCTGCCTCCATAACTGATTTTGGAAAATGACTGTTATTGCACCAATGGAGCTTGAACAAGAGAACTGGAATTAATACATCGTTTCCTTACAAACACTGTAGTCAATTTTGGATATGCCACTTCAAGAGTTTTTTCTAAAATTGTTATTTATTACCTAGCATCATTAGAGTTCATATAATATTAATGTCTCTATTATTCCACAAACACCTTTTATATTTTCCAAATTCAAGCTTTCAACAGGAAAAAAAAAAGTAAGTCCTGATGGATAATCAAAATAAAGGATATTTGTGTCCACAGAAGAAGAAAAGCATGTTGGTGCAAAGTGAAAAGCGTGATCACTCTGGTTTCTGACTCCAGAGACCTCAGTTGTTTGAAAATAACTATTATGGAATTTTTCACCTTTCATCTTGTTTATTACAGTCAGGGACAGAATAAACCAACTCAACCCAAATAGGCTACTGGCCCAACAGATGAATTCAACTGCCTGTCCAGAGAAATTTAATTTTATTTCTAGCTGGCCTTTAAAGGCAGGCAACTAAGCAACTTCTCTCCATATGAATAATGATTTGGGTATTTTGTTTTTAACATTGCATCTTGTAACTTGTTAGTTCTCTCTTTCATACTTCCCTCTCAATTTATTTTTCTAGAATCATCTCACACACCAAAGTCAAAATTGCTAAATTAATTCTAATGTGCCATTTTTAATATCTGATATTTCCATGGAAGGGCTAAACTACCTGAGATGTTAAGAAAACATCAAAAATCTGCTTAGCTTGGTTTTTTATATACTTGTAAGTGATTTCATTTAAAACTTACTTATTCATTGATATTTTATCTCACAATTTTCTTGAAAATTTTTATTCTATCTCATTTTTATTTCAAACTTCTATAAAATGCCAAGAACTTCTATATATCACTGTAAGATGTTAGAAATACAAACGTACATGTGTAGTTTAACTTCATAAAATGTTCACTGCACTATTTTTATGTAAACAAAAAATGTTTATCTTATGTCTCTTGTACTTATTATTTCTTTGTTAAGAATTTTTTAGTATTTTATTTTATGTTAGATTTTAGAGAGAGGGGAAGGAAAGGCAAAAGAGAGGGCGAGAAACATCAATGTGAGAGAAAAACATCAATTGGTTGCCTTCCATACGCACCCAGGGACTGAATCTGCAACCCAGGCCTGTGCCCTGATCAGGGGTCAGACCTGTGACCTTTCGTTCACCAGATGATGCCTTGCCAACTGAGCCACACCAGCCGGGGCTGTTAGCAATTCTTAATAAATAGATATGGTACCACTTAAAGTCATATATTTAGATAATCTGAGACATATTTACTGTACACTAAAGGAGCTTAATTTTTTTATTATTTTCTGAATCTTAAATATAAAGTCAAGATAAGCTTATAACATAGTTAAAAACAACATTCTCATGTATACAATATATTCAGATACTGATCTTATGTTATTTTTATGATTCAATTCCCTATTAATACTATAATAGAATTTCTTTTTCCTCTAGAAAGTTGTAAAGAAACTCAGTGGCTATTAATTCAAGGCCAGAGCTTACTAATGAAAAGTGAAAAATTTAGTAACAGTAATATGCTAATGGACAATTCAAGTTTCGTAACAATGTGAATACTCATTAGATTTATCCCCAACTCAAGAACTTATATCCTGGTGTATATGATAACAAATGTGAAATTTTTTATTTCTTTCCTTGCATATTTATACACCACTATATGCAATCATCATCTGATAATTTTAGAAATTAATAACATTTTCTGTAATAGAACAATTTGATATTTAAGAAACATCATTCAAGTTACCAATAAACATGAGGTCATCAAATTAATTTTAAAACTACTTTCATTTTTATCTGTTTCTCATGTGTTGCATAAAAATTATTTTTGAGTACATTTCTTAATATATTTTTTAAGAAGTTGAATACAAGAAACTCAAAACTAAGATTATCACCATGAAAAATGTTCTAAGACTATAGATTCTTTTAGATCATGCCAATTAAATTTTTATTTCCAAGATCATTATGTATGTTAGATTCCAACACAGTTTGTAATTTTATTTTTTTAAAAAACATACTTCTAAATTGCACATTTAAAACAATATCTAAATGCGTTAGCATAAAATAGACTATATGCAAAAATATAGGTAACCTTATGCATTTGTATAACAAATATTTGAACATATAAAAAGTACAAAATTAAATTAGACTTTTAAAAATCAATCATACTCAGAATTTACACAATCAGAATTCTGTTAGAATTAACAGCATCTTTGGCAGGAAGTTCTCTGAGAAGGCTGCACTTACTGCAATGATTTGCCATTGCATAAAATATTTTGGAACATTCTTCCTTCTCCTCAATAGGGGGAAATCTCAATCTTTTAAAGGGGATTTGATTTCAAGAAAGTTGTACATCTTTGACAACCAAATCTCATGAAACAAGTTGTCAAATCAATGTCAATTTTTACAATAAAATAAAATATAATTGTTTTCTGCTTCCTAAAATTGTTTAAGACATTTCTAAAAATGTTTTTAAGATATTTACATCTTTAGAAAGTGTTTTAGCTTCCTATATTGGTCACCTTGAAATGAATATTCATCTGGAATCTTTGTTTGAAACTTCATTACTTTCAATCCCAAACAAATGCATAATACTTTTTTATTTACATATTAAGAAATGAATAGAATAAAATTAAAATCCACTGGTGTTTTCTATAACTATGACTTGTTGATTTTCTAAATATTGAAGCTAATTTTTTACACAAGAAAGATGAGCTACTTAATGAAGAAGTAGCTGGACTAGATTAGAGTTTCTCAAGCCTGATACTATTGACACTTGGGCTTTCATTGTTGTGGGGACTGTGCTGTGGATTGTATGTTTTTCGGCAGCATCCTTGACCTCTCCTCACTAGATGCCAGTAGCACGCCCTCAGATGTGACCATCAAAAGTATGTCCAGGCATTACCAAAAGTGATTCAGACAAGATCCTCCCAAATGGATGAGATGATTGGAAATGTCCTTTCAACTCCAAGAGCCTATGACTCATAAAACAATATAAACTATACATTGAGAAATTGCTACAAATTCTAAATATCCAAAATTAAGTATAAAGAATTAATATTATAATTTTTCTAGTTATATCTTCAAAGACAACTTTGTGATAAGATGATATGATAATGACAAGATGTTTAAAATTTGTTATCATATGTCAAAGTCAAATAATATATTAGAAATATTAAGGTACTTATTATATACTTATAGAAGTATTGATACAGGAAAGTTTGTATAAATCTGTAAATCTATGCATACTCTTAGCAAAGAGTGCCTTAAAACAACACCATTTAATTCCTACTTAACAATCCTCAGAAGCTAGAATAGTATGCACTTTATTATGACCAATACATAAATTTTTAAGTGATCTCTTATAAGAGAAAACTAGATAAAACAAATGTGGTGAACATTTATATGGAATCCTCCTGTGACTTTTAACTCAACAAATAGTGTCTCATGTTTCTTTTTTTCTGTATCATCTAAATTTCTGTATAAGTGCTCTCTTTTAATATCTACCATCACAGTTACTGTGTCAGGAAATAGACTTGAAGCAAATAAATAATATATTTCCTAAGATTTAAAATTTCTTTCTACTTACTAATTTTTTCTAAACATTACATAGTTAGCATAAATATCACTTATGACAAATAAACAGGGAAGCACTATTAAACACCCAACTGTAATAATATTTTCATGAAATAAAAAATGAAATAGAATCAGTCCAAATAATAATAGCCCAACATTTTCTTTCTCTTCAAATCAACTTACCTCATTAGCCAATATAATACGTTCATAGATTACCCTGCAGTACATTTCTACTGAGCTAATACCAGCTACAAAGCTCAGTTTAGATCTTCTGATTATTGAGAAAACATTACTACTAAAAACCCTTATCAGAAATGGATAAAAGATTCCCAGTGGTTAGGATTTTCTGTGGACTGGAGATCACCATAAAGCTTAAGTTATTAAGAGTATAATATTATGAATTGTTACTGTCCCTAAATAAAATATGAAAGCCTGTCATAAAGTTGAAATGATATCCTGGTAAATTGACAAAATTAAAATAAAAATTTAAGTCACAATTGTTTAAACATAAAGGGGCCTCATGGGTGTGCTGCCTTTCTTTTAATTAAATTAAAAAGCCTCATCTGTAGTTATTCATGTGTGAGCACATTTCCATACAGAATTATTTAAATGAGGAGCAAAGCATTCAAATACAGTCAAATATAATTGTTTAAAGATACTATACATTCAATCATTAGCAGAGTATTCTAATATAAATCAAAACTAAAGCATGCCATAGGTCATTACTACTGGTTTAGCTGTCAGTTAGTCAAATCAACTAAAAAGCCAATTATTCTGAGGATACCCAAGATCGAAACCTCATTGCTGGCATTAGGTCATTTTGAGATTAGTTATGTTTCCTTTTTGTAGTAAATTAATTTCACAGTGAGAATATTTGGTATATAACTTCATATGCCATACTCATCTCCAAGTTTTAAATCATCAACATTTGGAGAAAAATACAATATTACCTCAATAAAATAATCAGATTAAGTTTAAATATTTCTCCTTTTTTCTAGTTTTAATATAACTGAAGAAACTCAGTATCAAGTAATAAATTTTTATTCAACTTAATAATCATACCCATGGTTGGCTTCTCAACATGGAATTGAGCTTGTGGATAAATGTTAAAATAATACATTAAGAATAGTAAAAAGAATTTTAGAATGTGTTTTCAAATTTGAGAAAGCACGAAACTACATGTGGCAAGCTTAAGGTAAATGTCAGGGGTAGAAAATGCCATGTCTAAATAGAAAAAACATATTTGTAAATAAAATCTTCCTTCACCTCAGAATTAAAATTGTACAATGGCCCTGGTGTGTTAAATTCTTCCCTAGGTTCTGCCTCTCTGCAGCATCAGAGAGAAATAGCTTTTGGACACTCTTTCCTCATTGCTACCTGCAATCCCTATTCACTCTCTACCAGGCACTTCTCACCGGATTGTCACCAACTGTCTTCCTGTCAGTCTCCCCTGCGGACTGTGTCCCAGTCAGCAACACCGGGCTTATTCATTGCTCTAGCCCCAGATCCCCAGCTCTTAATATATGTGGATTGGGTTAAATAAGTAAAGACCTAAAATGCATGGTAGTCGATGGTTCTTGCATCTACAATAAATGCACCACGGAATTACCTGGAGAACTTTTAAAACATTTACACCCACAGCACTTCAATCAGAATCTCTGGGATAGGAGGCTCTGGAGTCTGTATTGTTTAAACATCTTCCTAGATACCAGGGGCTGGGGATAGAGAAAAAGGGAGATGTTGTTGAATGGATATAGTCTCAGTTCTGCAAGATAAAAAAAGTTCTGGAGATCTGTTTCACAGCAACGTAAACAGTCTTAACACTACTGAACTACACACTTAAAAATGGTTAAGGTGGTAAACTTTTTGATACACATTTTTTACCACAATAGAAAATTTTGTCATCCTCCCAGGTGATTCCACTGTGGAGCCAGAGTTGAGAGCCACCGTAAACACTGAAAACGTTAAGGTTTCCGCCCCCCACCCCGCCCACAGCTGATTTTGTTTATTGAATGTGAGGGAGGGGGGAGGGGACACTTCACAGTCTTTTCCAACCAGTTTCCCAAACTGTGTACCAAAAACTACTTGTTCCTAAAAGGAGTCTGAGGCTAAATAAGTTTTAGAAAGACTAGGTACCTTATCCAAAGCCAAAATGCACATTAGAATATTTAAAAAGTTAAGAAATTTTGCAATCAAGAAACCTGCTGAACTTACTTGTTTCCAAGACTTATTTGACTACATTATTGTGAAAGAACGCTTCTTTTCAAAATGGCGCTTATATTTGAAAATGAAGTGCAACACAGAGAACGCCTCGACCTTCTGATGTCCATAGCACACTTCTGACCACCAGAATCGCTAACAGCAGGTTTAAAGGGAATAAATGGCCTCGAAGAACAGGAAATGAGATCGCTATGATTACAAACCAGCACTAATGCAACATATCTACTCATCTAGTGTCTAAATACGTATTTAAGGTTATTGCATTATATTCCTCTCTTCCTTTTGGATGTTATTGTATGGACCTAACTGCTGCTCTGACTTCTCTCCCATATGTTCACAAGGCAAAGTTCTCACATATCTCAATGAACATGCACTGCCCTGACTCAAACAATGCCTCTTAGCCTTACTCATGGCAAGTTGCATACCATCCCATTTCAGTTTAATGTTTCTTTATATATATATATATATATATATATATATATATATCTCTCTCACAGGACAGCATCTGATACACTCTCTGTTAAACAATACATTCTACATGTTAATCAAAATTTGGTTTTGAAGTACATGAATGTACAGTGAGACACAGCTTGATAACCTCAGTGAGAGAAGCCTGGACCTGCTTTACATACGGCTGAATCCCCTATGAGAGTGTGTGTGTGTGTGTGTGTGTGTGTGTGTGTGTGTGTGTGTGTGTGTGTGTGTGTGTGTGTGTATAAAATACACATTATAGGTGGTTTGGGAAAGTCCAGGCCTTGCATCTATCCTTGCTACCACTCACCCAGCTCCCTTCTGAGGAGTGATTCTGCAACAATTTGGTTGATTCTATGTAGTATCTTTCAGTAATAGAAACACCATTTATCTCCTAAAACCAGAAGCAATATAGACATGAAAAGAAATGTATTTTAATGGTTTACATAGAAATTTTATCCCTTCTGAATACAGGAAGGATACAGACATTTTTCAAATTTTATTTGATCAAGGCATAAATTTGATGGAAACTACAAGAGCACAATGATACTATTATAAAATCTGTGCACTGCTAATTTCTGTGGTGTATTTGAGAGGCACGTAATTGGGTTCCTTTAACCCAGGCTGCAATCCATTGTGTTCTTTCTTTCACAGTGAATTGCTGTCAGAATAGCCACTCCCCCAAAAAACAGCCATCATGATAACCTTGTTTTCCTCTATTATTTTGAAATGTACTTGATAATACAGTCAACTTGGCAATGTGGTTATGAGGTAGAAGTAAAATTAAAACACAACATTATAACATAAAACAGCCCTGACTTGCACTCAGATTGACTGGCATCAGGGAAATTAATTCTCAAATTTGAATCACTTAATAATATTAAATATTGAATTTTTGGTAACTTTAATGATATATGATATTATGAAGGCTGACTGAGATAAAATTCAGATACAGGGCTCCTTTTGTTTAGTCACATCTAGAAATAAATAGGTTTTACTATTTTTACTGGATTAACCAGTGGAGTTAGCAGAAAGGGAAAGAAAGAGACAGAGAAAAAGAGAAAGTTTATACTTACACAAAGAAAGGATTTTGAGCTAATTATTTATCTTTGTAATCTTCAGAAATTTTTTTCAGTTATGTGAAACACACCAACTGAAGCTGATATAATTTTGCAATGTCTTAGTGCTATTTGTGTTTATAATGTCAACACCTTTCTCTTTTTAACATGTTATACAAATTATAAGTAACAATTAAAATACAGTTAATTGAGAAAAGATAGATAATATAAAAACACAATCACAGTTCATTTCATGTTCTTGAAAAACTAAACTCAGTCACTTTATCCTGTGAGTTTGAGTCATGTTATAAATTTTGTAGATAACCTCTCATAAAAAAATACACATTAAAACTTCAACTAAATGAAGACTCAAGGGCTTGTGTATCCTAATATGTATGCACCACCTACTTGAGGAGACTACTGAGGCTTGATTTAGGATCAAGGGCTATTATTCTCAACTGTTAGAAAATATAAATATCAAGCATGGGCCTGTCCTCTTAAGCAATGAGTTTGTTCTTCTTAAGTTATGTTGCTATGTTAAGCTATATTGCCTCTGCATGCAAGTAAAAAAGGAGAAACAGATTATTTCCCTCAAAATATTTCATACCTCCCCCCACCCAAAGAAAACCTGATAAGTAGAAATTTAAAAAAGAATAGTAATGGATTCATGAATTAAATATTTCTTAAACACGTTCATTTGCTTGCATCATAAAGATCATTCTAGTAATCTAGATCTAATTGACTAAAGTCAATGTAAACAGAAGTGTCCCTCATCATTACCATGGCAAAGGGTGTTTTCTTAAAGCAAAGTGCAAATTAAAGCTTTATGCAATAATCTTAACAAATTCCATATGCGTTATTCCAAAGTCCATTATCCAATAAGAGAAAAAATATTTTCTTTCTCAGGGTAGTCCACATTCCACTCTGAGACGGGTCAACAGTTTCTGGCTCCAGATATTAAGACACACTGTAGTTTGTTCCCCAAAAGACCATGTCATTCTTATACAACTTAATCAGCAGCTACAGAGAGGAAAGTAACACTGCAATCTTTCTGATCATTTTAATGAGGACCCCTGGCTATTCAGTCATTGAAATATAATTGACTTGCTCTCCTCTTATTTTCATAATAGACACTCTAACCTAGACCATGTTTATTTAGCTATAAGAAATGTCAGGAAGAATTGGAACTTTTCTGAGTGTCCCCATTAAAACTGAAAACATGCCACCCTGTCTTTTACATGAGCTACAATCATTTTGCCTTGGTCTCATTATGCAACATTATACAATACAAGATGCAAATGTTCCAGTCGCCCTTCTCACCAAACTGCAAGCCCAAGAAAATAAGCACACCAAAATGTCTTGTTTTATCTGTACCTTCTTCTTGCAATTTAGTATTAATTGTCCAATGCTTTAGAAAACAGGCAATAGAAATAAGTATAAATGTTACTGATATTTAGGAAGATTGCAAGTAGGACTGACACCCTCTTTATTAATAATCTATTTTTATAAAAATGCTAATTTTTCCTTTAGAAAATTGCATAGTTCGTCTAAGGATTAAGTAAATGTCATTTGAAAAATAGCATTTGTGCTGAGAGGTATGAGTTTGTGAAACTGATGTGCAAAATTAATTATTCTTTGAAACAATGTGTGAGCCCTGTGAATTATTAAAGTTATGAGCTTTAAAACATACATTAATCAAAATTTAAAAAATCAAAACTACTTGATGTGGAACTTTAATTACAAGAAAAATTTAAAAGTTGGTCCATTATGAAAATAGTGATTTCATAAACAACTTTATAGTAGGCTAAGCATTTTGCTATAAGAAATTTTCATCATTTGTCAGATTAAGTAATAATTATTCCATTTAATTCTATTTTAGTTAAGATAAATTTCTGCTCATTATTGGCAAAAGTGTTGGGGAAAAGGAATCCCCATATTGTTAGCTAATTTTGGAGGGAAGTTTAGCAATATTGGTTATTTTAATGGTCATTTCTTTTGACTCAGTAATTCCACTTCCACAAATATATTTTCTAGTTGAATAACTTCATACACACACACACACAGATGTTTGTCATAGCATATTACACATTTACAAACAATGAAAAAACACTAGCAACAAACCGAAAGTCTCAGTAGAAGGCTGACTAAGTAAGTGATAATTTATCCATATGATTAAGTACTATATAATATTTTTATTTAGAATAGGTAGGTATCTATGCACCAGCACAAATATATTAAGTAAAAGCTAAAGCTGCACAAAGTAGATGAAGCATAGTCTCTTTTTTTAAAAAATAGTACACAAGTAAATATAGGTGTTAAAAATTTAGAGTAATATACAGTAAATTATTAACAGTGATTTATCTCTATGGTATTAAACTAAGAAGTTCCACTTTATATTGTCAGACCACTTATAATTCATTCATTCATTGACCAATATTTAGTAAGTACCTACAAATGCCAAGTAATTTTCTGGATCCCAGGTATGTAGCAGTGAACAAAGTAATGTCGTGACCTTGTGTACTTTTAAATCGAAAGAAACAATAAAAATAAAATTTAAAAATTTCTGGAATTTCAAGTATTGCAAGGAAATGAAGAAATAAGAGCTATTTGTCTCATAATCCCTGTCAAAATTCTGTATCTTTGTCTTTTTGTTGCTCAAAACTTTTTTCTAACATTAGACTAACCATGACCAGATCTTAATAATAGAAGCCAGCATTAAGACAATTTTTACTAGGTCCAACACTTTTATAAAAATGATTGAATGATATGTTATCATTCAAAACTTAAGTAGTTCTGTTAGTAAATATCTAAACATACAAGTATATAAGAGTAATGAAATATTCCTGAGACTTTAAATTAGAAATACTTTATTTGAAATTCAGATAACTATGTGTACATAAATATGGCTATGTAACCATACACATGAATATTTTAATAAATCTTAATAACTGTAGGTATGCATAGGTATATAACCACACATAATATTAAGTTTATGAATCTTCAGTATTTTAATACCTTAATCACTAACATACTACATTAGAAGCTTTTAAGATTGGTATAAATGTTACAAGAGCAGTGAATTTCACAAAAACTATTCGAAACTGCCCTGACCAGTGTGGCTCAGTTGGTTGGGTATAGTCCCACAAAGCAAAAGGTCACTGGTTCAGTTCCTAGTCAGGGCATATGCCTGGGTTGCAGGTTCAGTCCCCACAGTTGATGTTTCTCCCCCTCTGTTTCTCCCTCCCCACTTTGTATTGGTCTCAAGTATACAGCACAACGGTCAATCATATACTTCCCAGAATATCCCCTCCTGACATTCCCACCACCCAGGTGACACCATGCATAGTCATTGTAACATTAGGAACTATATTCCCTATGCTATACTTTTCATTCCCATGACTGTTTTGTAATTACCAATGTTTAGTTCTTAATCCCTTCACCTCTTTCACCCAGTCCCCCATTCCTCATCTCCTCCACAACCACCAGTTTGCTCTCTCTATGCTCCTGTTTCAATTTTGTCTGTTCATTTATTTTGTTCTTTATAGTTCACATATAAGTGAAGTTATATGGTATTTGTCTTATAAAAGTTATTGTTAATTCATGTTTCAATTTTATTAAGATCTAGTAGCTATTCCCTCAAAAATTGTTATTATATTTTCCCACTTAAATTAACAGGAAAGTATAAAAATTTCTTCAGAGAACTTATTTGACTTTAATAAAAACTCATTTCACTTATTAAAGGTAAGATTTTTATAAAGTACTTAGGTTTCTATTCATGCAAATTACACCAAACCACCACCAGAATGACCTAACAGGTGGAAACAAAATACGTAAGAGGGGAAAAGCCAACACACTCTAAATATATACCAAGGAATCTCACAATATAATATCATGTTTCACTGGCAGTGAGACTAATCACTGTGAATACAAGTGATTTTACACTTTAAACATCTACTCAGAGAGTGGATTCATTTGAATCAGGGATGAATTGCCTAGTTATAAACTCCCTGAGGCTCCAGCTAGCTGTAATTGAAAGAATTGCCACTAGATAGCAGTGTGGGTCAAATAGCCAAATGTTTACGAGCTTTCTTCCAATTTGGTATCAAGACTCAGACATTACAGCTCTAGGCCCCTTGTTAGCATCAAAAATAGATCTCTTTGTGAATAAAAAAACACACTCAAGACATAAGAAAAGAGAGTATGTAAAGTAGCAATGTTTTAAACAAAAAACATTCTTTAAGCAGATTTGTTGTTCTGTTTACTTTTCAAAATGTTTCAAGCTTAAGAGTGATTCTGACAACCATGAGAAGCTTATTTAAAATTCATATTGCCAGCCCCCACCTCCACCTTTGAGATTCTTAAACAGAGGTCTGCGATGGAAGAGAAGCTCCATTTTTAAGAAATATCTAAGGCGATTCTAACACAGATAGTACAGAAAAAACACTACTCTAAAATTTAAATGTCAGCTCAGTGAAGAAATCAGAACAAGGGTAGAAACTCTTCCTGACCTTGATTACAGCTTATTCAAACACTAGTCCCTTCAAAAATAAATGACCAAGAAGGAAGCTCTAGACTGTCAACTATAATGAACTATTTGTGAAGGAGTTTGTCATAGTTCCCTCCCAAAGCAAAAACAGCTGTACTGCCCACATTTTGTCATCTACCTTCCACTCTGACTTCTAAAAATTCTGGCTGTGATGTTCACCTGTTATTAGCTAATCTTGAGAAAGCAGAGTGAGTGGCAGCTTTAAAGTATAGAGAACCTTTGACTTGGTGGCAATAGCGTAACCGTAACCGTAAGCAAGAGCAAAGCAAGCTAAGTTATCCCAAGGGTGAGGGAAGGGTAGACAGCATGGGAGCTAAAACCCAAACAGGATGGGAAGGGTGTCCTCACAAAACAGAACCCGGCACGTGATGTCAGAGCCAGATTCAGGTGAGAAAGAGCCACATGGGTGTGTGATCTGGCATGGGGAGTTATATCCCAAGCAAGGTGGGAAGGGTTTCTGTGAATGAGAGGGAGTCATGGCAGAGACAGAAAATCGGTTACATATGGGAGAAGGATGGTTAATCAAATAAGTAAATACAATAAGAATAAAGCAAGCCAGGTTTTTCACTGTCAAGAATGGGACTTACAAATATGGAAAGGGAGAAAACCAGTATGAATTCTGTGTTCTTAGATTGAATTTGATGTATCGTATGGACTATGATTTTCAATGTACACAATATACAACTAAATATAAATGTTAAAATTTTGTGTACATATGTGAGTATATATATGCACACACATATATGTATACATGTACATACACACACACTCATACATATATATACCCTAGGTCTATCCACTGGGAGCTGCAACACCCCAATGCCAGTAAACAAACTTACTGCTCAGACATTGGCCCCTAAGTACTGTTTCCCACTAAGAAGAGCCAAAAACCCTTTGAAAAATGGTCAGTTCCCAGGCTGAAGCAGTGAAAGTGCAAGATAAGCCTGAAGTATCTCATTGTGTCAGGAAGTAAGAAAGCACTCTACGGATGATGGGGACCTGCCAAAAGAGCAGGGAAACCAGCTGGAGGGGTTCTCAATGGCCAGATCAGAAATAATGTGAACATTAAAATAAATCATAATAATGTGGGATTTTAGCCATAAAGGCATCACACATTTTTACATATATAAATAAATGAATGAATACATTAGAAGTTTGAAAAAGAATGAGATGGGATTTTTACCTTGTTTCAAAGTACCTCCACACAAATATTTGTCAGTCACAGAAGGGGAGAGAGTACGTTTCCAGTGGATAAGCCTGGCAAACATCATCTTAATCAAGTGACCAAAGAGAACATCACCAGTGATGGGACAATCAAAATTGTGTCGCCCAGTAGCATGCAATGAGAACAGTGCCACATCTTTGATTTTCCTGCCAAAAATGTACAACCTGAATCAAATCATGAGGAAACACCAGACACATCCAAATGGAGGAACATTCTACAAAATAAGTGTCCTGGATTCCTCAAAAGTTTCAGGTCACAAACGGAAGGATTGTAGAACTGTTATAAACTGAATGAGACTAAAGACACATGACACTAAATGCAACATATGATTCTGAACTAAATCTTGTTGCTATCTATAACATTACTGAGACAATTAGTAAAATTTGGATGGGGTATCCACATTCTATGTAGTAATCTATCAATGTTAATTTTCTGATCGTAATGGTTATATTGTGGTTATGTGGGGAAATGTTCTTAATTATGGGAAATACATACCGAAATATTCAGGAATGATGGGTATTCAATTTGGCAATTTATTCTCAAATGGTAGAGGGCTTTTTCAAAAAGATCTTTTCAATGTATTGCCAACATTCTACAGTTATTTTGTAGAATGTTCCTCCTTATGGATGTGTCTGGTGTTTCCTCATGATTTGATTCAGGTTGTACATTTTTGGCAGGAAAATCAAAGATGTGGCACTGTTCTCATTGCATGCTACTGGGCGACACAATTTTGATTGTCCCATCACTGGTGATGTTCTCTTTGGTCACTTGATTAAGATGGTGTTTGCCAGTCTTATCCATTGGAAACGTACTCTCTCCCTTTCTGTGACTGACAAATATTTGTGTGGAGGTACTTTGAAACAAGGTAAAAAATCCCATCTCATTCTTTTTCAAACTTCTAATGTATTCATTCATTTATTTATATATGTAAAAATGTGTGATGCCTTTATGGCTAAAATCCCACATTATTATGATTTATTTTAATGTTCACATTATTTCTGATCTGGCCATTGAGAACCCCTCCAGCTGGTTTCCCTGCTCTTTTGGCAGGTCCCCATCATCCGTAGAGTGCTTTCTTACTTCCTGACACAATGAGATACCTCAGGCTTATCTTGCACTTTCACTGCTTCAGCCTGGGAACTGACCATTTAATCTTCCCAAAAAGACCACCAATACATGCTCGTTGTAGGTGGTGAAAGCAAACATGTATAAAGAAAAAGTTAATTATCTTCCTCCATTCCTACTCTATCCCTATGCCCCATAGAAACAATGCTACCACCTTGATACTTACACAAACATATACAAATATTCACAGGAAATTTGCTATTAATCATCTTCATGAAGAAGAAAGCTCCAGATCCTTATATGTACCCAATATTTAAAAAAATACAAAATAACCACCATGTACATGAACTTCTAAATGCGTAACAAAATTCTAATTTCTATCTGCAATTTCCCACTGAATTGTGTGCCCAAATTCACTGAATGACTGTATGGAAGGTTCTTAGGTTTGAAAAGGAGAGAGGGGGCTCACACCCTTCAAAAACGCAGAAGTCAGAATAAAAGAAATTATCCCATCTGGGGCGCGCCAGGGCAGTATTGTGGAGTGCTCGCTCCTCCCACTCCCTGGAAGTGACTGTATTCCTATTTCCATTAATGCAGTCTTCTGCTACTTTCACTTTTTTCCGAGCTATATCGCTCTGCAGGTTCAAAATATACTCATTTCACTAACGTGCCTACTTTTTTTTAGTATATGCTACTACCAAACCACAATACTCAACTCCTGTCCTCCAAGTGTGATTGGTGGTAAGAGCTTTATTTATTTCCCCATTATGTTCTTTTGGTATTCTGATTTTGTTATCCAGTTTTACATCACCTCTGACTTTCATCAGCATGACTACATCCAAGCAGTGATAGAACCGCTGCAAAGATAAGCCTGAGGACAGGGCCCTGAGGCCGGCCCCGGGACATCTCCCTTTAGTGGACAGGTACAGTCATGCAACCAGTTAAGAGTCCAATTGAGGACAATGTCCTTCAACCATATTTCTCTATTTTGATGGTAAGGATTTTTTTTTAAGATCTATTAATGTCAAAACGCCAACCTAGAAAACAGTCATAGTATAACTGCCGTATTTTTCTGATTCTTTTGTCTGCTAACCTCAACAAAAAGTTAAATGAAATAATCTGTCTCAGCTTATTGTTAATGCAGTGCATTCTTACTGGTGCTTGGTAAACCTTGATTCCAAGTGCAACTATGTCCATTTTACATAATCTCTTGTAAATCTTACCCAGTCTTCTTAGTAGTCAAAGAAATGCAAATTAGAAAAGAGGTGATAATGCATCTTGTACCTATCAAATGTTCAGAGTTTGTGGTAATTTCTAGTGTTTTTGAAACTACAGGGACATCAGACTTTCATGTAACTGAAGGTTGCCATTCTTGATGGCAATCTGACAAGTATCTAAAGTCTTGAAAATGTAGATTCACTCTATCCCAATAGTTTCTCTTCTGGGAATTTAGCCTAAGGTTATCAGGGATGTGCACAAAGATAAAGCTACTAGTATGTTTACTCAACATGCTAATAATAGGGGGGAAAGTAACATGCTAAAAGTCCAAAAAATAAAAAATTCATTGGCTATATATCTATACAATGCAATATTATGCAACCACTTCAAATGGCAAAACTTGGCCCCAAAAAAGGGCATATTACAACACAGATAGAATGTATGATTCTATTGTATGTGTGTATGATGTGCATATGCAAATTATTAGAATGTATATATCAAAATAGGTAGAATGGTGTCTATAGATGAGAAAGTATTTATCTCCTTCTATTGGATTTTATAAGAAGTAATAGCAGTAACAGCCACTGTCTTATTGTAAATGCTATCTATTCCTAGAGACATGGCTGAAGCTACTAAAAGAGTGTAAGGGACATGTTCCCTCTTTTTCTCCTCTTACTCTCCCTAGTATTATGTTTTAACTTTGTTATAGCCCTTTTATACCCTGCTTCATACGTATCTCGGTATGATTTTACTTCCTTACAAAATAGAAGCACCTATGAATTCTGAGACTGGACTTTAAGTATCTTCATACCATGAAGCATATTATCTTACAATATGAGAGAAGATAAATAAACAATTTCTGGAAAAAATGAAGAAGTACATGATTGTCTACTGAAGATTCAATAGAGATAAACATTTTTCAAAGAAAAATCCATTGGTAGTGTCCACAATTTCATGCATGTCCAACACCCAAAAATGTTGCACAGGGCTCAAACTTTCTGGGAAGACAAAGGTGAGATAGATCTGAACTCAGGGCTTCTACATTGCTGGGTGGCCAAGGAAAGGGAAGGGGCTCTGGTGACAGAGTCACCGCTGGGGTCTCAGTGAGCCCCGCAACCTGGATGCCTGCTAATCTGCTGCAACCCTCCTATTTCCAGACAGATGAGTCATGAGCATCGGCCTCCTCTTGCCTCAAGTGTTTCTAGAATTATCCCGTTGATACAGCTGTGGGCCTGGGATACAACTTCTGTACATGTATAGTGAATATTCACACTCTCTTGTTTCATAACAAGCTATTGTCAACCCAGGGTGGGGAAAAAGCTTCACAGTGACTGCCTTAAGACCAATCACTTCACCATTCAAAAAAGGTCTCTTTTACCATAGCTTACTTCTCTTCTAGGGAATTCAAAAAATATTATTGCTCTTGTTTGTTTTTCCAGGCGTTTGTTTTATTTTAGGCATCCTTATAAAAATAAGACTCCAGTTCTAAGGATGGGCATTTGGACCTCTCTGGCAGGGACTCCTGCCCTGGGCAAGCACACTTGATGATCACAGGGTACATGGTCCCTTCTCTCTTGACCATCTGCTAGGCTGGCTCTCAGCCCACTCACAAGCTCACTGAATTGTTTCACTAGGACACAGGTGCCAGGCTATCATGGGTCTAAATGAGCAGCCCACATAGTACAGCAAAATGTTCCTCTAGCCTTCAGAAAGATCCTTCCCCATGACAGCCTTAAAGTAGTGTCACTCTATGGTTTCTGAAGTTTGATTAAAGCCAGAGACATGGGTGAATCAAAGAAAATACCATACGACTCAAATCCTGAGAGATAAGCGGTCATAAACAGAGCAACAGTGGTCATGCTAGCTATAGGGCAGGGGTAGGGGTGTACAAGAATCCTAGAAATCAAGAAGTCAAGGAAGTCAATACCAATTGTGTGTGTGACTGTGCCTTAACCTACAGCAAAGACAAGAACAAGAAACATGGAAATTAGAGCCAAAGACATGAGTGTGTGAGCCAACTCTGCCACTTGATGAGACCTTCAGCCATCTTCCAAATTTCAATGTTCCTAACAGTTAAAAACAATAAAAACAATACCATATGTGTTGTCATTGATCATGTGACAACCACTCCAAAACCTAGTGGTTTAAAACAACATTAATTATTATCTATCTATAGGTCAAAAATTTGGGAGCAGCTCAGCTGAGTAATTCTGACTCAGGGTCCCTCATAAGGCTGTAGTCAAGGGGTGGATGGGCCTGGAATCATCTCAAAGGCTCCTCCTCATGTATTTCTTGATCACATGTCTCTGGGTTGGGGAAACAGGAAGATCTGGGAGCTGGAGCCACTAGGGTGCATCAGGCACTTCCCTGAGTCTCTGTCCATGCCACGTGGTCTCCCCAGCATGGGATCTTCACGGTAGCCAGACCTTCTACGTGGTGCCTCTGAAGGAGCATGTCCTGAGAGAGAACCAGGGAAAAGCTGCATTGTCTTTATGATCCAGTCTTGGAGGTAATATAGTATCACTTGCACGTAATCTATTGGGAGACTAATGATAAAGTTCTACCCCGCCAATCCACAGAGTTTCTCAGGAAGTTGCTGAAATATGTGCTCCTCCAACCTGAAAGAGTGGAATTGGAAGATATACACTCTAGGAAATCGAGAGTCAGCGGAAGAAACAATGGAGGACATCCACCAGGTGGTGGAGAAGGAAATGTAGTGGACTGAGGTCCAGACTGAAGCAGGGCAGAGGCCCTAGGAGAGATGTCTTCAAGTAGATAAAACTGAGAACACACATGATGCATTTGGAAGTATTGAGAGAAACTTTTGAGTTGTGATGAAGTGATTAGGGAAAAATTAGTGAAGAGTCCATAAATAAATAGTGAAGGAAATGAAAAGAGAGAACAATGATTAACTCCAAGAAAAACAGAGTCTTATCAAAAAAGGAAATATAATCACAGTACGTGTAATAGCTCAACTGTGAATAATGTTTGTTTACATGGTCCTAATAATATAGACAGTGAATGTTAACATAACCAAAAATCTTGTAATGACTATGTTAAGAGGATAGAGGGAACTATAAGTGACTGAAGAAGCCATTTATAAAAATTGATCAATTAAGTAATTAAAAGGCCAAATTCTTGTATTTCTCCAAGCTAAGACTATATGTAATAATTAACACTGAAATGGCAAGAAGTTACAATATAAGCATGATACAGATATGGAGGTAAACCAAATCAAAAGAAAAACAGCATCCAGAGAACAGGATAGTAAAGGGGAAAAGGGACGATTGAAGATAACTGTTTTTTTATTAAAAGTATACCTTGCAGAACTTTCTGAATGGTAGACCTGTTCATAAGTCAAACTTTGATATACACTACTTTTTAAAAGCTAAAAGAAAAAAATATCTATATATTACATAATTCCTTAACTCAAATAAAACTATCACTATATTTATGTAATTATTTCTAGGCTTTTTAAATATATTCTCATATTTTTTCATATTTCACATGAATATGATTTCTCATGGCTTTTACTTAAAATTTGTTGAGAAATATTTTTCTACATTTTTTCCATTATTTGAACAATTTTTTCAAGTTATAATACAAATCGAACAATAACCAAGTGATAATTACAAATTTAATTTCCTTAGGATAGTGCTATAGACTGAATGTGTCCTTCCAAAATTCGTCTGTTGAATACTAACTGCGAGGTAGCGGTTTGGGGAGGTGATTAGGTCATGAAGGCAGAGCCCTCATAAGTGGAGTGAGTGCCCTTATAGGGAGGCCTGGAAAGCTACATTGTCCCCTCAGTGCGAAGATGTCTGTCTGTGAGGAAGCAGGCCTCCCGCCAGACACCAAACCTGCCAGCACCTGGACCTTAGATTTCCCAGCCTCTGGGAACTGCAGGGAACTTCTGTTGTTTATAAGCAACTCAGTATCTGGTATTTTGTTATAGCAGCCCACATGATCAAGGCAGACAGATTTTCAGATATGAGACTTACTGAATAAAAAGAATTTAACATTTTTATGGTCATTACACACTGTTTTGAATCAATTTTTTGAAAGGAGAACACTTAATACCTAGATTAAGACTGGAACATTTCTTTAGCTCATAGAAAACCACCTCTATTCAAATTTCAATCATTTTGTAGTTAACATGCTCAAAACCAGAGCCACACAACAATTTCAAGAAAGTAAACCATGAAACCTAAACAAAGAAAAACAATAAAATCAATTAAGTATGTAGTTGTTACAGAGGAGTTGGTTTTATTTGGTGTTTGTTTGGTTTTGGTTTTGCAAAAGAGTAAGATTTTTGGAAAGTATCAAAATAGTTTCTTTCACTGAAATTGAAACCCCCTTATTTCCTCAGACACCGACAAAGGTTTGTCAATCTCCTTCATTCGTTTTCCAGCTTCTTACCAAAGATCCCCCGTGAGGGTTGTCCTGACCCGGGTCTGCGTGTTAAGCTGCTTACCCTAAGGGAGGAAAGGAGTCTGTCTTCTGCCTGGGAGGTACCGGGAAGGTGACGTCTGAGGAATCCCACAGGCACGGACCTTCCCCTGTTCTCTACAGTCTCACCTCTAAGATCGTGGGGCCCCGGGGTAGGAGCACAAACAGGGAACCACATACCACACATGCAAATATTTAAAACTTTTAAATCTTGCTAACACTTTGTTAAATGAAATAAATTCTGTATTTCTCCCTAGTCTAATGTAACATCCAAACAAACTGGAGGAGTAGGTTCTAATTTAGAATTCTCAGACTCCGCAGAACGCTGCCGCAGAATACAGCGCTGAAAGCAGAGCGGCTCCCGGCCCCAGCCTACCCTCCTCTTCTCCCCACACTTGCTCCTTTTCACACCCAGGCAGGTCTCCCAGACACACTGCGCTCCAGGCGGCATGTTCATGTGTTTGGGCTCTGTTCTCCACCTGCCAAAACAGTAGCCTCATCCTACAAGTAAAAGATTCTGGCACATGGATAAAAACTTTTTCAAGTTTCAGGGTCATTTAGGGATCTCCTTGATTCTTATATTTCTGTTACTAATTTCAATAGTGATCAGCATGTAAGAGGAGTGAACTAGTTTTCTATCAATATTGTATACAGAAGTCTCTTAAGTATTTTGATAAAGATAACCTCACAATTATTTTCAGTCTTTACAATTATCTTTACCTTTAATTCTACCAAAAAAAATTCTGAAATGATCTATTTTACCAGTTGAATTAAATAAAAACTTTCATTATGATGATATATGTAAGTTGAAAGGAAAACTAGTATTTTTTCAATAAACGTTTTTTCAATAAAATGTCATTCGTTCAAGAAAGAAAGAATATCAATACCTGAAACATTAATCTCAATAATTTATCCAATAAAACAATGATTTGAGAATCTGTGGGCACGCATCAAGTAGGCAAAAGTGACAGTGAACACTGTTGCTAAAGTCCTAGTTGCGCATTCATCAGTTAGCTAGCTATTAATTGCAGTCTGAGGTTTTGGCTCTTAACGCAGTTTTAGATGCTTCCGTCCTTAGTCACATAGTATTTAATTTATAAATGAAGACCGGTTATTTAAAACTGAAGCATAAGGGTTACTGCCATTGAATACAAGCTGATGTGAGAAGCATAAAAATAAAAAATAAAATTGTACAAAGATAATTTTACCCAATTGATAAGTTGCAACTATCTGTTTATAATTCTCAAAAAGCACATCAAGGTGTTTCTAAAAATCAATGTCAAAAGAATAAATTATAATAACTATCAATTTGTCTTTGCATTTGTTGAAAATAAAGACTAACCACACTATACATGTGCTCTTTGAATTGGAAATCTTGCAGGAAGCAGATTAAAGAATTTTCTAATTTTTATCTCTTAGGAAAAAAAAACTAAAAAATAAATAATTTTAAGTCCAAAATACAAGAATTATAACAGTCATAAAAAGCACTTTATGTATCTTAATTCTTTAAGATAAAATTAAACTGTTTTTCTTTTTTTAAGATTTTATTTATTCATTTCTAGACATCAGGGAATGGAGGGAGAAAGAGAAGGAGAGAAACATCAATTTGTGCCCACTTTTCGTGTACCCCGCTACCGGGGATCTGTCCCGTAACCCAGGCATGTGCCCTGACTGGGAATCGAACCGAAGGCCCCTTGGCCTGCAAGTCGGCACTCCATCCACTGCGCCACACCAGCCAGGGATAAAATTAGACTTTTATATCCAAGTAAATATACATTAGGTAATTTAAGCCAAAAGTAATATATCATGTACTAATTTTTCAATAAATTATTTTTGTTACATAATTTAAAGTAAAGGTATCCACATGCACCACATTAAAAAAACAAAAAGGTCAAGGTTATTTTTACATAAATAAAGTCATTAGGATTGAATTTTAAATAATCTTAGATAACATTCTTCTAAATTAAAACATTTATTAAAACATTTTTTACATAAAATCATTTCTGTGGCATATCCATGAAAAATAACAAAAAATTTTGAAGTCCTTAGGGGAATTTGCCAGATTATAAGTGACTGTGAAAAATTCATAGATCATATTATTTATAGGGTTAACATCAGGGCTTCCAGAAACCCCAGCACTACCTGCTGGCTGCAGGCTGGAAGTCCTTTAACAGGAACAAGCTCTTTCTGTCCACCATCAACATCATACATAGTCAGGCAGAACAGGCTTCTGATTAACTATAAGCTTGAGTTTCCACCTGTATAAAATGAAGGTAATAGTGTCTCCTTCCTAAGAGTGTGATACCCGTTAAGTGAGGTGGCAAATGGAAGTAGCTGGTACAGTGATTAGGCATATGGTCAACATTGAATAAATCACAGCTGTGTGTGTATAACATTTACATGCATAGATAAAGATCCCCAGGAGAAGAAGCACACTAATTTAAACACACTAGGTTCTCACTATGTTCTAGTTAACCGTTATCAGTGACTTTAATGAGAGGAAAGCAGAAAGTTAAAAGATGAAAGAAGATCTTACTCATTGGAAGGAGAAGTCACACAACAAGACGACAAAATAGGCCAAAGACATATCTTTGCCTAAAGCATACATATCTAGGATAAACAAAATACCTGCAAGTAACATAAATGCACTTGCTCCCTTTGAACTAGCATGCACCAGGGCATGGGGAGAGGGAGCACAGGCTGGCACCCAAGAAACAGTCTAATGAAACAGAGCATAAGAAGGACTGAGCCAGAACCAACTTCCAGAAGGTTGCTGCTACATAACACAATCACCAACCAAATACGACTAAGTAAATGTAATCACAGGGCAGCTGAAAGGGACCCAAAAGACCACTTCACCAGCTCCAACATTTTGCAAAAGATACAATAAAGAGTTTAAGTGACTGAATGACCTGTTCAAGGTCACACTCAATTACAGGTAGACACCAAACTTAAATTACAATTTCCAGCTCAGTGCTCTTTCTTGTTTGGAGGGGAAGAAAAAAAAACTTGCATGTGTAGGTCTGGAAAGAAAGGGAATGACATGGGACAATTTCTGGAGTGGACAAGGCAAAGGTTTTTAACCTTGCAACAGTCTATGCTTGGCTAACAATAAATCCCTAAGTTGTGAAAGCTGAAAGACTTCCCCCTAAGGACAGAAAACATGCTTCATTCTTCCTCCGACAGAAGGCAGAGCAAGACAACCCACTGTCAAAATGAACACTGCTTTCAGATATGTTTTCCACCTACCCTTCAGAATGAAAATGAGCCCAGATTCCTTCCTCGGAAGAGTTAAGCACAGAATCATCACTCAAATGGAGCAAGCAGCTTGCAGAATGGCTGCAATGAGTTGGTTCCCTAGTAAATAGATTGAACATTATCGCTCTACTTCATACCCTCAATAGAACTCCGTCCTGTGAATGGAATGGTATATTATGACTGGCATAAAATAGGCCACCACTTTAGTTACAACACAGGATTGTCCAAATAAACAAGCATTAATCATGCACATTATGTAGAGCATAATGCTTCAGAGAGCTTCTGCAAGCAGCTCCAAATGAACTCGACCAAATTATACCATCTGACAGCTGTTCCGTGACCTGTGGGAAATGAGTTGGTGGTCTCAGTCCAGTTCCTAGTGGACAGGTGTCCAAAGCACAAAAACTACCCTCACAATTGGGCCTAATTAGCAACCTGGTTGTTGCAGCCGCAGTAAAACCTGGAGTCCTTGTCACCGCCGTGCTGTTGGATGCTTGTCTCGACATCAGGTGGCATGCGCTGAAGGCTTAGTGCAGAAACGCTCACAATGGTGCCTGCACAAAATGTCGTTGCTTCAGGAGAAACAGAGCTGTGTCCAGGACTGGCTCTCTGCCTCTCACCTGACTCCTCCCCAAGCCAAAGATGTCAGAGACATGGATGGAGTACTGGGCACTGTTTTGATCCACAGAATTAACATGTTTGTAACTCTTAAAATACTATGAATGCCCACCTTTCATCTGAGCAATAGACTCATTCGTCACACAAAAACTTAGATTTCTCTGAATCCTCAACTATTTCTCGAAATGTTTCCCTTCACCATTTTGCCTTAGTTGAAACCTGCCCGCTTTGGAGGATGCTTACTGCCTCCCCTTGCAGCGTGGCCAAGAGTGCAGTTGTTCTCCAAGACTCTACAAACCTCAGCACCAGAGAATGGGGAAGGAGTCTCCTTGCTTCTAAATGCCACTTGCAGGCCACTCCTTCCTTGCCCTTGCAAAATCCTTCTTCACCAACACCCAGAGCATTCAGCTCTTCTCCTATCTATTGACCTTCCACTCAATCCTCTGGTTCAGAAAAAATATTAACTCCTGGCTTACAGCCTTCCTCTCTTCTCTCCTCTTCCTATATCATCGGCGATTTCAACATTCACTTGGGTGAACCACAAACACCCTGGCTTCTCGGTTTCTCTCTTCCTCATCCTAACGATCTTCTTCTCCTGAACACCATAGCCACTCACTCACATGGCTATTCTCCACACGTCGTCATTGCTAGAAACTGCACCCCCTCCAAAAATGTCAATTCAGATATTACTCTCTTGGATCACAACTAGTCATTCCCAGCTCATTTTGTTACAGAGCCCTTTTCACAACTCTCCGGCTGCATGCAGGCCAACGCACTGGCCCACAGCTTTCTCGCTTTCTGTTGACTCCCTTTCTCTATTCTCACGTTATTGTTGGCACCTTTCTCTCACCTTTTACATTCAAACACTAAGTCCAGACAACTTTATCTCCAAATTAAATTATCTTATTTCTTGTTTGCCATTGTATCTCCAGGTTCTGGTTCACAATATAAACTCAATAATATTTTCTGAATGAGTGAGGCATTCAAAATAAATGCTGGGAGGCTTTACTTCTATGCTTAGAATGTAGAAACACAAGACAAGGTCACTCCCACACTGACAATAAAAAAAGATGAATTATATATGAAATCATGTTTTATTCCCCCAGCAGAGAGCTCAAGTTGCAAGCCACACTGTAAACTGAATTCCGAAGGGAACAAAACCAACAAAAAAATAGAACGTACTCTTTTGCCTGTGGCAGAACATAGGTGAGAGAAATGGCTGCCACAGAAGTAGATAAGAAGAAGTCAGCTAAAATGTTTATTTATGAACTAATGAGCAAAAGAGAAACACAAGCACGGATACGTGGAACAGACTGACAGCTGTCAGAGGGGACTGGCATGAAAGAAGATGAAGGGATTAGCCAAAAAACATACATACGTAACACATAGACACAGACAAGAGTGTGGAGATAGCCAGAGGGAAAGGGTGGTAGGGGTAGGTAGAAGTGGGCCAAGGGAGGTAAAATGGGGACGAAAAGGGACTTTGCTTGGGGCAGTGGGCACACGATGTAGTATGCAGATGATGTTTTACTGAGTTGTATATCTGAACCTACATAGTTTTGCAAACCAAAGTCACCGCAATAAGTTCCATTTTAAAAAATAAATAAATGAAATCAATTTTAAAATAAAATGGAGTGTTTATAATGGCAAGATGGGAGCATGACAATGTAATATAAGGAGCAGATCCAGATACAAGGGGAATTTGCCTTTATTCATAACATTTTTTCAACAGGCTTGCACCAGCTGATTATAAGAAAACATAAGGTCAGGGCAGGAAATGAGAGAGTCCCCCTCAGAGGGGCAGGTATAAAGGAGGTGCTTATCAGGAAACTGCCTTTCATCCAGGACCAATGAGATATACAAGGCAGAGTTTGGCTGCCATAGGAAGAAGACCAAGAATATGGGAAAACACCAACCCTATGTCCAAGCACACAGAGCCTGCTAAGACTAAGGCTAGGCTAGGACAACAGAGAACACTCCAGTGACCCCAACACAGGTATGACAGTAAGTAACAAGCAACATCAGCCTACATTTGGCAGGGGCAGAAGCTTGAAGAGAGTCCCCTCTATGATGCAGAGTGATGGAAAACTAAAGAGTAAAGAAGAAACACTGATATTTTTTAAAAACCCAACCAGTCTCCAATCTGAGCACAAACAGCTGCCAAACACTGGCTGAATTAAAGCTTGTGGTGCACTGAAGAAAATAGCCACAGCAAAACTCAAACCATCTCAACTCCAGGCTAGAGTAATTCAACCCCATATTAACAGCTTGACAGAAAATGAAACATACCCGCTTTTTGGCAAAATGACATTGACTAACGTAAATGTATGTTCAGACACAATGTCTAGCAATCATACAACAAACCAAATATAAAATCAAGGAATAAACAGCTTATTGTCAGGAACAAAGCAATCAGCAGAACAGGACTCAAGGATGATCCAGATATTGAAATACTTCCAAGTAATTATGATTAGTATGTTAAAGGCTCTACTGGAAAAAGTGAACATTATGCATAAAGAGATTGAAATTTTAGCAGGGAGGTGAAAACAATGAGAAAAAATCAAATGGGAAGGACATAAATAAAGAGCAAGGCATCCAAGATAAAGAATATTATCTTCAATAAACTAATCAATCATCAAACCAAACAGAGCTAAAGGAAAAAACGAATTTGTGAATCTAAATATAGAGTAACAGAATTTATTCAAACTGGAGAGAGAGAAAGAAGTAACCAAGTACTGTGGGACAATATCAAATGTTCTGACATGCACTTATTAAGAGTCACAGAAGGAGAAGAGAAAAAAATAAGGAAGAAAAAAATATGTGAAAAGATAATGACTAAAAGGATAGCATGAAGGAGTTTCTATTTGGAGATGGAAGAGTTCTATATCCTGATTGTAACGTCGATTACACAAATCTACATATGTCATGAAATGTCATAGAAATACATATCAAAAAAAGTATAAAACTGTCAGAATCCAAATAAAATCTGTAGCTTATTTAAGAATATTATACCAATATCAATTTCCCAGTTTTGATAATACTAATTATTTAGGATGCTATCACTGAAGGAAGCGATCTGAAGGATACATGGAAAATCACCAAGATTTTGCAACTCCTTGAGTCTAAAATTATTTCAAAATAAATATTTCTGTAAATACAATGGCCAAATTTTTCCAAAAATAATGAAAGAAAGCAAATGACCAATGCAATAAACCAAGAGAACTTCAGGCAGGATCAATAACAGTACACACACACTCCTAGACCCATCATAATCAAACTGCTGAAAACAAAAGATAGCTCTGGCTAGGTGGCTCATTTGATTGGAGCATTCATTGTTCCACACACCAAAATGTTGTGGGTTTGATCCCCTGTTGGGGCACATACAATAGACAACATATTGATGCTCCTCTCACTCATTGATGTTTCTCCTTGTCTCTCTCCCTTCCTCTTTCTTTTTCTTTTTGACCTGCTCCGTTTCCAACTTGGGCCGGTTCACCCCTCCTTACACAACCTGGTGGCCCCCACTCCTGGGAGGTCACCACATTGATGTAGAACCTAATGCGGACACCTGATCCTCATAGCTCACTACAGCCCAGAACTCCTGGGTTCAAGCTATCTTCCTGCCTCAGCCTCCTGTGTAGCTGGGACTACAGGCGCATACCACCACACCCGGCAATCTCTCTAAAATCAATAAACATGTCCTCTGGTGAGGAATACATTTTTTTAAAGAAAAAAAAAACAGAAACATTACATAGGGAAACAAAAATAAAATTTACAGATCTATCATCAAAATCTATCAAGTAATAAAAATGGAGAAACCTCTTTAAAATGTTAAAAGGAAAAAATCAACATAGAATTCTAGATACAAACAGAACCTTTCAAAATTGAAGAGGAAATAAAATTTTTTTCATACAAATAAAATCTACAAAATTTAGCCCCAGCCTACCTGCATCACAAGCAACGTTAAAGTTCCTAGACAAAAAAATAATATTACAATAATAATAATATTACAGATAGAAACCTGTGTCTACAAAAACAAATGAAGAGCCCAGAAATGGCAAAAGAAAAGATAAAATAACATTCATTGTTATCTTTTATTTTTAATTAGTCTAAAATATAATTGACTAAGCAAAAAAAAGTTATAATGTATTATGAGCTTTAAACATTTGTAGAAGTAAAACGTATTACATCAATAGCACACAATAGGAGAAAAAGGAAATGAAATTTCCTGTTAAAAGATGCTTATACTATACATACACTATATTATATGAAGGCCAATTATTATAAGTTAGAAATGTATATTGTAAACCACAGGAATATCACTATTTAAAAGAAAAGATAATTAACCAATAGTAAAGATAAATTGGAGTCATAAAAGAAAGGCAGAAAAGAAAAACATGGACAAAAAGGTGAAGCAATTAGGAAAAAACTGCAAGATGATATGGTTAAGTCTAACTTATAAAAAGTTTAATTAAATGGAAAAGATCTAAATACCTCAATTAAAAGACAGAGATTGTCATATTGGATTTAAAAAGCAAGGCATGCTATCTTTAAGAAACTTACCTTAAATATAAGGACATAAATAGATTAAAAGTAAAGGGGTCTAAAAGGTATACCAAGCAAATACATCAAAAGAGAAATGAGTGGCTTCATATAAGGTAGATTTCAGAACAAATAATCTTACCAATATTTTCCCAAAACTATTAACAAAATTAATCCTGCGACACATGCAACAAGTAATTCATCATGAATAAGTAGAGTTAATCTAAGGTATGCAAAGTTGGCTCAACATTAAAAAGTCAATCAATGCAATTCACCATATCAACTAACTAAAAGCTAATTATCAGTATAGGAAAAGACCTGACAAAATTCAACACAATTTTATGATAAAAACTCAGCAAATGAAAATAGAAGAAAACTTTCTCAACTTGATAAAGGGCATTCATCAAAATCCAAGATTAATAACACACTTAATGGCAAAAGACTGAGTGAATTTCTACTAAGATCAGGGGCAAGGTAGAAATTTTTTATCCCACCACTCTTATTTAGCATAGTACTGGAGGTCCTAGGTAGTCCATTAAGACAAGAAAAAGAAATAATACAGGAACAGATTAAAAAGGAATAAGTGAAACAGTCTTTATTCACAGACATCATAATCATCTACAAAGAAAATCCCAATCAACAAATTGCACTAGCACTAAAGGTTACGGAATACAAGGTCAATATTCAAAACTCAATTGCATTTCTGTGTACTAGCAATCAAATATTAAAATTGTTTTTTAATTTTTTATTTATAAATCATGTTTACTCTATTACAGTTGTCTCTATTTTTCCCACTTTGCCCTCCTCCACCCACCCCACCCTGCCCCCATCTCCCACAACCAATTCCCACTCTGTTGTCCATGTCCATGGGTCATTCATACCTGTTCTTTGTTTAGTCCCTTCTCCTTTCCACCATTATCCTCCTTCCCCATCCCCTCTGGTCATTTTCAGTCAGCTCCATGTTTCCTTGCCTGTGGTTTATTTTGTTCATTAGTTTATCTTGTTGAATAGATTCTACTTACAGGTGAGGTCATATGGTATTTGTCTTTCACTGACTGGCTTATTTCACTTAGCATAATATTCTTCAGTTCCATCTATGTTGTTGCAAAAGGTAGGAGTTCCTTCTTTCTTTCCTTTTTTTAAAATGCAAATTGATTTTATTTATTTATTTTTTTAAATGTCAATATCCATTATAAAATATTAAAAAATTTAAATTCATTATAAAGTCTCAGCAATTAAAAGATGACACCAGCACATAATCAAGTAGATCAATGAAATAAAATAAACATTCTAGAAACAAATGTATGTATCTGTCTAACAATGTAATATATGATTAAATTGATATTTCAAATCAATGGGGAAAATAAGGCTTTTTCAACAAATAAAGTACATGAGCCACTGTTACTTGAAATAGAACAAATATAGAGCCCTATTTCACACATTATACAAAAAAATATTCAGGTGAGTTAAAAATCAATATGTAAAATCTAAGGAGTTTTAGGAGAAAATACAAAATAATATATTTCTTACACTGAAGTAAAATATTCAAACCCAGAAGCTATAAAGTAAAATATTGACAATATGACTATATTAAGCATTTAAGACTATACAGAAACATACATAGAAAAAAAAGACAAGTAATAGAATAGGAAAGCATTTGCAACACATCTAAAAAAGAGTTAATTTTTTTTAGGGAAAAATTTCTACTAATATTTAATCAAAAAATGGATAAAGAATACCAAAAAGGCATTTAAAGCTCTTTAAAAATAATAGAAATAGGCAAGAAATATACAAAAACAGGTTTAGTTTTAACAAAAAAATAAAGTAACAATTAAAATAACACATCATTGTCACAATCAGATTAATAATTATTAAAAATATTAGTAATATCAAGTATTGGTGACTGTGAAAGGAACTGGGTATTCATAGACTCTTCATCTTCTTAAAGCCATCCCTTTATCATATTTTGCAATGCTGATTTGGTGGAGATGAATTCTTTTAGCTTTCTCTTGTCTGGGAAACTCCTTATTTCACCTTCCATTTTCATTGGGAGCCTTGCTAGAGCAGTCTTGGTTGCAGGCCTTTGTTTTTCATTACTTGGAATATTTATTGCCATTCCCTTCTTGCTTGTAGTGTTTCTATTGAGAAGTCAGCTGCTAGCCGTACCGGGGCTCCCTTATATGTTACTACCTCTTTCTCCCTTGCTTCCTTTACGATTCTCTTTTTGTCTTTTATATTTGCCATTTAAATTACGATGTGTCTTGGAGTGGGCCTCATTGGGTTCCTCTTGAATGGGACCCTCTGTGCTTCCTGAACTTGTGTGGCTTTTTCTCTCCTCAAATTGGGGAAGTTTTCCATCATTACTTTTTCAAAAGCGTTCTCTATCCTTTGGTCCTCTTCTTCTCCTTCTGGTATCCCTATTATGCAAGTATTATAACATTTCAGGTTGTCCTACATTTCCCTCAATGTCTCTTCATTCTTTTTGAGTCTTTTTTCATTTTCTTGCTCTTTCTGGGAGCTTTTTTCTACCTTATCCTCCAGCTCTCTGACTCAGTCCTCTGCATCATCTAGCCTGCTTTTGACTCCTTCTACTGTGTTCTTCAATTCAGAAATTGTATTCTTCATTTCTTCTTGTCTTTTATTGATAGTTTCTATGTCCTTTTTCATGCTGATATAGTTTGTAGAAAATTCCTTGTAGTTTCCCTGTAGTTTTTGGTAATTTTCTCTGAGCTCACTGAGCTCATTGAGATTCCTTAGAGCCATTGTTTTGAACTCAATATCTGATAGCTTACTTGACTCTATTTTATTTAGCTCTCTTTCTGGAGATTGCTCCTTTCCCTTCAACTGGGGGGATGTTTCTTTGTCTTCCCATTATTTGCGAGACTCTTCTCTTTTGCTTCTGCTTCTTAAGTTGATCTGTCTTGATTTCCTGACTTTGTGGTGTGAACTTCTATGGTAGGAGACTGCTGTTTTTTCTTTCTGGATCTGCCTCTTATGATGTCAGAGTTGACCCCGTCTGACCTTAGGCAGTCTGTTTGAGACTTCCAGGAACCTACTGTCTGTGGCTGTCTCCTTCAGCTGTTAACCTAGTCACTCTGCACTCAGCTTAGACACCACAGGGCAGAAAAGAGTCCCTCCTGGGGGCAGGGTTATTGGGTCCTCTCACACTGCTGCCGCTCAAGGGAGTGGTCTTCCTGATCCAGTTGGCTGCTGCCATATGGGAGAGGAGTCATCACTGGGATCCCACCAGCTACCCTCTCAGTTCTCTCCCCAAAGCCTCCTTCCCCAGTCTCTCTTCAGGCATCCCCAGCCCACTCTGCCCTCGCCTTAGCCAGAGACCAGGGTAAGTGGCTGCAAATTAAAATTTATGCATTGGCCCTTTAAATGGCTCTTTGTGTCTCCAGCTGCCTGTCTCTGGCAAAGAGCAACCCTCTCACTTTTCACAGCTGGCTGTTATCTGTGTACTTTTTGGGCTCTGGTGCTATAGGCTGGAGATCCCTGCTTATGGTTTAGACCCTGCTCATCTCAGGGGGCTCCAACTGGCCATTTCAATATCCTTCTTGTGCTGCCACCCGTGGTTGCCCCTCCCACCTTCTTGAG
Source organism: Pteronotus mesoamericanus (assembly GCF_021234165.1). NCBI lineage: Eukaryota > Metazoa > Chordata > Mammalia > Chiroptera > Mormoopidae > Pteronotus > Pteronotus mesoamericanus. The sequence goes on along the minus strand of NW_026555085.1, from coordinate 55,930,187 downwards.
TCTCTACCACACTCCTTACCAGTTATATTATGCTAAAGCTGATGCTTCTGTCTATCTGAGGTTATAAGGCTCCTCTCTTGCTATTGTTCACTTGTTTGTTCCAGGTGATTTCTCCACAATTTAGTTGTAATTCCAGATTGGTCCTGGGAGGGGGTCAGTGTGACTTCCACTCAATCCTCTGCCATCTTGACTCCTAAAATTGAGTTTTTAAGTACCATTTAAAATAGCATCAAAAATTATGGAATATTCAGGGTAAATCAAATATATGTATATATTTATACATATACACTATTTCTCAGCTGAAAACTGTAAAACATTGGAGAGAGAAATTAATGAAGACCTAAATAAAAACAGAGAGATATCTTTGTTCATGGATTAAAAGATGCAATAGTGTTAAGATATCAGTTCCCTCAAGTTTGATCTAGAGATTCAATGCAATCTCAATCAGGGCTTTTTGTAGAAAGTGACAAGATAATTCTAAACTTACATGAAAAAGGAAAGGTCCTAGAATATCCAAACAGTTTTGAAAAGTAAGAACTAATTTACAGGACTCACTGATTTCAACACTTACTATCAAGCCACAGTAATCAAGACAGTGTGACATTAGCAAAATGGGGTACAACAAAGAGTCTAGCAATAGGCCCACAGTATATATGGTCAATTGATTTTCAATAAAGATGCCAAGATAACTTAACAAGCAGGGAACAATTTTTTCAAAATGTAGTGTTAAAACAATCCCCATTCCCATATGCAAAAAAAAAGTAAATAAATAAACCCCGACCTTTACTCACACCATATACAAAAGTAAACTACATATGGATCATAAGACTTAAATATAAAACCTAAAACCATATAACTTCCAGAAGAAAACATAAGAGAAAATCTTTGTGACATGCAAAGATTTCTTAGCTATGATGCCAAAGGCAAGGCAAAATGGAGCCATGGGGTAGAAGAAAATATTTGCAAAAACACATATTTGATAAAGGACTTGTGTCCAGAACATAATTAGAACTTAATTATAAAAAAATTAAACCAATTTTTTAAAATGGGAGAGGGAAGAACATCTCACCAAAGTAGAAACACAGATGGCAGATAAGTCTATAGGAAAATGCTCATTAGTAATTAGAGAAATGCATTTAGACCACAATAAGACAGTACTTTACACCTATTATAGTAGTTGAAATTTAATTATAAAAATAACTAACTAGGACCTGGCTGGATACTCAGTTGCTTAGAGCTTTGTCCTGATATACCAAGGTTGAAGATTTGATCCCTAGTAAAGGCACATACAAGAATCAACCAGTGAATGTATAAATAAGTGGAACAACAAATCAATGTTTCTCTCTCTGTCTCCCCACCTTCTTGCTCTTCCTCTCTCTCTAAAATCAATAAATTTTTAAAAACTTTAATAAAATAAAATAAAAATGAGAACACCAAGTACTGACAAGAATGTGGAAGAACTAGAACTCTCATACATTGTTGGTGAAAATACAAAATCACACAGCCACTTTAGGAAACATTTTGATAATTTTTTATAAATTTAAACATACACTTACCATGTGACTCAATAACAGTATAAACCCAAAATATGTACCTAAGATAAATAAAAACATACATCCATGCAAACACCATACAAATCTCTGTAGGAACTTTCTTCATAACTGCCAAAACCTGGAAACAGTCCAAACATCTATCAACTACCTAGTGGATAAATAAATTGTACTAGATCCATGAAATAGAATACTTCTCAACAATAAAAAAAGAATTAACTGCTAATACATGAGTGACTCTCAAAAGTATTATAAGCCAGACTCAAAATATTTAATTCTATTTACAAGGTTTGTCTGGAAAAAGTCAAGCCATGTTAATATAACAAGAATGGTTTGCACTATATAGATGTAACTGGCAGCTAAGGAGAGTGGACTGGAATGTGCATGCAAGAACAATGACGACTTCATTGTCCTGGTCTGTGGGGGTGGTAGACACTGTTGAATGAGCACGTATACTGTGTGGCCGTCACATTCAAAATAATTGAGCAAGTAGAGCAACAAATCTGTGTCAAAGTTTGTGTTAAGCTTGACCATTCCTCCTCCAACACTATTTGGATGATTCAGAAGCCTGTAGCTATGGGCAACTTGTGATTGGCAGCTTCACCACAACAACGCACCCGCTTGTGCATCACCTCTCATGCAGTTCTTTAGTAAAGCATCAAATCACCCAGGTGACTCAGCGCCACTACATCATAGATTTGGCACCCTGTGACTTCTGGCTTTTCCCAAAACTAAAATCACCTTTGAAAGGAATAGATTTCAGACTACTAATGAGATTCAGGAAACTATGATGGGGCAGCTGATGGAGACTGGGAGAACTGTGTGAGGTCCAAAGGTGCTTACTTTGAAGGGAACTGAGGCATCATTGTCCTATGCACAATGTTTCTTGTACTTTGTACCTTCTTTAATAAATGTCTCTATTTTTCATAGTACATAGCTGGATATTTTCTGGACATACCTCGAATATAACATCCTGGAAAAAGCAGAATTACAGGATAGAGATCAGTTGCCAGAGCCTGGGTGTATTGGGAGAGGACTGACTAAAAAAAGGCAAAAAGGAAACTTTGAGAATGATGGAAATATTCCTTATTTTAAATGCATTATATGACTAAATGTTTGTTAAACCTATCAAACTGTGCAACTAAGTGTATATTTTACTGTATTCTCTCTGAATTCCTATATGTTTACATTTCCATAATAAAAAATTTAAATGAATATCAATATTATGCAAATGCTTTTCAGCTTTTATTTGTAATAAGCCATATATTTATACTGCAAATGCAAGAAGACAATGCAAGAAGAAAACAAGGCACAGAGTGGAAGCCAATGTTTACAAAACACATTCTGATAAAGAACCTGTGCCAAAATATATGAAGAATTTTATTACTCTGCTAGACTTATCAGGGTGATCACTTCATAAGTTAAATAAATGTCAAATCACAATGTTGTGTACCTGAAACTAATATAATATTATATGTCAATGGTAGTTTTAGAATTTTTTAAAAATTTAATCTGACATCTGTGAAATGCAATAAAGTGAAATAGAATGAAAAAAATTACCACTCAGTTATGACATCTTGTGTTATATATATGTTTTCTGTATATATGTGTGGGTATGTGTGTATCTTAGAAGTAGGAAAATTTTGCCCTACTGAAGTTTCATGGAATAAGAAGTCTAGCAGAAACCTTTTGCTATACTGAGAATATATTAGTATCAATATCTTCTTTCCACTAACAAAGTTTTATTTACAATATCCCAAGTAATTTCAAGAGCTATTAAAAAAATGAAAATTTAAAAATTGTATAAAAGTTAATGGAATACCAAGGCATCTTGAATGATGGGGAACAATTAGGGAAAATTATGCTACAAAGTTCATTAATTCTCATCTGCGCCCAAATTTCCACACCTGGTACAATATCTTATATACAAGAGCTACTTGATGGTACCTGAATTTTTTTAAAAAACATGAATATTATTTGTAAAGAGAAAGTTTTAAGGCAAATCTGAGAAATTATACACTGTTACTGCTGTACTTTAAAGAATGAAATCTCTTTTGCTAAACTGCATTTATTGGGCAATATTGGTTAATAAAATTATATAAATTTCAGGTATACAATTTTATAATATGTCAACTGTATATTGTATTGTGTGTTCATCACCCCAAGTCTCCTTCCACCACTATTTTATCTCCCATTTACCCTCTTCTACCTCCCCCTGCCCCTCTTTTCTCCTGGTACTCACCACGCTGCTGTCTGTGTCTGTGAGGGTTGGTGGGGTTTTTTTGCTGAATCCCTTCCCCTTTTCATCCAGTCCCCTAACCCCTTCCCTTCTGACAGCTGTCAGTCTGTTCTCTGAATCTGCTTGTATTTTGTTTGTTAGTTTATTTTGTTCATTAGATTCCACACATGAGTGAAATCATATGGTACTTGTCTTTTTCGGGTTTATTTCACTTAGCATAGTGCTCCTGAGTCCATCCATGTGGTTGCAAAGGATAAGATTTCCTTCTTTTTATGGCCAAGTAGTATTCCATTGAGTAACATATGCCTGCACCAAAAAGCGCCCACTTTCTTGAAGGCATGTAGTACCTATATTGCTATCTTGGTGTAAAACCATATAACTGTTTCAGTGTAAATAAAATCCTGCCCTTTCAAAATCTTACTGAGTTGTCTGCAGGATTACCAGGGCCATCATGTATGATCTTATCTTCAACAAAGGCATGCAGCCCAGCGGGGTAGGATGTGCTTGGAAATCCAGCCCTTACTCTGCTGCAAACCTTATGTCATAGCTGATGGGAAATACCACCTTTTTTTAATGGTTCTACTTAAGACCTACTTATAAAGGGTTCTACTCAACAAACTACACACAAATTTATGTAATTTGTGACCTCAGAGGTTGCACCTTTTTTTTAATACACACAGATACTGTGAATGCTACAGGTGGCCCTAATGATCATTACCCCTTTTTTAAAAAACAATCTCAGAATAACCACCAATGTTAGGAATGAATTACTCCAAGTTTTTCTCCATTCTCAATATAGCGCACACAGAGTATCTCTGATAAATACAGGCGAAAGAGATGTAGGGTCAATGCTGACATGGCTCTGCCACCACCTGTTTGGGAACGGATTATAACTCCCTCCTTATCTCCTTTTGGGAGCAGCTTCTTGACCTGTGATTGCTTCTCGACCTTTCCTTTCAGCCCATTCACACTGAGGTAATGTAGTTTAGAGTCAACCGTAGGATGCGTGCCTCCTTGGTCTGGGATCCCTTATAACAAGCTTCAGAAAGAAGGAGATGCAGTCTCTCTCGCGCCAACCTGCCACCATTGGTGCACTTTCAGGTAAGTGAGCAATAAACAGCATGTCTACAAAGGCTAGTCCTCTGAGTGGGTTTTTATTTTTTTGGCAGGGGGGATCTGGGAGGGAATTTCATGAACACTTAAGTAGCTCCCCAGCTTGAGGCTCCTGCATTACCAGAGAATATTAATTTTGCATAAGAAACCACTGACTTGATCCTTAAATTTCCATGTAATCTATATCATCCCAATCATTATTTAACAAACAAATAAAAACCCTTCTACATACATACAAAATTCACTCCAGGGAAATCTGATGTAAGATTTTCCCATCGTCCTTAAAGATGGACAAGATTTCATTGCTTCCACTGAGATGTGAAAAGCAGCTCATCCTGTGTATATAGCAAAGAAATGTCTGAAAATTGTAGCAAAATGTGATTGTATAGAGAATTTGCAGTCAATTGTAATTGACAGTATACCAAGCTTAGGAATACCAGATAAAAGTATCGTAAGTATATGCCACCACGCTTGTCCTGCCTTCAGCAACCATAACAATAACTTCCAAAATCTTCTTTTCCCATTGCCTCTATAAACAATTAGCATCTCTTTGTTGAACTCTAATTGCTCTTCTTACACAGCTGTGCCACTGTACAGCCCAAGAAAGAGGGCCCAAATGTGAAGATAGTTATTAACAAGATAATGCCGTAACAAACTAAAAGGGCTTGGGACTCCAAGGAAAACCAGTCTCCCCCACATCCTTTCTGAAAACAAAATCATGGACTGCATCGCAAATGCTGATACTTTTTTCTTACATATAAATCCATATTGGGAGGCACAAGAATAAAGAGGTTAAGAACATGGCTTCTTGTGCTTTACAGCTTGGGTTTGAAACCAGCTTTTCCACCAACAGCTGGACAACTGGGGCATGTTACTCAACCTCTCTGACTCACTTTTCCTCACCTATAAAATAGGGCTAGTAAAAATTCATAATACTGTAATCCTCACTACTAATACTACTGTGAGGCTTAACTCTTATAAAGAACCTAAAAAAATACCTTACATATATTAAATGCTCAATATGTATTAGATAAACAATATGCATTGTTTTTATTTATTTTTGTATACTTTCCTTTACCAGCTTGTTCATTTTGTTTTTTAAATTTTCACCTCACACCTGCAATCTTCCCACATCCTCAGTGACTGTCAAAGCTGAAGAGTAGTTTTAAACTCCGCACAAACTCTCCACCGGAACTCCAACATCACTATGGCTAAAACTTGAAAGAAAAAGACTGTATTTTCTGGGAAATAGTTGCAAAGTGCTGGCAATATTCATTGAAAATCTCAAGTCATTTCTAAGTCTTAGTTTTTCACTCTTCAAAGTGAGATAATACAGAATGAAAACACTCCCTTACCTTTCTACTTGAGAAACTCCAAAAACTGTTTGTCCCAGAAAGATCTTGACACGTTGGAAGTTTTCAGCTTCAGGGAATAAAATGTTCTACAGTGGAGGATTGAGATACCTACAAATTTGACATGAAATTACTTCACTTAATATAGAAGAGAAATACTCTTCAAGAAAAAAAGCCTGAGATAAAATAGGCCCTATATATATTAATCCAGATTTACTCTCTATCCATATGCTGCGCAATAATACAACCTATTTAGCAAATCCAGTTATCAACAATATGGTTTCCACACTGAATCATTAAGCTACCTCTGTGTGCCAGTAATTGGATCCTTTAAAGAGAGTGGATTAACAATAAACACATTTTATTTTTCACAGAAAGGCTGTGAGTAGGTGACTTACTCCTTCCTCACTTTCTGTCATCCTCAACAGGCATTTCCGACCTCAGGCTTGCAGCCTCATGGCCACAAGATGGCTGCCTCAGTTCTAGATTATGAACTCATAGTATATTCCAAAGAAGGAGGGAAAAGGAAGAAGTCGGTCTGGAAAACTCTCAATCATCCTTTAAGACACGGCACACCTGTTATTCCCTTGGCAAACCTCCCCTGACCCGGCCCTAGGCAGTGCTGGGTATTCACATTCCTTAGTGATCTGACATTTCTGTGTACACATGCACGTGAATGTGTCCCACTTTGCATTACAACTGTCATTAACTTTGTTTCCCCACCACAGAGTGAACATCTGAAATAGGAAACATATATCTTAACCACTATACCCCAAATGTCCATGGCAATACGTTGAAAAAATAACTAGACCCAATTATTTAAACTATGATGATAAAATCCTTCCCAATTGATCACATATATTATACTACAGTAGGCAGCATGTAAAATCACCAAATAATTTTCTGAAAGAAATGAAGGAAACTAGATGTAAGGGTAAATTAATTGTGTTGACCATCACCCAAGTAACTAGAGTCACTCTTTTTAAATGGGAATTTCTCTGGAATAACAGACAAAAGAGAACATCTAGCATCAGCCCTGACATCGGTCACAGAAACAGGGCTTTCAGAACTTCAGAATGTGGCCTGCATGACCTTTAGACTGCCTGGATACATAATACAAGTTTCTGTCCCTGATATCTTGGAGAGAGAATATTTAATACTCCTGGAGCCCTAAAAACAATGGCCAACACGGTACCACAAAGAATCCAGGACTCCTTCCAGATATAGGGCAAGAAAAATGCAAAGATAAGTCTGGAATCTCTTATCCTAACAGATGGAGCAGAAGCAATCTAAGACTACTAGGGTCATGTCAAAAGAACTCAGGATTCAATTTGAAATGACTGTCAGTCCAAAGATGGATCAATTTGAACATCAATAAGAATAATAATTACAATGGGTTAAAATATATCAAATGTGTTTAGAATCATAAAGTCCTAAAAATCCTAGGGTATCACTTTACTATTGGGAAACTTGATTGGAAAAGAGTCAAGCATTTATCCTGCCCTTCTTACATTAACTTCTTGACCACTGAGTACTAAATAATAAATGAGGAGATGCTTCTCTTTATAGGAATATTCTAGTAATATTAGCAAATTAGTAAAAAAAGAACTGGTAGGCTTGGAATATCACCATTTTACAATCCTAAGTTAATTAGTGATCTAAGCATTAATCATCCACAGCTGTTAATATTACACAAAGGAAAAAATAAACAGCAAGTGCATTCTAACGAAAGAACACCTCTATAAACTAGTCTTGTAAAAAGAGAAAAAATAAATTGAAATGGAATCTGATCAAACCTCTATATATAACATAAAATTTACAAGAAATAATGGAGATGGACATACTATTTAACACCTTAAAGATACAATCAGCAAAATACAGACCAAGGGAAACTCTGTAGGACAAACAGCTCAGGTTTTTAAACCAATAAATTACAGGAAGAAAAATATTAAGGAGAAAACCTCTAGAATAAAAATGAATTAAAAGCCATATCTACAAATTACAATGTGTAGGTCTTATGTGAATCCTGATTCAAAAAAAAACCCTTTTTTTAATTATTACACTTATGAGACAATTGAAATACATTTTAAATACCAGCTAGATGTTTCTCACTTACAGAATTGTTTTTAAAATGTTAGATGTTGATAATGGTATTTGCTTGTTTTTTTTAAGTACTTGTCTTCTGCAGATACATACTAAGATATGTGCTGATGAAGAGGTATCATGTTTGGGATTTGCTTTAGGGTAATTTGAGGAGGAGGGGTACATGGGTGGATGGAGCAGATTGGCTGTGATTTGTGAGTTGTTGGGGACTGGGTAGTGAGTACAGAGGATTCATTATGTTAAAATCAAAAATGGAGACCAACCTTGAAAATTTCCTGAGCAAACAAAACCCATTCAGTCATACAAAGCTTAATTTAGCTTATTTTGCAAGACTAACTTGACCTGGGTCATTTCTTGCTTATGCCTCTGGAAATCATAAGCAAAATTTGAACTGTTTCCAAGGTTGATATGAGGTAACCACTGAAAATTCTAATGTTATAAAGCAATCAGTGTGAAGAATAAATAGTCACTGCTTTCTCACCAATATGCCCCTGAGCCTCATTCCACATTTTGGTTGAAGTGCTCCTTGCAAACTGTCTTTTTGATGTGTGCACAATAAACAGTTACTAATTACTTCTGTTATTTCTTAATTTTTGACAGTTATAATGCTCTAATTTTGTATATGTTTGAAATTTTGTACAATGAAACATTTTCTTTTTTATTGATTTTTGAGAGAGACAGGAAGGGAGGGAGAGAGACAAATATCAATTTGTTGTTCTACTTATTTATGCATTCATTGGTTGATTCTGGCATGTTACCTAATCGGGGATCAAACCCACAACCTTGTTGTATGAGGACAATGCTCTAACCAACCGAGCTACCCAGGCAGGGCTTAAATGTTCTGTTAATTCAAAATAGTAGTAAACTAAAAAATAGTTTAACTAGCTTCCTTAGTTCACTAAGGTAATAGAATGAGGCAAGATTGGTTAATCAAGGCATTAAATGGAATTTGGCCAGCAGCTTATAAGGAAATGATTCCGCTGGAGAAAGAATCAGCATAAGCTGTTTGTCAAGGCTGCCATAGCAAAGTATCACAGACTGGATGGCTTAAGCAATAGAAATTTATTTCATTATCGTACTGGAGGCCAGAAGTCAAGGTCAAGTCATAAGTCAAGGTGTCGGCTGGTTTGGCTTCTCCTGAGGCCTCTCTCCTTGGTTTGAAGGATGGCCGCCTTCTTGTTGGGTCCTCACATGGTCTTTCTTCTGTACATGAATTGCTGGTGACCCTTCATGTGATCAAATCTCATCTTCGTACAAGGACACCAGTCAGATTGAATTAGGGTCCACCCTAATGACCTCATTTTAACTTAATCATATTTTTGAAGATCCTTTCTCCAAATACTATCACATTCTAAGATATTGGGGATTAGGACTTGGAAATAAGAATTTTTAGAGGACACAATTCAGCCCATGACAGCTGCCATAGTTAGCAATCCTATATTATGAGCTATAACATTCTGGGAATTCAGACAAGTCAACCTCCCTCCACAGACCTGAAAAAAAGCCAGGAATTAGGACAAAGGTGGTTGAAGTGCTTCACTTCAACTAGCTCCCATGGATTCTAGGGCTCCAAGAAATTAAATCAGGCTTAAAAAATATTCTGCTTAGAAGAAAACAAGAATTTTGTATTGAGAAAGAATAAAAAGAAAAGTCTCACAAATTGGAGTATGAGGTTTCCCATCTAAACCCAGTGAGCCTGTCAAAGCTTAGATAACCAATGTCTTTCTGACTTTGCTTGAGGCACCTTATCCCATGCAGAGAATAGATGTGTGCAGAGGATATGTCTCGTTGCCTGCACACAAGGCTGCAAAGAGTCAACATGAACCCTTCTGTGTACCATCTGCATTAACAGGGAGAGACGCGGGAAACATGCTGCCATGACCAACAACAGATCTTACCCTCCAGCGCCCTATAATCCCTCAAACGGTCCCCCCACGTGTTCTCTATACCTGGATTCCATGCCAACATCTTGTTCAAGGGTTCAGCCAGAACAAGCAGGGCATTCTCTTCACAAGTGGTTTGGTTTTTCCTGTTCCAAATTTTCTAGGCACCTAAACAAATCACAGCAATCTTTCCTCTCTTACCCTCTCTCTCCCATCAGTCTGCCAGTGAAATACAAAATTGTGGTGGTTTAATTAGGCATTGTCTTTCCATCTTAAATGAGGTTATATTCCAGGGATGCACAGCTCCCCCAACCATCTCCCTTCCCTATCATTTATAAAAGCTTCCTTTACTCCAAGGTCTTATTTAATCAAATATATTGGCTAAGCTGGCATCATTGTCAGCTCCAAATCAACCACTGAAGCCTATGAGACCCACCTGCATTGTGCTTTTCCAAAGATTATTTTTCCAAAACAGTTCTGTACAAGCTTGTACATTTATGTAAGAATTTGAGCAACCTGTTCAAACCCTGCTTGCAGATACTCTAATTTCTAGATCTTACATTATTATCAGTTATTGATACAAAAACGTCCTTAGTCCTTAACTGACCTGACTGACATAAGAAGTAACACACGTTACACATTCCCATTTTACAAGGCCACTGGCATTCTTCCAGCCAACAATCCAGTCATCCTGTATTCCTGTGTTCCCCCAAATTCATAGTCGTAAACAACCCCACCAAGGAATGCGCACTAGAAAGGGGCTAGAGCAGAGTCTTACGGACGAGGCTGCGAGAAAAGGGAAAAGAACTGAAGATTACGGTATTGGAGAGAGCCACACGTAGCCCAGTAGTAGCGATGGAGGGAGCGAAGGAAGGGGTTGTGCAGGAGAGGACTGGGGGTGAAGAGCTTGGGGCTCCTCCTCAAAGGTCTGGTAGCAGAAGGTGTCCTTGCCCCACCTTCCTCAACCACCCTCTGCCCTAGAGACCTCACCTCTCACGCTGTCCAGATTGTGAGCATGGAATCTTAGAAATCAGTTATCTGGGCTTTGTTTGGGGCACCCATCAGCTAGAGCAAAGGACACTGTGGGAAACCCTTATAAACCTTCTTGCCGGGTATAGCAAAAACATGGGAAAAAACCTGCATGCTGGGGTCACGCAAGCTTGGTTTCCAACCGAGACTCTTCTACTTGCTGTCTTTATAACTTTGGGCAAATTACTTAATGTCTCTAAACCTCCATGTTCTTAAGTGTAAAATGAGATAATGCCATCAAAAGACTATTTAGAGGATTAAACGAGATAGTGTACCTGTCACATTATTTGGCTCAATAAATGTTTTTCCTTCCAGAAGAACTCCTGAGGGCCAAGACAAAAACGGAATTATGAACCATATCTTTTTCATTATCTAATAACAGGAACACATCAACATCTCAAAGAGACAAACTTTTCCTGAGATAAATAGTTAGATAAAATAGATTAAATTACAACAAAACAGAGACTTTACATTTAATTCTCCCATCTGCCACATTCCAGTGGAAAGCTTTTCTGTCATTGTGGACTGTCACCAAAAGCTCAGGCTCTGGGGAAAATACAGCCATTCACCTTGTGCAGTCTTGTTGAAATTTAAAGTGTGGTTCTGAACCATGGCTCCCCACCCGCCTCAGATCAAATAAACTAGAATCTCTGGGGATAGGACCTAAGCGTTAGTCTATTTTAAGTCTCCCTAGATAGCGGTACTGTGTTGCCAGACCTGAGAACCTCTGGTGTACAATATCGGCTAAAAGGTGGTCAGGAAAGACCCCGGAGGGCAAAGCAGACTGTGCTGCCTTCTGACAGTGGGGCTTCCAAGAAAGCAAGTGCTCAAAATGTTTCCAGGTTCTCAGCAGATGTCTCCTAACAATTTGAGCAAAAGGAGATTTATTGAAAAGTTAACTTATTTGCAAAAACACCTTCCTAGTTTAATAATAGACACTCTGTTTAATGCTAAAAGGCAAAGCAATTTAGCTAACGAGAAAACTGAACCATCTAAACACCTTTCAATAAAGAAATTGATAAATAAATTATGGTGTTTTATGGCAGTTAAAAGTGAATGAATTAGATCTACATGTGGTAACATGGATAGACCTTGAAAACACATGCTGAGTTAAAAAAAAAACTTAAATGTAGACATACATTTATGTACAGTACAATACCACTTAAGTAAAATGTTAAGCACAAAACAATACTATATATTATTTTAGATCTATAACATATACCAAAAAAGCATAAAAACGTATACCTGACAGGTTAAAAAAAAGTAGGATAATGGTAGGATGGAAAGAGACTAGAAAGATATAATTAATTGTAATGCATTAATGTGAAAATTTTAATATGAACTAGATACTAAATAATTTCATCGTTACTGTTATTTTTTAGAGGTGTCATTACAATTTATGTAGACAATAAACCTTATTCTTAGAAGAGACTTACTAAAGTCTAATAATGTCTACAATTTACGTTCAAATGATAAAGCAAAATATACCTGTTGTGTGTATACACACACACACCTAGGTAAACACATAAAATCATCCTAGGGCTTGGTAAACTAAAAAGAGTAGAGGAGCTCCTAAGTAGCCACCTCACACACAACTGTTGTTTTCAGAACTGCAGGTGAAGGTTGATGTTTCTAAGCCCAAAATACTCAGTAGGAGAGTGAAAGCCAGAAACCCCAGGCTTGTTTTCTCTGGCCTAGCCTATGCATGGACGATTTCTGCTACCTGCAGGACCAATCTGTCCTCTCAGCATACGCTGCTGTCTGCCATCATAGCTCCAATTAACACACAGAGCAAATTTCTGTTTATCTGTCTCTATCCCTCACCAGTCCATGAGCTTCATAAGGACAGGAACTATGTCTGCCTTTTTGCTGTTGCCTTTCCAGTGCCTAATCTAATACCTGACACATACCAGGTACATAATAAATATTTGTTTAAACAATTGCAATGGCCATCTTTAAAGAGGAAGACAACGCTCCTTTCCTCACCTACCATCCACACCACAAGACACAATAGGCTCCCATAAACATGCCCCGTAGGGTTCATTTCTGATCAACAAATTGTTCAAGTGCTGTGTACACTGAAGTCACAGTTGAAGCTGCCACAGCCCTTGTGCCTGCCCAGGAGACACTTTATTTTTTTTTAAGATTTTATTCATTTGTTTTTAGAGAGAAGATACAGAAAGAAGAAAGAGAGGGAGAAAAACATTGATGTGAGAGAAAAACATAGACCGATTGCCCCTCTCACTCACCCCACCCCCAACCCACTGAGCCACACCAGTCAGAGCCCAACAGTTACTTTAAAAAGTGTTTATTTGCATTTACAGAAAAAGTTTGCATGATATGATTTCATTAACGTAAATATTCTTTACTTTCCTGCTCATCCAAAGCATTTATTGTGTCTCTGAAGCTCCAAGGACAAGGCCAGGTGGATACACTCCCTATTCTTTGTTCATTGACACAGGTAGATTAATTTGAACTCTTTATTCCATAGTCAGATTTTTATCAACTTATTTTGTTGGAAATCCAGAACATCTGTAATTTGACTAGTCCCTCTGAATTTGTTATCAAAATATCAAAATCCTCATCCCAGAAATCCTGAAGTTTTGTTTTGTTTACTTGGCATAAAGAAACTGACACTATTTAATTCATTTCTTAAACCACTAAATTGCAAACAAATCCTCTTAAAAGTTAGATATATATAATGTTTTTCACTTAAAATATAAATAACATTGCCCAGTTAACATAAATAGGAACTATAGCCTGTAATATCCAATAAATATTCATGGAAATACTTTTCCAGTAGGTTTACCAGCATCATCCCCTGAAAATATTGACTTTTATTTCGAATGTTTTCAATTAATATTATGTTTTACTTCCCTTAGAAAATAACTTTGAAAATATAAAATGAATTATATCACCTAGATTAAAACAAGAATGCATTTTTTTTATTTTAAAATCAAACTTTTGAGCATGAGCTACAACCTCAGTAATCTGCCTAAAAAAAAATCCTCATAAATATTAGCCTTCAGGAAAGTTCCTCTATAACAACCTGTGGCCTACCCACAAACCTTAATTAGTTTGAGGATCATGATATAGAGCCTCTTCAAACTGGATAGGAATGGTAGCCCTCTGTGGAGAAATAGAGCAAGCTTTTGTACCAGGTAATTTAAGGAGCAGCAACAGGCTAATATGCAGACAAGAGAGGGTGTAGCATGTGGTGTGGTTCTCAGCGGAGCAGCAGGCTTCTAATGAGGCCCAGTAGTGGATAGCAGCTGGTAAACTTGGGGCTCAAAATAGGAGGCTCTGAGGGCCTTTATTTGCTAACAAAAGACTGCAAATTGCTCAAAGGCCTGAGTAGGCAATGAGAACATGTTCATATGGTGAGCCAGTATATAAATTTTCAAAACAAATATTACAATATATGAATTTACATTGCAATGAGAATCAGAAGAGTTCCATGATTGTAGACATTTTGGTAAGAATAGGTACAAAAATTGGTGATTAAATTTTGTATAAGAAAATCACCACCTGCTCCTCTGTTCGTTCTGGAACACCCAGACGACGCTGCATACAGCGTGTGTGGTAGCTATTTGTGTAACCATGCTGAATACTGTTTCTGCAACCCTAGACAAATGATGGCAAAAGCATGATATGTTTTTATAGAATATTACAAAATTAATAGAATTCATGCATGGTGGAATTACGACCTAGTTACCCAGTAATAAATTAAAAATGTGACAAATCATATCAACCACAAGAAAAAGCTCAAATCTCTTGTGCTAAGAACCAGAAACCAATACTGACCCAGATCTGAAGGCTCAATCCTAAAGAGGTTCTTGTGTATCATTTGCACCATTTGTTTTTGAATAGCAAGCATTAATCTCAGGAGTTCCACTGGCCAGGAGGTACAACCTGAGATTCCAGAAGGAAAACAAACCATATAAATGCTAAATAGACTATTGGGTTAAATACTGAACTTTTTCACTCATCATTTCCTGGCACTCTGAGAAATCCCAGAAGTTTGTTTCTACAATTCTATATCTCTGGAGAAAACATTTTTAAATAACAAAGAAAAAGCACCATATAAGTAATAATTATTCTGTGTGTGCTCTTTTAAATAAAAGAATATTTTTCACATTCATTATAGATCGAAAGTTAAAAAAAACCACTCAGACTTAAAAACACATATCACAGGACAGGCTTCTCCCATTTTCTTTTAATAATCTGAACCTCTCTTGAATTGCAGAGAAACTCTCTTACCAATTCCTAATACAGGTCCTAACTGAAGGACTTTATTATTCTGTTTGCTTTTTTGGACCACTATCATTGTAACTCCATGATTTATAACTGGAGGTTATTTTTGACTCACATTTTCCCCATCCTCCCCACATCTATTTCTTCACCGTGTTTTCCCAGTCCTTCATCTAAAACACGTATGACTTACAAAGCCATACTCCAGTTTGCCCACCATCTCAGCTCCGTGTCAGTGCTGAGACGAGAGGCTGCCACCCATCTGGAGTCCCCCTCTCGTCAGTGCCCTTCAGTTCTCATATGCCTCAAACCTTGGGCTCTCTCATGTGTTCCTCCTTGACCGGAAGCATGCAGAGTCTCCTTATTTCCTGCAGGACCTGTCTAACTTGCAAGCCTTCCACCAACTGTCCTCTAGTTGATACCTGCCATTTCCTGGCAAGTACTACTTCTCCGAACAGCCTTCTGCTTCCTTGGGTTCACCCCTACCTCATGCCATCTCCCATGCAATTGGTTCCTGTCATACGTGTCTCTTGGTCCTCATACTAGATTATAGGCAGAAAATTAATTTTTTGCTGGTGCTCAAATAATTTAACAAACATAATTGAGGGCACTGAATCAAATACATTGTTAGTTCCCAGTTATCAAGATGCACACATTTGAAATGCAAGTTACAACCCACATCCTATATCAAATATAATTTTTTAAAGGTTCTTCTCCCCTTTGTGATGATTTAGGTCACATCCACTGACCAAACTGACAAATTCTTTCACCTCACCCAATATGCATGCATCTGTTCAATCACTCTCTCTCCCTTCCCCCTCAACTATGCAATTTACTAAACCTTATTCATTGTTCACAATATTGTATGTAACAGCCTCACTGGAAAGTGTCTCATCATTCATTGATGAATAGAGTAAGTATTTAATCAGTAGAAAATGTAACAGATAATTAGCTTGGGGAAGAGCATAAAGACATGTAGGTTCGCCCTTTTCCTGCTCACACCACATACTCTCTACCCAGACCAAGACTTCCTTCATCTCAGTCAGATCTTGGTGCCCAGGACAGGCCATGAGAAAGAATCCTGAGATGCAAGGATCACTTACTTCTGTAAAAGTAGACATAGCAAGCTGCTCTTTCCAACCAGGAATTTTTTTTCCTGTTTTCATTCAGCATTGTTACTAAAGAAACAAATTTTTGTTCATATTTCAAGCCATAGTGAACTGGTAAGACCCCTTGTTTCTGATTTGCTTCAGCAAATGGCTGCAGGAGCCGAGCACAGAAGCGAGCAAGTGTGTCCCTCGGCTGCCATCTCAGACCCCGGCCCCTACCATCTACTCTCCCTCACACAGCCCTCTTCAAATCCTGATGAACTGAGCCCATCAAAATTCTCTAGTGTATGATGCTCATTCAATTACAAAGTCCATTCGACGTTATTATAGAGCATAATGAAAATACCTGCCTCAGGCTAGAGGAGTGGTCCAGTCAAAAGTGAGAGAATAGGAGCCACTCGGCAGGGGCCAAGCAGAGCACCAGGCAGCCAGGGTTGGTGGCCCTAGGGGTCAGTCATTTGTTACAAGCTGCAGTCAGTGAGCTTCTGGTGACATTACCTCACCTCCTAGACGCCACACTGCACACCCTATTGACAGATGGAGCTTTTGGTTAAACTATTCCCAGGCTTTTGGTAAAAAAGAGTTATATTTGGTTTTCAAATTAACAACCTGCTTTAACCATAAAATGATCATTTCTAAGAATGATTTTGCTCAGCAATAGTCTTCCTTTATATGCCAAACTTTACTAGGAAATCCCAACACTAATGAGTGTGACCACAGAGTCACTAGCTTTTACTCCGGTGGTAAGAGTAACGCTCTTTACAGATACCTTCTCTTGTGTGTGTAAGTGCTCAGACCTCCACCACTAATATTTGAAAATAGCATTGCTAAGCATATTCTTCACTCATACACTAGTTAAAATCTCCAATTGTGTACAACACAATTATAATTACTTTTTAAATTTCTTCCTTCCCTGCAAGATAAGAAGCTTCAAGGGGTAAAGGGGAAAAGAATCTCCTCTGTTTCATTCATCAATATATGCCCAGCCCTTAACAATGCCTATTCATGAAAAAGATATTTGTTGAATACCATTTTGGTTAAACTGTGTAAATGACACATTAACCTAAATCCTCATTGCTATCATCAGGATATTTATGTCCAGAGTTTGGATATAAGACAATGCTTTCCAGGTTTTCCTCAGCTTAGTATCTGGTATGACCAGTTACCACCAAGAAATATACCTTCTTCAAATGTGAAGTAGAGGAAATCAGGAAAAACCCAATAGAATGGAGAAAATACCTCCATTCTTTCCTCACCCATACCTCCTCAGCTTTCTGTATTGTGACTTTTTTTGAATGACAGGATCATTTTCTTCTCACAACCCGTGGATAAACTGTCCCTCCCATCCTACAGGAGGTCATCCAGCCTAAGCTGAGTTTTCTCTACCAGGAAAACTCACTCAATACCATGGCCCTCTTCACTACTTATTTTCTATTATTCACTACATATTTTCTTTAAATCTCAGTTCAGTTCACTTCCTCCAGGAAGCCTTCTCTGTCTGCTCTAGGCTGGGCATGGCAACCCTTCCTGTACCTCCCATAGAATCCTATGCTATCTCCATAATCACACATCACATTATATTAAAATGTTCCCTTTTTTTGCTGGGGTCTTCTTAGATTTTTCACTCTGAAACTGCAAGAATCATGCCTTATTCTTCTTAATTTCTCTATCTCCTAACACAGTGCTGGACAAAGAATAAGTGTCTGAGAAATGTGTAGCAAACTGGTCAGAACCAATAGCCCTTGCTTAGGAAAGGGCAGCAATGGTAAGTCAGGGGCATATCCACAGACAACCACACATCAGGAGCAGCAGCAGGGCGTGAGCAACAGTGAACCTGTGGCGAGGCAGCACAAGGCCAACAGGCCCTGCAGACACCACCCAGGGAAGTAAGATTCGAAGAAGAGGAGGTAGAGAAACAGAGGGAAACAGCCTCACCCTTTCATCCACTGAAGGAATGGGTTCAGCCCAGCATGTTAAGATATTAACCAGACTGAAAATATAAACAAATTCAGAGAAATGCATGAATAATAAGAGGTTACTATGGGACAAAATCATCACTCAGATTATATAACAAACTTTTCAAAATGGACACCTAGTCTTGCCAAGAAAGAGCCCTGGGCTGGATGGTCCACAATAAAAAACACTGTGGGATCTCAATCTTGAGGCAGCTTTTCGTTACTAACTGGATGACTTTTCCTTTGAAAGGCCTGGTTTATCAGAAGAGGTAGAGAGTATTTCATTTTTTTTCTAAGATTTTATTTATTTTTAGAGTGTGAGGAAGGGAGAGATATATTGATTGGCTGTCTCCTGCACACCCTCAATGGAGGACCTGGCCAGCAACCCAGGCATGTGCCCTGACTGGGAATCAAACCAGCAACCTTTCAATTTGCAGACCAGCATTCAATCCATTGAGCCACACCAGCCAGGCCTCATTTTTAACTTATCCAACACTACCTTTATTTGCTGCTATAGTCACATTCTTACTTCTCTATAAAAGGGACAGAAAAAAAATTTGAAAAGGCTCAAAGCATTGAGCATCAAGATCTCCACTGAGACAACCAAAAAAGAAATGTATACAATTTACATTTCTCTTGAACCTCCATGACTATGAAATTCTTTTTGCAGACTATTAGTACCCGGTACATAAGGTTCATCATAATAATAGAGAGAAATTTGCTTCTCCAAATGTATTTTAAAGTCAATTTTAAATATCATGAACAGAAACAGCTTAAATCAGAATTCCTCCCTCCCAAAAAAAATTACCCTTTTGAGTACAAATTCCAGAAAACGTTAATAAGGGTGACTTGAAGGATTATGAAGTCAAAAAATTCTGAAATACTGAATAAAATACAGACAGCCTTCTTGACTATAGGACTTCTTGGAGTCTTTATTAAGTAAATACGCATTCTAAATCTCTAAAAGGATACTGTCTTCAGCAGCATATTTGAAAGCTGTTTTTCCATGGCACATACCTGAGGAAGCCTCGGTTAAGTCTCTTGAAGGGTTGCTGGATATTCCTGAACCAGCTGGTCAGTAGCTAGGAGCCCACGCTAGAAGAGGTAAATACTTGCCCCTGAAACCATAAGCTAGCTCCATAGCTATCCGTCCTCTCACAATACGTGATAACCCTGAACATGGTCTGCTTCTAGCCTCCCAGAAGCCCCGCAAAGAAGTGGTAGATGCCAAAATGAACCAGTTACAAACAAGCAACCTGCATCCTTGGGCGGGAAAAATTGACAATTAAGTAGTTCAAGTCAAACAATGATGTGTCAGAAAACCTCAAGGAAATCTTAACAAATATCTATTAGGTCACCCATCTTTTGACTAGATTGAAATAGCAAAGGAAAGCAAACTGTACCAGACTTTTAAATAGTTCATCTAGTTTTAATCCAAGCTGAATTAAATTGAAATTCTGAATCAAAAATTCCCTAAGGAAATCCTTCTGAAAATGATGGGCATATAAATTAATATGGAAGAAAAGGAGAAGTAAGGAAAAAGCAGCAGCACTGGAAAAGTCACCACAAATTGCAGTGTAGTCTGGTAAGAAGGCAGCGAAGAACTGGAAATAAAACTGCGAGACAACCAACACTGCACTCTGCTTGACTTTCCCAGTCCTGCCTCACACGGAAGTCCCCTGGAAGTAAAGCAGCCCCTGGGGATTCATTTCACAGAAGTAGCCTCACACGACAGGGCAAGAAACCTACCACACAGGTCATAGCTAAATGGACTGGGGGTGAAGCTAAACTGAAAGGAGCCATCTATAGGTTGGACACAGTGAAAAGGCCTACTCCCCTTTGCTTTCTCACCTTTCCAATGGGAAATTCCATTTTCCTATCGAAATGTCTCTGACTTGTATGAAGCTACAGAAGCTGTAAAAATACAGGTGTGAATGTACAGAGAGATTTACCTAATTATTCTATTCCAGTCTATTTCTCTTCAAAGTCTAAAAATTCTCAATCACATCTATTTATTTCCTCTATTTAAGATGTTGGGCCCTAGCTGGTGTGGCTCAGTGAATTGAGCACCAGTTTGCAAACCAAAGGGCCACTGGTTCAATTCCCAGTGTAGGGTACATGCATGGGTTGCAGGCCAGGTCCCCAGCTAGGAGTGCACAAAATGCAACCACACATTGATGTTTCTCTCCCTCTCTTTCTCCCTCTCTTCCCCTCTCTAAAAATAAATAAATAAAATCTATTTAAAAATTTGGTAAAATTCAGTCAATGCTATTTTTATAACTAAATTACCAGTTTTCTCATTTTCCCTAATAAGGCCTTGGTATCTTAAAAATGGGAATTTTGTTGAAAGAGATACATTTAACAGCTAATCCATGGGGGAAGGAAACATTCTTACATCATATGATTTCTTATTTATTCTAAAAACCAATAAATTTTTCAAGCTTAATTTTTCCAAAAGTTTCAGATCCAACCATCATTTTCAATCTTCCTCTATTCTTTGTCTAGCTTAGAAGCAGAACCTCTGCCCATCCTATGTTTAGGTGAAAAATGAATAGCCAAAATAAATAGAAGCCATGGATAACCCAGAGCTACAGGTATACTCTACTTTTCCTAAAACTTCAGTCATCCATGAAGCTGTTCTCCAGGCTTAATCTAAGCATTGATGCATGAGGTGAGATGGTTACAATACTACATTAGTGGAAGCAAAAATTAAATTCCACATTACTTAAAATAGAACATTGTTTGTAAGACATTAAGCTATATTTTTTTTTACATTTTATCAGTACCATGATACTATATAGGCCAATATTCACTTTTTAAGTACCTCCTCCACATTTTTAGAACTATTCACCAATTTTCAAATCACATTTTTAACTAGGCCTTCATAAAAAAAATCAATCATTATCCCCAATGAGACTTTTTCTTTATTGCTAATTTATTTCAAAAGATTACATAAAAATGGGTATATTACCCAAAAATATTACAAAATGTTGCCAGTCTCTAGAGGAGTGACTGCGCACACTTGCAGTTCTATCATGCCGTTTCCTGTTCTGGCCATGAACCAGTTTCTACTGTTGGAAGTCAGCCCCAACCAGCCTTTTGTTTATTTGCGTGCATCTGCCAGAGGCAAGGCCAGCGGGCCGGATATATAAAAGTATCTCACACTCAGAAGGAGGCCCTCAGGCCTTTGAGCTTGTAGATGTGCAAAGAAGCTTAAGTAAGTGTGGGAAAACAGCAACTGTGGATCACAATTTGCCATAAGGCAAGACCTAACATGGTTTTTTTCTGGTTTGCCACACAGACAGATGGAATAAGAGCATAAAAGGCTTGGGCAAAGGGTCTCCTGAGCTATTTTCTCCACTGTACACACACAACAGAGACATTAAAGACATTAAAAGACAGTACTTAGGAAGGAAGTGTTTCCTTAAGCGCAAAGCCCTCTACTGTTATTATTTTCAACAAAAATGGAAAAAAGGATTGATGCAAAACACTCCCATGCTTCCTCTTCAAAGGTCAGTACATTTGTTTCTCAGAGTCAGACTTGCCGCATGGGTATCAGACTTCAGTCTTCCAGCACAGACAGGCAGCTAGGGTAAGGGCAGCCCAAGCTTTTGTAATGCCAGTGCCTTAGCTCAGCGCCACCTAAAGACCCTTTGAAAAAAAGCTAGCTATGAGCCACTGGTTACCACCAAAGCAAAAGACAATGAAAGGATTCCCACAGGGGAATCGTTTCAGCCACCCCATGCAACTGAACCATTATCTTTACAAGAAATAAAACTGAACTGTCACCTGAAATAAATGAGAACGAGAAGGGCAGAAATGTTTCTAAATATTCTCTATCACTGTCTCACCAAGCACAGTATTTAAAATCACTGTTAAATTGTGACTGTTGAACAATTGAAGAAAAAAAAGAATGCATAGCAGAAAAAAAAGACACTTTTCTCAAAAGGAGTTAAATAAGTGAATGCCCCTGTTGAAGTTAGGGGGTGGATGCACGGGCTTCATTATACTATTTTGTCCACTTGTTTGTACATGTCTGAAATAATAAAAAGTTTTTAATTACTTTATATCTGTACAATTTTTAGTGTTTCAAACAAAAGATGGCTTATATTATAAATAGTATAATGCTAACTGAAAATTTTTTATCTGAGATTAAGAATATAGGCTGATTAAAATAAGAATCTACTCTCATAAAATAACAAGCCTGCAGACATCTAAGTGAGAATAATGTAAGTATATTATCCTCTCAGATAAATTTAATGGGGATTTTGGAAATTTTTCTAAGTTTATCCAAGAAATATGATTTTGAGTCAAAATTTGTGAAATGGAAAGAAACAAAAAATCACTATGCTCTTATCCCCTAGGAAACTCTGCCCAAAACCAAATGTCTCTTAAAAAGTCCCTCTACTTTCTAGTGTCTGCTGATGTACATTGATATATACCAAACAAATTTCAGCATAATTTCAATCTGTGCTCAGCATATGTTTAAGTTCAACAAAGGAAAGCACTGTTTTTCTTTTTTGCCAACCTACCTCTTATGTACCTACTGTGAGTATAACATATATAATCCTTCTTTGACATTAGATTTTTTTTTCTACCTTTACTGAGGTATAACTGACAAAGATTGCATATTTTTGTCCTGACCAGTGTGGCTCAGTTGATTGGGCATCATCCCACAAAGTGAAATGTTGTCAGCTCCCAGTCAAGGTAGTTGAGGGTTCAGTCCCCAGTCGGGGCACATATGAGAGGCAACTGATTGATGTTTCTCTTTCACATCAATGTTACTCTCCATCTCTTTCTCCCTCCCTTCCCTTCTCTCTAAAAATAAATACATAAAATCTTTTAAAGTTTCATTTTTTAAGGTTTACATCTTGATGTTTTCATACTTGTATACATTATGAAGTAATCTCCACAGTCGAAATAATTTTGAAGATTATACAGCAATAATATTCAGGCATGAAAGATCTATTTTAAAACCTTTAAATAGGTTTTCAAGCAGTTCCATTTATGTTATTCAACCAAAAAAAAGTTTTATGATTTAATGCTACCAACATATAGTAATGTCTTTGAGCCAAGAACCAAAATAGCATGCCTTTATACAAAACCAATAAGACAAGACTTCCAGTTAAGCCTAAATGTGACATTTGCAAATAAATACATAATAGTTCAGAACAACAGGTGGCTTGGTTTTGTCTATGTAATTTAAATTAATGAAATAAAATATTTTCGAGTAGAGACTATGACAATTTTTATTATACCAACTTAAAACAAAAATCAATAGATAATATCTTCCACTCTGTTAAGAGGAGGTAAAAATAAAAACTGTCATTAGAAATCTCATCAAAATAATTAGAAAAAAATGAAAAATGTTACCATTTATAATCACCAGTGCAACAAACACAACATGTCTAGCAGGGTGCTAGGTACCAAGTCTACAGAGATCAGAATGACACAATCCTTGTTCTCTGGGCAAGTACGTATGACAGTGAGTCATATGTAGACAGATACTGATAATCAGTGCTCTTTTCATTAAAAATAAAAAGTTGGAAGAAGATTGGAATATAATTTCCCTGACAAGCTCTCTGTTCATTAATATGAATTTTCCTTGCATTTTTTGCTATAAAATTGATTTGTAACTTCTCTATTTAACTATAGATTATTAAAATATAAATGTGTATATTGTTTAACACAGAGATTATTTTCATAGAACAAGCTTAATTGTGATTTATTCTTAATTGCAATTGTATTTACACAGGACTAGGTTTTTATTCTCTGCCTGTAAAACTTAATATTACCACATGGTGCTATTACCCAAAATTTATTATTATTCTTTAAAGAAACAGTCCTAACTGAAATGGGTGTTATAAGGATCATTAATATTCCTCAAACTGTTAAGAGATGTTCCTGAAAGAAATGGCTTCATGGTCAAAAAACTGGAAAATGTGCTATTCTAGTCTTCTCAGAAAGTCAAATTTCAGTTAGGATATCTATTTAACTATGTTTAACTCAGTGTCTCCCAAAAGAATTTGACCATGGAAATATTTTTTCAAACAATATCTATTAATAACCCTTGGAATCCTGGACAATAAAGGCTAAAACAATCCCCACTTTCCTTTACTAAATGGCAAAGGTCATTCAGGACATCCAAATTAAGTTTCTAAGACATAACTGAAGTCAAGTGCAGTGAGCAAATGATTGAGTTACCAGAGACGGGGGACAAAAAGCTACAGACCTAACTCAAAATCTATAAACCAAGTCCAGGCACCCAGAGAAATCAACTTAGCTACCGGATAGGCCAGTGAAACACCATGTCTAATTCTGAGGGGCAGAAGGTGACCTAGACCTCAGGTAACACTGTGAAAAGAGAAATGGACAGCTAATATCTCCGTTGATTCTTCTTGCACAGAGGACAACAATAATTAGGTTAAGATACAAAGGAAGTCTTCAGGCCTGAAGAACAACAGGATAAAGCAAAGAACATCAGGCTAAGGTTTAGGGCTGAGGTTCAGCTCGACAAGGAATCCATGATATCACCAGAGAACATGACCAAAACTGGGTGGGAGAAAACTTCATCTAAAAGGCAAAATTGGCTCTCAAAATTTGTGCCTGAAACACCAAGTTCCCGGCAAGATTGGCTAAAGTAACTCTGGAATTGATCAAGAGGATCAGCAAAGTAGTCACTGAATCCAAAATCCAGGAAGGTAGCTAGATTCTAAACTGCATTACATGGTAGCATCAACACTGTTAATAGACATTCTTTGTCTCTACAAGAACAGGCTCATGTTGTTAAGACTCAGCACAAAAACTTGAGGCATCAGTGGTTCTACCTCTGAGAATATCGAAAGGCATAGGCAGGAAAAGTAAGGTAGAGGCTGACAGTTTGATGTTGCCAACCATTTCTTAGAAAGAAATGGAAAAAAAAGTTGTTATGATTCAGAAAAGATTGACAGCCTTGTTCTTTTTTCTTTCTAAGCCATTTCAATTCTCCCATCTCTATTGTTCCCATTCTGCTCTTAAAAGACAATGAAAAAAGAGAATTAAAACATAGCCTTCTCCCAAATTATTTATACAAAGGAAGGGAACGTCTCAAAAGCAGCCCGGCACATGCCATTCCAGCAGAAAGCCTTATTCTGTGGAATCACTGGCATATAGTGCTTACCAACCCACCTGCTTCTGCTGTCCTTCATTTAATTCAGCACTCACTTATTGCCTGCCTCCTCTGACCCCAGCAGTGGGAAGACACAAAAGGAGAACCAAAGCAAATGCATGGTTCCAAGAAACTTAAGAGTCTAGTTAAATTGGCAAGAATTTATGAAAGAATTTATAATTCCAGGGGGTGCAGTGGAGGAGATGGAGAAGAGTAAAGAGGGGATAAATGGTGATGGACAGAGACTTGACTTGAGGTGGTAAACAAAAAAAAAAGTTTTTTAAATGTTTAAAAAGATCTTATAATTAAGTGCTAAATAATCTCATCATTATTAATTGTGAAGAAGTGAAGGACTCCTTCATAAAAAAGAAGCATAGAAACCATGGAAGTTAAAGTAGAAACCCATCTATCCTCTGCAAGTATATCTACTTTTATGAAAATTTCATGAAAGCTCCATGAAAGGTTGTATTGGAGCAAAACCTTGAAGGAGGAGCAGAAGACATTCCAGGAAACAGAGGCTGAAAGAGCATGGCTATGCACAAGGGACAGGGTGGATATTAGCAGATGTTTCGTTTGGGGGGTTATGGAGACTACAACAGATAAAACCAAATTAGGGAGATCTGTGCATAAAAGAATGGTGAGTTCAGGATTGAGAAACTACATGACTGCAAGTTTTTAAGGATAAACTCACAGAACCATTGAATCAGAGAACCTCAAGGTTATAAAGGCCCTCAGAAATTATCTTACATGATTTTTAACTCAGTGAAATAAATAATAACATCCACATGTGTTCATACAGCCACTGCCAGAAAATTGCCAATGAGAGTAAGAAAAATTGCCATCTCTCAAGAGAAAGGGACCTCAAATCATTAGAAATATCTTCCTTACAGACTTACCATTGTTCTCCTAAGTTGATCTATGGAGATTTAGAAATATTTTTAAATATGTTATCCCATTTTCACATGCCAGGCTGTAAGTGTCAAGAACAACTTTGTGTTTTGGCACTGCTAAGAAGACTATGTTACCAAGGATGGTGACTCACAATTCCAAGAAGATCCTAACCCACAGCTCCAGATGCACCTCAGTCCAAAGGCCCCCTAGAGACTGTTTCTATTCAAACTCTCTACTGTCATAAGATAAATTCATATCTGAACATCTCCAAGTTGCTCAGAATTAGACTGGTTTTGTACTCATACAAGACTATAACATTAGGGTTTTCCCAAAATGGAGTCTAATCTCAAGAAGTGAAAGATACAAGCAGCCTTTGGCCAAAATATATCTGAATACAACATTCATGGACCTTGTAATTTCTCTCTGCTGGTGAAGGAATCTGCTTTTGACTCTGAAGCATGTCAGAGCTTAGCATACAGCTTCTATTACACTTCTTTAACAGTAGAAAACAAACAAATTTCTACTTTAATTAAAAGAAGGGTTTTTTTCCAGTTTCATTTCTTATCTCTTGTCCATAAGAAGTCTCCAAGACATGGTATAGAAAATTCCCTCAGTTTGCAATTCCAAATTTCTTACTGAATCAGCTATTCCCCAAACCATATAAATAATTGACTGTTGAGGAGAGAGTCAATTATGCCACAGTGGCCCCTTCATAATCATACGGAGCAGGGTTTCTCAGCCTTGGTACTCCTGACATTTTGGACTAGATAATTCTTTATTGCACAGTCTGTCCTGTACATTGCAGGACGGTTAGCAGCACCCTGACCTCTACCTACTAGATGCCAATAGCTACTTCCTCTCTAGTCATGAAAATCACAAATATCACCAGATATTTCCAATCCCCTGTTCCTGGTTAAGAACCACTAATATAAAGGCATAGTCTTGATTAAAACCTACTCTAGGCTCTGCATTTCAGGCGCATTTCTAACGTGGTGATGGCTACCATTTCTGGCTTACACCCACATAAAATCTGCTGTTTAGTCCAATCTCTTCAGAGAAAAGTGGGAACACCCTATTTTTTGACAAATGACTTTGATTATTAGATTGTACCACAATATGCATCAAAGTACAAGGACAGAGCTTTAGCTCTGCTGTCAAGACAACCACTGCCTCTTCAAGCAAAAGGAAAATCAAAGACTTGTAGGATGCCGGTTGAGTCGGAACCTTAAGCTAAAGGCAAGTGCTGTGGCCACGACTGAGCACCTGGCACTTCCCTATGAGAGCTGAATACTCAAGAAAATTGGGACTTCAAATGAGCTTCCACCTAACAAGCTGCAATTTTGTTTCATTGGGGGGAGAGTAGGAGATGAGCTACAGGAAGAAACCAGAGGAGAATTCAACATGACAATCTATTTGCTAATTCAGCGAGGAAAATTTCAAGACAATCTTCAGAATGCAGCAAGACAAAGGCATCATTATCTATAATTACTGCTTACCAGTAGCACGGATTGATAACAAGCTTCCTCCGCCAATCTTACCCCACCATTATGAGAAGAGGCGATTAAACTAATTAACAAATCAACTTTTCTGTGCAACACTGGATTCAATAGCAGAAAATAATGAAAAAAAATGTAGTTATTTGAAGGGATAAAATGAACTAGGAATCTAAAGTTAACAACAATATGGATAGGAAGCTAGAGTAATCAACAAATATATACATTTTGACATGAGGAAATCTGATTGCACATTGACAAATATTGGGCTATTTGTTTAAAGCTACAGTATAGATAGAAGGTGCTTTATTTCAGCATGAAAAGCATATACAATTATAACAGGCATGCACAGCCTTGTATATGTGACACCTACAAATATAAAATAATGCCTCATTATTGAGAAGTCAGACTATCAGAAACCTCAAGAATCTTGGTAATGGATACTAACTCAAAAGAAATCAGAAAAAGCCCTTTGAGCCATAAAGTCACATTCTATGAGAAGGAGAAAAGAACTACTCTCAAAACATTGCTGTATTTTGTACTTCTCTCAACTCCCCTACTTTAGAGGTAGGGGCAGTGGGTAGGGGGAGAGCATCATGTCTTATAACCTGCCTCTAACCTAATGCATCTTACACATCAAAGGTGCGCAGTAACATCGAGTGCAGTGTTGACCAACATAGTGGTGACAACAATGTGGGGCTACTGAGCTCTTGGCTACTGCAACTGAGGTACTGAATTTTTAATTTTATTTAATTATAACTAATTTTAATTTTAAAACTGACACTCACTTGCTCATTGGGAAACTTTTAAGTATGCTTAGAACAACTTACTCATGTAAATCTACTTTTTCAACTGTAAATGTTATGAAATCTAAATAAAGAACAAGAATCTAATAAAACTTAGTGATAGAATTGAGACGTGCTAAAAAAGAATAAAGAAGAACACAGTATTTCTAATATTTGGTATAAAAAATTAATATAGAATACATCATAATATTTGTATATTGGTTACATGCTGAAATAATAATTTTGACATATTGGGTTAAGTAAAATAAATTATTAAAGATCTTTTCACCTGATTCTCCTTGTTGAATGTGACTACTAGAATACTTCAAATAATATATTTGGCTATTAGATAAAACTGGTCCATAAAGTTGAATGTATGATTTGCAACATACAGCAGCATATCAGAAGCCACAAGAGGATACTGACAGCAGCCAATAATGGCATCTACAACTAAACTTAATAATGCACAGTTACCCGGAGACATTTAAAGTTGTGTGAATATATATTCCTACTTATTTCAGAGGTGCCTAAGGGTATCATGGTTATTTATGTACTATAGTTCTTACCCAGAAGAAAAAGGGGGAAATCTTTTCTGCCTACTCTGTTTAAGGAGATGTGATGGTGAATCTTAGATTTTAATAGTTAATAGTTAAGTTCCATTTCCCTAAGTATTTTGCTAATATTTAAAAACATTTCATTTCCACAACTATATGAGATAGATATTATTATCACCTTCCCCATTTTGAGGTAAAGAAACTCAGGCTTTCTGAAGTTAAGTAATTGGTCAATGTCACATATATTTATTACAATATTCTATTATCTCTGTCAAAATTATTTTCCAATATTCACATATATATGTGCTTGACTAAAGTGTTGCTCTACTCTGTCTTGGAATGTTGTCCTCAATGGAGCCCTTGGCCTGGAGAAGTTTAGCCATATTAACCCTGGGGATGAAAGTTCTGTGAGGTATCTCTCAAAGAGCCCCATCACACTGTCAAACTTTAGTAAATAAAGTTCTGCTGGTGGAGGGTCTGTGAGAATGCTGGCTCATAAACTCTCTCTCTTAATTTCTGGTTAAGAGTTGCTATAATGTCTAAAATTCTCTATGGTTCTTCAACATGGTGAATAATATCCTAGCAAGGATACTATTCCTAGCAAGGAAACAGTGAACAAGACAAAGTTTGTATTGCATTACCCTTGGTGATATAACAAAAGGAAAGGTAAACATTATGATTTTTTTAATGTAAGTAGAAATTATCCTTAATCTCTGTGGTTTCGTTCAATATGTAAAAGGTTCCATGCAAGGTCAAGCGGGCAGTATATGTAAACACAGCTTGCCTCCTTGCACAACCACATCAAATTACAACTAAAATACAGAACAACCATCATTCAGAACCACCAGAAATTGAGCTGAATAGAAGTCTTATGACTATGGAATGAAAGAAACTACATTGAGACTGGTAGGAGAGGCAGAGATGTGAAACTGGCTGTACCCAATCTACATGTGATGGATAAAAATTGGGAGGGATATCTCAAAAGCAAAGAGTCCCAGCCACACACCAAACCCCCCAGCCCAGAGTTCCAGTGCCAGGAAAAGAAGTTGCCATAACTTCTGGCTGAAAAAGCCAGAGGATTGAGGCTGTAGAAGACAGAAACTTCTGGATTCCCTGGCAGTTCCTCTTAAAAGGCTTGAACACAAACTTACTCAGACTCACTCCCTCTGAGCTCCAGCAAGAAAGCAGCATGTTGAAAGGCACCAGAGACATGGGGAGGAACTAAATTGTCTGGCATCAGGGCAAGAGCTAAGGGGGCAGGTTTCTCCCAGACAGAAATGCTGACAGAGGCTGCTCTTCCTTTTCTGAGTTCTCCCAGCACAGAGCCACAGAGCTGGCAGGCAAGCACCATATCTGAGACCTCATCAATATGGCTCACACTGTTTGCCTCACATTGGTGATTCCCTGACTCCCTGCCTCACTCACCTTTCAGGCCCACCCAAACTGTTCCAGTGGCTTCCATACAAATGACTTATCTTGGTCCATGCTTCAGATTTTCCTAAATTCTCCCAAATAAGCAGCACCTGGCTTCAGTGGGCCTCATACCTCTTGCTAAGTTGCCCCAGGCCAGGCACTAGCAGCAGTCAATCTTGGTTCATGGCATGGCCTCACCTGGGTACCTTCAAGTGCAGCACAAATAGCAGCCATCAACAGATTGCTTCATAGCTTATGCTGTATGACCCCAGACAGAATACAGGCAGTCGCTAACCTTGGGCATGCCAACAGCAATCATGGCTAAACTACAACAGGAGATGTACAGAGCCTTCACAGTGGACACAACTCAAGTACTCAGCTTGGGTGATAGGGAGGCTGTGTCTCTGCACCCTACAGGACACGTACTAGTTTAGGCCACACTGCCAAGCCTGGGAGACATACAAGTTCTACCTAATACATATAAACAAACACAGGAAGGCTGCCAAAATGAGGAGACATAACCCAAATGAAGGAACAGAACAAAGCTCCAGGAAAAGAACTAAGCAAAATGTAGATAAGCAAGCTACTAGCTGCAGAGTTCAAAACACTGGTTATAAGGATGCTCAAGGAACTTAATGAGAACCTCAAAAGCATAAAAAAAAATCCAGTCAGAAATGAATGATACACTAATTGAAATAAATAACAATTTACAGGGAATCAACAGCAAAGTGGATAAAGCCGAGAATCAAATCAGCAATTTGGAATATAAGGAAACAAAAACTAACCAATCAAAACAGCAAGAAGAAAAACAAATCCAAAAAAGCAAGGACAGTGTAAGGATCCTCTGGGACACCATCAAGCATATCAACATTTGTGTCATGGGAGTGCTGAAAGAAGGGAAAGAGCAAGAAATTGGAAACCTATCTGAAAAAATAATGACAGAAAACTTCCTTAACTTGGTGAAGAAATAGATATACAAGTCCAGAAAGCACAGAGAGTCCCAAACAAGATGAACCCAAAGGGACCCACATCAAGACACACCATAATTAAAATGTAAAAGGTTAAAGACAAAAAGAGAATCTTAAAAGCAACAAGAAAAAAGCAATTAGTTACCTACATGGGAACCCCCATAAGACTGTCATCTGAT
This sequence comes from Pteronotus mesoamericanus, assembly GCF_021234165.1. Classification (NCBI taxonomy): domain Eukaryota; kingdom Metazoa; phylum Chordata; class Mammalia; order Chiroptera; family Mormoopidae; genus Pteronotus; species Pteronotus mesoamericanus. The sequence continues at coordinate 55,898,173 of NW_026555085.1, read as the reverse complement.
CTCTCAAAAGAAACTTTGCAGGTTAGAAGGGATTGACAAGAAATATTGAAAGTGATGAAAAGCAAGGACCTAAAACCAAGATTACTCTACCAAGCAAAGCTATCGTTTAGAATAGAAGGACAGATAAAGAGCTTCCCAGACAAGAAAAAGCTAAAGGAGTTCATCACCTCCAAACTAGTATTACATAAAATGTTAAAAGGTCTTCTTTAAGAAGAAGAAGATCAAAAATATGAACAATAAAATGACAATAAATACATATCTATCAACAATTGAATCTAAAAAACAAAATAAACAAACAAGCAGAACAGAAACAGAATCATAGATACAGAGAATGTTTTGATGGTTGCCCGAGAGGTGGGGCTCAAGGAGATTGGTGAAAAAGTTGAAGGGATTAAGAGGCATGAATTCGTAGTTACAGAGTAGTCATGGGGATGTAAAGTACAGCATGAGAAATAGAGTAGCCAAAGAACATATATGCGTAACCCATGGACATGGACAATGATGTAGGTGATGCCTGAGGAATTGGGAGAAGGGCTGGCTGGAGCGGGGGCAAAAGGGGGAAAATTGGGACAACTGTAATAACATAATCAATAAAATATAATATTAAAAAGTTAAGTATGCCCACCACACAGTTCCAGGGAAAAAAAAAGATTTCATGCAAGCAATGAAAGTTTAGTGAAAAAAATAAAGTGTACTAAGACATCTAAAAAGAGGGTGAAAATTAAGAAGGCTAAATAATTAATCCAAAAGTTTGAAGAGAGGTGAGGGATCAGAAGGCAAAAAGCTATAAAAAGATCAAAAGACTTAAACCCCATGTGAAATATAAATGAAGTAAAATGAGCAGCTTAATAAGGGATTCATTTTAGAGGAGTAATAGCTTCATGCATTTGAGAAAATGAGGCACTTTTTGAGTGTAAGCATTAACTAACATAATTTAATAGTACAGAATGCTTCATATGCTTGCTATGTATCAAGCTATTCAGGATCTCTATTTTCTATTCATTCCCTTGTTTTTTCCTCTTGGTGGTTGTTTTCTCTTTCTAAACAAAAACAATCAATATACTCAGAATCTCGATATTATTATTTCAAGACATGGAAAATTAAGCATATGGAATCAAAATTCTTAGTTTTCTTAAAAGGAAAATCAGAGTATTATCTCTTATTCAACCATCTACTTTTAACCTGTTTGGTAATAGGAGCGAGAATGGATACTAAAAAGGTTTGTGAACTACAGAATACCCAGGATGATATGAAGGTGACCACTGTTCTACCTTTTTCTGTGAATGCCTTGGGAAACATCATTTTATGTCCCTTTAATTTTCTTCTGATACCTTCAGGATCACTTCTGCCTTGTCGGGAAAGAGAAAGGAATCAAGTTTTTCTTTAATCTCATTAGGTGTGCAGGCAGACTATCTCAGAAGGTGTTTAGTGATTTTTATCTGCTGCATTTTTTCAAAGAGGAGGCGCAAAGGAAAGGAGTACTGGTGGCCTGTCAGTTCTGGACACTCTATCAAAAGACCTCGTTGCCATCATGAAGTTTATCCTACTTGCTTTGCAGGGCTCCCAACCTGACCACAGTCACTCAGGAACCAACACCTGAGAGCCCAGCAAACACTGGCCTGAAGCAAGAGCTGATATGACCAATAGCACATGGGGTTACTGGTACCTTGGACAGAATGGGCTGGAATCAGAAAGGATTACTTTATGGAAAATTTAATGTAAAGAGCATTTAAACCTTTAACAGAAACTTTGTTATCTTGAAATGGTATCTTTCTCAAGATTATTTTTATTACATAACTTTCACAAATCTCCTTCTGCTTTAGTCCCTTGGAAAACAACATGTACTATATCTTTATATTATATTATTTTTTAAATCCATTACATCTAAATCCTATGAACAATTTATTAAAGAGTCGTGATAGCAACTGTCATTCAAAACAACCTAAACAAAAAAATCCACACATAGAAATGTGTTTGCATTTTATTTATCTTTTAGTGTTTACAAATATTCTAACTCCTTTTCATCTTCTTTCCTTTAAATAAGCTTTTGAACCTTTGAAAAGAATATACGTTTTTGCATTCATTTTAACATCTTTTCTGGTTTAGAACTTGCCTGAAGGGAAAACCTTGAAAGAAAATTAGAAGTTCTTTTTAAAGCCCTCAGCAATTTATTAATATTTTAAAGCTTTTCAATACAGTTACTCACAAATTGAATTTTCACTGTTTGATATAAAACAATTGTTTTATTTCTACTTCAAGTGCTTCACTGTTTTCAAGCTTGTTAATTAAATGTTTTATTTAAAAAAATACTGCCCAAGTTTCTCAAAACTTCATCTGCACCTGCTCCATAAATGAAAAGATGGCCTTGAAACAACTCCAGTTTATTCAGTGGAAAGCCATTTATTTCACACGAGAATTCAGTCTTTTACCTGTAAGCTTTAACATGAGTTACTATGCATTGTATTCTTTCACCTTTTATCTGCTGTCAATTAGCACAAGCATTTTTAGTGTGTACAGGGGGAAAAAATATGTTGTTTGGAATGTCACTTCCATTGTCTAATGCTCCTATGTGTGTGCTCAACTGACATCTCTGTAAAGCTATTTGGTGGTTTTATCTTTCAGCCTAGCCCTTTTGGTCCTTCCTTGTCATCTGTTTTTCCCATAAGTTTGTGTAGTGTGATCTGATGAGATATAGGGATTGTGTAAAACAGCAAAACTACTACAACTTCTCAGAAATTTCCATAGCAGAGCTCAACTTAGTAAAATGTTTTCTAGCATAGAAAAGAAATGAGACACACCAAATCTTTTAGGACCACAAAGACCTCATTCATTCTTGTCAGAAGCATTTGAAATTGATAGAATTAAACACCACTAGGGACAAGTCTTCCGTGAATGAATTTTAGTCACAGGTCATTTTAAGATGTCCAAATATCAAAATTACAGTTCCCATCTGTCCTTACTTAGCTAAGAAAGCTCATAACTTCTGCTAAAAGAACTTCTAAGACTCAAAATTGTCAGCAATATATTGTTTTTAAAAAGTGGTTTACAAAATCATGTAAGATACATTTTCATTTGTATAAAAACCATATATTCCATATGTACTTATGACAGAAGAGGGTCTGGGAAGGAACAGGCCAAAATATTAATGTTGTTTTTCACCAGGTAGGGGATATTGTGAATGTTTTGTCACTGTCTTCTTTTTATTAATTTGGACTTTCTGGAATTTTTGCAATAAATACATACTTATTTTCTGATTTAAAAGGATGAGCTTTATAAAATTATTGTTTAAAGATGTGTTGGACTACAGTATATCATATACAAGGAATGAATAGCAGAGAAATATCTCTAATCATCAGCTGAATCAATGAAATAAAAAATTTCATTTGGGGAAGATATGAGTTACTTAATAGCTTTAAAGATACTTTGACAATTATAAGAAATTTTTGTTGAGAAAAACTATAAAATAAAATTTACTATATAACCAGTTTTTACTGAACTGTTCAGTAGGGTTGAGTATATCCTTATTGTTATGCAATAGATCTCCAGAACTTTTGCATCTTGCAAAACGGGACTCTATTCCCCCCCCCCCCCCAGTCATTGGTAACCATCATTCACTCTACTTTTTTTTTTATTTTGACCACTTTACATACCACACATCAGTGGAATCATAAAGCATTTTTTCACTTGTGACTGGCTTATTTTATTTAGCATATTATCTTCAAGATTCATCCATGTTGTTGCATGTGACAGTACTCCCTTCCTTTAAAGGGTAATATCCCATTGTGTGTATGTATGTATGTGTGTGTGTGTGTGTGTGTGTGTGTGTGTACATACATACATACTGTATTTTGTTTATCCATTCATTGGAAAATCAACATTTGTGTTCCTTCCATCTCTTTGGTATTGTGAGTAAGTTTGCAATGACCATGGGTTTGTAATTATCTCTTTTAGAATCTGCTTTCTTTATTTTGAATGTAGCTAGAATTTGGATTACTAGGTCATATGGTAATTCTGTTTTCAATTTTTTGTAGAATGGCTACACTGATGTCCCTATCAGTTGCTCTATTTTATAATCTCAGCAACAGTACACAAAGATTTGAATTTCTCCACATCCTCACCAGTTATTTTCAAGGCAAGAGATGGTAGTAGTTATCTTAATGTATGCAAGGTAATATCTCATTTTGGTTTTGATTTGCATTTCTCTAAAGATTAGTGATGTTGAGTATCTTTCCATATGTTTATTGGCCATTTGTATGTCACCTTTAGAAAAATATCTACTCAAGTCTTTGTTCATTTCCTGATGAGGTTTTTGGGTTTTTTTGTTGTTGTTAAGCTATAGGAGTTTTTCATATATTTTAGATATTAACATCTTGTCAGATACAGAATTTGCAAATATTTTCTCCTATTTTATAAGTTATCTTTTCATGCTGTTGATTGTATCCTTTGACTCACAACAATTTTTATGTTTGATTTAGTCTCCTTGTCCATTTCTGATTTTGTTGCCTATGCTTTTCATTTCATATCCAAGAAATCATTTCCAAATCCAAACCCAAGAAATTTTCACCTGTATTCTCCTCAAGGAGTTTTATAGTTTGAGTCTTATTTTTAATATATTTTGAGATAATTGTCATATATGGTATAACATGTGTCTGATTTCTTTCCTTTGTATGCGGATATCCAACTGGCTCAATGCTATTTGTTGAGGAAACAGTCTGTCACCATTGAGAAGTCTTGGTACTCTTGTTGAGAATCATTTGATCCTATACACGATGGTTTATTAATGGGCTCTCGGTTCTTCTCCATTGTTCTGTATGTCTGTCTTTATGCCAGCACCACGCTGTTTTGATTAGAATAGTAATTTTTGTAGTAAATTTTGAAATCATGAAGTGTGAGACCTCCAACTTTGTTCTTTTTTTAAAAAAATTGTTTTGGGTATTTAGGTGTCCCTTGAAATTCCTTATAAATTTTAGGAAAGGTTTTTCTATTTCTGAAAAAAAATGTATCATTGGAATTTCTTAAAACATTTTTCAAAGTTTTTCATTAATGTCTTCTAATTTTCAATGTATAAGTCTATCACTTGCTTAGTTAGGTTTATTTCTCAGTATTTTTTTTATGGTGTTATAAATACCATCTTAGTTTCCTTTACAGATTGTTTATTTAACCTAAGTTTTTTTTTACCCTAAGCTTTTATTTCTTTAAAAATCTTCATTGTTTCATCGATTTGTAAAAAGCATTCTCATTTCAAATCCTATTTCATCTATAGTTCTGGAGTTTGGGAAGTCCAGGGTCATGTCCCCAGCAGATTCTGAGTTTGGTAAGGGCCCTCTTCCTCATCCATAGATGGCACCTTCTCATACCTTGACATAGGAGAAGAGAGAGAGAGATTTTAAGACACTTTTTATAACATCCCCAATTCCACTCTCTCTTTAGCCACAGCTTACACCAACAGCCTCTGGAACACTCTCTCTTCTTGTCAAGAACAGAAACAGAACATACATTTTGTGAATTAGTGGTATTCCACTTTGCAAGGATGGCAGAAAGTGAGGAGCCAGGATAATGTACCTTATGGCATTGATTCCACCACCTTGCCTTTGGACTCCTAGCCCAGAGATGTCACGAACAGTAGAGAGTTTGGGAAGAAGGAAAAACATCCATTTAAAGAAACTCTCATTTTCCTTCCCAGTGAAGTATTTTGAAATGAGCAATTAACACTGATTTGCCTAAATAACAAAATATCTTTGCGTCACAGCCTTTGTGGATGACTTCCAGGATGTAAAATAAGGCATATCATGTTATAAAGTTGGTCATGATGACTGGTTATTGATCTGGCCATAGACTGTACTAATAGTGATTGATATTGCTCTATGATTAGTTTTAATATAATTTTTAAAATAATTTTTATTTAAATATTATTCAACAACCCTTTTTAATTAATGTAACTATTGAGGTGTTTTTCACTTTGACCACATCTTAACTTTCAGTCTATAAATTTAAAGCATTTACTTTATCTGTCAGTTTTAAGATTTGCTTTCTGTCTCTAAATATAAAGATAGATAGATATTAATATATTATATAGAGATATAAAGTACAGATATAACAGGCATATAGATATTGCTTAACTATTTGATATTTGTTCTTGTTTTCCTGCTGCCACTAGAATGTAACCTTCATGAGAGCAGGAACTTTGTTCACCACTATACTCACTGTCACCTAAAATGTTGCCTGGCAAAACATAGGCACTCAAAATAACATTTTTTGAATGAATGTCAACTGGAAACAAATATAAATTTATGGCTTACTATTTTTTATCATCAGTAAAGTGGAGAATAATAATATTACTTAACTCAGGATAATTATGAAGATAAAAGTAGTTAATATGTATAAAGGGTTTAGGACAGTGTCTGGCACACTGCTTGCTATTATTATTATTATTTGTAAAATGAATGAAATAACAAAAACAAAAAGGGTTACTACCCAGTAGAAAACACCTTGCCAGAACAACCATATACGGATTCATTAATTTCTTTTTTTTAAGATTTTTATTTGTATTTATTTTTTGAGAGAGAAAAGGGAGAGAGAAAGGGAGAGAAACATCAATATATGAGAGAAACATTGACTGGTTGCCTCTCACATGTCCCCAGCTGGGGACCTGGCCTGCAATCCAAGCATGTGCCCTGACCTGGGAATCAAACCAGTGACCTTTCAGTTCTCAGGCCAGCTTTGAATCCACTGAGCCATGCCAACCAGGGCTAATTTCATTTTTAAAATGTATTAGTTGCCTACTGTCTTCCTGTTACTATGAGTAGCACCACAGACAGAAAAAGTGAGATATAGTTTCAGTCCCAACAAAGCTTACATTTCAGTAAAGACAGCAGATTCATAAACAAAGATTTAAGATGTGTTATAAATATGATAATATTGTCATGTACAAAAGACATTGAGCACAATTACTACTGCAAAAAAAAAAAAGTCCAGGAAGGCTTTGACAAAAAGATAACATTTGAGCTGGTCTCCTCTTCCACACTGAGGAAAGAAAAAGCATTCTAAGCAGAGGTGACAGCACAGTAAACAACAGTCCCCATTCATACAGTTTTCCTGTATCCCCATCAGCCCCATTCATCTTCCCACCTGTAAACCCAGTCCTACCCCTGCTGCAGTGATGAAGTGGCTCAGTGATATCATGATGTGTTCCAGGTCACAGGAGACCAAGTGGAGCTAAGCCTCCTCTCTCTAGGTCACCTACTCATTTCATGCTAAATCAGTTCTCTGTCCCGAAAAGTACAGCCATTGTTAATGATAACAAGAACACCAATGTAACCTGGCAGCCAAGGAGAGTGAACTGAAATGTGCATGTGCGAACAATGTGCTTCACTGTATTAGTCAGTGGGGAGGAGGGGGTAGATGCCATTGAGTGAGCATGTGTACTGTGTGGCCATGACATTCAAAATGACTGAGTGAGTAGAGCATCAAATCTGCATCAAATTTTGCATTAAACTTGAACATTTCTCCATGGAAACTATTTGGATGAATCAGAAGGCCACAGCTATGGGTAACTGGTGATTGGCAGCTTCATCACGGCAACACACTCACTCATGCATCACGTCTCATGCAGAGTTTTTTGGCAAAACATCACATCTCCCAGGTGACTCAGCCCCTCTATAGCCCATATTTGGTGTCCTGTGACTTCTGGCTTTTCCTAAAACTAAAATCACCTTTGATAAAGAAGAGATTTCAGACTATTGATGAGATTGAGGAAAATACGAAGGGGCAGCTGATGGCAATTAGTAGAACTGTGTAAGGTCCCAAGGTGCCTACTTTGAAGGGAGCTGAAGCATCATTATCCTAGGTACAATGTTTCTTATACCTTCTCCAATAAATATCTCTCTTTTTCATACTACATGGCTGGATACCTTTGGACAGATCTCATATGTGTGCCTATCCTGGCTCCCAAGCACTATCTACGCAAACATGCTCAATTTCTGGGATCCATTTGGCCTGCCATCTCACACACGTGGAACAAATGAAAATCTCCCTCATCACTGAGTTGGAAATTGGTTAGTCACTCCTTTGGCACTCCAATGTGACTTTGAAATCCTTATTTACCTGCCTGGGTCTTCTCCCAAACTGTGTGCCCCTTCATAATGCCCAGACAGCCTTTCTCATTCCACTCTTGCCTCACTCTACCAGACCTTCTCCACTCAGCAGCCAATGCAATCTTCTGACCACCCACCTTTGTAGCTTTTATAACGGAATAGTGCCTGGCACTCAACACACGTTTCATAAATGATTGAATAAATAAACAAAAGAATGCACAAATGAATGTAAGACTTCATAATATATGTACACATCCTTATTACTATAAGCAATACTGTATATACATAGGCAAAGATATTGTAGTCTGTATTATTCCACATATGAGTATTTTTTCATATGAAAGGTTAGAAAATATTGGAAAGGATTTAATAAAGACACTATGATGTGTGATACCTGAACCTACTAAATGTAAAAAAATAAAATTGTAGCTATATAGCTATAGAAAGAAAATAAACTCTAAAAATAGAAAAGACCAAAAGTTTATAATTAAAAGAAAAATTATTCTATTACTGCTCTTGCAATGCATAAATAGCAGACATATAACCACTGACTATCACTAAAAAGAAAAAGAAAGCGGTTTTACTTAGTTCTCTTCAATTTCCTGCCTTTTTTGAAAAGACGGTTCATAAAAGAGGAAATAACCAATAAAGCCAAAGTTAATGGGAAAAAGCATACATGTTTATATATTGAGTGTTATTATCTACCAATCAGAAGAGTTGCAGATAATTAGAAACTGTTGGCTTAACGTAACCATGTTTTTTGATCAAGAGCCACTTCTCCCTGTACTGGCAGATTTCCACTGGTTTGCCTGAATTCTGTTTGCTCGCACTGGGTCTGACAGGTGATGAACATGGCCAGCTGGTTTCCAGAGCAATACTCTCTCTGGTCTGAGGAAGGCCTGTGAGACATGTCATAAAACAGCTGCCTCTATCTCCCCAACCAGCCAGAAATAAGCTGAGCACAACAAAACCTTGAATAAAAAAACCTCGACTTTTCATGCAAGGACAAAAGGTGGTTATTAGGCATACCAGGAAGGTTCTTTTATAGCTGGTAATTACATATAAATTGGGGACATGTAATAAGAAAAAATCATTTCCCTCTTCATTTACTTAAAAATGTGATTTCTGCAGTCATTATATAATTACTAGTATTTTTCAGTAACATTATTAGATATAAATGGGCTACTGTTTCTGAAATTATCAAAGATAAACACTGAAACTTCCTTATTAGAACTGGTTGTTGAGTAGGTAGAAAAGGAAAAAGGCCCATTTCTCTAAAATGCCAAACCAAACTTTCTACTATGACAAAAGAGATCAATCTGGCACTTCCTACCTTTTAAAAAAAGTGATTCCTCACATTTCTCACATATTCTATCAAGTTCTCCATCGGGCTTAAATTCCACTTTCCAACTTCGTGTTTTTTATTAGTTGATCTATAAAGAAAGCTCCCCTAGAACCTACCCACCACCAGTTCATGCTTCCCAGCCAACATGATCATAAAAGATAAGAATAAGAAACAGAGTCTTGGTTTTACTTTCCGGGCTACTAGAGTCATCTTCAACAAAAGTATAAAATGCTAATTTGTCTTCTCATCACTTTCAACATTTTTCTTCCTCTGCCTTCTACCCCCCTCGACAGCCTTTATTCTTAGAGATCCCCACAGAAAAACCTGAACCAAACCCCAGGTATTGCACATCATCTGTACCCATGAAACCCCCTTCCCTCACCCAAGCTAATAATCCCATGTTCCATTCCCCAGCTTCCCGTTCCAGACACAGCAATGAAGAAAACAGGTGGGAAGCTGCTAACAATAATATAAACAAATTCCTGCTAATATGTTCATTAATGTGCTGGTTGGTCCTTGCTCCTCTCATTTTTGCATACAGATAACATCATATTTTAGCCTGGTTTCAATTCAGTAGTCTGCACAAGGCCCTGAAGGGAGATTACCACTGTTTGGGTGTCAGACACTATGGCAGGAAAGGAGGAAAATATTTTCATCAGGCCAACCTTTCAGCTCTTCTCAAATCATACCACACAAATATCAAAACTATTCCAGAGCATAAAGCTGACACTGTTTATAATTGTCATTACCTCAAAAGTTCACAGCTAAGGAGGGAGAAATCTCCCTCTGAAATCTTGTTTCCAGGCTATTTCTCAAATCAACATCAGAATCAGGGCAGCCAAGTTAGAGCAATGCCAAGATTTTAGCCATAGCTCACTCCTAGGGAAAGTGTAAGTGAACTAGTCTGACTAAGGCAACCAGCTACAGAGACCTAATCTTTAAAAGGTAATGAAAGAAATAACAAATGCAAAGGAATGGCAGAATTATAAAAACACTATTTGCACACCTAATGAAAGAATGGATCTAAGCAAGTTTTATCAACAGCTGCCAAAAAACACTAGTTGGCAAGATAATGACTATACCTGAATCCAATAATCAACCTTAATATCACTAAAAGTGGACATATACACATTATGTGCCTCTTGATATGATCCAATAAGTACGTAGCATCACCAAGAAGTATTCTTCTCCCCTCCCCCAAATAAAAATACTGAACCCTACAAGACCTAATCAATTCTGTAGTTTGCAGAAAACATGGCCACGGGGTGAGAGGAAATGTATTAAATGACACAATGGGGACACAATCAGGCAAAAGGCAGATTCAGAATGTGGGAAATTATAAAGAATAAATGACCTGGTTTCTTCAACAAATAAAAGTAATGCAGGGTGGGGAGGGTAGAAGGAGGAGAACCACTGTAAATGTGAAAGGACTTTAGAAACATAAACCAAAGCATTCGGTAGACCTTGTCTAAATCCCAATTCAAACAAATTCAACTGTAAAAAGACATTTTTAAGACAACTGGAGAAATTTTAAAATGGACTGGGCATTACAGGCTAATAACTCTCCCTTTTTTCAGGTGTAAAGTGTTAAGAGGAAAATTGATACAATGTTCAAAACTTAAAATACTTAAGCAAAAGCAAATGACATGCAATTGGTAAAACATCAGGAAGCTCATTTTACCATTCTCTCTACTTTGGGGAATTTTAGAAAACTTCCATAGTAAATGTTCTTCATTGATTTGGTTTGGCTTTACAGAAGTTACAGGACAGCCTTGATAACTTTATGAGGAAGTCATCTCTCTCATCATCAATTTTTTTAAGGCCTGATTTAATTCAGAAGGTCCAGCTAACTAAAAGAAGAGACGGTTCTTTGCACAAACCATAGAGAAGGTAAACTGACACTCAGTCAGGTGTTTAGGAGCTGGCAGCACCAAACAGAGTAGGGAGGGTTGTGTGAAACCTTAGGATCTTCCACAGCTGGCTTGACAAAGACAAGGAGCCAAAGTTCCTCACCCAGAACACAGACCTGCTGGCTGGTTTCCCACTCCCCCTTGCCAGCTGAATTGTAAGGGTCTAAGAGCCTGTGCCCCTAGCTCCCAGGAGCAGAGGGCAGGGAAAAAGAGGCAGGCAGCTCCACGTGCAGATGGAGCCGCAGGACGATCTCTGACCAGCTGTCCTCCTCCCTCCCAGGGCTCCATGCAAGAGGCCCAGAGGGCTGCTGGCCCATCACACGCAGGCCAGCCCGGGAACGTTCCCAGCCATGGCACCAGTCGCTCTCCGCCCAGCAGTGAACAATCGCACAGTGCCGGGCAGAGTTACCAAATTACTTCATTTTTGAAAAGAAAATGTAAATTGGGAAGAATACGAATGTAGACGGAGTACTAGATATTAAGGAATTGCTAACTTTGCTTGATATGATTATAATTCTATGGTTGTGGAGGAAAATATTTTTTATTTTAAACTATTAAGGGGTAACATGTCATGATAAATATAATGTACTTAAAAATACTTCAGCAATGAAAACAGCAAAATGTTAACCATTACTAAATAATGTAAGAATTAGATTTGCTTAATTAAAATTTTTTAAAAACAATATAGTACACATGAGAATATGCGTAAGTCTAGCATAACTTCTTTCATGTTTTGCATATGCCTTTCCAATCTTTATCTAAACAAACACATATTCTTAAGAAACTGCAGTCCCAGTGGGTAATTATTTTTATTCAGCTTTTTTCTTTTAATATTTTCATAAATAGTTTTCACTGTTTTATCTTAATAGTAACATTACTTTATAATATACCATGATATTGATGCTCCCTAAATAATAACCATAATTTTGAATACTTAAGTTGCCTTTTTTCTTTTACTTTTGGATTTAATGCTGCAATGAAAAACCATGTGCATATTGCTTTATGCTTTTGTTAAATTCCTAAATTGTTTCTCTAGAATAAATCCTCAGAAATATGGCTGCTGGTCACAAATATATCCGTTTCAGAATATAACTAACATTTTCTCAAATGTCTAATTTTTATATTTAAACATACCTTAATGTGTATATCTTTGATTTCTATGAGAAAGAACATGTTTACACATCTTTGTTTACCAGCAACTTAATTAATTCTTATTATTTACCATTTATGTACTGAAATCACAAAGCTTTTTAATAGATTTTAATAAGCTATTTGTATATTGCCCTTGCTTTCTGATATATAACTGTTATCTTTATTTTAGTTTACCTGAGTTTTATTTTTGTGAAGGGATAACATAAGTTTTTGTTACCTGTATATTCAAATGTATCAGTCTTTTTTCCCCCTTTTTTAGGCTGTATTTCTCAATGAGACAGAACACCTCTAAGATCATCTTGACCAAAAGTGTATTTGCAAATAGCCTGTCATCGACACAGTGTGATGCTACTTAACACTTTGTAACTATCCTATCATTAATACACTTGACTCCTTACTCTCTCACACTCCCAGTTAGTTACAAAATTCTATCGAAGTTACTTCACAGATATTTAACACTATCCTCCCTTCCCCATCCTTATTATCACTGTGCCTCATCGTCTGTCAATTGAAATGTTGACTGCAACTGCCACCTAACTGATCTCCCTGCCTCTGAAACAGTCTTCTGGCCAGGTGCCAGCTTACACCTTCCAGAGGCCTTCCTCTTATGGCCACTGCACAAATCTCTAGTCTCTCAAAAACAATTAGCCAAGATGCTTTACATGTTTACCTTGTGCTAAGCACTTTGCAAATATTACTTAAATTAACACTCACAACAACGCTTTAAATACAATGCTGTTGTTGTTTCCGTTTTACACATGAGGAGACTGAGGCATATACAGGTTACGCTATTTGACCAAGTTCCCATAGCTAGGAAGATGCGGAGCCAGGATGCAAACTTAGCTCTGTCTAACTCCAAATCCCTCTTAACCACTGCGCCACACTTCCTCAGAGACGGACCCTCATCTCTCAGCAGTACCACCTGCCTACCACTCTGCCCCCTCTTCTCCCCCCCTCCCCAGCAACACTGCAGTGCCTGGAATTTCTCACATATGTCCATGCTGCTTCTCCACTCAGTCTCTTTGTTCATGCTGTCCTGTCTCTTGGAAATGTCCTTTCATCTCTCGCTACTGTAGACCTAGGTGATTCCTCCCTATTTTTTTATTTTTAAGACTCAGTGCAAGTGTTACCTCCTCTGGGAAGTTTTTTGTTTTTGCTTTTTTTATAGCAACATTATTTATGAAAGCCAAAAAGTGGAAACAACTCACATGTTTAACAACTGACAAAGGCATTAACAAAATGCGGGAGAGTCATACAATGTGTATTAGCTTGCTAGGGCTGCTGTAACAAAGAACCGCAAACTGGGTGGCTTAAATAGAAGTTTATTGTCCCACAGGTCTGGGGGCTGGAAGTCCCCAGGTCAGGGGTGTCAGTAGGGTTGGTTCCTTTGGAGGCTGTGAGGGGAGAAGCTGTTTCAGTCCTCTCTCCTGGCTACTGGTGGGTTGGTGCCATCTTTGACGTTCTGTGGCTTATAGAAACCTCATCTCTCTGTCTCATATTCACAGGTTGTTCATCCTGTGTGCATGTCTCTGTATCCAAATTTCCCCTTTTTATAAGGATATTAAGCATGCTAGAGCAGGGGTCCACCTGCCTTCGTATGACCTCACTGTAACTAGTAGTACCAGTAATGGCCCTATTTCCAAATAAAGTCACATTCTGAGATATTAGGGGTTAGGATTTCAACATGTGAATGCGGGGTGGGGGGGTGCACAATTCAATCCATAAAACAGCATTACTCAGCCATGAAAAAGAATGAAGTGTTGACATAGGCTACAACATTGGTGAACCTTGAAAACAGGGTGCTCAGTGAAAGACGCCAGACCCAAAGGATCACATGCGGACAGTTCCGTTTCTTCTTTTTATTATTATTGTTATTCAAGTATAGTTGTCTCCATTTTCCTGCCACCACTTTCCCCCACCCTATGCACCCCTTCCTCCCACCCTCAATCTTACCCCCTTTGGCTTTGTCCATGGGTCCTTTATACAGGTTCCTGAATGACCCTTTCCCTTCTTTCCTTTATTATCCCCCTTCCCCCCTCCCCTCTGGTTACTGTCAGTTTGTTCTTTATTTCAATATCTCTGGTTATATTTTGCTTGCTTATTTTGTTGATTAGGTTCCACTTATAGGTAAGATCATTTGGTATTTATCTTTTACCTCCTGGCTTATTTTACTTAGCATATTGTTCTTCCATTCCATCCATGCCATCGTGAAAGATAAGAGCTCCTTCTTTCTTTCTGCTGCATAGTATTCCATTGTGTAAATGGGGAAGTCTTTTTCTATTTAACTTCTTCCCCACCCATACTTTCTTCTTTCTCTGACTGAGGAGATGCCCTTCTATATCTATCGCCATCATTATACCTAGCACACCATGTTATCAGTTTTGTTCTTCCCTTTACCTCTTCCACTGGGTCATGAGTAGCTTGAGGCAATCTTAACCATCCTGTGTTCCCACCCACTACGGTAACAAGCTCTTGGTGCTTCATCACAGAGTTCAGAGGAATGAGAAACTCAGACTTTTTAACCCATTAATTCTGGAATACTTGTTGAAAAACTCTATCTAATGTATTATGCCAGGAATATTTTTTAAAGCTTGGATTAGGACACTCAGAGAAGGCTACCAAGAAGAGGGGATATTTTAAATGGGGGTTGAAAGATGAATAAGGTTCAGAAAGCTCAGTGTTTGAGCAAATATGTAGAGAGGGGACCATGGCTAGCAATGAAAGGCAAAGCAGAGAAGTTGATCTCCTTCCTCCTGATCCTAAGCTCTATCTGATCAGCTGTGCCCTTATATGAATTCGGCACCTTGTAGTGCCAAATTCAAGTTTTATTCCAGGGCATTTATTCATTCAGTGATGGGCATCTCATCTTAACTCTCAGACAATCTCTAGGGCAGAAAATCATGGAAATGCTTCTAAGTAAGTTAAAAGCCTAGAGACTGTTAGATCATGAGATATACTAATAACAACAAAATGTCAGAAACATGTGCAGTTCCATGTAATGAATTCAACAACTATCCTAAGGTCATAGAGGTCATCCTACAAAATACATGTCATTCTGTTTACATCAAACACAGAAAACTCATTTACAAGTGAATGTCATTTTCATCTTTGTTCCATGGCCAAGTGCATCTCATTTGCATTCGTTTGTTTCCCTATTGGAGTGCTCGCCACTGTTCTACAGCTGGTGTGGGTTACGCTCTGTACCTGCTATTTACCAAAGGCCCACACTCCACTCATCCAGTTACAGGCCTGAATCATAATCCCAAAGATGGGTTTAGATTAGGTACTTTTAACACATCATAAGGAAATCAAAATTTGATGGTAGTGTTGATAGGAGAGAACTTTAAAAGTTCAAATGCTTATGCAGACAAACACACATTTTCCACATTAGCTTAACATTAGGATTTCCATGTCGCCTGGCCTGGGGGACTACAGTTCTGTAGCTCAGGTCTCCCATTGATTCTTCACCAAGTTCTCCAAAGAACTAAAATAATGGGACAGAGGCTTCATTTTTGTCTCCCTGCTGCAGAATACGGTCAAGAGCTGAAGACATGGCTCTAAGATTTGCAGAGAGAAAGAGCAGTTAATTATTCATCTGCTAAAGGCTGGTCTGGTTCTGACACTACCATGGCTAGTTCAAAGTTTTCAATAACCACCTTCCCACTATAATCCTAACAGTGACACTTCTGAAAATACCTGCATCCCACCTATAAAATCACTTTGCACAAGTTATTCATTGAAAAATTCTGTATAGAAAACAATAGAAATATCCACCAATAGAAAAATTGGTTAAATAGTCCACGAATGTCTACACAGTAGACTATACTATGCAGCAGTAAAAGAAAATAAAAACAAGGAAGCTCTCTTTGGATTGTTCTGAAGAGACCTCCAGCATACATGGCTATGTACATACCCATTCTTGAGTGTTTATCCTTAAAAAAGAAACACTGGAATTATACAAGAAAATAAAACAAGTGGTTACAAAGTACAGATCCAGATTTCATAGGTTCTGACACTCATAGGATGTGAGGGGACCATTTTAAGAAAAGAAAGACAAAATTAAGTACAGGTCTTGGAAGGAACTCATGCCAGTGAGCATAATAATAAATCTATCTCTTGTAATTACATCTGGCTGGACAGGAGTGTAGAGAAATGAGATCGAATTAATACTCCTAAATATAAACTTATTTATACAGTTATCCTTGAACATGTGATCATGTTACCTACTTAAAAAGCAAGATTAACTTTTCTGAAAAATGCCAGGCTCTAGCTGTTGAAGGTATCATTCCTTCTTAACCTCCTTTCATTCTATCCCAGACTTTTTGTTCTAGTTTGGTTTCATTCTGCTTCCTGGTATGTACTGGGATTCTGCCTCAACCTGGCTCTTTTCACATGATAATGTGCCTGGCATTCTGTTTTCATTGTGTTCCTGTATTTCTCTCTTTATGATCACCCTCAGCTCTACCACCAGCAGAGCAGGTTTAGGCCAACTCGGCCCCACCCGTGTACCTTGCGTGCCCCAGACTCGCAGGAATCCAGCCTGTTGCATGTGAAAAAAAGTCTGAAAGTGGACCAAAGGCTGAAAAATTTTTTAGGTGCTCATATGGGAATTTGGTGATTCTCTGGCAGGGCATAGTTAGTCTTGAAATCCTTACCAGAATCAGACTATTGCACTTTTGTTTCTAGGATCATTAGGACAACAGGTAGATCACTCTATACTCATCCTTATGCACACATCTTTGAGTGTAATAAGACCATTCCAGGCGAGACTAAACTGAACTTAGCCTTATAAGGATTTACCAGAATTCAAATAATTTCAAGTACATAACAAGCCAAAATGATCTCTAATTTAAGCCTGGTTCAACTGAAAAAGCTTCAGAACCCATTGCTCTTTCATCTTACCTCATCTTTGTCCTTTAAAACATTCACTGGATCTAGTTATAAAGGATGCAAACTAAATTTCTGAACACTTCCTACATCAGATAGCAATGTTTTAAAGAGGACATATATCCCTTGCTGGTATCTCAGTGGGTTGAACGCCAGCCTGTGAACCAAGAGGTTGCCAGGTTCAATTCCTGGTCAGGGAACATGTCTGGGTTTCAAACCAGACTCCCCGTTGGAGGTGTCTCTCACACATCGATGTTTCTCTCCCTTTCTTCCCTTCTCTCTAAAAAATAAATGAAATATTCTTAAAGAAATAAAGAGAACATACAGCAGCATTTTAATAGTGAGGTTGTGAAGTAGACGGGGCCAGGAATAAATCATGGGAACATTTCTAGCTGTCTGTGCAATGTAAACCTCATCTCCTTTACCTATAAAATAGGTTATTATAAATATTAAGTAGATCATGGAGATCTGATACAATGAGTGCTTTGAAGGAAACCTCAAGGCAAAGCTATTTTTTTCTCAGTTTATGAAGAGAATATTGGCCAGTATGAGCATTATGAAGTCCAAAACTACCAATTTAAGACAATAATAAACAAATTGATTTTGGAAACAGCGTAGGTGCACAGTGTATGTACAAACACCTATAAATGGCAAAGACAGTACTTGAGATCACATTTTAGCATGTTAGCTTTAAATAATTAAGAAAGTGTGTGTGTGTGTGTGTGTGATCTTAATGTATTTTCTTTTCTCTATATCCTCTTGATTGCTAAAGCATTTCTCCAGCTTTCTAAAGATTACAAATAAGTTTATAAAATGTGACATCCTACATTGACTTATTTCCCATCAAATTGACTTTTAGCATACCTGAAAGCACTTTGTTCCTCACAGATGTGTTCTGCTATAGTCCTGCTACAATGCACTCAAGTGAGCTTAAACCTGACCTGGTCATGTCTCCATTTACCTTAAGGTGATAATTCAAAAATCAACTGCCCAGTGTCAAGTATAAAAGCTTATTTTTCTGGTGGTTGTCAGGGATTAAAAAAAAGATTAAAAACTATTTTTGACCTTCACTATTTTCTTACGTAAAGCCATCTGCTATTGCATCTCTCTTCACTATATCTCCTGTCACATAAGACATTTCCACCTATGGCTTTCTACACAAATCACTAGAATTGAGTGCCTCCTGTTCAAATACAACTTGCCATGAAACATTGGAATTTAAATCATTCTCTACTTAAAGTAGCTTCTGAGAACATTACTGTACTACCAACATTAAGAATAGGAAGAGTGTATTTGCAGCCATTTCCCGTGATACTGAATTATGCAAAAGCATATGTGGATAGGGAAAAATAGCAGAGAATACTCATATTTGGATATCTAATATATTTTTAAATAAAGGTTCCTCACTGTGCATAGAAATGCTCCTCTTAATCTCTCCGTGATAATCAAAAATCTGCCTTTATACTATCACTTTTATGTTCTTTAATAAGTTGCACTTTAGTATTTATCTACTTATATAAAAGCTTAAATTTAAACAAGTAAAGCAAATTATACTTGAATTAAAATCAGTGTCTTCAAAGGGTTCACGCCCATATATACAGTCCACTCAATCTGGATACCTTTTTGAAGGGAACGCGCGCGGATAGTTTGCAAGCTAAAGGCATTAACAAGTTGTCTATCCACAACCAGTTGCACCTAATTTGAATTAAACTACAGTCGCAGATGACAGAAGCGCTCCTTTCATCTTTTGTAGGAAGGTCACCCACCCCAGAGCGAGCGCCACGCTCCTTCTGGAACTAAATACGGTGGCCCCCGCCGTCTGTTGAGTACTCCCCTTCACAACTCACACCTGGGTGGCCAAGGGTCAAGTCTGACCTCCCGATGGCGCCAGCGCCTCTGCCCCCTTCCCTTTGGGGAAGCAGCAGATGGTGAGGGCGCTCTGCACTGGTGCCGCAGCTCCCTGCCAGAGCTGGGCAGAGGCACTTAAACAAGAACTAGCTGGGCGCGGGGGGTTGGTGTGGAGAGGTTCCCGGTTCCCGGCCTCCGGTCTCCCTCCTTTCCAGGGCTCCGGACTGTACACCTAAACGCCGGGAGACTCCCAAACCTCTGCCCCAACCCGGAACCCGTAAACCCTGTTTCCAGGGAGAGCAAAACTGTGAGCCACAAAAACGCTACACGCGCTGGCTGACACTGTGACACCCACCGAAGCGGCGGCACCGCCCCTGGGCTACAGGTTCCCAGGAGGCAAAGCCTGCCCAGACCTCCGCCGTGGCCAGCCCGCTATCAATTGCAACCCTGCGTCCGAAAGGAGAGCCAATTAGATCGCTCGGACTAAAGAGCCTCAACCAATCACCGCCCTCTCTGCTCTGGAACCCCAGCAGGCGCACCACCTCTACCCACTTTCTTGCCTTAGAGTCTAAACAGTCGATAAACTTTCCGCAGAGTAGAACCTTGAAGAATTGCAGCACTTGCCATATGCTCCGCTTTCTGCTGGGCTTAGAAGAGATGTACCTCCCTGCATTTGCCTGCTGAAACTCTTCACCTCACAGCAGAGCATTTCAAAAATTAGTGAAAATAGACTATTCTTCTTCCTAGTCATTTGACCATTTGAATCCATGTCTGTGCTCAGAATAGAAAGATGCCTGGACAGGGCAGGGCCGGGGGCGGGGAGGGGGGCGGCTCTGAAAAAGTTTCTCTTTAGCAAAAGTGTGAAAGGGCTTTATTTACTGGAGTTTGAGTTTATCTGGGACTAAAAGTGAACCAAGAAGAGAGGAATCCATCGAGTGCCCTAGTAAAAAGAAGCTAATGCTTATATAAAAAAGCTGCAACCCTTAACCTGGTTCCTTGATGTCTTCAGATGAAATCAAGGAATTGCTAGAGTTATTTCAATACAGTTATGGAGGCATAAAGAGTTTCAGTGATTGACAGATCTCATATAGCATTTGGCTTGTGGGCCCATAAGATTATAAAGGACTATAATTTAAGTTTGTCTGAATGTTGAAGAAAAAAAGAAAGGCTGGACCCTACCAGATGTTGAATTTATTGCTAGCTCTAAGTGGTTTAAATAGGGAGGAAGGAAGCCAAAGAGCCCACCCCCTACACACAAACACACACACCAGCTCCTGTGTACAAACTCACTTCTCTTCCCTCCATTCCTCTTCTCTTCCATTCTCTTCCCTCTCCTCTTCTCTCCTCTCTCTCTCTCTCCTTCTCCTTCTTTGCTTTATAACGTTTATCTCTGGGTCTCTTTCAATCTCTGCTCTCCCTTTCTCTCCTCTTCTCTTCCTTCTCTCTTTTCTCCTCTTCCTGCTGCCTACTCTCATTGCATTGTTTGAGAGCTTAATATTCATCAGGCTTGATTCTAAGCAGTTTACTTGTATTAACTCAGTCTTCATGACTACCCTGTTGCTTATTTCACCCTGTTTTACAGGTTAGGAAATTGAAGCAATGGAGAGATTGGTCCAAGACGTCAAGCGAATAAGTAGTGGAGGCAAGCCTATAACTCACCTCTCTCTGGTTTATTTAGGTAAGCAAAATTTTAATATCCAAATTAACTAGGCTCAAACAATTAGAATCTTTCACTTCTGAAAAGCATGAATCCTCCTTTTCAAAAAAAGATCTTTTAGCACAAAATATTGTGTTAAAATCTTAGAAACTTACAGTGCCTTTCACACAACCTTCAAAGTTAGTTGTAGTCATCAGGATGAGAAGGATTGAGGGCTGGGAATGAGAGTAGGGGAGAGAAGATAGGCAATTCGAAGAAATAACCTGAGAAACACTAATTCAATTGAGCCACTTGAAATAAGTAATATTGTTACTAATTGTATATCACTGATTTGACTTACCCATTGAAATAATTAATTGTATTAATTAGGTATGAGAGTGTGCACATCCATGGATATGTATTCAGGTTATATGATGCAACCTATGGCGAATCACAAACGACCTGCAATTAAGAGCCTTTTAAATCTGTGTTCAATTTTCATTTTTTATATTATACATCAATTTACAAAGGGGGAAACAGGAGACTAGGGGTGTTGTTTTTGTTTGTTTTTTTAAGACTTTATCAATTTTAAATGTATTTCTTTTCATCAAATTATTTTTAATTTATTTCTTTAGAGTCTATCCTCACACGACAAGAGTTATAAGACTAATTACTGAGCTAGGAAATGGGAGACAAAAGCATAAATGTTACAGCTGATAAAAACTTTTACTGTGCTCACTTCAGCAGCACCTATATTAAAACTGGAATGATACGAGATCGTTAGCATGGCCTCTGCACAAGTATGACACACAAACTCATGAAGCATTAAAAAAAATAAAACGAAATATTTTTTAATGCTTCCTATGTTTCAAATCTGGGCAGCCCTGCCCACTTTCCTTGATGACTTACACGATCTGGTTTCAGAAAAGTTTTCCAATATTTCTCTGTCAGGGTAGATTTGGTTTTAAGTAATAATTCCTTCGAATGGCAGGACCATGATACTAAGCAGGCATTGAGGAGCCCTGGGCCCCAGGACTGGCTGCTTAGGCTGAACAGGCAAACACTTGGCTTTACTTCCAAGTCTGTGTGGCAGGGCTATCACTGAACCTGATGGGGCAAGCCCACAGTCATCATCTGCAGAGAAGAAATAATTGCAAATAGCATAAAGATCTGGAACAAAGTAGGTCCGAGGTAAATGTAGTATTATTGTCAGTATGTGTACATGTTAATCACACATTTTTGTTTCTCTTTAGGCTTCCTTTTACAAAGCAAAACATTTTCTGGTCGATTAACAGTAAAAGAAAGAAAGAAAGAAAGAAAGAAAGAAAGAAAGAAAGAAAGAAAGAAAGAAAGAAAGAAAGAAAGAAAGAAAGAAAGAAAATATAAGTAAGAAACCAATAAGTCCCAGCAAGTTTTCTCAAAGAAGAAATCATTTTGCTGATCACCACCAAGTCAGATGCCTTCTCTCCCAACCATGCCCCTACTGTGAAGAGTCAGAAAAATTCCCTGCCAGCCACCCAATGATTGAGGCCATGTCCCCAACTGGGAGACAATAGGGTGAAGACTACTGCAGTTCTCAAAGAGTCCAAAAATAAAAGGGCATTTTTAACTGACTAAATCATCGGGAGCATATCCAGAACCTTCGGTGACTTATTAGAATCTCCCTACCACCCTCTAGGAAGAGCACTGAGACTGGGCTCTTAGGGTACCTGTCCTTAGTTGAGGAAATAACTAATCCTCCGTTTTCTGCATAACTGCAGAGCAATCCTCCCCAGAGCGTGTGGGGTGGGGGGAGGGGCAGGGAGGAGGGGCAGCGGGGAGAAAGGGGAATGAGTGCTTTCCAATTTTAACCCACAAAATTATATAATGGATATCCCACATTAACTAGCATTGATTTTAATGTTAGTTAGCTCTTAACTCCACTGTTCTAACTATGGGCCTCCCAGTGACCTTGAAGAGTATATCTATTTTCCTCTGTAAAACAGGACCCATACTACAGCAGAAGGTTGTTGGAAGGGATTCAAGGGGGGAAAACCTATGTAGAGCAAATAGATCAACACCTCCAAAAAAAGTAGATCCTCCTTTAGTATTTGTTGTATGAATATTTAAAAAGTGTGTGCATCACAAAAGGTACTGAGCAAGTTTCCTTTTTTCTTTTAGTTCTGTCAAAATGGCACATAACAAGAAATAGTGATTCCACAGTTCCATAATTCTTTTTGACAAGAAATGTGTGTGCGTTCTTCTTGAAGGTCACTAGCCTCTTTCCATAAACATGAAGACACTTAGCATGATTAACAATGGTTTCAGGAAACAATTTTTCTGCCTGCTACCTGGGAGCCTGTGAAATGCACATATTGAAAATGGTATATTTCCTTATTACAACATTACTTAACATTTATTTTATGAATAATCAAATTATACAAGCGTCCTACACTATATTTTATTATGGCATCTCCTCTAACATTGTTTTCATATTAAACTATTTCTTTAAAGAATCTTCTGAAATCATTATGTGAACAACTCTCGTTTGTGTCTTTATTTTTATTAAAGATTGCACAAACTGGAACCAAGACCAAAATACTGAATCCACTGTACATCGTTATTTATAAAACAACATACATCACGTTTGTACTCTACCAAATAGGACATTTTAAAATTATATATTGCGTGCTCTTAAATTCATGCTTTAGATATTTTACATTTGTCATTATTCTCTTATAAATAATTGCAACTTGACCAGTTTGTACACCTGCTACCACTATATATTCAAAGCGGCAAGGCATAGTCTTTGACAGAAGAACAGATGAAATGGAGACAAGTGTATGGATGCCACACCTACCCAATTGTGACTACTGTTTTGCCTATGCAGTGAAATGCTAATGTAAAATACACACACAAAACATCGTCTCAAAAGGCACAATTTCCTCCACAGAAAAGAACAATTTAAAAATACTTGGCAGTTTAAATGGGCGTCCTCAAGGGCGCCGGTGACGTTCACACTAACGTGATCCTAAACCTCCAGAGCAGACGGCCTGGGCGTTTGTGCGGGAAGCCTATCCGCAGAGTCCAGAGGCCTTCAGCGCGCCGGGACCCAACCCCGCAGGCTGCCCAGGAGGCCAGGTTTCTTTAAGCCCTCTTTAAATCCTGGCTCTGCGTTTCAGCATGACCTGAGACCTTTCACTGTTGCAAAATCTGGCGCCGCACCAAAATAAAAACGACTTTGTCAACCTGGTCCCTCTTCTCACCACCAAGTGGTTATCTTTTCCCAGAAAGAACCCCCTCCCACGCGCTTCTTTGTCCAGTCCCACCACATACACCCCTTCTCGGGAAGAATGGTTAAGAGACACGCTCGCCGCCACCACCCCCGGCTTCAGGGTCACTCTGGTCGTCCGTGAAGCAGACGTCCACGTCGCTGTCGTTGTCGCTCTTGGGCTCCTCGGACTCCGGGGGAAAGTCAGGCTCTGCGCCGGGACCGTTGCACGTCTTGGCGAGCAGGTTCTGACCTGGGTGGCGGGACTTGACGTGGCGCTCCAGGTCACGGCGCCGCACCAGCACTTTGCCGCAGAACTCGCAGCGGTAGGGCGTGTTGCCCTCTGCGTGCAGCCGGATGTGCTTGTTGAGATTGCTGGGGTCTCCAAAGGGCCTCAGGCACACTTTGCACTTGAGCGGCTTGTAGCCCGTGTGCGTCCGCATGTGGATCTTGAGCCCGTACTTGCGTGAGTACAGCTTGCCGCAGTAGAGGCACAGGTGGCCTGTCTTGGGCTTGCCCGCGCCTCCGCCCCCGCTGCTGCCACTCCCCGCGCCACCCGACGCCACGACGGTGGATGTCAGTGTCCCTGCATCCAGGCGGCCACGGCCTTTTCCAGCCGCCATCTCGGAGAGCTGCTGCGTGTGCATGGCAATCTCCCGATCGATGCTAGCAAGGGAACCTAGCTCCGCGGGGCTCAGCGTGGCCGCCGCCGCCGCGGGCCCACTGAAGTAAGAGATGGACTCCGGATACTTGAGTAGCCCACCGAAGTGCAGTTTGAGCGGGTAATAAGCGGCAGCGGCGGCCGGTGAGCCATACAGTAGCTCCCCGTTGTAGACAGTAAAGGCCGGCATCACGGCGGGCAAGTGGCTGCACTCGCTACCGGGGTAGGTTTTGAGCCCGCTCGCGTCGAGGCCCGGCAGCGCGCAGCGCTCGAGGTGGAGGCCAGTCGCCGGGGGCAGCGGAGCGAAACGCGCTCCAGGCTGCGCGGCAGCAGCGGGCGGGGCGCGCTCCACGTGCTTGAAGGCGGACGCCTCTTCCGGGGGGCCAGGGAACAGAGGGAAGCCTCTCAGGGCCCCGGAGCAAGGCAAACCAGGCGGAGGAGGCAGAGGCGGATTCCCCGCGAGCAGGCACTTCGGATGGTGGTGGTGGTGATGGTGAGCGTGATGGTGCTGGTGTTGGCCCGCGCCGCCCGCCGCCGGGTTCTCCCTGCTTCCGGGGCGCCCTCCCGCCCGACCCCCACCCAGCAAGCCGGACCCCGATTTGCCACCGCCCTCCTCCCGGTAGGCTGTCGCCACTGTCCTGGCCAAACCCGCTGGCCTGAAAGCCGAGCGCACGCCGGGGTATAAGGCCAGGCCGCCGCCCCCCGCTGGAGAGCCACCCACGATGCCCAGAAAGTGGCTGTTCCCCCGGGCGGCCCCGCTCACGTCCAGGGCGCGGTCAAGCTGTTCCTTGCTCTTCTTGGACAGGCCCCACTTGGCGGGGGGCGGCGAGGAGGCCGAGGGCGCAGAGGAGGCCTCGCGCTTGATGTTCTCCCTCGCTCCGCAAGCCTGGACAGGCAGTGGGGCCTGCAGGTGGTGCCGTAGTGTGCCTGCCGGGGTGGCCGCGGCGAAGTCCGACACCTGCGGTTTCGGAGAAAAGCCAAGGCCATCCGCGACAGCGGCAGGGCCTTGGCGAGACGCGTGCTCTTGGTGCAAGTAGGCGCGGCCCGCGCCGCTACTGAGCACGCAGTGGAAACGTAGGTGCGCCTTAAGGCTGTTGGGGTATCTAAACGTCCTCCAGCAGTACCAGCAAATGTAGCGCTCCTCCCCTGAGCGAGAAAGAGTAGAAAAGCGACCCCGTGAAAGGCGAACAAGCAAGAAAGAAAGCGCCAGCTCAACTAAGGCAAAACCCAGGTTTTAACCAGCGATATGGGGAGAAGTAGTATTCTTGGTTCCCGCGAATAATTGAGTTCGGTAGCCTCACTATAGCAAGGACCCCGAGAAGCCCCCAAATGACCAACTTTGTCACCATCTCTATCACCTGGGGCTACTTAGAAGCCAAGTGGGTGATCTGGACATTTACAACGAAGACTTCCTCCGGGCCTTCGGGCCTTTGGAGCAGATCTTCGCTGGGAGAGCAGAGCTCAGGCAGGCTGGCCAGGGAAGAGACAGAGCAGAGAGCAGCTGTTGCTTTAAATCAAGTGTTGAGGCTGTGCTGGGCCTGGGCCCATCTGTTGGCGTTTGCAGAATAAGTAGCTGGCGTATGTCAAGGAGTTTGAATAAACTGAACAAAGGCCAATCTAATGGTCGTGAGCTCCTCATTACGAGGCGAGACAATATCCTGTATGTATGGGCCATATGTAATCATTCCTTTTCATAGAACAATGTCTTTTATGTCCACTACCCACCCTTCCCACCCCCTCCCAGCCTTAAACACTTTGCCTGAGGTTTTCCTGGAGCGTGACCAACTGAAGGACCACATAGGGACTATGATTTGCTATTCTTCAAAATTATTTGTATCTTTATTTCCTCTTTAACCCTATTTAATTTGATGGGCAAAAAGAAAAAGTCCTGTGTCCTGATATTCTAAAAACTAAAGAATTGCATTGCATTATGTTGTCAGTTTTTTAATTAATTAACTCCTAGGTAACTGCACAAATCCAACCTTACTAAAGTTCTTGGAAAAGATATATAGTTTATTTTTATTATATGAATATATTTGAGTGATGTAGATATAGATAATCAACTTGTAATAAGTGCAAAATTCTCTACCAGGATCTGTATATGTGTTTTTAGTGTTAAATCTTTTTTGTGTTTGTTTTTAATATTATTAACATTAGTTGTTTCTAATTTTGCCAGGGCCTATGAACACAATCAAGAGACATGTGTATGAAACAGATTCTGATCACATGGTGGAAGTTAATATTTACTCAAAAAGGCCATGTTACATCTGTACAGAGAACAGCGATTTGCAACTGGGTGTCTTTTTAAATGCTGTGGTTTATTGATAATACTGAAGGGAAGGATTTCTCTTAAAAAAATGGTAAGTTAGTTGAGCCACAATGAAGAATCCAAAGTAAATGTCAGCCTCATTAAATATAATGGAAAAGCTAAATTTTCCTGCCTTGTCTACAAGCAGCTCAAACTTCTAAACATTACTACAGAACAACAGTGGGGGAAAAAACTGCAGCTCTTCCTCCCTTCATGTATTTTACTTCTAGCTTTGCATAAAGCAAGTAGTACACACACATACACACACACACAGACACCCATAACTAAAATGAAAGTTCAAGTAAGTAGTTTATTCCAGCTGAAGCCACAGAGAGAGCAGAAAGAAAATAAAGGAGTGGGGAGGTTTTGCCTATTAGGTTCTATCCTAATTGTTTCTCGAAGACTTGATGAAATCATTTCAATATCTGTTACCTTGTATTGAACAGTCATGTAAATTAAATCTTGAAGGAAAGAGAGAAGAGGCCTGGATTCTCTTGACAGGTGTACTGACCTAATGTTTTATATGGCCTCCCTTTTCCTAAGTTCCCAACCTCCCTCTCATCACCACTTTTTAAAAAGGGTGTTTTCAGAGGCTTCTCCAGAATGACTCAGCCCTACAAAGCCAAGTAAGCTTGTTCCTAAAACAAAGGGTCAGTATTTTCTTTAATTTTACTCTGGAATTGAAGTCCACTGAAATTAGTGAATATTGGAAGACTAGCAGCCATCCCTGCTTACTTATTGCTCTTTTTAAGATTTAAGCAAATGTATGGTTTCAGTTTCAGTGTTTCTTTTTCAGTTTATCCTAACCAACTCACATGTTCTCTGGACCCTGAAATCCAGCCTATGCCCCAAGTATCAAATACACTTCATAAGTGACCTCACTGCCTTTCCTTCAGGTAACATTAAGGTTGTCAAGATTTCAAGCATCTCCGAGATGGGGAAGTCAGGACTCGAAATAACCCACACATTCCCCAAAAGGAAAATGGTGTCTATTTTTACATCTGTTACTATGTGATGTTTTAAGCTCAATTGACTGAAATAAAAACATGAGGTTACCACTCAAACAAGTTGCCTTTACACTATTTGAAAGTGCCTAAGGAAGAGTGCTCTGTGCAGAAATCCCTGGCCCATTAAAGGCCAGTAGCCCTTGGAATTGTTCTCCACTATGGGACTTTTGTTATGTTTCTCTCTTACTAGAAGAAGTTGGCAAAAAAAATTAATATAATATGATACAAGTAATAAATTACTTTAGGATAATTTTTATAAATACTGTACATATAAATCTACCCATTAAATCAATAAAATTAAGTTACAAAGGACAGTGGTACTTTGAAGTGAAGTGATTCATTGTTCTGAATAAACTTATTCTGCCTTGTTCATGGTGTTTCTTAATTCCCACATTTGTATTAATTTCTTTAACCCTATTTGTAAAGAAATGAGATTAAGCAGACAATTTATAAGGAAAGCATGCTAAAATATTTCACAGCCTTCATTATGTTGACTTTAAATATTAACTGTCTTTAGGGGAAATTACAGATAAATAAGCAATTGGCAAAGGAAAAAAGTCATGGAAGCATTAAATAGGAGTCTCAGGATCTTAACTACTTTAGCACCTCCCAGCTTTTTTCCACAGGAAGTGTTCTTTAGTGTTTTGGGAAGGTTTTGGAAATGTTTTTCTCTTTAGTTACTGCACCTTAATTTGCATAAATCCGCTCTTGGCTTTGGAAAGGATCAAATAAATCTGAGAAGAAACTGGGATACATCCCAAAATCAATTTAAGTAGGGAAGGGGAAGTGCATAAATACCATTTAAATGGAAAGGGCTCAGTACCTGCCAACTGACCAGCTGTAAGTACCGTAATGCTTCTAAAATGTTGTAGAAGTACATTACTCTCCTTCAATCCAGTGCAGAAGAGATGCCCCTCCACCTGCTAAAAGTATTCCAAGTCTCTTATGCTTTCTGGAGCTAGTGATGTGATCAGTAATAAATTAAGGCTTCTCTACTGATCCTTAATTGGATATGCAATAGAAAAGGATGACCCCCATGAAGTTCATAAATAGTACTTTTTCCCCTGCTGTGGACAGCCTGGTTATCATTGTTGCTATTATCATTTATTGTCGACTTTAAGAGGTGGTGCAGATGCCGCCTCTCTGCCCACACAGACAGGGAGAGTGAATTCAATTTTACACAGGGCAAGAGAAAAGCTTTTTAAGTCTGGGGACCTGCCCAAAGACTAGAGGTGAGCTGCAGTCTTGCCCACTCGCTCTGGCCCAGAGTCCCTCTCAGAGGGGATACCTTTCTCATCGTGCGTCGGAGTTGCAATTGTGGGGATGTCAAACCACTGAGCCAAGGAGTTGGAGTACCACACGGTCAGCTCTTCCCCTGGCTGGACATCTCGCAGCGCTCGGTAGAAGATCTGGGATGCAAGAAACAGGACAGCTTGCTGTCATTCCCTAGGTAATTGATCAAAAAAAAAAAAACTGAGAGGGAAGTTTTGTATCTCTTCTCTGACTCTATGTGACCTTGGAAAAGCAAATGGACTTCTCTGAACCTCACTTCCCTCATTCTCCAAACGGGGAAAATAATAGCATATACATTATAAGGTTGCTGGAATGTTTAAGTGAGAGTTGGAACTAAAGCACTTTGCTCTTATTGGTGGTCACCTCTGTGACGGTCAGGTAGATAGAATTGGCAGTGGGAAGCCCATAGTACCTGTCCTCCGGGTAAGTCTGCAATAGCTTCCAGAGTCTGTTCCTGGGGGTTCCTGGCTGCCCGGATTAACCCTATCCACTCCAGAGGGGAGCCCCCCGACTCGTCCACCAGCTCCCCTCTCACCATGCGCACCTGCAACACAAGCAGTGGTCGTTCTTCCCCTCGCCACAGCCAGGCCCACAACCCAGAGGGAAAGTTTACCCCCTACCCGACCCCACTCAGGAAAATGGTTGCGTTAGTTTTGACCAGACCGCTGCGGGCTGCGGGGAACAGGGTAATTAAAAACTCTTGCTTGGTAGAGGAAGGTAGAGGAGAGGTTGTCTAGTATAATAGTCCCCCTCCTCCGACGTCCCACCTTGGCAACACGAGGGGTAAGAGCATTCCCCACCCTCCTAGCACCTGGGCGCACCTTGTATCAAGACATCCTCCACCCCAACTCCGGTTCTCCCTCTTGCGCCTCAGAGAGCAGCGCAGCAGGGCAGTGACGGTTCGAAGTCAGTGCCGGAACCCAGAGTGTCCCCTAACCCCTCCCATGTCCCCCACCCCAACTCTCCCTGCACTGCACGGAGGTGCCCGCGATCCCAGCAGTGAAAATGTTTGAACAAAGCAGCAGGCCGCGTGCTGACCATTTAAAAGCAACTAAAGTACATTTAAAGGAATAGTGTGCGGCAAGCCCGGCTTCAACCCGCGGAGAAGAGGGTGATTGCGTGAGCAGCAGCCAGATGCGGATCCCCCTGGCTGAGCAACGGAACAATTTCTTACAAGAAATTGTAAGCAAGCCAAAACTAAGGTTCTCTGCATCCTACACCCCCGCACCACCTTCATTTCCCGGGGCTGTTCGCCGACCTATCCACGCTGGGGCGCTTGAGGGCAGGCGGAGACCTTGAAAACCCCCTCTGGCCAGGTGTCAAGACGCTGTTTGGGTAGTTAGAGCTGGCAGGTTAGCTTTTGACGCCTCCCGGTTGCGACCCTGGGCTCTCAGAGCTGCTCTGCAGAAGCTGGGATCCTCGCCCACGGAGCCCGAGTCAAAGCCACTACCTGTCTCACCCTCTATCCATTTACCCCAAACCCACAAACAGACATCCGCGGAAAGAGAGATCTGGGAAGGTTCTAGGAACTGAAAGTTTCCCAAGGATTTTTTCGGAGTTGAGGTTAAATTATGTTAAAGTAATTTAAGCCTCAAATTAGCATATTGAAAGAAGAAAATAAGAAAAGTCCTCAACGCCCTGACCGTTGTAAAACAGTGGAAAGGAGCATTTGCGGAGAGAGGCCAGGGGCAGGCGCGCCTCTGCTGAGATCCCAGAGCTGCGGGGAAACCGCGAGTTCCGAGTGGTCACGGCAAGCAAAGAGCCCCGTGCACCCCACCCAGGGGATGTTCCCTCAGCCCGCTCCACGTTCAGCTCTCCATTAATGCGACTTCGGGGAAATAATCAGAGTCCCCTTCCACCTGGCACAATTAGCAGGTAACGAAAGACTCAATCGCACCTTTCTTATCTACACTATCTACCCCTTTCCTGGGCCGGGTAAAAGGGAGGTGAACGACGGGGGTCGAAGGTCGGAATGGCTAATACCTTTTTCTTGGGCCCGGGTTCCCTGCGGTCTGACAGGTACTTGCCCAGCCTGAAGGTTCCGGGCACCGGCCCGAGGCGCAGACCTGCCGGGATGCAGCAATCGGCACTCACGCTGGTGGCGGGAGCGCGGGCGGCTGCGTTCATTGCTGCCGCGGTGCCGGGCAGGCGCTCGGGCGCGCCGGGTCCTCCGCAGGGCGCGAGTGACAGAGCCCTAGTCGCGCGCGAGCCAGGGAGCAGCGCCCCGACGTGCGTCCTCCGCCCGCGGAGTGACGCGGTCGGGCATGCAGTGTGCCTTTTCAATCGGGGCGGGCGCCTTTTGGCACCGCCAGCGCAAGGGCGCGGAGTTTGGTGAGAGAGTTGTGCTGTGGAGCAGCTGCAGAGTCCCACCCGAGAGGGTCACATGGAGTGGTTCCCTCAGCCCCCTGCATAATCGAGGCCTCTGAATGGCTGGCGCACAATGGTCCAGGCGACCTTCCCATTCCTAAAAATCCAATTTGTCAAGGGCGAAGAAAAGGCGCTGCTGAATCAAAGGTCCGGCGGGACCATTAATCCTCAGCATGGGGTATTGTCCTCGAGACAGTTACGATATTTTAAGTGACAAATCCACTGTATAATTTCTCCATAAATTTTACTTCCTTTTATTGTTCGCCGACAAACCAGTTTTGGGAAATAAGTGACTACTTTAAGTCTACTTGGCTGATTCCTTTGAGCTTTGGTCTACTTCAAAGATTTTTAATTCTCTCCCCTTGGCTTTATTGTAAAGGAGATTAAACAAAGAGATGGGGACTGTTTGGAGGACTTGTTAACTTCTATTGATTTCTGGCGTGTGCCATACAGAAATTAGGCAGGTACTTGATGGGAAAACACCAGAAAATACCTACACTTTTTAAATAACGACCATATTACCATTTCAGGGGATTGGGTTCAGGCCAGTCGTCTATTTAGAACAGCTTTATCGTTCCCTCTGTCCAGTTTCACCCCGAAATATGAAGCGTCTGTACCAGTTTGGGGAGACAAGATCAGCTGTGCCTAACTGGTCTTGGGTACTCCAGGGCCGCACGACTCTGGAGAAGGTGAGGCAGCTGTAAGACCCTGGCTTTGCGGGGTATACCGCACCCTGACCACACCCGAGAGAGAAGAGGGGTTACATGCGCTGGGATTTTAATCACGGTTCCCACACAGGCCAACCAAGTGCCCCAAACCCTGATTTGCTTTTAAGTGTAAAAAGGTGAAGAAGTCCTTGGTGCTAATTTCCTGAGAACGCACAAGCTGGCCTAAAAAAAGGGAAAAACAAAAACAAACAACAACAACAACAACAAAAACCCTGTGTCAAAGATGGGGAAAAAGAGGTCGAGGTGGGCTTTCGAAACCCTTGCCTTTAGCCCACTTTATGAGCTAAGAGAAGGATGCTTTGGAGTTAAATCAGAGTGTTTCTCACTTCCTTTTAGGGAAGTCTCCGATTTGTGTGGGAACATTTGTTTTCATAATATATAGCCGAGTAATCGAGTTAATCAGATATTTGTGACAGCTCTCTTCGCACCTGCCTCGCTCTGCTAATCCCAGATACTGCTCCCCAATCCTATGTACTTGGACGCGAGCCCGACGCGGAATTCCAGGCGAGGACTGAGTGACTCTGGGTTTCCAGCCTGGTGTCTGTGGCCCAACCGCTGTACAAATGGGAGGACGACTCCCAGCCGCCGCCGCATCGCGTTTTCCGCTGGGCTCTGCTCTCCCCAAGGAAGGTGTATTCTTAGGCTACTGATGGGGTGACTCTGATTAACAACTGCTGCAGGACGCAAGGTAGCGACACCTGTAACTCAGCAATTTGTCCCACGAGGCTCTCAAGAAAGCTCTGTGTGGCACCCCTCGGCGGAGGCCTGAGTTTGCCCTGCTGGACACGGTCAGGTGACTCGGAGTCGCTCAGTCTGTGCTGTCAATCAAGACTCGGGGACCTTTCCGTGAATTGCTGCAGAGCCTCAGTCTCCAAATCCTTAAAATAGGAATGATGATGCAGACACCTGGCTTCCACCCAACGGTTGCGAAGGTCAGTAGCAATGATCTGTAGAGTGAATGGATTTGGGGCGCTCCAAAACTCGTGGCTTGCTTAATGGGGGCATCCAAGCCAGGTCTACACGACGCATAGATGGCCAGCCTCTGTGCTAACTCCAAGGCCTGTGTAGACGCGGCTGCTAGGGCAAAGAACAGAGGCACTGGGAAGGTCTGGGCTACCACACGCGGCAGTTCCGCTGACCCTGCAGCCACGCCGTGCGCGGGGCCACTTTTGAGAGAGCTGCCACTGATCTTTCCCCTTGCCCCTCCAGATGCCCCTCCGTGGGCCACGAAAGCTGCCCGCGACGGAAAGAAGGGAGCCTTTGATCCGGTGGCCCATGAATGGCAAAAGCCGGGGAAGGGGGGAGGAGAGGAAGCCATTCCGAAGAGTCGAGGGCAATAAATTTAAGCCATGAACATGTCCCTCTAACCTCTGGCCTGGCGACTCGGGGATGACACCCCGTTTAAATTACCAGGACTATGAGCGGGAAGGGGCGAGCGCGGGGCCTAGATTCGGGGCTCCTCCCCGGCCCTCCTTAATGAGTGAAAAAGCGTGAACGACACGCGAACAATTTTATCAATAGGACCATGTAAAGGCCGACTGTGAGGAAAGTTATTTATTAATATAGCCAATTGTGGCTGGTTCCCAGCCCCGCGAGAAGAAAGGGACTGCGCCAGAGGCATTCACACCAGCTCGCTGAGTTTTATTCTGTCCTGTGGCTCAGAGTTGAAGTTCCCCAAGTGAAATAAATTGTCCACAAAGGAGGAAAGGAACACATTTTCTTTTATTTTTCCTCCCCTAAAAAGCAAGGGTGAAACCAATCTAATGTGCCCAGTGGAGCAAGATGGGCCGTGAAAAGCTGGGTGTTAAAAGTAAAAGCGGGCTGTGCAGCAAATGGGATGGAAAATTAAATGAAATTAAATAGCTTGAACGGCCGTATTGTCCCTTATTAAAAAGACACATTAATTACATGGTCTCAGCCTTATTCAAAGACAATGTTGAGACTCAATCAAAACATTCCACTCGGCTTTTTTATGAACTTAAAATGGGCGTCCAGAAAGCGTAATCCCTTCTGCACCGAGATGCGGAGCGAAGCGGTTTCTGGGACGGCCCTGCTCGCTGCCCGCCGCGGGAGCGCGCGGGCAGGATTCCCGCCCCGTAACAGGTTGCCCCT
This sequence comes from Pteronotus mesoamericanus, assembly GCF_021234165.1. NCBI lineage: Eukaryota > Metazoa > Chordata > Mammalia > Chiroptera > Mormoopidae > Pteronotus > Pteronotus mesoamericanus. Next base: position 55,863,576 of record NW_026555085.1, on the reverse strand, counting down.
AACGAAGCTGGACTCTCAGAGCTGCAGCCAGCGGACCGGCCGGCGGCCGGAACTGACTCCCACCGCAGCGTTTCCTCAGGCCGCCTGCGTGAGAGGCGAACCCCGCCCGCGCCTGGTTGCGTCCCAGCGTCAGGCTCCAAAAGCTGCGAGCGCGGCGCACGTGTGACCTAGGGTGACTCCGCCTCTAGGAAAAGAGCCCCCACTCGACTTCGAGGATAAGATCAGCACCTCCTTTGGGAACAACCCTCTCCAGGGCTGCTAGCCTCCGGCGCGCAAAGCTCTTGGACTTCAGACCCCGGGGGTGGGGGCGGGGGTGGGAGTGGGCAGTTGGCTGCCCCCTGTGTCGCTGGGTCTAGAAGACCAGGGTGTTGGGGAGTCACCAGCGCCCTCCACCGCCATCACCCCGGCGAGGCGCAGAGTCCCGAACCCTGGGATGGAGGGAGCCGCGCGGTGTCAGGGACTGCATGCGAAGCTGCAGGGGAGACCTGGAGACCCGGTGGAGTTGGGGTGTGAGGTGGCCCGAGCCGCGCCTCCTGAGAGTGTCCGCGCCCGCAAGGCCGCCGGGTCAGTGCGGACCAGCTGCGCAGCCCCCGAGGCGCGGGTGGGACATTAAGGCCGGACCTGAATAGGGCGGCGGCGACGGGCTCTGGGAACGCCACCAGATGACACGCCGGCGACGGGGCCATTTTCCCCTTAATTGCGAGGCCGGTGGGTGCACCGCGGCCGGGAGGCTCCAATCGCACGGCTAGGACGCAGCCCGGACGCCGCTGGTGGGTTTTGTGGTGCCTTTTATGTTGTTTTCTAAGTCCTTCATTGGAAGCGGCTCAATAAAAGTATTCAGAGTCCTTCTCAAGTTGCCTTTTAACCGGAGTTCCCCAACTTATTTCTTGGTTCTTTCGGTTGACATGATGCAAAGAAAAGTCAGCGAGCATGTTGCTGAATTGCAATGTCTCGGGGCACCTCCACATTCAACGCTCCTCTGCCGGCCGCTGCCGAATGAGCCCGCACTCAATTCGATTTTCCTTGCTGTTGGGCACATTTAGGAGCGCCTCTATTTGTGAAGTTCATTTCTAGGCAAATGTATTCAAGAGCTGATGGGAATGAATAGGACCGTGTGTCAGCCGCCCCTAATTGGGATTAAAGCACTTAGGAGCATATGCAGAGAGTGACAAATTCTCAGGTTGCATTGTGTTTAGACTTCCACCCGTTTGGACACTCCTCCTCCAAGGGAAATTTATAAAGCTTGCAGGGAGAAACTGAGGAGGGGGGGAGCGAAACGGAAAAGAGCCGGGCGAAGGGCTCACGGTGGGGCTGCGGTTTAGCAAGTGGTAGTGACAGCTTCAGAGAAAAGATGCTGGCGGATAATTGAACGCGGGCGGGGGAACGGGTCTGAACTCTTTAATCAGAAAGGCGGAGAGTTAAAAGGCGAAATAAAGATGTTCTTGAGATTCCCAGACGGGTTTTTTTCCTTCCCCCACCCCTTCCCCTTGAAGAGTTGGCTTTCATTCTTTCTTTATCTCTGCCCCCTATACCCACCCCCAAAGAAGTACCCTCTCTTGGGGCAATAATACCAATTTGGCGTTTGAATTAGGGTGGGGGGAAGTCAAAAGAAACAGAAGTACCTTCTTTTGTATGTTAGAGAGAACTTTGCAACCAAATAAGTCAATTAAAATGTTTCCTGCTTTGTGTTTATATGTGTGTGTAAAATATATTCACACTATGTTAAAACACAAACATAAGGATAAGGATTCGTATACATTCAGGCGCTGCCTGAAGATATATAGCCTCTTGTAAATCTCCACCTCAAAGTGACTGGTGAAGGTGACAAGGCCTTTTAAAAGCTGAAATACCAGCCCAGTGCTGAGGCTGGGACAGTTGTCTAAGCAGAGGGCAGTGACACCTCTTTTAGCAGAGAAACCAGAAATGACAGATGAACACTGAACAAAAGAGTCATGAGGGGAGAGCAGATAGTTCCAAAATTATTTGGATTTCCTTTCCTGTTTCTTAATTTGTTTAAATTCACCTGGAAACATAGGTTCCCTGGGGGATAGGAGACCAGGGTGTCTAAGCTCAGGACAAGCCCCAGTGGGGAGCCAGGAGTCAAACATTTTTTCTCTTTTAATTCCTCATCAGACCTAAAACCTTCCTTTCTCCCCAGGCTGGCCCACGTCGTGAAAGAACTTGTGTTCGGAAGGCACAGAATTTTCCTTTAACTCATGACCCATTTCTCAGCTCTTCAGAAAGTGGTGCCTAACAGGAGGAAACTGTCCTGGCAGGTATCTTTATATTCCTAGGACAATCTGTGAGTGACAGAAGTTTGTTCAGTGGTCATTATGATAGTAATAAGAAAAAAAATAAAATTTTTTAGCTATGTCGCAACTAAAAACTGAATTCAGGTTCATGACCAGCATTTCTATTCATGAATAACAATTTGTAAGTTCACTAGCAGGATCCTGTATACTCTCCTAATGGCATCGCTAATTATGAGTGTGTCTGTTTTAAAATGCAATGCCATCACTCATGTTATTCTGAATTGTCCATAACCAAATGATGGGACATCTTTGCTCCCTGGAAGCATGTCTGAATTTTATGTACCTTTCATTTTACAGTAGGGATTCACATTCAAATAACCTTTCAAATATATACTTAATTCCAACATAAAAATTAGGTAAGTTTACAAAAGGTGAATTTTATGCACATACACAAAAATATTGCTGTTTGCTAAACAGCTTTATTGAGATATAATCCACATGCTATACATTTAAATATACATACATTGTACATTTAAAGTGTACAATTCAATGTTTGTGGTGTGTTGGGTTTTGGGTTGTTGTTTTTGTTTTTTTTTTTTTTGTATTTGCACAGGATTGTGCAACCATCACACAATCTAATTTAGAACATTTTTATTCGCCCTTCCCAAAGAAAGCGTATACACATTAGCTATTACTCTCCATTTGTTCCCAAACTCCCCAGTTACAGGTAACTACCAATGTATTTTCTTCCTATAAAGGTTTGCTTATTCTTTATATTTCATTTGAGTGAACCCATATAAGATGTGGTCTTTTGCAACTGTACTTTTTTATTTAGCATAATTTCTCAAGGTTCATCCATGTTGTAGCATGTATTAGTGTGTCATTCCTTTTTATGAATGGATAATATTCTATTGTACAAATATGTCATATTTTATTTATCTATTAGTTGATAAAGCTTTGGGTTCTTTGTACTTTTTTGCTATCATGTATGATGTCACTATGAAAATTTACACACAAGTTTTTGCATATATATATATATATTCATTTCTTTTGGATAAACATATACCTGTGAGTGATTTGTTGGGTCTATATTTAACTTTTAGAATAGTTGTCATGCTATTTGCACCATTATACATTTTCACAACAGTGTATGAGGGTTCCAGTTTTCCCATACCCTCCAGTACTTGTTATTATCTGTCTTTTTAATTATACCTATCTTAGGAGTTAAGTGGTATCTCATTATAGTTTCAATATGCATTTCCCCAATGACTAAAAACCTAACGCTTAAACATCCTTTTATGTGCTTCTTGCATTTGTATATCTTCTTTGTGGAGATGATTACTCAAATTCTTTTCCAATTTTTAATTGGACTATTTGTCTTTTTATTATAGAGCATGCATATACGTTTATAACTTTTTAAATGCCCAACACAAAACAGCCTGTTAAGTTTAACCATCATAACAACACTAAGGTTGATTTCATTATTTATCTTTTACCAATGAGAAAAGTTCAGAGAGGTTAAGAAGCTTGCTTAGGGTCACACAGTAAATAATAGAGAGAGAATTCCCCCCACATCCTTCTAAGTTAAATGTCCCAGCTATTTTCACTTGACCACACACTTTCAGAAGGTTAATTGACTTCACATATCTGCTCTTTTCTATGAGGATCATTAAGTTATTATGGGGTATCTTTGTGGTTGAGAGAGTGGACTCTAGAGTCAGACTGACTGGATTCAAATCCTGCCTCTGCCAAGTTCAAAACATGTGTTAGGGTAATCTTTCTATTCTTCAGTTTCTTCATTTGTAAAATATGAGTAATGAGATCTACCTCATAGATTTGTTGAGATTATGAGATGTTGATGGAAAGTGTTTAGCATAGCATTCAGGACATAGGATGTGCTCAGAAATGTTGGTTATTAATATTTTTAATTGATTTTAGAGAGAGAGAAGAAGAGAAAGGGAGACATGGGGGGAGAAAGAGAGAGAGAGAGAGAGGAGGGAGGATTTGCTTTGTTGTTCCAATTATTCATGCATTCATTGGTTGTTTTTTGTATATACCCTTACCAGGGGCAACCTTGGCATATGGGGATGACATTTCAACCAACTGAGCTAGCATATCAGGGCTTGTATTTTTATGACAATACCTATGCTTACTGTTCATGGAGCCCTTTGCTAATTTTCTGTACTGTTAGGCTAGAAATTGTACATGATAAAGTAAATGGAACAGGACTTCCAAAACCAGGGGCCACTTAGGCAGGTACATAAGACAGTCATGTGTACTTCAGGGCAACAAACAATCGATGAGGGAAAGTCTCTCTTTATAGACATATTCCAGATAATAAATGAAAAAGGAGTTTGAAAATTTAAGTATTAATGTTTTGCAACCTTGGTGAAATGGAGACAGGAAGTGATCATCAATGATGGCTAGCATCACAAAAAGCAAGCCACTTATACCATATTTTGCCATGTATAATGAGCACTGTTTACCCAAATTTTTCAGGGAAAAATAAGGATGCGCATTATACATGGGTAGTACCTGAAATACCTTGTATCTGTTCTTGTGTTTTGTAATTATTTGTTACATAAAATTTCCTTTTTAAAAATATTTTATTTATTTATTTTTAGAGGGAAGAGAAAGGAGGGAGAATGAGAGGGAGAAAAACATCAATGTGTGGTTGCCTCTCACGTATCCCCTACCAGGGATCTGGCCTGCAACCCAGGCATGTGCCCTGACTGGGAATTGAACCAGCAACGCTTTGCTTCGCAGGTCAGCACTTATTCCACTAAGCCACACCAGCCAGGGCTACTACACAAAATTTCTTGTACTGTAATATTGTCAAAAATAAACACTAAAATTCCTTTATAAAACAAAAACCAAGTATCTAAATACAAATAAATTAAAAACTGAATTAAAAAATCATAATGAAAGTTTTTTTCCCCTGAAAGTTTGGGCCAAAAAATGTGGGTGTGCATTATACACAGAGAAATACGAGTATACAGGGGTGGGCAAAGGTAGGTTTACAGTAGGGCAGCCAAAATCTGAGGCAGGCAATGGGCGTGTGTACACTACCAATATTTCATTGAAATACATGAAAAATAGATTTTTTTTGTTCTGTGATCTTTTAAGAAATTATACCAAGGATGAGCCAGACAGAATGTGCTGAGTTGCAGTCTGTGATCTAAACAGCCATCTGGAATTCTCACAGCTATAGTGGTGCCCCATCAGGTCTAAGGAACCCACAGGCACAGTGTCCGAAGCTCTCACAATAAAAAATGCTAGTCCTGTGGCATTGAACAAAATTCTTTCTCCTCTTCTCATTTGGAACAGAAGCCATCAAATGTAGACTGTGCTTAAGTCTATTATAAATGGCCTAAATTCATTGTATTTGTACAAAGACCTTTCCTTGGGGAAAAAAAAATTATTAAATTTATTTTACATTATCCTTAAGCTTTGAAACCTTGTCACTTTTTTTTTTTTTTTGAGACCAATAGGAAAAAGGGAAAGCAGTAGGGAGGAAGAGAATCTTCTGTATTATTACTGAGAGTGGGGGTACCATGTCCCTAACTTGGTACCCCAAGATATAACTGCATCAGTGAGGGTCTTTATGTACTGTTATGGGTTAAGTTACGTCCCCTCCAAATTTATATGTTAAAATCTTAACCCCCAGGACTTCACAATGTAACATTATTTGGAGATACTGACTTCACAGAAGTAATCAAGTTAAAATATGGTCATTAGGGTGGATCCTAACCCAATATGGCATCCTTATAAGAAGGGAAAATCTGGACACAGACATGAACGTAGGGAGAACATCATATGAACATGAAGACGGTCATCTACACGCCAAAAACTGAGGCCTGGAACAAACCCTTTCCTCACAGCCAAGGTGGTTCAGAGGAAACTAACTCTGTCAACACTTTGATTTTGGACTCTTGGCCTCCATAACTGTGAGACAATAAATTTATGCTGTTTAATCCACCTAGTTTGTGGTACTTTGTTACGGACGCCCTAGCAAACTAATCCAGGTACAAATATCAGAAATCCTTTCTTAATAGTTGTAGCATAAAGGGCATGAGATAGTTCTGATTCTAAGCAAATGCCAGAAATCAGACTTGGAGGCTACTCTCCCAGGAAAACTGCCCAAATCAGACCACAGCATGGCTCTGCTGTCCAGGATACAGACCCACACACTGCACTGACAACTCTGAGCATGGGCCTCTGCCACTGCTGCCTCAGGAAGGTTATTGTCTCTGCTGCTACCCTCACAAAAATGCGTTCCACACAGGCATTGCCTTTTTCACATTACCTCCAAATCAAGGTCCTGGGGGTTAGCATCTGACTTAGATCCCAAAGTGCATTCCTCTCCCCTGGAAACAAAAGGAAGGCTGAGAAAATGAGGTTTGGACCTAATAAAGAGGGTAAGGATGGAGATACAAGGAGGACCCCAGTCATAGTTGAAGAGTCTTCATAGATTCTGGTAGGGAAAAAAGGCACAATACATTTTCACTACATTGCCTTAGTCATTGTAGCAAAGTCTTTTAGGAGCCGCCCCAGGACTCATCTTCCCCATCTTCTAACAGAACCCTCATTACATTACATGACAGCTGAGTATATTGCTGTCTGAAGCAAAAACTATGTGTCCTCCAACCTCTTTGTAGCTAGATATGTTTCTGTAAGTTCTGGTTAGTGTGATGTAAGCCGAGAGTTGTCTGTGACTAAGAAGACAACTCAGCCTACTTTTCCCTTCTCTGATACCTGCATTACAGACACATGGCAGGGACCACAGAAACATCTTACTCTATGAAGTGTCCCTGTGTACAGAAGCTGTGTGTTGAGAATGCCCAAACAAAAGACAGAAGGAAGCAGGGTCCCAGATGACTTAATGGAACCACCAACTCTGGGTTACCTATGTGTTGATTCCTTTCAGATGAAAATAGCCTAGGCCTCTGTGACCCAGCCGGTTTGGCACCCTCCCGCAAACCTAAGGGTCACAGTTCACCAGTGTGATTCCCAGTTAGAGCGCAGGCCTGGGTTGCAGCCCCCGAGGCAGCCAATCGATGTTTCTCTCCTTCTCTTTCTCCCTCCCTTCCTCTTTCCCTAAAATCAATTAAAAAATGTTTAATTAAAAAATAATAAAGTTGACAAATTGAAGACAATTTTCTGGTTCTTGTTTTAATAATGACTGTTGTTTTCACAACACAATGTTGCTGGCTAGAATAAAACCAATAAACAGAAAAAGAAACAATGGAGATTAAATTAGGATAAAACTTGGTTGCTTTTATACATTAAAAAAAAATTTCTGGAAAGACGTTTCATTTTTAATCCTGTACCTGATTCTCTTGCCTTCACCCACACTAGAATTTAGTTTTAGATAATTAATTTATGATTTTAAAAATATATAATAAATCACACATAGCAAAAGTTTTATTCCATAGACTTGGTACTCTCATTTTTACATTTAGCTCAGTCACAGCTTAGATAAATTATATAGTACTCCCAGAAGAATGGCTCTTTGATTTGCACAATTCTTCCAGTGATTTTTCTTTTTCTCTTCAGTGGTTAATCTCTTGTGGTAAACTGTTCCATAATCATCCCCAGTGAATCAAATGTTCAGGTACCTATGCTCTTGTATATCCTCTCACAAAGACTCTGGGCTTGGCCATGTGACTTGCTCTGCTCAATGTGACAGCAGCAGACACTTGATAAATAGTTGCACATTGGGCCTTTTCTTTTAATATTCTGTTGATTACTGTGTGAAAAAGCCTGCCCTAGCCTCCTTAAAAGTAAAAGATCACATGGAGAAAGAGAGACCCCATGCCCAGCTGCCCACCAAATGATTACAACCACTTGAATGAGTCTAGGTTATACCAGCAAAAGTTCCATCTAGGAAATTCCAGCCCAAACTGCAGAATCGTGAGTAAATACATTGTTTTTTCTTTTTTCTTTTTTGTCTTTTTAAAATTTTATTGTATATTTTTGCATTTCCATTTAACCCCCTTATGCCCTCACCCGCACCCCCACGATCACCACACTGTTGTCCATGTCCGTAAGTCCTTTTTCCTTTTTGTTCAGTCCCACCAACCCCTAATCTATCCCCCGATTGCTGTTACCCTGCTTTCTATGAGTCTACCTCTATTTTGCTTGTTAGTTCAATTTGTTCATTAGATTCCACATATGAGTGAAATCATGATATTTGTCTTTTTCTGACTGGCTTATTTCAGTTAGCATAAGGTTCTCTAGGTCCACCTATACTGTCACAAAGGATAAAATTTTCTTCTTATTTATAGCCAAGTAGTATTCCATTGTGTAAATATTCCATAGTTGTTTAATCCACTCATCTACTGATGGACACTTGGGCAACTTCCATATCTTGACTATTGTAAATAACACTGCAAGGAACATGGGGTGCTTCTATTATTTCAAACTAGTATTTTGGGTTCCTTTAGAGATATTCTCAAAAGTGGGGTCAAAGGGCAGATTCAATTTTAATATTTTGAGGTATCTCCATACTACTTCCCACAGTGGTTGTACCTCTCTTCATTCCCACCAACAGTGCAAAAGGGTTCCCTTTATACCACATCCTTGCCAGCACTTGTTTTTTGTTGATTTATTGATGAGAACCATTCTGACAGGTGTGAGGTGATATCTCAGTGTGGTTTTAATTTGTATTTCTCTGATGATTAACGACGTTAAGAATCTTTCCATATGTCTATTTACCATGTGTTTGTCCTCTTTGGAAAATTACCTATTCAGGTTCTTTGCCCATTTTTTAATTGGATTGTTTGGTTTTTTTGGTGATGAGTTTTATAAGTTCTTTATAAATTTTGCATATTAGCTCCTTATCAGATGAATCAGCAAATATCTTCTCCCATTCTGTAGGTTGTCTTCCTGTTTTGTTGATGGTTTCCTTTGCTGTGCAAAAACATTTTAGTTTGGCCCTAATTCGTGTGGCTCAGTGGATTGAGTGCTGGCCTGTGAACCAAAGGGTTGCCAGATCGATTCTCAGTGTAGGGCACATGCCTGGGTTGCAGGCCAGGTCCCCAGCTGGGGGTGCATGAGATGCAACCATACATTGATGTTTCTCTCCCTTTCTCCCTCCCTTTCCTTTCTAAAAATAAATAAAATAAAATCTTTTTAAAAAACCTTTTAGTTTGATGTATTCTTATTTGTTTATTGTTTTTCTTTTGTTTCTCTTGCTTGGGGAGATTTGTTAGTTAAAATATTGCTACCAGCAATGTCTGAGATTTTGCTGCCTATATTTTCTTCTAGGATTTTTATGGTTTCAGGTCTAATATATAAGTCTTTAATCCATTTTGAGTTTATTCTTGTGTGTGGTATAAGAGGGTGGTCTAGTTTCATTTTTCTGCACATATCTATCCAATTTTCCCAACACCATTTATTGAATATACTATCTTTAGCCTATTGTATGTGCTTGCTTCCTCTGTTGAGTATTAATTGACTATAAAGGTGTGGGTTTGTTTCCGAGCTCTCTATTCTGTTCCATTGATCTCTGTGTCTGTTTTTATGCCAGTACCATATTGTTTTGATTACTATGGCCTTATAGTATAGTTTGATATTAGGTAGCCTGATTCCTCTAACTTTGTTCTCAGGATCACTATTGCTATGTGGGACCTTTTGTGATTCCATATAAATTTCTAGTTCTGTAAAATATATCATTGGAGTCTTAACAAAAATTGTATTGAATCTATAGATTGCTTTGGGTAGTATCGATATTTTAATGATGTTAATTCTTTTTATCCATGAACACGATATGTGATTCCACTTATTTGTATGTTCTTCAATGTCTTCCTTCAACGTCTTATAATTTTCTCAGTACAGGTCTTTCACATTCTTGGTAAGACTTATTCCTAGGTATTTTATTCTTTTTGAAGCAATTGTGAATGGGATTTTTAAAAATTTCTCTTTCTGTTCGTTCATTATTGGCATGTGAAAATGCAACTGATTTCTGAATATTAATTTTGTATCCTGCTGCTTTGCTGAATTTATTTATCAGTTCTAGTATTTTCTTGGTGGACTCTTTGGGGTTCTGTATGTATAGTATCATGATATCTGCAAATAAAGACAGTTTTACTCCTTTTCTAGTTTGAATACTTTTTATTTCTTCTTCTTGTCTGATTGCTGTGGCTAGGACTTCCAGTACTGTGTTGAATAAGAGTGGTGAGAGTAGACATCCTTGTTTTGTTCCTGACCTTAAGAAGAACACCTGTAGTTTTTGCCTGTTGAGTATGATGCAGGCAGTGGGTTTGTCATATATGGCCTTTATTATGTTTAGGTATGTTCCATCTATTCCAACTTTGCTGAGAGCTTTGATCATAAATGGGTGCTGGATTTTATCAAATGTTTTTTCATGTGGTTTTTATCCTTCATTTTATGTGGTGAATCACATTTCTTGATTTGTGGATGTTATACCAACGTTGTATTCCTGGAATAAATCCCACTTGATCATGGTGTATGAAATTGTTTTTCTACACCACTAAGTTTCAAGGTGATTAACTTATTCAGTATAAAATAATACATTTCCTATAAGTGAACACAATTAAATACAAGAGAGAAATGGGGGAATTGCCTAGATTCAAAGGATCGGCGATAGAAAAGTGAGAGGATAGCTTATTTAGAAAAGGGATGGCCAACAAAAAGAGTTTTGATTGATCATGAGTATAGAAAACATTATTAAGATGTTCATTCAACAGCCATTGTCCTTACTTCTTTCTTGCTAACAGAATCTTGAGTTTATTTGTGTATGAAAGCAGTGAAGGGCTTTGGCAAGATGGCTCAGTTGATTGGAGTGTTGTCCTGTACACCAAATGGTTGTGGGTATAATCCCAGGTCTGGGCCCATACAGGAAGCAATCTATTGATCTTTCTATCTCACATAGACCTCTCTTTCCCCTGCTCCTCTCTCTCTAAAAATCAAGAACTATATCATCCAGGGATGATTTTTTTTAAAAAAGTGGGTGTGAGGTGGATGGATTGAGCAAAAAGGAAAAAGGACTCATGGACATGGATAACAGTGTGGTGATTGCAGGGGGAAGGGGCTATAAGGGGGATAAATGGTATTGGAAAAAATACAATAAAAAATAAATTAAGAAAAAATTTTATCAAAAAAATTAATTTAATTTAAAAAATTGTGAATGGTTTCAGGAAGAATGCTAAGTCCCTCCAAATCCCAAGAAGTAAATCTTGATTCATTCATATCAATAATGACAGTTCTTTTTCTCTTGCTTTTGATTGGTTTAGGAATGGGCAAGTGAGACAATTTTGGCCAAGAAAGACATAAGGAAATGTCTTCTGGAGATACATGGAAAAGGTTTATCCTGATCTTAAAAAGGTTTATCCTGTCCTAAAGGAAAGAGGCCTCATTACTTCTCTTTGAATGTTGTATGAGAATGAATTTCCTAAAATAATAGTAGTCAATCATGAGAGAACAAACATGAGGGCAGAAACCAATGTGCTAAAGAGGCCAGAGACTTGTCATTGTGAGCCATTGAATTAACCAATCTTAAAGCAGTTCTGCCTTTAGATAATTAAGTAATATCTGAAATGATAAGTGATATGAAAAAGAATAAAACAAGATAATGGCAAAAGACTAATGGAGGAAAGTGCTATTTTACATGGATGGTTAAGAAAGGTCTCTTTGATAAGATGATATTTGTTACTCAAAGAAAGTAAGGGAGACATCTATATAGGTAGAATTGTGCCTAGTAAGTTCCAGGTATAGCAAGAAAGCCAGTGTGACTAGAATAGAGTATGTGAGGGGGAGAGTGGTATGAGGAGAAATTAGAGAAAAAAATAACGGAGCCTATTCATGTAGAGTCTTTTGAGATGTAAAAGACTGTAGATTTTATTCTGGTGATAAGGGGTAATCTTTATAGGGTTTTGAACAGGGGTGTAACACAACTGGAATTTTACTGTAGAAGAATCACACTGACTGCCAGAAGGGACAAAGGTGGGAGCAGAGACTAACTAGTAGACTATAACAACATCCAGAGGAGAGGTGATGGTGGCTTGGGCCAGGGTGGTAGTTGAGATATGAAGAAACAAACTTCTGGAGATGTTCCTTAGGCAGAGTCACCAAGATGTCCTGATGTATTGGGTTGAGATATCGGTGACAAAGAGGAATCAACTCTTCCCCAAAGTGGCCAGAGGTGACCTCTGAAAATGGTTTGCTATACATTTGCTATCCACTTGGCACAGAAAACCCCACAAAATCATGCAAATTAAGAGTTTCAAATATTTTTTTCCTTTTTTTTTAAATTGTTGTTCTAACACAGTTTTCTCCATTTTCCTGCCACCACTTTCCTCCACCCCATCCACCCCCAAGAGACTCAAATCTTTGTATTTACTTTAGGAACATTCATGAAACTGCCCAGGCCATGAACAGCACGCATATTAAAAAAGTCAAGTATCTGAAGGATTGTTGCTTTACAGAAGCAATGTGTGACCTTCTGTTGTTACAATGGTGGAGTTGGTAGGTGTACCCAGGCCAAACAGGAGATGGGCACACAGTTGGTGACCCAAAAAGAGTGCCAAATTTTTGGGACACATGTTTAAAAACGCAGAGAGTAATGATAGATGTAAAGTTTCAGGTGTAGGTTTTCTAGTCATTGAGCACATCCAAGTAAACAAAGCTCCCAAGATGTGACACAGAATTTACAGAGCCCATGGGCAGATTAACCCCTTTATGAGTTCCCCTTGCCACATTGAGATGATCCTTCCTGAAAAAGAGCAGATTGTTCTTAAACCAGAAGAGAAGACTGAACAGAAGACAAGGCTAGCCCAGAAGAAATTGAAGAAACAAAAGCTTATGGCCCAGAAGTAAAAAAAAAAAGGAATCAGAGGTGAATCCTAGGTTTTTGACATAAGCAAATTGTTCGTATGGATTTGTCATTTACTAGGATGAAAAGGACTGAAGGAGCAGCAAATTTGAAAAGAGACACAAGTTCATATTAAATGTGAGATGGTTATTATTATTATTAGAAGTAGTGAAGGAGGACGTTGAAATGTATACATTTAGAATTTAGAAGAGTGTTCAGTTTAGAGATATAAATTGGGAAGTCATCAGTGTAGATAGAGTGCATATTTAAAGTCAAGATAATGGGTGAGATTGTTAAAGGACTAAGTGCACACAGAGATGAGAAATCCGAGGACTGAGTCCTGGGGCACTTCAACTTTTAGAAGTAAAAGATATGAGGAGGAACCAGCAGAGAAGATGGAAGGAACAACCAATGAGGTAGAACAAAAGGAGTTGTGTCCTTGAAGTCAAGTGAAGTTTCTAGAAAACAAAAAAAAGAATGATGATATCTGTTAAATGTTGTTGAGGAGTCAAGTAAAATAAAAACTTTAGAAGTCAACCATTAGATGTGGCAATATGGCAATCAATACTGATTTTATCAGCAGAAGTTTCTATTGGATTGAGGGGGATGAAAATCTGATAGAAGTGGGGTTCAAAAGAGAATGGAAAAAGAAAAAGCAGGGACAGTGACTATAAGCTACTTGGAGTTTTGCTATAAAAGGAACCAGAGAAATAGGATATTAACATGAGGAGGAAATGGGATCAACTACTTCTTAAAGGCTGGTAGATATTTACCAACAGGCTTTTACGATGATGGTAATGATTCTCAAAAGAGGAAAATACTGATAGTGCAAGAAAGAGGAAGGGACAACTGCTGAGTTAAAGGAGAGTTAAATTAGGAGAGTTGATAACACATCTCTGCAAATTTCTATTACATTGAGAGAGGGGCTCAATAATTCAGTCCCTAATACTATTCCATCTCCTCTCTGGTCAAATCACAAAACTGAAGGCCTGAATGATAATCTAGTCCAATCCCCTTCCTTTTGTAAAAGGAAACTGAGGCATAGAAGGTAGCCACACTTGACCAAAAGCCATAAGACCTATGAAAGGTGCAGCCTGCCCTTTCCACCTCACTATACTTCCTCTAATGCAGTTTAAAAGGAGGAAGTGAGCAAAGCACTGTCTGCTTTTCAACTTGGTCCTCTCCTGCCTCCCCTTGGAAGTCAGAGGGATTGACCCTCTTCCTCCTACTGCTCTGCGGCAGGCAGGAAGACTGCCCTGCACCACCAACCCTGCCCACGATCTCCCCTGCAAGAAGGACTGTGGCCCCAGTCAATTGGATGGCCAGGATCTGAATGAGCTTTTGGACCTATTCATCTAAAGAGTTTTGATTCTAGAGTCTGAAATGGAGATAGTTTATAATCCAGTTTAAATTGACCATCTCCTCAGGGCAACTATTATTTTTTCTCTCAGGCCTGCCTGAACCCCCATCCTTTTACACAGCCCTACCACACACTGCCATAGCCTAGTCACTAGGCAGCTCCTTAAAGCCATTTGCATTACATCTCATGGAGCCAGTATCTCAGAACCAGTGGGACATCTAGAGGCTCCAGGTCCCAACCTTCAGATAGTTTTTTTTAAAATCTAAATATATATAGGTATAAGTCAAATAAAATAGAACTTTCTAGATTGCTCAATTAAAATAAATCCAATAAGACATTTTAATTTGATTCTTACTGGAATAGGTGACCATCTGAGAGCAATAGGTTCTTAGTTCTGTTCTCCTTATTGCTCTACTCTAGTCACACTTGAGTTTCCCTGGTCTTAATATGTGTGCTACAATGAAAGAGGGATACTTCCTTTCTCATTATAACAAATAAATTTTACCCTGAAATGAGAGGAAAACCCCCACAAAGTCACTGTAAAGTCATTAAAGAACAGGCATAAATTCAGGGCAGGTTATTATTTCTAACAATATTGCTCTCTAGAAACACCTCCTGATTTTGATGTGTTTAAGGGCAAAACAACTTCTTTCTTTTTTTTTTCTTTTGTAGGGCAAAACACTTTAAAGACTTCATTTGCGAGCAACCAAAAATCTAAAGAGTTATAAGTAACAAAGTGTTTAATTAATAATGAGGATACTAAAGATAAGGACTTTATTTTCTTGAATTTCATTGCATTTTAAGGAAATATAGCTACTCAGTCAGGGCTAAATTGCGGAAATATCCAATGAAGCAATTTTTTAAATGATTGATATTATTTAAATGCTGGATAACATTATGCTCAAAATTCTAATTTTGATTATTTTCGGTATGAAGATAATGACAATGGAGAATAACTAAGTAACATATATTTACAAGGAAAATAAATTCAGTATGTGTTGACCACTGAAACCATTCCTATTTTCTTCATATTGCCTCTATTATAAAGAACACGTTTTCAAGTCTTCCTGTTATTAGAATTAGAAGCCAAGGAAATAATTTATGAGGAAGAAAAGTAAATATTGTTTAATCTCAGGAAGAATGTTACTCCCTCTTTCAAGTTGGAAAGAATTTGTGAATTATGGATGGTTGTGATTTATTCAAAGCCATAACCTACAACTTTTCATTCTTGGCAACAAATGTCATAAACCTGGGAGAAAATTAAAATTAAGAATATCACCAAGTTTATTAATAAATGTGTTTATTATCAAATAAATGTAACACTCAAGATATTTAGATCTGGCTAGTTGAAATAGTCATTATAAAAGAAAATAGTTGTATAGAAATGGTGTTACTTAAAAGAGGAAAGAAAGCCTTTTATTCTCAGCATCGTACACTTATTCCTTCCAAAACACATTCTGAATTAGGCAGTACTTTGTCCTTTCCTTGGTAGGATTGTTCAGTCAGAGGAGATCAAGAAAGAGTTGACTTAAAAAAAAATTTGTTTATTAAATGTATTGGAGTGATATTGGTTAATAAAATTATATAGGTTGCAAGCTTGAATCTATAAATTAAAAAGAACCAGTGCTTCTCTATGGAAAAGTTCTGCCCTAAGGAACTTTTCTGCCCAGCTTTTTAAGCCTAGGCAGTTAGACGTGCACATCAAAAAATAAAGAAATGTTGGGTGTTTGAAGATCTAACTATAATCTAACTGCGAGATGCGGATATTTGCGTTACTTCCTCTGGCAAATTGAGGGTTGAAATAGAGAAAAGAAAATTACTGAGAATTAGAAATGGGGACCAGTTTTAAGTGTTTTAATTAATATTAACTATTATTTTCCCTCCTGTGCTTGCTATGAATAAATACAAATTTCAGCATTTGTTTGTTCTTTTAAAAACTAGTTAGAAATTTGTAACATTTTTAGAAAATAAATTCAAACAATCGGCCCTACATTCTGGAGATACCAAGTGTTACAGTTAGTACTGGGATCTCCAAAAGATTCCTCTTTCTGGAGCAATGCAATCAGCTGGGTTTTCTTGTCATCTTAGACAAGAAATGATTGTTTGGGGCATAAGATTTTTACTTCACTCCATCAAACTGATGATCAGGTGCAGAAAGTTCCACACAAAGAACCCTTTAACAAACACAGAAGTGAGAAAGTATTAACGTGTGAGACTCCACCAGGTCCCTCATTTGGTTCCTCGGGCCCCTGGCAAAACTCCCCGACCCTGCCCGTGGGTAGAGATGCTGATGCTGAGGAAGCCCAGGCAGAACGCCAGGGATCTCTGCGGGTGCGGCCGAGGCCCGCCCGCTGCTGCGGAAGAGGGACGGGGGGCCTGGGACTGCACAATACTGGCCTCCGGGGCTAGAGGGCCTCCGCAGGATGGTCGAGTTCGGGAGCGGACCTCCTCCCCTACTGCCGGCGCCGCGATAAAGAGGAGACTCTGGGACTTGAAAAGGACGGGGCGCGGGGTCCATTCCGCTCTGCTCCTGGGATTGGATTCTCAGGCGATCAGGCTGTCTTCCTGCGAAGGTGGAGACCCCCGAGACCTCCGCGCGGAACTTTCTCCTTCCCCGTGGCCGTCTCCTCGATGCCCCACGCCGCGCTAGCGCCTTCTTAAGTGGTCGGCTGGAGTCGTGATGGCACTGGGACTACGAGCTCTTGGGAAGCGGCGCGCTGTGACCGAAGCTCTTTCGGAAGTAGGGTGTAGCAGGGCGCGTCAGGGCGGGTGTCCGGGGCGGCCCCCAGAGGGCGAGCGGAGCCGGGCGGCTCCTCCGTGGACCCCGCCCGCCCCCCGCCTCGGTCTACCGCCGCGCACTTGCTGTCCACACCCTGCTTGGCTCCCTGCCTCGCCAGATCCCCTCCCTTACTTGCGAAGTCAAAGCGCAGGTGGATGGGGTGCGGGACATGGACCGCCGTGACTGTACCAAGCTGGCATTGCACTCCCAAGACAGGAAGCCTTTTAAAATAATTTCATTAAATGCTTTTTACTGATAAAGACATAAATGATAATAAAAGAGAAGCAGGAGTTCACATTTGTCTGTAAAAGTTTGAGTAACGTGCCTCTTGGTGGAAGGCCCAGTACTGTGTTAAGCATCATCGAGGTTTCCGTGAACACTCAAGGAGCACCTATTATGGAGCAGCTCTACCCGCGCTCCACAAGCATCATCTTAGGCCCTCCCAGGCTCTTCAAATATGATCTTTCCCACGTTTTCAGGAGCACTGCAAGGCAACTGTTGCATAGTTTACAAAAGATCTGGAGAGCTTGGTGACCCTTACGAAGAAAGGTACGATGACACGCGGGAAAAGTTATCCAATTCACTTGCGTGGACTTAGGGTCAAGTCTGGGAGTCAGGCCCAGGTTTTGATGCTTGGGAGAAAATAGAACAATGACAAAACCAGGAGGACTAAAAGATGATTTTATCATCATTACTTTTTACTTCTTTTTTTTTTTAAGGTTCGAATGTGTAAATCTACTCTACTTTGCCCCAAAATTACAACTACAATTGAATAAACCTGTAGTCAATGTAAGTATTTATAACCTAAGGAAAAATACAGAAAACTGATGGCTGTGATTGTAAAAGGTAGTGACTGGTTTCCTGCATCCATAGTGGGCTTTTTAATTTTGTATATTATGAAACACGAACGAGAAAACATACCTGTCAAAAAGGAGAACGTTTTTCTTCTAAATAGCAAACCTTGTAGGTGAAATGTTGATATTGTCCGTTGAAATACCTGGTGAAGTGTAACATTATCTTTAAATAAAACACAAGTGACAGGCTAGCACAGATGCGATATTCCTCTGGGAAACTAGCTCTTCCCCTGCTGGTCCTCCCTCCCCCCTCCGCCGCCGAATTCACCACGAAGTGGCAGAGCTGACAAAGTTTGGGGATGTCAGGCAGCGGTAACAGGGCCTCACAGCTCTTTGCCTAAGTAAAAGATGGTTAGCAGGGCCCCGGGGCGCCGGGCGGAGCAGGCTGGCAAAGGCTGACTCCGGCAGCGCGATGAGACGCACACACCGCCCTGCTTGCGGCTTTGGCTGCTGCTACTGCTGCTTCCCTCCGCACCTCCACTCTCCAGCTTCAGCGCGCAGCCACCCACACTCCTTCCTCCGGGTCTCTTGTACCTGGTTAGGGTTTAAGAGAAGAGAGAGATTTCAAGATAACTCTGGAATTGCCTGCATGAGACTGGTTCCGGGGCACGGCGGATTTCTCCGGCTCCAGCTAAACCTGGAGCTTGGAGAAGACCCACAGCGGCGATTTGACCCGGCCCCGACCGAGGTGAAGGCACCTCGCCAAAGACCTGAAGACACTTGGCGCGGGCGTGTGGGTGAAGAAAGGCAGGGCGGTGCTCAGCCGTGATCTATGCTGAGCTCTTCACACTTCCCCGGACTTCGAACCCAAGGCCACGCCTCGGCCGCAGAGCCGAGCGGCTGAAATCGCTGGGAAGAACCGTGCGGGTTGGCGGGGGCGGGCCGGGAGGTCAGGTTGGCTCCGCTGCAGTTTAAGCCCGCAGTCTGGGGGTGGGGCGGGGGTGGTGCTCGTCGCTCCCAGGAGTCCAGCAAGCCTGAGCCTCAGCTGGCCCGACGAGGTCGACAGGTGTGTGCGGTCGAAGCGGAGCACCAGAGGCGTCTGGGAATGAGAGCGGAATGCCCGGGGCGAGTCTGTTGGGAGGACTCATCTGGCGTTGGAGCCACTCCCGGGTCTGTTGCTGGAGCAGCAGATCGGTCCGCGCCGCAGGAGGCAGAGAAGCGAGAACTGAGCCCGAATAGACCGTACAGGCACGCACCCGACTCAGCGCCGCCTCGCGCTGGTCTCTGCCTGGAGTTCCCTCTGTTAGGCAGGGCACTTAACGCGTGGGTTTTAGTTCTCTAGGACTACGCGACGCGCAGTGTAGTCGTTACCTCCCTATTTTCGGCTCATAGAGTGGTACCCAACACACAGCAGCGCTCAGTAATGGTTCATTCACCTCACGTGTTTGTTGAGCGCCCAGCATGTGGCAGGCATTGGCACAGTCGTGGACAACACAGAGGAGGTATCTGGCCTCAGCAAGTTTTTATTTCCCACTAGTTAAATAAATGAAAAAGAGTCAGATATCAAGAAAGCTGTGGAAAACAAAACTGTCACCTCCGGGCCACCTTTGCATTAGTAACCTCCAAAAGGACGGGGGGGGAAATGGCCAGAAAGATCGAAGTAGAACCTTCCCTTTCCTCTTCCAAGTGTCTCTAGGGAGAGGGAATAAAGTAAAAGACGATTGGAGGGTTCTACTGTAGTATCAGCTCTGTGTTCTATGGGCATAAGAAAATATTACCTTCTTTCCTTACCTGCCTATGTTCAGCGTTATGGTTTGAATGTTTGTGTTCTTAAAACTTACATGTTGAATCCTAATGCTCGATGTGATGTGATGGTATGAGGAGGTGAGACCTTTAAGAGGTGCTTAGGCCGTAAGGGTAGAGTCCTTATTAATGGGATGAGTGCTCTTAAAAAAACAGACATCAGAGATATCCCTTCCTTTGGGGGCCTGGGAGGGCTGTTCTCTGCAAATCCAGGGTGAGCTATCTGCTGGGGGTCTTGATCTTGGACTTCTTAGGCCCCAGAACTGTAAGAAATAAATCTGCGTTGTTATTAAGCCACCTATTTTATGGTATTTTTTACAGCAGCCCTAGTGGACTAAGATATTCAATGCATTTTATATACTAGGGAAGGAGGTCTGTCTTTAAAGTCTACACATAATCTGTCCATCTAGTCTCATGGAGGAACACCCAAAGAGAACAAAAGCTGAAAAAATAAGGTAGGGGGGAAAAAAGGAATGAGGAGAAGAAAGAACACAGGCAGTTCAATGATTAAAAAAAAAAAAAAGAGTGGTAGGGCTACATTTCCCTTTTCACAAAGAAACATTGTAAGTTTGTCACAGCAACTCTTCACTGTTTTTTAACTTAGATCGAGGACTGCCAATTAAAGAAATTAGAATCATAAAATGAGTACCTCCTGACAACCTCACCCTGAAGTAGAAACCTTGGTGATACTAGCTACTCCACTTCCCCTTAAGCTACTGTTGCTTCTGGCTTTGAAAAGACCTAGCTGGGCCTAGATCTTAATTTACAAAGGTGACTGAGTGACAACAGAGAAAGGTCAATGCCATTGGAAGAAAGGTTTAATGATACAGCTCCCCTAGAAACAAGAGGCATGAATCACCACACAAGGATAAGGCCAGTACACCAGGTTTTGGTATGAAGCAAAGGCAGGAGCAAGCAATACGTTTAGGCCAGAGTATTGAGTTTTCTCTAGGAAAGGTAAAGCAGAAGAGGGTCAACAGTTTAGGATGGGCCATTATGAATAATTTCCTTGGATTTGGAGCAATAAGGAAGTCTCTAGCTGCCTGGCACCGGGCCCTGGAATGATTAAGGCAGCGGAATAGTCTCCTGGGATATATGGGCCTGAGATGGGAGGAATGGCTCTGGATTGGTTAGCCTTCATATCAAAGACATACCTTATTCTGGGCCTTTTGTAATCTCTATGATTTGGCTACCCCTGGAAGGGTCAGTCTCTCCCCAGCCAGAAAAACTTTTTTTAAGAGTCAAACCATCATAATATACAGAAAACTTTAAATATGATTAATAAAGCCTAGGGTATGAAAAAGGCCCCTAAGATTCCTGTGTTCTCTGAATAAAATGCTCCATGAGTCTAACCTCTGGACAGCATACTTTCTTCTCTTCAGCTACAGAAAATGACTTTGGAAAGAAAGCTGATTAGTTTGGGTGGAAGGGTGATTAACTCAAATGAAGAAGTTAGAAAGGTTCAAAGAAGTAGAATCCAATAAGGGATTCCAGAGTTCTTAGCCAGATTTATGGTGAGATATTGAGATAGGTTTATACCATAATCAAGTCTGTGCAGGGGAAGTTGAGTTGGTTTTTGTGAAGGAGTTATTCCCTTCTAATGGGCTTCTTTGAACTTAGAATTTGAGATTGTAAAGCCTTTCATTTGTCCAACAAATCATACTTTTCCTACATGGACCCGAATTTGGGAAGCAGGTCCAGCAGATATTGTTATTCTGGTTTTGAAAATGGAGACTCAGGCCCTGACTGGTGTGGCTCATTTGGCTGGGTGTTGTCCAGGTCAGTGGTTTGATTCTCCATCAGGACACATGCCTGGGTTGTGGTCCCAGGACAGGGTGCAAACCAGAGGCAACAAATGCGAGAGGCAACCTGATTGATGTTTCTCTCGCATTGATGTCTCTTGCCTTTTCTTTCTCCCGTCCTTCCCCTCTCTCTCTAAAAATACATAAAATCTTTAATAAAATAAAATTAAGCCTCAAATAAGTAATTTGTCCAAGGCCCAATGGTTAGTTAATAGAAGAGTCTGTGATAGCATCTTGGTCTGATGCTTAGCTTGGTGCTCTGCCCACCATTCCTAAATAATACTTATGTTTCAGCAAGAACATCTTAACATTTTTACATCAATAAGCATTTATTGAGGAACCACTAGTAACTAAGTGCTCAGTATCGTGGGAGAGCCTGTGTGAGTGTGATATTTGCTACTCCTCAATATGCTTAATGTTGTTAAATAGCTGGTTTGTTCCTTCCTGGCACTATCAGTAAAATATGAAGTTATATACACTCCAGGCACATAGACTGTTACTGCATCCTGCTTCACCATACTATATAATGTAATTTGGGCTCATTATTTAAACTTTGAGCCTAAGTTTTTTTTAATCCATGGAAGCATAATAATAATGCCTACTTACGAAACCGGAAAAGCCAGCTACTTCTACTACCAGACCAATAGGCAGAGACAGGGATTAGTCTCTTTGCTATTGGTCTGTTACTACTAGGCCTATATAGGCAGAGACAGGGATTGAATCTATGGGCGCTTCATTCAAATGGCTCGTGATCTGAAAAGATGGCGGGGTATATATCCTAGCAGACCGTTTTATATTCCATTTTAATCAGACCCTTTTTATAAGGAGAAGAAAAATGTAGGTAAGGGGTTTGGAATTCAAGGGAAAAGTTAATTAGATAGAAAGCAGCAACATTCTTTCATCTGGGGACCAGTCATTCCTTATCTGTGTCCTGAGTGGTGAATGTCTCACCTTGGAGTACAATGGGTCAGATTACCATCTTGATTGCTTGCAGTCCTCCTGTGGCACAAAGGTGGAACTGCTTGTGGTCTCTTGGAGACAGGGTGGATCATACCTTCAGTTCCTGAAACAATAGCTTCTTATATACTTTTATTACTGAGCTTATTGACTATTACCTAAAACTAAAATTTTCCTTCTCTTGAGTACCCTGTCGCTTATAAGACTTGTTAATAAGACTAAATAAAATATTTACATGTAACTATTATTGGCCATGGTGGCTATTAGATTTCAGGTAGCTAATAGATTTCACACATAAAGAAAATAAAAAATTGATTACCTGGTAGCTGAGTAAAGATTTCTCTATTGAATAATGTGAATTAAAAAGACTACTCATATTTTTTATAATTATATTTTATTTATTATGCTATTACAGTTGTCCCAATTTTCCTGCTTTTGCCCCCCTCCACCCAGCACCCCCACTCCCTCTGGCAATCTCCACACCATTGTTCATGTCCAAGGGTCATGCCTGTAAATTCTTTGGCTTCTCCATTTCCTATACTGTACTTTACATCCCCATGGCTATTCCGTAACTGCCTGTTTGCACTTCTTATCCCCTCATCTCTTCACCCATTCCCCACACGTCCCTCCCATCTGGCAACCATCAAAATGCTCTCCATATCCATGATACTGTCTCTCTTCTTCTTGTTTGCTTAGTTTGGTTCTTAAATATGATTATTGATAAAATGTATTTACTGCCATTTTATTGTTCATAGTTTTGATCTTCTTTTTCCTAAATAAGTCTCTTTAACATTTCATATAATAATGGCTTGGTGATGATGAACTCCTTTAGTTTTTTCTTGCCTGGAAAGCTCTTTATCTTTCCTTCAACTCTTCCCCGCCCCCCCACTTTGATTCTAAATGATAGCTTTGCTGGGTAGAGCAATCTTGGCTGTAGGTCCCTTCTTTTCATGACTTTGAATATTTCTTGCCAATCCCTTCTAGCCTGCAAAGTTTCTTTGGAGAAATTAGCTGACGGTCTTATGGGAACTCCCCTGTAGGTAACTATTTTCTTATCTCTTGCTGCTTTTAAGATTCTCTCTTTATCTTTAACCTTTGGCATTTTAATTATGATGTGTCTTGGAGTGGGCCTCTTTGCATATATCAGTTTAGGACTCTGCTTCCTGGACTTGCATGTCTGTTTCCTTCACCAAATTAGGAAAGATTTCATTCATTATTTTTTCAAATAGATTTCCAATTTCTTGCTCTTTTTCTTCTTCTGGCACCCCTATGATGCAAATGTTGCAACTTCTTGAAGTTGTCCCAGAGGCTCCTTACACTATCCTCATTTTTTTTTAGATTCTTTTTTCTTCTTATTGTTCTGATTAGTTGTTTTTTTTTGCTTGTGTTCCAAATCATTGATTTGATTCTCAGCTTCATCCATCCTACTGTTTCTTCCCTATAAATTGTGGGGTTTTTTAAAGGTTTTATTTATTTACTTTTAGAGAGGGGGGAGGGAGGGAGAAAGAGAGGGAGAGAAATACTGGACATGGCCTGCAATCTAGGCATGTGCCCTGACTGGGGAATTGAACCAGCAACCTTTCAGTTCACAGGCCAGCACTCAACTCACTGAGCCACACCAACCAGGGCTGTTTTTTTTAATTTTAAGTAGTATATACTTCATTTCTGACTAGATCTTTTTTATGTTGTTGAGGTTGTCACTAATTTCATTGAGCTTTCATCCTTATAACCAGTGTTTTGAACTCTGCACTTGATAGATTGCTCATTTTAATTTTGTTTAATTCTTTTTCTGGAGTTTTTATCTGTTCTTTCATTTGGGCCATGTTTCCTTGCCTCCCCATTTTGGAAGCCTCCCTGTGTTTGTTTCTAATTATTAGATAGAGCTGCTATATCTCCCTGTCTTGGTAGCATGGCCTATTGTAGTAGGTGTCTTATAGGGTCCAGTGGCACAGCCTCCTCATCACCCAAGGTGCACCCTTTTGGGGGGCTGAGTACACCCTCCTGTTGTAGTTGAGCTTTGGTTGCTGTTGGCAGGTCAATGGGAGTGATTTACCCAGGCCAGTCAGCTGCAAGGATTGGCTGTGGCCACTGACCACCAACCTCCACCCTCTGTGGAGGATAAGCTGTGGGAAGGCAGGGTGGTGGTGCTCTAATGTGGTCTGTAACTGTCCATTGGGTGTGCAGGCTCTGGGGTTTCCTGGTTGGTGCAGGCCAAGGTCAGCTCCTACCTGTGTTTTGCCCAGGGTCACCCTGACTGAGCTATAAAGCAATCTGAGATGGCTGCTAATTGTGCTGAGCTTGGAGATTCCCAAGCAAAGCCAAGTTGTGAGCCTAGGCTAGTTACTGCTAGTGATGGGCCTGGGGAAACTTGTAAGAGGTATGGGGGCTGGGGCCTCACTGAGGCTGGCTATCGCTTGTTTGACATTTAGGAAGTTATGAAGCATGAGCCATGGCCAGCCATTCATATGGAAAAGCAGCTTGGGTGGGCTCATAAGTTGGGTGGAACAGAGTCTCTGGAGATCTCCAGGGCTGGGAAGACAATATTAGCCAGGTCAATGTAGTCTCAGATATGGCACCAGCCTGCCAGGTCTGTGGGGAAGGGTTCAGAAAAGGGACAATAGCCTCTACCACCCTTTGTCTGGGAGAAAGCTGTCCCTCAGCTCTCACCTAGATGCAGGACACTTTATTTTATCCCTGTATGCCACTGGTGGCTTTCAAGCTGCTACCTCAGTGCTGGAGCTCAGAGGGAGTGAGTCTGATTAAGTCCATGTGTGGGTACTTTAAGAGAAACTGCTTGGGTTTCCAGAAGTTTCTTCCGCCAACTCAATCTCAGCTGGTTTTTGCAGCCAGAAGTTATGGGGACTTATCTTCCTGGCACTGGAACCCTGGGCTGGGGGGCCTGGTGTGGGGCTGGGACTCCTCATACCTAAGATATCCCTCCCAAATTTTTATCTACCACAGGATGTGGGAACAGCCTGTTCTGCATCTCTGAACCTCCTACCAGTCTAGATGGATGTGGTTTCTTTAATTCCATAGCTGTCAGACTTCTGTTCAACTTGATTTCTGATGGTTCTGAGTGGTGGTTATTCTATATTTTAGTTGTAATTGTGATGTGGTTGTGCAAGGAGGCAGCCGTGTTTACCTATCAGACTACTCATATCAAATGCTTTCTAATTTTTATTAAATTTACTGTTTGTAAGGAGAAATACCACTAGAGTCAAATAAGATAAATTCCTAGATAAAAGGTTGTGTCATTAGCTCACCAAATTCAGGTATTTTCTATAAGAATTTAACTGAACTATGACTTTCAAATTAAACTTTTAAATCAACTTATCCACACCATTTCTCTTAAATCAACAATGCCCAAATCAGGCCATTGTTGTGTAATTCTCTTGCCTCCAGTGTTACCACCAATCATCTCTTGTCAAATAGTTCCTATAAGACCATCTAAAGCCTTGCACTATGCTTTGTATTCTTGATTTTTCCCCTCATAGCATATCAGAGAGAAAAAAAAAAGAGAGAATATTCTCATTTACCCACTGTTTTAATAGTCACATGAAAAATTATTTTCCAAGTTCAGTTCCAAAAATTTTCTTCAAGTCCTAGACATAAAGAGATCATGCTATTTTTCTTTTGCAGCATTTTAAATGTCTTTGAACAGAAAAATTTTAATGTTTTTTCTCGAAGAAATATACCCACAAATAAAATCAGTGCAGTTTAATGTAACGGAAGTGTCCAACTGCGCATCTCAATAACTGGAACTTACTGTTTGGGCACCCAAGAGCAAGCAGGATTTCAGACAGAGTTGGTAATTCAGGAGATAGAGTTAATTCAGTCATCTTAGACTCTAATCTATTACCATAGAATAAATTCTATCTTTCCTCCTTTGGTGACTTATAGCTTCTTTCTCTGACAGTGAGAAACCTGGATCTCATTATCTATAGTCCGTTTACTTATTTGTTCAAGCTCAGTATGCATGTAAAGCAGGTTCAGAATTGTTAATCTACACTCCTATAAGAAAATTTACAAACTGGAGTACAGTGTTAATGCATATTTCTTTTTGTCTTTAGTCTTAGAGTCTCCTGTCAAATACATTTTTAATCATAATGTTTATGCAGAAAGAGACCCCACAAAAAACTTAGCAATTAATATAGCAAATATAGAAATTAAGTGAGTCATGATTTTTTGCTGGTGGGGGGTCTTGCCTTCTATTCATAAAAATTGAAACACCTACCCTGACCAGTTTGGCTCTGTTGGTTGCATATCATCCTGCAAGGCGAAAGGTTGCAGTTGGATCTCTGGTCAGGGCACAAGCCTGGGTTGCAGGTTCAGTTCTAGTCAGGGTGCATATGAGTAGCAACTGATCAATGTTTCTCTCCCTCTCTTTCTAAAAATAAATTAAATAAAAAAAATAAAGAAATCTGTGAAGCGCAATAAAGTGAAGTGCAATAAAAGGAGGTATGCCTGTATTCAGATTTGAAATAAGTATAAGTAAAAATAAGGAAGAGAATTGGTCAATGTTCCAGGGATAAGAATGTCATGGAAGAAGTTAGGAGAGCATTCAGCCCATAGCCATATGGTGAAATCCATTATTTTTCTGTTTGAAGAGAAAAGTATATCAAAGTCAGCTTTTAATCATTTGGGAAGACCACTGAGCAGATGGACTTCATCAGTGTCCACAGATCTTATCTTCATTCTTGCAGACTCAGAAATCTGAACTGCCAGCTTACTGAGCATGGACCATATCTTAGGTCTGAACACACAGCAATCAAGCCCACAAAAATTCATATATTAAAAACCCAGTATAAATTGATTTATAAAAATAATAATTGCCATATTGACCAGATACTTTTGTTCATTGCTCAGATCATTATATTTCAATAGATAAAGTCATGTGGAAAAATGAATTATTATTGGAATATTGGTTGGTAAGTATACAATTTTGATCAATAGGAGTTAGTGCTGTCAAGTTATAACACTCTGGTGTATCCACTTCTATTCTAAGAATATACCTGTTGAAGGGCCTAAATACTTAAAACTCTATGAGCCAGAACCTCTGAGTAATCTGAAAAAACTGCAGAAGTCAGAATAATGTCCCCTGAGATGTCCACATTCTAATCCCCAGAACCTAGGAACATGTTACATAGCAAAGGGAATTAAGGTTGCAGATGGAATTAAGGTTGCTAACCAGTTGAATTTAGATTATTCTACATTATCCAGGTGGGCCAAAAACAGTAATCACAAGAATACTTTAAATATGGAAAAGATAGACGAAGAGTAAGCATCAGAATGATGCCATGTCATGTCAGTTGGCCATTATTGGCTTTAAAAATGAAAGGGGGGCATGAACCAAGGAGTGCAGGCAGCCCCTAGAAGTTGGAAAAGGCAAGAAAAACAGATTCTCCTTTAGATCATTTAGGAAGAAACACCTTGATTTTTAGCCCAGTAAGACCCACCTATTTAGGACTTCTGACCTCCAGAACTTCATGATAATAAATTTGTGTTGTTTTAAGACACTAAGTTAATGGTAATTTGTTATAGCAGCAATAGGATTCTCATATAGACACGTTGACAAATTTGACCCTTCTGACCTCCTTTTAACTACTCCATAAATTTCCGTTCCTTAAATACCTTCTATTTATTGCAAAATGATATGATAACTTGGTGTAAACTTTAACTTGCAATCCAAATAGGCTTCCCAGCTGGATTACTTTGACTGGACTTAAGGTTTTTACTAAGTTTTGACTTTTTTTTGGTTGTGGTTGTTGTTATATGGAATCTTCTTGGAAATGAGACATTTCTGTCTTTGGAATCTTTAGACAACAAGAATACTGGGGTATAGCTCTAAAGTTTCTTATTGATACATTTTGTTCTCTCAAAGGTCATTTCAGGCTAACTGAAACCAGAAAGTGAATTCCAGAATCCCCCAAATTGTTCAGAGATTTCATATCTAGAAGTATACATGGCAGAACAATACCTAATAGCATGAGTACACTAGCACATTGTAATCAATATATTTGATTATTGTTCCCTGTGGAGTACAAATGCATTGAAGTATCAAGGGCCAGTGCTAAGTGGTAGAGTACATCTTTCTTTGTATCAAGGTGGCACTATTTTCCTTCTCTGTGAAAACAGAACTCTTTGTTGTCTAGACTGCAGAATCCAAACTTCTTTTAAATAATAAAAGCTAAAAGAGTTATTGAGCTCCTACCATTATCAGACACTATTCTAACTTCATTTGAGGTTTAAACCTCATCAGAACTATGACTCAGGAACTATGATTATCCCTGTTTTACAGATGAAGAAACTGAGGTTCAAGGTGGCTAAATAGTTTGATTAACGTTGCTGTTGTAGATTGAACGTATGTGCCACCCCAAACCCATTCAGACATTGAAATCCTAATACCCCAATGTGATATTGGGAGGTGGGGCCTTTGGCAGTTAAGTTTAGAAAGGATCATGAGGGTAGGGCCCCATGATGGGATTAGTTCCTTATTCTGTTTCTCTGCCCTGTGAGGACTCAGCAAGAAGTGAGCTGTCTGCAAACCAGGAAGACAGTTTTCACCAGAAACTGAGTTACGAGGTGCCAGGAACAGGGATGGCACCTTGATCTTGGACCTCTCAGTCTCCAGAATTGTGTGAAATAAATGTGTATCGTTTAAGCCATCCAGACTATGGTATCCTGTCACAGCACTCTGAGCTTGCCAAGGCAGTTACATAACTAGTAAGTGTCAGCTCAGTCTAGTTTCAAGACTGAGTTCCTAATTAGTATGCTCCACCAGAAGGTTTAGAGGTTTAGTTATCTTTGATGAACATAGGTATCCAGGAATTGAAATAAAGGTGGCACAATACATGACTAGAGAGAATATTTTCACAATAATGACTGCTAGTACCAAAGCAAAGTCATATAATTTAATTAAAAGTGAGGAGACTGTCTTCAATAACAGGGTTTAGGAGGAGAAACTTTTACTACAAACCTGGAATAATGTGTTTACAATAGTTTAGTCATTATAGTTTTATGGAACCTGTATAGTTAGGTGTAAAGCTCATTGCATTGGGAATCAGGAGAACTGGATTCTAGCAGTTCTTGCCACTAACTAGCTAAGTGAGCTTGATAAAGCCACTGAATTTCCAGCCTTCACTTTCTGAGAAATAGTATTCATGCTGCTAGGGAAAGCACCGTAGGAAATGGAGTTAAGTGCTTTTTTTGTCACAAAAGAACCAACATTAGAATCAAGAATTTATTGATCACATCCCTATTTGAAAAGCACAAGGTAAATGAAAAATTAGAAGGGACAAGATTGATTCCAGTAAGTTTAAATTACATAGGTGGTGAGGACTGAGAAACAGTATTTCTAAAACTAGTTTTAGAAAAGTAAGAAACAAAC
This sequence comes from Pteronotus mesoamericanus, assembly GCF_021234165.1. Taxonomy (NCBI): domain Eukaryota; kingdom Metazoa; phylum Chordata; class Mammalia; order Chiroptera; family Mormoopidae; genus Pteronotus; species Pteronotus mesoamericanus. Next base: position 55,833,608 of record NW_026555085.1, on the reverse strand, counting down.
AAACAAACAAACAAAAATCCTATCAGCAAAACTACATGGCCCATCATCTTTTGCATCCAGGTAAGCTGGGCTACATAGGCCTTTTAGCATTTTAACAGCTTTTGTAAATTACTCTATTCCATCAGATATCCTTAAATTGTTAGTTTTCAGCTCAAGTCATTCCATTTAACCTACCTTTATAGAGCACCCTCAGAGATAATTTACTCTGGAATTAATGGAGCCTAAGCTTCGGGCCCCTCTTTCTTGGTCACTGGGAGCATGGAGAGCTGCTGGGCATTTGGAGTTCTGGGTGTGAAGCAGAAACCAGATTGTAGATGCAAAGGATTTCTCTGTGGTATTTTCGGTAAACTGCCTAAAAGAGTTCACAGAAGGAAAGGACCTAAATCTTCAAGACTCTAGTAATTTGTTATGATTTTTTTTTTGCATTCTAAATACTTTACAACCTAATTTTGGGTCCACATCATATTTCTTTTTTTTAGGCGCCCTGTCCCACAGATACCAGCTCCTGCTGTGCCTACAACATGTTAGACCCTGAACTACTAGTAAAAAAGGATGAAGGAGCTCACAGTTTTGTGGAAAGAAGAGTGCAGAATTAAGTATGAAACAATGCTGGCCTAGTGGTAGAAAGAGAGTAATGCGGGCACACAGAACAAAATATTTATCAATACTAATTTATCACAGTATCTTTATTTTCTGGATATTGTCAGTCTGGCAACCTCTGAGAAAGTGGAAGAAATTCCCAACCAGTGTGAAGTAGCCTCATGCCTGGTGTTTCTTGAGCAACCATCTTTCAAACTTTTTTTATTGTAATCTGCAGTGTAGCAGACAGTAGTTCATCAAATACATTACAGGTTCTCTTACATTTCTTAGCCTCTTTGCAGTTAAATTAGAAGCATGTGCTTATTTTGATCAATGGGAAGAGAGAACGTGATCGTGTTGTTTCTGGTTCAAGTCTCTTAACACTGATTAAGAACCTGTGAAAGTCCTGAGCACTTTCTCTAGAAAGATTTTAAGCCTGGAGGCAAAGAACCAAGTTGGAGTAGAAAGATGAAAACATACTAGATTCTCGAATATATAGAGGACAACCATCAAGGAGAGCAATCTTTATGGGACTTTATGGGAGTGACATTGACACAAAATACTTTATGTTAAGCTACTGAGATGCATTTCACATCTTTTTTAAACTTAAATTTTATTTTTCAATTACAGTTTATATTCAGTATTATTCTGTATTAGTTTCAGGTGTACCACACAATTGTTAGACAATCAAATACTTTACAAAGTGTTCCCCTCTGTACCCACCTGGCACCATATACAGTTATTACAATATTATTGACCATATTCCCTATGTTGTACTTTCTTAATCCCTTTACCTTTTTCATCCAACCCTCTCCCCTGGCAACCAACTCTTCTCTGTATCTATGACTGTTCTATTTGTTTATTTTGTTCTTTAGATTCTACATATAAGTGAAATCATATAGCATGTCACATCTTGATGTAGTACATACATCCATATATAACTGAATCAGATATTTAATATCCTTGCTGTTCCTGAGGAAAATGCCTAATTTTTTAAAAAATTTCATTTAAAAAAATGCTTATTTTACTCAATTTCAACCACACCCTAACTGGTCGCCACCTACAGTGTGGAAAAAATACTTTCTCAAACTACCTCAGAGCACTGGTCGTCTACGAAGAACTTTCAATTGTGTCCAATTTTTGGAAAATTAGAAGTTTTACAGTAATTACAGTATCACAATAATAGAAATGGAAACTACAGATTACTTCATCTTGTAAAATTAGAGTATTGCATTTTTGGCTGTATGTTTCTATTTAGTACATATATGTGAAACAACTGGTTCCCCGACATTGAAACAGTATTGCTCTAAATGTTTCCGCTTCACTGCAAAAGAACTCCATTAAGAATATATTCCGCTTGGTGCCAGTAGGTTCTCGTAGGTAGGTCCTTCGGGCCAAATAATCTGTTTTTCTTCCCAATTACAGGAGAAAGAACTAAAGTAAGAAAAACCTTTAATACAATCCCATCGTGCTGCTTTGGGGGCCTGTAAGGTGTGGACATGAATAACAAACCCGAAGAGCAGCAATCCCACTCTGAGAGAGTGGTTACCGAACCCAGAAATACAAGCAGTGCGCGCTCCAGGCGTGAACTGGCAAGAAGCTCTCGCGAGATCCCTTTACCGCCGCGAGCCTTCGCGAGTACCAGCTCCCATTGACTATCTATGTGCCTCCACAAGCTGTCTCCTCCCAGCCGGCTTCCTCCGCTAACGCGGGGCGGGTCGGAACTTTTATCCATAGGAACAGGTTTACACAGTAGAGTGTTGCCGGCCGGCGTCAAAAAGAGTAGGGTGCCATCCTCTTCCTTTACCGTCGCCGCCGCGGAGCGGAGCCGGGCAGATCAGATCGAGGAGCGCGGTTACCAGGCGGGCTGGGTCTATGGTCGCTCCGCGAGCCGCTCCGCCGGCTGGTGCTTTTTTATCAGGGCAAGCTGTGTTCCATGGCAGGGAACTTTTGGCAGAGCTCCCATTAGTAAGTTACCTTCCGTCTTCTCGCAGGGCCTGGCTCTTGGGGGTCAGTGAAAACGGGGCCTGAGACTCCCCTTGGCCTGGATCCCAGCCCCTGTCCCTGGATCTCAGCCCCTGTCCCAAACGCGGCGGAGTCTCACTAGAGGCTGCTGCGGGCGGAAGCGGGATGCGTCTTTCTGGCAACTCCCCTCTCCCCGCCCTCTGGCCAGGTTTCGGAGGGGTAGAAACGGTCTGGGAGCGGGAAGCGTGGGGGAAGGGGACTCCGTCTCCGAGGTAGGAAGGTTCGAGAGTTTAAGATTCTTGGGTTAGCTAGGCCTGGAAGGGGGTGGGGTGGGATGCGATGGGAAGGGAAGGGTAGGGCAGGGCACAGGTATGGGAAGTGTGACAGGGTTGGGAGCTGTGACGCTGGCTCTTCAGGACAGTTGCGGGTCACTTTTTGTGTAGGATCTCGTCATTGGTCGGTATCGTAGTGTTTTGTCATTCACCTCCTGTCTTGAGTGGAATTAATATTCCGAGGAGAGGGGGGAGTCAGACATGTTTCACTAACCTCTTCCTGCCACGACTTTATGTTTCCGTGCAGTTTTATGTTGGTAAGGTATAGGGCAGGTGCTTTCAAAATATATCCATTTCGTTAGCCTGTGCCTTATATTTTAAGAGTGTATTTTTCAGTAACGTTGCTGGTTTTTTTAACCCTTTTAATGAAGAAGTTTTTGTTTCTGTCAGGGACCTTGGAAAAGCTTGAGTAATACTATAAATATTTTCCCCTGAATTCATTTGCTTAATGTAGTCAGGAAGGTGGGTGATGATACCAAATGAACTTTGACTAGACTATACACTTGATAGATGAACTCAACCTGATAAAGATTTTATCTTAATATAAATAATTTTTAATGCTGAGAGAATTAGTAATTGTAATTTAAATTTTGATTCTGTGAAAAAGGTGGCTTCCACTATTCATTCTTTTTTTAGGCCTCTGTAGGAAAAAAGAAACGGCTTGGAAACCTATTTTCAGAAAAGCAGATTCTGCTCTTGTAGAGTGAGTCTATGGAGATGAAATGCTATAGAAGTTTTACTTCTGATATTTTTATTTTACACTGACTCACTGAAATATTTGCTTGGGAAAAATTAAAATACAGAAAATTTAGTAGAGAAGAGGTATTCTGATAAACTTTGAAAGATGAGAGAATTGAGAGCCAGCTAGCTAGCTGTTTGTCAGATTACAGAATCTTTCAACTTAAAAAAAAGGATTGTATCTCCCCTTTTGTAAGCATTATGATAGAACAGTTATCAAAACAGGGACAGGATGTATTTTATAAGAACAATTGTTCACTTTCAAATATAAAATTATTATAACATTAAATGTGTTTTTTGAAACTGTCCTTGCTTCCCAATTCAAATAGTCCCTGGTGGAGGGGGCACACTTTGCCTTCCTCTGATTCCTTGAGAATCATGGAGTCCCCTGATCTGCCAAAGGTAAAAAGTATGAAAGATAAGAGAATTCTGAGAAAATACATAAAATAATTATGAAAACCATTGTTTTAGGTGATTTTGGTGAAAGGAAAATTGACATGAAATATTCTGTATTTCACGGCTTTAAGGTGCACATTTTAACATTTCAAGATAGCATTTTTTTTTCTTATTATACTTGAAATAATGGTGAATCTTAAATTTGATGGAATGTGGTATTTATGTCTTCTTAGTTTATACTGTGTACTGTGAGGAAAACCTAAATATTTGTGAAATATGTTTTTTAAAAAATATAAAATGACTGTGGAGATGAAACTAATGATAATCCTGGAACAAATCAAATTGCAGCATTTTTCAGAAAGTTGTATGAGAACAACACATTCTTTGACCATGAAGCAGTCATACTAGCAGGAAACTAAATACTGACTGGTAGACTGAATGAATTAATGAACAAGTAAAAAAATTAAAAGTATAAAACCAGCTCTAGGTGCTTTATTGTATTAAAGAGGAAACTGAAAGTTATATAATATTAAGGAAATAACAGTGAGATCAATATACATCCATATATTGTAGCTAATGCCAAATTTACAAGAAAAATCAATATCCTGAATAATTGAGAGAATACAAATAAAATACTCTGCATAAGAATATCGAAAAGGAAATGCAGCTAAGGAAAAAAAGAATAAAAGGAACACTAATATTAATGTATTAGAAGGGGAAAAAATGGACAAAAATTATACGAGTTGGTTCTTTGGAAGGAAAAACCAAGAGTAGACTGAACTAGTACTAATTGAATCAAGGTCGATAGGGATAATACAAAATTAGGAATAAGAAAAGTAAATAAACTCAGATGAATGTTTGCGTTATTTCCATGGCAATAAATTTGAAAGCCAAAACAAATTAAGAAAGGTACCAAAGAGCTACTCTTTAAAAAAATTTTTGTCACATTCAAGAGAACCTGCTATTGAAATTATTCCTATCACACTGAAACAAAGAAAACTTTTCAGTTTTCTTTATGAAGCTACAATAACACTGGTGAAATCTAGCAAAAGTAGCACTAGAAACACTCTCACTTTTGAATAGTGATGCAAGCATCATAAAGTATTAACAAATAGATTCCAACATTACATTAAAATTTTTTTTAAAATGACAGCTATTTTTATTACAGACTATAGTTAGTATTAGGAAATCTGTTAATAAACAATGAAGGCATCAAAAAGATATCTAATGAAGTTCAACACTTATTCTCCACTAATGCTCTTACTAAAACACATGGGATGTTTTCTTAACATTATAAAAATATCAAAACAACAAGAGATTTAATGATGAAATATAAGAAAAATTACTGTGCCTGTTTAACATTATTCTGAGTGTACTACTCAATGCAATTGATAGAATGAGATATAAAAAGAATGATAAAATTATCAATGTGTAGAGATAAAATTAGAAAACTGAGTTAATTGAAAATCAGAAATAACAAAGGTTTAATACCATCACCAGTTACAAAATATACAAATACAAAGCTTTCTATTAAATGAATGATAGAAACATATAATTTACAATAGCAACAGAAAATATAAAAAAAAACTCAATAAACTTAAGAAATGTATAGGACCTACAGGAAGGAAAAATTTTAATTCTATCGTAGAACACAAAGATTTTAATAAATAGTTTGAATTCTAGTACTGCAAAGGTATCTTTTCTCCCTATATTGATCTTTATATTTAATGCAAGTCCAGACAAATTTTTTAATGCATTTCCTTTCTTGGGATATGATATTCAGGTCTTAGAATAATAATTGTAATAGAGTAGCCGAAATTTTCTGAAGAATAGTAGCAAGGATGGAGTATTTTCCATAACAGATTTTAATTATTTTATATGTTTTAAAATAGTATGGCATAGGAAAAAGAAAAAAATAGGATATTATAAAGAAGATTCAAATACAATGATAAAATTAAACATTAGGAAATACTTTGGTGACATTTGGATAACCATTTGACAGACATTTAGCTAGATTTCTGTACACTATGTATACCAAAATAAATTCCAGATGGATCACAAATTGAAAGAAAAAAGCCTTAAGTGTATTAGAAAATATGAGAGAGAGAGAGAGAGAGAGAGAGAGAGAGTGTGTGTGTGTGTGTAGTCATTTTGTGTCAGGGCAGGCCTTTTCATATGTGACAAAGTCAAAGTAAAATACAGGCAGATTTCAATATGTAAGTGATTGAGATTTCTGTATTACAAATAACTAAATATTGAGAGATCATACTAAACCTGAGAAATTTTTGCAGCATATTTGACAATATTTATTATCCACAATATACAAGTTTAGATGAGAAGAATCTCTTAAACATGAAAAAGATAACTATCTCATTAGAAAAATGGTCATATTAGAATTATAATGTACAAAAGAAGAGCTATATTTGGCCAGTAAAGACATGGAAAATGTTTAACATCAGATGGACACTTTAAAAAAAAATAAAACAGTAAGATACTACTTTGTCTTTAAGTTGTAAATTATTTAAAAGATTGGCAATAACCCATAGGGTTAAATATTTTAAGGTGTAGCCATGTACTCTTAATAGGAATGGAAATTGGTGTGACTTTTATGGACCTTAAATGACAATTTATATCAAAGATACTAGCAAAACTGACTCATCAGTTCTACTTACAGGAAATTATTCCAAATATGTTGTTAATCAAATATATAAGGATAAATTACACAGATATTAAAGTATTACTTGTAATGGTGAAAAAAATAACCTACATACCTATCAGTAGGGATTAACTAAATAAATGATTCGTCCATAATGCTGTGCAGCAATTTAAAAGGATGCTGAATAATAAATTCATTGACAAAAAATTTCCATTACATACTGAGTGACAAAAGGACATTACAGAATAGTTTTTTGGAAGGTCATGTCAATTTCATATCTGATTAAAAATAGTAGACGACTAGGCAGGAGGAAGGAGGCTATCAAATGAATAAATTCTGAAGGAGTTTTTAACATGATTGGAATTGTGAGGTAGGGAAGTTAAATTCTTTAGTTACCCATGAACAACTGAGAAAAGATATACTTCATCAAATTCAAGGCACCATCGATTGGTGCCAAATAATTTCACCATTATTTTATATATCACTGAGCAAGAAAAAAATGCTGCGGGTTAAAAGGTTAAGGCATCTCTGATTGTAAGATGCATGTTAATATCAGAATCTTAGAATCAGTGAAATACAGTAATGCTAGTGACAGACTGAGAAGGAAGATAGAAATTACAGCAGAATATTTTTCAGGGCATATATACTTTTATTATGAGATGATTCTCAGTGGAGTTTCAAGAAATGTGGAAAATACTGTCTTTTAGGGTTATGTGTACTTTGTGTTTCTCAGAATTTTAGTAACATGTTTAATCTTAGAATGTTTTCTATAACTTTGTTATTTGATTTTCTATAGCATGTTTTGACATCTTTGCATCTTCTAGTTTGCAATGGATTTTGGATAAACAAGATCTGTTGAAGGAACGCCAAAAGGACTTAAAGTTTCTCTCAGAAGAAGAATATTGGAAATTGCAAATATTTTTTACAAATGGTAAACTTTTAAAAAAATTGATTGAAATGATACAGTTGATTAAGTCTGAATTAAAATGTTTTTGTTTGGTAATTTGTGATGAGCTGTTTTAGTCCTTAGTTAACTTTTTTTTTAAGTCAAGAACTTACTTTATATTAAAATTAACATTGAAGATCTCCTTCTTCCTCACCACCCTACAAAACTTTTGAATGTGGAATGTTCAATAGCCTATCCATTTTACCTGCTTATCATTTTTATTTACACATGCAATCTTTTTACAGTTCATATTCATTTAATCTTTTTAAGTGATCTAAAGTTCTTTTTAAATCTTAATGTCAGAGACATTCAAGATAGTTTCAAAATACTCATTAATCTTTTTAAGCCTTTATTAAGATTGGCTAAAGCAGATTACTTTGAGGATAAATGATTCTTTGGATTGACATCCTATATTGGGCATTCCTATCTTACAAGTTTGCTTTGAGGGAAAGGGGTTTAGAGGCAGAAGATCCTTGCCCGGCCACATGGTAGCTTTGCCACATGATCTTTCCAGCGTTCAGTTTACTCTTCTTCAAACCTACCTCTCTGCTGTTTTCAAAATTCATTATGGATTTTTAAGTAAACTTTATAAATCAGTAAAGTGAGTTTGATAGGTGTTAATGTTTTCTTTTTATATTCTAAAGGTAATATGAAAGCATTGAAAATTCTTAGAAGGCAGAGGAGAAATGTCTATCATTCAACCTCCTTAATACAAAAATAGTAATTTTTGTGGGGCAATTTCTATTTTTTGTTGTGTATGCATATCTATATTTTAAAGCAAATTTGTATATTCTATTAGCACTGTGATCTAAGTAGAGCTTTGTAACATGTATAGGTTTTTCTTTATGTTAAAAATGAATATAATTATGATTTAACCACATAGAACTTAATGTTCAATGTTAACATTATAATGATACCAGAAGATATATTTAAAACCTTTTTTTTCTTTTAGTTATCCAAGCATTAGGTGAACATCTTAAATTAAGACAACAAGTTATTGCCACTGCTACAGTGTATTTCAAGAGATTCTATGCCAGGTAGGACTGTTTTATTGGGAATGTTAATGCTTATTTGAAACTTACCTAATTTTGATGAGTCTTTGTATGGATAAATCATGTACTTGCCATAGAGTTACCTTGATTTTTCCCTAGCGTGTTTTCTACATTTAATTTTGTTTTATTGTTTCTTAGGTATTCTCTGAAAAGTATAGATCCTGTATTAATGGCTCCTACATGTGTGTTTTTGGCATCCAAAGTAGAGGTATGAAATAATTTTGTTTCTCATCAAAGTTTAGTCAATGTGAATTGGCAAATCTGCCCCAGTTTTCAGATTACCTGTGTAAAAATAATAACAGGTGGTGATTTATGCAAAATATTGAAATTTGTATATCAAAGCAGTATACACACATCTTTTCATTTAACAAACAGTACTATGTATAAAGTGCTATTTTAAGTACTTTACAACTATAACTGATTTAATTTTCATAACAAAGAAACACAGATGTATAAATGAGGAAACTGAGCCACAGAGAGGTTAAGAAACTTGCCTAAGATCATGGAGCTGCTAAGCAGCAAATTCAGTATTTGAACCCTGGGAGTCTAGCTCCTAATTCCATGCCCTTACCTGCTTTGCTGTAGTGTCTAAGACATTTATTATTTGGCACTAAGTAGTATCCCATAAGTGCCACAGATTCTTGCTTTGACTGGACAATGTTCACCCTCCTCCTCCATTTGCTTTGTCCTACTGTCTTCGCTCCCTGCCTCCTGATGATTGGCTGTGTACCCAGCCATAGGGAAGGGAAGGGGGAAGGCCGGGATTGGGGTGGCCCTAGTGTTGTAGATTCTAATAAGGAATCATTTCAACAATGTGAGTAGAGAAATTAGGTGAGGGAGAGAGAAGAGAGATGGCAGTTTGTAGCTGAAACCAAATCTCTGCTCACTTTTACCTTTTCAGTATTTTTGAGAGGGCTCAGGTAAAATCCAGGCAATGGTAGCAGATATTGACTGGGTTACATAATAATCCATGCAATTTTTACCATGATTAAACTTTTGTGTCATGCTTCTATTTTTAGCTTACATCTTTAGAATAGTAATTTGTATTCTTGAATATTGAAGGTAATTTTAACCTAGTAAATTTACATTCCTTTTGGTACTCATTTTGAGTTTTGTTTTAGCCATTATCTAGGATTATAACACCTTTCTTACCTACTACCAGAAATAATGAGAGTTGACTCTAGAAATTAAGACAAGCCTAGAGGTTTTATGTTTTCTGATTGTAAGTGATAGTTTAAGGAGTCAGAACCAGCTTTGTTGTTAAGTTCTTTAGTAGAAAAGAAAATGTTTATAAAAATCTTGTATTATGGGTGTAGTTTTTCCAAATATTACTGTGTAATTTTATGTATCTGAAGCACAGCCAGTGTGGGAACCTAGACAAAATTTTTATAGACTTTTTTATTATTAAATTTATTGGGGTGACTTGGTTCATGAGGTCATATAGTTTTCAGGTATACATTTCTATAATACATGATCTGTGTATTGCATTGTATACTCACCACCCAAAGTCATATCATTTTCCATCACCATGAAATTGGCCCCCTTTACACTTTACTACTTCATAAATTTCTCTTACAGATTAACTTGGGGATTTTAATTTATCTAGTTTTTTGGTATTGTTTTGTTTTATGATTTTCTAAGTAAAATCCTGTTTTAAATTATAATTTACTGGGTGAAAATTTTCACTTTAAGAATTTTGGATAAAAAAGTATTCTTAGGAAAAAAGTACATTTTCATATATGGTTATAGCACTATTTTTTTTAAATCTATGACCAAAGCTTTCCATTTTGTCTGGTTGTGTGGGAATTGTGTGGAAATGGTACTGTGTCATAGGTGATTGATTACCTTTTAGTTTTAGTTGTTATAGCTTGAGGTTTAAATGTGAATATAGATATATAGAGTCTGGCAGAAGTAAGGCCTGCTTGAGTGTGGTTGGTAGGGTAATAATATGAGTATAATAGTTTATAGTTTTAATTTGAACTTTGCACCTAAAATGTCATATGATGTGCTTGAGTGTGATATTGTAATGTTACAGAATTACATGCTTATAATTTTGTAATAAAAGATTTTGTAATTAAAAAAAGAGGTGTTATTTATGCTGGACCTAGTATATACACACACACGTGCCCCTACTACCCTCTTCCCCAAGGATAAGAATATAAGTTGAAGGTATTTGAATAGACTATATTTAGTTTCATTTCTTTTGTAGGATAAGGAACCAATTCTATTTTTTTCTGTTTTAAAGTGAAGTGAAGGCTTTCGTAATCTTGGTAGGCTAATCAAATTAAAAGAGGCAATATATGTAAGCTGGATCACCTCATAAATTTTAGTCATTTTTATAATGGTTGCATATTAAGTTAAAAGAGAAAATGGGAACTGCATTGAAAATCTTATATCATTCTTCTCTTCCTGTTCCTAGAAGAATAATTGTTTGTGTGGTATTTTTGAATTCTTTTGGTGATATTAAAGTTTATCTTCAGAAATTCAACTGTTTTATTAAATGGTGTGAACTACCTGTTAGTCCAGGTCCAATTGAATAGAAAGCATACTTAATATTCTTGCAATTAAATGTGGAATCTAAAAAAATCTTGGAAACTAATTTGAGTGCAGAAAACTATCGTGTCACTTTAAGGTTTGATTGCTAATTTGGTACCTTTCAGTAATGTTAAAATACAAAATTATTTAAACATTTCTCTTAAATTGTAGCAGTTTTAAGGAAAAGTAATACATTTAGAGATTTAAGTACATCATACCTGAAGTAGGTAGAAGATGAATAGACTATATAATCATGGGGGGAAACTCATAGGAAGTTCTGTTTTGAATAGACCTCAGAAAATTTTAGGTTCATTGGGTTTCTGTGTACCTGATCTTACCCACTTTTCTTTCTTTAGGAATTTGGAGTAGTCTCAAATACAAGATTGATTTCTGCTGCTACTTCTGTATGTAAGTGCAAAAAGTATATCCTACTTTAAGAATGTATTTCTAAGGAAAATTCCATACGACATACATGTTTTTCAGTTTATAAGACCTGTGACAGATTAATTGGGTTTGTTAAAGCTCCTGAGGCATAGATACATGGAACAGGCCTACAGCTGTGGGGTTGGGGGCTAGAACTGGATGAAAGAGGTTGAAGGGATTAACCAAAGAACATTTATGCATAAGCCATGAACATGGACAACAATACGGGGATTGACTGAGATAGGGAGAGAGTGGGACTGGGTAGAGGTGGGAAAAAGGAGAAACTGTAATAGCATGAACAATAAAATAAATAAATCTGAGGTCACCTTTATGGCTATGTATATGACTAAAAGTAAAGTTAAAATACAGAGGTTTTAAAACTACTTATAGTATTAAGTCTAAGACATTACTTTTAATGTTTAAAAATGGATAGTAACTATTGATTCAAAACCATTGACTCAGTGGCTCTTTAATTTCATAATAAGAGTAAATTAAAATTATTTCCCTATTGTATTGCTTCCTAACGACTAACCATTGTGTCATTCTTCTGGGTAGAGTAAACTATTTCTTTAGCAACTGTAATGTATGTCTTTGATAAGAATAATGTATTTTCCCTCCATATTGAAGAACATGGTGCAGAAAAAAAATACTGACTTTAGTCAGTAGAGCTAATTCTAAGCCCCAGTTCTGTCACCAGCAGCAGCTACATAACCTTGAGCTTTTCAGGCTTAGTTCTTACTTAAAAAGATGGGGTTTAGCTAGGCAGCCATTGTAAAGTATTACATACAAAATTACTAACATTATAGTATGCTCCATCTTTATAGGTTAAGCAAAAAGGCATTACTTAATAAAAGACAATTCAGATTATTTATTTATTGTTATTTCTGTGACCTTACATAGAAGACGCAGAAGAAGACTTGTGTTTTTAAGTTTGTGAGCCAAGCTACTTTTATGGTTTGGGGCCATTTCCCTTTCTGAGAAGAGTATAATAATCTAATTTAATCTTTACTGTGCCGTATCTTATTTTTTTGAGGATGGAAGTATAGTAGTTTTGCCCCAGAATGTAATATACTAAGTATATGACATGGATGAAGCATTGATCTTCCCTCTAGGAAATCAAATAATTTTTTAAAAAAAGAAAGAAAGAAAGAAACAACCAGAAGAAAATCTACTGGAATGGTAGCAGTGTTCATCTCTGAGTTCTAAATTATAGAGGCCTAATTTTCTTCTTACATTATTAGTCTTTGTTTTCCAAATTTTTTAGAAGTTATAGTTTGTAATGTGCAAAAGTACCTATTACCAAGATTTGTTTGTTTTTCATGCAAAAGCTAAATGATATATTCACAAGAGCGTTTGGTTTTCAATGAATAGAAACTTTTATAGTAGACTATTTTCTTTATTTCATAAGTTTTATAGTGTATTATATAGGCCCAGACAGCTTAGGTTTTAAATTTCAGTTCCAGTGCTATGTGAGAAGTTGAACAAAATATAATCTCTCTGTGTCTCAGTTTCTACTTCTGCAAGATGAGGATATTAATAGTATCTATGTCATAGGGCTGTTGAGAGGATAAAATGAGTAAATAATGATAAAGCTCTTAGAACAGTGCCTTGTTTAGTGGATTCATTTGCTATGGTTGCCATAACAAAATGTCAAAGAGTAAGTGGTTTAAACAACAGAAATTTATTTACTCACAGTTCTGAACACTGGAAGTACAAGATCAAGATACTAACAAATTAGTTTCTCCTGAAGCCTGTTTCCCTGGCTTGCAGATGGCCGCCTTCTTGCTGTGTTCTCACCTGGCCCTTTCTCTGTGCACCTGTAACCCTAGTGTCTCTTCTCTTAAAAGGACACTAGTACAATATAATTAGGGTCCCACCCTTGTGACCTCATTTACCGTTAACTACCTCTTTAAAGGCCCTATCCATATAGAGTCACATGGGGGTTAGGGCTTCAACATACGAATTTGTGAGGGAGGACACAATTCAGTCATACTACTCATTAAACTTTAGTGGCCGCTGTCATCATCAACTACAGCATCATTATCACTGGAAAATACCATACTGCATGCAGTGGTGGATACAGAGATAAATACACAGGACTGGAAGACAAGAAAATAAGACATGCATATAAAAATATTAATACAGAAGGAAACAATTGGCACACGCTTACAGAAAGTGCAGTGAATGATTTGAGTGTGAAAGATTATTTTTTAGATGAATCCAGAAAGGCTTAACTAGAATTTGGTGAAGAAAGATAAAATTTGAACCAAGAAATGTAGGGGAAAAAGAGTGCAGAAACATTGAACGGTTTGGTCAAAAATAGGGAAAGCTAATGATTTGCATTCAGTGAATGTTGAATAAGGAAATAGCAGGGAATGCCCTTACCTGGCCAAGGCCAGATAACTAAAAACCTTCACTTAGGAATCTGCATTTTATTGTTGGCAGTGCTGGTACCTTTGAAAGCTTTATTTTCCACATGAGGGTGATTCCAGAATTGTGCGTCAGGAAGGTGAATCTGGCAGAATGATGTCAGATGAACTGAGGGAGAGTATGAATTGAACTAGACACATTTTGAAGTTTTTCACGCACTCCACATGGCTGAACCTTGTAGGCAGGCATTATGAAAAGTAAAATAAGCCAGTCACAAAAAGATAAATACTGTATGAGTCCACTTTTATGATGTACCTAGAATAATCAAATTAATAGAGATAGAAAGTAGAAGGGTGACTGCTAAGGGCCGGGGAGTGGGGTGGGAAACGGGGAGTAATTGTTTAATGAGAATAAAGTTTCAGTGTTGCAAGAAGAAAAGGGTTCTGGAGATGAACTGTGGTTATGGTTGCACAACAGTGTGAATGTACTTAATACTATTGAACTGTATACTTACAAATGGTTAAAGATGGTAAATTCTATGTAAGATGTATTTTACCATAAATACATGTAAAACTGCAAACTAGTGAATGCTGTCACTGTGGAGTACTGTGAAAAGTAAAAGGTAACAGGTTTAAGGAGGGAAAAAGTTTTTTGTAAGTTATTGAAGTAATCCAGGTGAGCACTAATAAAGGTTTAAAATAATGTATTGGCAGTCAGCAAGAACAAGCAAGCTAGATTTGAATGATAGAGTCAGTAGGACTTTTGAAAAGAAAGGATTTAAGAGCAGCAAGAGAAAAGCAGTTACCTACAAAGAAGTTCCCATATGACTATCAGCTGATTTCTCAAAAGAAACTTTGTAGGCAAGAAGGGGCTGGCAAGAAGTTGTGAAGTGATGAAAGCAAGGACCTACAACCTAGATTATCCAGCAAAGCTATCATTTAGAATAGAAGGGCAGATAAAGTGCTTCCAAGACAAGGTAAAGCTGAAGGAGTTGATCATCATCAAGCCCTTATTATATGAAATGTTAAAGGAACTTAAGAAAAAGAAGATCAAAACCATGAATATTAAAAAGGCAACACACTCACAACTATCAACAACTGAATGTAAAAAAACAAGACTAAGCAAACAACCAGAACAGAAACAGAATCATAGGTATGGAGGTCATTAAGAGGGTTATCAGCTGGGAGGGGGAAAGGGAAGAATGGGGGGAAAGGTACAGGGATTAACGAGCATAATAGGTAGGAACAAAATAGACAGGGGGATGTTAAGAATAGCATAGGAAATGCAAAAGCTGAAGAACTTGCACGCATGACCCAACGACATGAACAAAGGTGGGATCTGCTGGAGGGGAGGGGGCAAAGTGGAAAAATTGGGACAACCATAATAGTGTTAATCAATAAAATATACTTTAAAAAAATAAGAGTCAAAAATAATTTTTGAGGTTCATGTCTCGGCACTGAGGAGCTGAAGGTGGTACCAGGAGAGTAGAATAAGTGGTTTCTGAGAAGGAGTAAGTTAATCTTAGACATTCCAGATGTAAATGTATCAGTAGAATGTACTTTTAGAATTGTGAAGCCAATAATTGAAATTTGGGACTTGATAAATTTTAAGAAAGAGAGTTGCATAGTGTCTTGTGCTGCATAGAAGATGTGTTCCAAAGGAAAAAAAACAGACCTTTGGAATGTGATCTTAGGAGAGAACATGATGTCATTAGACACTATGGGGTGGTGGTAAAAGCCAGATAGCAAAGAATTAAAAAGTGAGTAGGTTTTGAGAAAAGGAGAACCTAACTGTATCGTAAATATATGTGACAACCTCAGTGAAGGGGGTTGGGCAGGGGGAGTTGCTAACCTGACTAACTTTGGAAATGAGTATAGTCTGTACAACTAAGGGTAAAATGAGCTGTACATAAGCATTGTAACTTGTTAACAATTCTGACTTTGCTACAAATTTATGGTGAAGTTAAACAATTCCACTAAATGGATATATACATGGTAAAGAGATGGCAGATGTTAAGAGCTAGGTTTCTCACTGCTGGAATGGGAATTTACAAATGAGCAAGGAGAGGAAACCAGAATGATCAATGTGGTAATCAGTTATGGTTAGAGACATCAGTATGAACTATATTTACATTAACATAGATACATGTAAATGTGTATAGACACATGGATTTATGTGTGAATGAGTGTGTGTATGTGTTTGTAGGTTTTGTCAGTTAAGAGGGTCTATAAGCAGTGAGCTCACCCAGTGCTCCAATCTCTGTTTTTAATACCATTCTCCAACAGAAGGAGCTAGGACTCCTTGGAGAGATGGCTTATTCTAGGTGAGGCAGGAAAAATGCAATATGGACCTGGAGCATCTTATAGTGCTAGCAAGTAAGGAAGTATTCAAACCAAAACCAAAAGCCTACATTAATTGTGATATGTCAAAAAGACACATAATCCAGTTGAAAGAGCTCTCAATGGCCAAAGCTGGAAGAATTGCAGCAACAAAATAAAAAAAAGTAATAAGTGGATTATAATTGAAAGTACAAAATATCCACAAGTTTATAGATACAAATGATTAAATAAATAAATGGGGGAGAGGAGACAAATCTCCCTTGTAGAAGAATTTAAAATACTTTATGTAGCTAAATCCACCCTTAAGTATAGGAAGCATAAATATTTATTCCTTAGGTGTTGGCTATGTATATAGTGACTTCCTTCTAATACATACATTATGAAAAGTGAGCAGAGCCAGTGGAGGAACCTGACAGATACTGTCCCAGCCAGATGATCAAAGTCAATATCAGTAGTGATAAATCACATTAATGGTGTGTACATCTGATGTGTTCTGTTGAAATGGCACTTTACCCCTTTGGTCTTCCTTCCAAAAACCAATACCCCAGTCTGACCACTAGATAAACATCAGATGGATTCCAGTGGAAGGTGAACCTACAAAATACTTGACCAGTACTCCTAAAAACTGTCAAAATCATCAAAAACAAGGAAAGTCTGGAAAACTGTCACAGCCAAGTAGAGTTTAAGGAGGTATGGCATAAAAATGGAATGTGGTGTCCTGGATGAGAGCCTGGAACAGAAAGAGGACAATAGGTAAAAACTAAGAAGATCCGAATAAACTATGGACTTTAATTAATAATGTATATATGGGTTCACTAATGATAAGTATATCATACTAATATAAGATGTTAATAACAGGTGAAACTGGGTCATGGAGTGTCTTAGTCTGCTTGAGCTGCTATAAAAATATATCAGACTATTTCTCACAGTTCAGGAGGCTGGGAAGTTTAAAGTGCCTACCTTGATCAGTTCTTTGTTCAGCCATAATTTGTCTCCTGGCATGCAGACAACTGCTTCCCATCCTTTTCTCACATGGCAGAGAGAGAAGAGATCACTGGTCTCTCTTTCTCGTCTTAAGAGAAGAATCCCATCATGGCAGTCCTACCTTCATAACGTCACATTAGGGCTTCAAAATACGACTTTTGGGGGACATAGACATTCATTCCTAAACGAGCGTATGGGAACTCTATTATCTTTTGTTTTTTTCTATAAATTTAAAACTGTCCTAAAAAATAAAAGTCCAGTTAAAAAAAACAGGAATACAATTTGGTAGAGGTTTTATTTTTCTTTGTTTTTAAGGGAAATTTGAGCATATTAGTAAGTGATGAACATTTATTGGAGGAGGAATGGTTAAAGGTGCAAAAGAAAAGTAGTGATTATCAATGGAGTAGATAAAAGCAAATGCATAAGTGGTATAGGTAGCAAAAGAGAGGAGGGATACATTTTCCTCCAAGTTAGAAGAAAAAATCAAAATGCAGAGTAGTTTTTATCTTGGAGTAGGAGAGAAGTTGACAGCATCAGGTAAACTTAATCTCAGTTAAGTCAGGTGTCAAAGTCTGGGGGTTAGAGGTATAGATCTGTTTTATTTGTAGAGATCATTTTAGCTTGATTAATTACCATTATGTAAATACCTGTTTTACTTGTACACTTTACATCTTGTTTACAACAAAGGATTTGTAAAACTCTGAAACCTTAATGGGGATGTTTTCAAATTAACTAAGGGAGAAGAGGAAGGATTAAGGAATACATTTCTTGGTGTCAAGTTTTAAGTGGTTCAGGTTTCAAATCTTGGCATATGTTACCTATCTAAATTAATGGTTAGGATACTCAATTTACAAAGTAGAGTGCATAAAATAAATGAAATTCTTTTTTTTTTTAATCTCCATGGGGTCACTTGGGCTTTGTACAAATGGAAAGGATCACAGAACAGATCCTCCAAAACCTGTGAATAGTCACTTGATCGAATGAAATGGTGTCTCTGATGATTTGAGTACAGTTATGTCAAATAGTACTTAAAGGTATATACTCATAGCATTTTGAGGAAATGGAGGATTGATAATTAATAGTTTTCTCATTTGTACTTAGTTATTAAGAATAGTAACTATGTGTTTATGTGTGGTATGAAAAAAGTTCTAGAGACCTTTGCACAATTCATTCATGCTTTATTAAAATATATTTTTTTGATAAAGAACTACCTATTATAAAAAGTTTAGGAAGTACAGATTAGTAAAACTCCCTGAATCTCAGAGATGAACACTGTTAACATGTTTTTTGTTGTATTATCCTTCCAATTGATTTATATTTATATATTTTTACAAATGTGTACATTATATTTGTGAACATTTCCTTTTAAGCTAAATTGCCAAGTAAAAGTTACTGCTTTAAGAATTTTGGGTAAAAAACTATTCCTACAAAAATATTTTTTTTATCTTTATGACCAACACTTTCTGTATTTTGTCCAGTTGTGTGGGAATTGTACGGAAATAGCGCTAAAGAAGATACTATTCTAGAGCTCGGAAGATTTTAGAGATGATAAAACCTGGTGGTTCTTTTTCTAATCCCTTTATTTTTTAAGCTGCAGAACCCTTAATGTATTAGTCATGTAATTAAGGCTGTGTAATTGTATATAAATGGGAGTCTGGGGCTTCCTGCCACTCATTCTTTCTCGCCTGGAAACAAAATAATCTGGGTTTCTAAGCATCTCCAGGTGCCCTACTAAAAGTGATTTAGCTGTGCCTCTAATATTCTACACAGTATTAAAGAAATTTGGGGATAATTCACTCCCATTTTCTCAGTTTAAGTTGTTGTTTCTTTTTTTCTCCCTGCAGTAAAAACTAGATTTTCATATGCCTTTCCAAAGGAATTTCCTTATAGGATGAACCATGTAAGTATATTGAATAAAGTAAAACTATTTGTCAGAGTTGCATATAGTTTAGCTCCATTTTATATTAGAATAAACTGAATAGTCTCCTAGAAATGGCAGTTTTGAATGCTACAATATAGACTTTAAAGAAATTCTAATTAATTGCTTCTACTATTTTTAAAAATACTTCATAGCAGTGGTTATATGACCTTGGGTGCTCATTAAATCACATTGGGAACCTAGTAGTACTGATGTCAGGGCCTCTCCAAACCAACTAAATGAGAATTTTAAGGTTTGAGGCCTGGGGACTGGTATTCTCTAAAAGCTCCCAGGTGATATTGATGTGCAGCTGAAGCTGCAATAATGGAATAGTATGAAAACCATATTTGAAATTTTATATTGTTTTAGAAAATGAATCTCAATTGACATTTTAATAGACATTTTCTTTTCGCTTGCAAGGGATTTCTTCATTTCATTTAACTTGTATTTTTTTATTTCATTTTTAGTATTCTTTCCTTTTACTGATTTATAGTATAATAAGAATACCATTTAAGATTATTGCATTTTTGCATTTGTTGAATGGAAAATATTTGGAAAACCTGAAGTTTATACAGGATATTTTATTTTGTAAATGTATTTATTGATTTTAGAGAGGAAAAGAGAGAGAGAAACATTGATTTGTTGTTCCACTTACTGATGCACTCATTGGTTGATTCTTGCATGTGCCTGACCAGGGATCAAATCCACAACCTTGGCATACCAGATGATGCTCTAAACAACTGAGCTACCTGGCCAGGGCTATACAGGATATTTTAAATAAAAATAATAAGAATGCTTATATGGAGCTGGCTGTTTTTAAGGATAAAAATGTTTTATAATCATAATTTCAATCGTATAGTTGTAAATTTTTTATTACATATATTCTATGTTAAGTTACTATGTTTATTTTCTTGATTTAAAAAATTTTTAGTAAAAATTTGTGATAAATTACAGTGTCTATAAATTGTTAGACTAAGTAGATTCATCTAATTTGGTTTCATGTTGACATTTATAATCTTTTTAAACAGATATTAGAATGTGAATTCTATCTTTTAGAACTAATGGTAAGTATACATCTTCCCTGTGATTAATAGAGTAAAACTTTCAAATTCAGTGAAGTCAGAATTTTTTAAAGAAATTATATGTAGGGAGGTGCATTTTAAAACCATCCAAGTGATACATGGTGGTGAAATCAGTACCTAGTAGCATCATCACATGTATCCTCTTGGAAGCCTGTAAAACAATTTGTATATCCTACTTAGGATGGAAGTATTTTTCTGTTCTGTAGTAACTATAATAAAAGGATTACCAGCAAACCAGTCAGGGCATTAAACCACTGTCAGTTATTTGCACAATTTGTGTATGTGTGTGGTGTTATTTAAAGATAGATTATGTCTTTGGCAGAATTCTGCTCCTCCAGTTGGGAATTACGGATTTATAGGCTAATAAGAGGTTTCAGTGTGTTGCAGATGTGACACTTTGAGTCTCTAAGGGAATGGATGCTGACTGACTGCCAACCGATTTACCAAGGTATATTCCAGAGAGAGCACTGCCTTCACTATTATAGTAGAGTTTAGGGCTGCCGTACTGCTTTCTTAAGAAAATAAGAGGGAAGCAAGCATGAGTTAGAGAAATACATATGAATACACAATTGCAAATCAGTTGGGTAATGATAAGTTTTTTTGTGTTGTAATTAATCTGTTTTTATACATACACATTTTTTAAACTGTTTCTAGGATTGTTGCTTGATAGTCTATCATCCTTATAGACCTTTGCTCCAGTATGTGCAGGACATGGGCCAAGAAGACATGTTGCTTCCCCTTGCATGGTAATTAGAACAGAAGTTATTCATAGTGTAACATGTTATTAGCTAGGAAGATTGACAACTAAATATTAAGTTTAGTATTTTTAAAGTAATTAAAGTAGTGTCCCCAAATATATGATGTTGAACAGAATATCTACTTGTTGAATTTTAGTAACTATATTGGTACAAATGCTAAAATAAGGATTTTTAAATTACCTATTTGATGAATATTTCCATTCAAGTTGATTATTACGAAAAACAGACTACATAATGAGACAATTTATCTTTAAAATTATCAAAGTACTTTTTGGTGGTATTCAACATACATATTAATTCATTGTATGATTTTGGGTTTCCTATCCGATTTTCTAATTTTTTACAAATTAGAAAAAAATCTGTTTAAAATTTATTATGAGGTTTTAAATTTTAAAACATATTTAGCTATAATTTTATTAAAATATGCTTATTTATTGAATCAATCATTCATGTATCCATCTTTTTCCCTTGATATTTTCACCTTTATATCCGTGCTTCAGTAATATAAAAGAGAAACAATATGTACAAAGATGGGAAATATGGCCCTTCTCTGGAGGGAAATGTACAATCAGATGAGGTAGCTCTGCTTTCAGTAATAATATGATTTACATTTCTATAGGAGGATAGTGAATGATACCTACAGAACGGATCTTTGCCTACTGTATCCTCCTTTCATGATAGCTTTAGGTATGTAAGTATGGTTTATCTTTATTAGCTAAATTGTTATAAAGCTGTTTAGGTCATCCTAAACGAAATTTCACCCTATTGTACTTTATGTTTTTATTTTCATGAAGTAATAGACTAATCCTTGCATGTGAGCTTGCAATAATATGAACTGCATCTGTCACAAATCAGGATTATTGTGTACCCCCATTCCCCTTTTTTGGTAAGTTTTTTTAAAAAATCATTTAAAATAATTTTAACCAGTGTTTGTCTAGGGTGAGAAGTTCAGTATTAAACCTGCTAATATTAGTTGTAACTTATATGAAATAACTGGGCCCTTCATTTCCTGAATCTTAAGTCCTCAGAGGTTGAGTAAAGGAGCTTCTGTGGTCCTTATTTCCCTTTTTGCGGGAGAAGTTAGCTGCCATCCTGTTATCTGTGGAAGGCAGTACTGTAATGGGTTAGAACACAGTTTGGAATCAGATGATCCTAGGTTTAAACTTTGCTTCCTTTGTAATTGTAGGGAGGTTATCTAAACTTTCTGAGTTTGTTTCCTTAATTTTAAAATGTCAGGGATACTAACAACTCCATACAGAGTTGTTGCAAAAATTAAATGAGATACCTTGTGAAGCACCAAATAACGTCTGCCATATATTAGGCACTTTTTCGTTCCCATTCTTTTTTCTATTGGTATCCATGATTCTGTCCTCTTGATCCCTCTCCCCCATACTTTACCAGTCCAAACTTACTGTTTTCTCTTTTTTCAATTATTCCTTAAATGTTAATATTTCTTATCCTTATATTAGGGGTGGTGCATGAGTTATATTTTTGTAGTACTGGAGGCTCCAGGAAAGCACTATATTTGGAAGGATTCTAAAGTAGCATCTGGGTTCAGTGGGAAGAGGAATACTGGGATCTGCATGGATAGGAAGGAGGGAATGCTTGAGGCCATGTGACACATCCTTGCCATTTCTCCTGTCTTTATTCTTCCTGGGTAGTCTCACTGAGGCCTGTGGCTTCTATTTCTTAGGTTTTGAAACATTTAAATTTCTTCACTTAACCAAGATCTTGCTCACTCCTGAGCAGTTCTTCTGCCTTGTCCTTCTGCCTTGGCTTCTCCCTGACACCCCAGACTCATGAACAGGACTGAGCTCGCTGCTTTGCCCCAAAATGTGCTCCTTTTAGTGTCTTTACTAGCGTGGTGAATAGCTGTAATTAGTTACTTTAGTTGGGAACATAGCAGTTAGGCTCTTTCATCTCCTTCAGTACCTCCATCTAGTTAGTAACCAGTTCCTACAGTTGAGTATTGGTAACCAATCCCTTTAGTAATCTCATAGCCATCATCTCATTTCTGTTCAGGTTACCACAACAGTCTACTTCATGACCAGTAGGCCTCCAGCATCCCTTTTCTTAGAGAGTCAGTCTATCCTTCATACTTGAGCTAGGCTACTGGTTCTCAAACCAGAGATAATTTTGTTCCTCAGGATATTTGGCAGTGATTTTGGTTGTCACAGCTGTGATGGGATGCCACTGGCATCTAGTGGGTAGAAGCCAAGGATGCTACTAAGTATCCTATAGTGTACCAGCCAGTCTCAAAGAACTGCTCAGCCCACAATGTCAGAACTGCTCAGTGCCATGGCAGAGAAACTCTGATCCATAATTTGTCCCCCAGTTAAAACTTCTAAGTGCTTCTGTTGGGTTTTTTTTAAATAAAGTCCACATCTTCTTTTTACCAGTTAATGTGTGTGCCATTCTCTGTTCCCACTCTCCCCCCCCCCCCTTTTTTTTTTTTTTTAAGACTTGGCTCAGATTTTACCTTTCTAGAAACACTGGGCCCCCACCAAAATTCCCTACATCTTCTCATGGTGGGTTTAGGATTTCTCCTCTATCTCTAATTTACCCTACACATACCCTTATGGTGTTTTCCACTGTGTTGTAATTACCTATTATTATAATTTCAGTGTTTTCACCTCCCAATCCCTCCTGGACAAAGGAGGGATTATAGCTTTGCTTGATTTGGGACAACCAAGTCAGTCTTGGGGCAACCACTGTGTCAGCTCGCATTTGAGTCACTGGCTAGAATGTCATCTTTAGCAGAGTCGTATGTGTGACCACATCAGGGAACATAACTCTTAACTAGCTGGTGTGGGATCAGGGTAGTCAGGCTGCTCAGTAGGAATTATATTGGGCAAAATTATGATGTAGGTTTTGTCTTTGAGCATTTTTACTCTCTTTGTTAGTTGTATATAATTATAAACACTATAACATTTTTTTCTAAGCTCTTATTACAACACTCAATTCTGTACTAGTATGCCCAGTTTTCACCTAATTTGATATACTAATAACTTTATAACTTTAGTTATAACTAAACTTTAGTTATAAAATTTTATACTAAAAACTTTAAAAAGCAGAGGAAATTAACACTACTTTTAATTGAAATATCAAAACAGTCAATACTGTTGAAATTTATCAGTGTATTGATTAGCTGGGGTTTGTTTTGTTTTGTTTTTCCCATTACACTGACTTCTGGTTATTTTTTTATTTTTTTATCCTCACCCAAGGACATTTTTTCATTGCTTTCAGAGAGGCAGAAACATCAGTTGGGTGCCTTCTCCTGTGCACTCCCCTTCTAACCCCTAACTGGGGATTGGACCCCTGACTTTTTGGTTCTGGGACAATGCTCCAACTCCAACGCTCAGTCACACCAGACAGGGCTCTGGTTGCATTTTAATCACTACCTTGTATCACTGTTGAAAGATGATTTCTCTGCTCTAAATATCCTCATTAGATTTTTTCCCTAACATGCCCTGATTCTCAAGTCAACTGCACCATGGCTAGCATACAGTGAAGAGCTGGAGATGTCAAAAACCTTAATATAGTCTAGTAATTTTTTCTCTATATACCAGATAGAACGGTCACTGGTAACTATTATATGAACCTGTGCAATTTTTAAAAGGAATATTGGAAAATATACATGCGGATTTTCACTTAAAATTTTAAGTTCATGTTTAGTTCTAAGTCCACACATTACATGTTTGTAATTAAATGTGGACCTTTGTCTCTTCTTTTCATTCCAGCTTGCCTACATGTAGCCTGTGTTGTACAGCAGAAAGATGCCAGACAGTGGTTTGCTGAGCTTTCTGTGGATATGGAGAAGGTATTCTTTAAAATTCCCTAAGTGGAATATAAACTTGAACATTTTAAAGTTAATGTTATACTTACTTATCATGAGCCTAAAATCTTAAGATGTCTACCAGGCTAAAAAAAGGTTTTCGGTTAAAAATAATAATGATGATAGTAACAATAAAGAAATATGTTTGACAAGAAGAGTCGATATTGACTGTTTAGTTACCGTTTCTTTTCTTGGTTTATTTTAAACAGAATGGTAAATGTTTAGTTTGATTAGTTGAGGAGCAGCCCCTGATTTCCAGGATTATTTTAAAAGCCACCTAGTAACCACTAAATACTACTGTAAACTTCTGAAACACAGCCTATCTCCTGGTAAAGCAGTTTTTGGCCTTTTTTCTATCTTTTCTGCTCAAATGTTGTTAGCATTAAAATCGATCCAAGGTTAGGTTTACTGTTGTGAGGAAGAAAGGGCCATTTTGGAAACGATATGACAGGTTTGTAGCTGTCAATTTTTTAGCTCCTTAGCTTTTTTACAATAGTTAACAGAATTAAAACATCTTTTGTGCACTACCTCCCATTAAATTGTTTGAAACAATTGGTTTTAGAAGAGCCTACTGTATAATGGTGAACTTCATGATTTAGACCTCTATTCCTAGTACCTCATTATTTTGCTTAGGTTTAGATATCAGCAGATAGAAGGAAACCAGCTGCAGAGAGATGGGGAAGGATGGACAGGGCATACACGTTAACATAGGAGAGGCCAGAAGGAAAAGCCTAAATAGCAGTGTGCTAACAATACTCCTGTCACATTTATCAGGATTGTCAAGCCTGAATACTTAAGGACAGAGACTCTTATCTTTTCACTGTTTTCTGAGGGATACCTAGTATGTAACGTGTATTCGTCATATACTAAATGCTGCTTAACATTGCCATTGAGAACATTTCAAATATTTTCTTTTAGATTTTGGAAATAATCAGGGTTATTTTAAAACTATATGAACAGTGGAAGAATTTTGATGAGAGAAAAGAGATGGCAACTATTCTTAGTAAGATGCCGAAACCAAAACCTCCTCCAAACAGGTACTTAATTATCTATCTATTCCATTTAATTTTGTATTTCATGTGCATTATCACATTTTTTTCATAGATTACATTATTTTGTTTTTTCCTTAAAATTTCTTCCAGAACTTCATAATACATACTAATTTTTTAAAATTTGTGACCTGATAGGTTGAGAATATCTCATTTTTAAAAATTAATTGGATCATCTGTATAGTAACTTTTCCTCATGCAGTGGCAGGTCTATTACAGGTATCCCTCAACATATGGCTATATAGCATACATAAACTTAAACAGGACAGAATTAGGCCAGTTTATTGGAAATTCAGAGATAAAGAATTCTGTAGTATTCCCATGTCAGTTGGACTCTGTGCCATCTCCCCACGTCCCCCCACCCCCCAACTACTGGCTATTATCCTATTTTTATAAATTCCAGTAGCAGTTTTCAAAAACTTAGATTATTATTCTAATATTATAAGGATAAAAATTTTTGCCTTTTGACCCATGTGGTCCATGGCACCCAATAACATAATTTTGCTAAATATGAATCACTTGCGCTAAGGGAGTTTTTGTTGTTTTAATAGGATCTGTTCATTCAGTTCAGTGGTTCTTAGCTTTCACTGTGCATCAGATCATTCGGGGTAAGGAAACAAGGTCAAAAGGGAAATAAAGAAATACGCCTATCTTAATTAACTTATACTTAAGTTATAAAACATTGAGATAAATTTGTAGATCTGATATGTTAAAATGTCACTGTTAGACAAAAATAAGTAGTTATACAAGGAGCTGTTTTAAAGCAGTCATTCAAACAGCTACCTTTGGATGCATTTTTTGCAGAAATTCCCTGAGTGATTCTCCAATAGTGGCAGGGCCTGAAGCTACAAGATGATGATGGACAAGATAAGGCAATAATCCTATTGCCACAATTACTGGTATTTTCAGTTTTAGTTACTGTTATGTTAAATATTCAGCATTTTCCAGGCAATTACCTTATTTCTGATTTATAAAGGTTTGCTATGTTTACATAACATTTTGGTATGGCTTCAGACAATAGTTTTCTTGAAAGAACACATCTTGATTTTCATAACTGGTTAATGGGAATAAGATGTTATATGTAAGATTTAATTTTATAGGAAATTTGTTCAGAAACTCAAATCTATATGTTGAGTGATACCTGTAATGACAATGAAATCCTGTACCCTAATTTAAATTTTTTGAGTGTATATGGATACTAACTTTCAAAAAGCTTGTTATGTATGAGGACACTAAGTTACATAAGAATAAAAATATAAAACCAAACCTTAGTCTTCTGGATTTTAATTTTTCCACATCTGTGTCTTAATATTGGGAGTGTCTTTGTTTTGTAAGTTTTTACCATGGAATAGCTAACTTTAAAAATTAGTAGGCTTATCAGGGTGTTGAAGTGAATCTTTTAATTTGTATAAAATCTTTCTTCCCCACTTAAACAGTGAAGGAGAGCAGGGTCCAAATGGAAGTCAGAATTCTAGCTACAGCCAATCTTAAAACATTCCGAAGAATTCCGTAGTGGACCAGTTGGAAATAAACCATTGGACAGATTTCAGTAATGTCTTCAATGGAACACAAATGAAAACGAATAGCTTGTTTCTGTCAAGCATACTGGGAAGTGATTTTATTTTTGCAAAATAAGTTTTTCCTTACCTAATTTGATTCTAGTACATAATTGATTAAAGTATCTTGATTATAAAAGTTTGGAAAGGTTCTAAAGGGACCTACAGATATTTCAAAATTAATAGTTTTTGATTAGTATCATTTTTCTTAATTTGGGTAATAGAAATTATAGCTTTGTATTAAGCCAGGAAACATGAAGCATAATTTGTTTAAAATTATCTTTGGTCATTGAAGGACCAAAAAAAAGGACATAAAAAGTGAAATATATGAGGGTTTTTTCCCCCTCCTTAAGTTAAACTTTAAAACTGTATTTAAGGAATCAAATCTTACAAAATCCTGGAAGATTTTGGTAATGATGTTGATAATTTCAGGGAAATTAATCAAGTACCTATTGATTTTAAAGTGTATTTTATTCAGTAGTTTTAGTATCTTGCCATGGAAGATACTAGCCCAGCCTAGCAGAAAAGTGCAATATGTATAGCATACTTTGACATTTAAAAAGTTATATTAATTCTGTAACCATTTTGAAATGCTGGGCAAACTTTTAAAAAAACCTACATGAAGTCATTTGCATTTGATTCACAGTTAAATCAGGCATTTAGAAAGCTAATTGGATAAAAAATATGGTCGAAATTTGGTAACATTTTAATGTTGATTTTTATTCTACTGTGAAAAGTTTTTATATGACATACACACACTAGTTTATTTTTGTGTCTTAGTGTGGATTTACAAATTTATTACAGGTATCCTGAGCCAGGAACACAATCAGGTTTCAGGCCAGTTTGATACTGGCTATTCTTAATTCTCATGAGCGTAGGACTTAAGACTAAATGTTATGTCAGTGGGACTGTGCTGTCTGTGGAACTTAATAAATTAATCATTTTCTTCAGACTTGAAGGAGAGTGATAAATAAAATTTGGAGTCATAGGATATTGATGTACAATTTAAGGATTAAAATTTTTTTTATAAGTCAATTGTGAACAATGAATTATAAAATTAAGTGTTGATTTCCTAGTATAAAACTGCAAGAATAAAAGTACGTTCTCCAGCTGTACTGGCCAGTGTCTTGATTATTTATCTTAACCGAATCTACCTTATGTTGTTTTCTGAGAGTTCTTCTTCCTTTAGGCAAGTATTAAGCCTTCTATAATTTGTCAAGTGAGTAATTTCAAATGGTTTAAAAGCAAACTTTAGAGTTCTGCTTCCTTGTGGAGAGTAGCAAAGAAACTGGAAAAGGAGATGTATAAAGTCAGTACCAATGACAAATACAGGTCTCCTAGGCTCAAGGTCAGGGTAAGAAATAAGAAAAAAGCTTTCCTCGGATCCAAAGGAATTAAGATTGGCCTTGGGTTGAAAGAGCTGAGTGATTATATGTCATAATCATTGACTGAACCCTAATTTTTCCTTTAAATTTAACTATATTCTTTTAAAACTTTGTTTCTAACCTTTTATTATAGAATTTTTAAATCAACATATAGAGTAGATAAAATAGTGTAATGAACCTCCACGTATCTATTACACAGCTTCAACAATTAACAATTCATGGTCAATTTTATTTCATCTAAACTCTCACCCACTTCCCCCAACATGCATATTTTGAAGCAAATCCAAGATATCATTTCATCCATACTTATTTCAGTATGTATTCTTAAAAGATAATTTGCTCTTTAAGAAAAAACTGTAATAGTAGTATTGTACCTAAACTATAATTAATCATAATTTGTAATACCAAATACTCAAATGTTCAAATTTTCTACTATCTCTTAAATATTATGAAATATTGTTTAATTCTAGTCAGTACCTAAATGAGGACCATACATTGTAATTCATTGATTCATCTCTTAAAATTCATAGATCCATTTTCATCTCATTTCAGCATCATGTTCTGAAGCTTTTCCTTTGGGATGAGTCAATTTCTTCTAGAGAGAAAGCTCTCTAGCTTTCTGAGGGGTCAGTTCTTGGAGACAAGTGAGGTTAGGGGGCTAGGTATCATTGTTCAGTATTCAGTTTCACTTTTATCTTCCTGTTTTCAGTAAGGGATCTCATTGCCATTCCTACCCCCAGATGTTTAGCTGGAAGTTTTGCCTGCCTTCTTTACTCATTAATGTTAATGCAAAACAACAACCCTGAATTATTTTGTGCATATTAACAAGTACTATATTTTATGGATTCACAGAGGAAACTATTATCTCCATCTGGATACACTTCAGTCAGATTCTACCGTTATCGTCCTTCATTAAAATTTCTCTTTTCCTTACTTTGCTCCTGGAGAAACTTGGAGCACTGAAAAGAAATAGTAACAAAATTACATTTTTTCACTAATACACTGCTGCCCTTTCAGACACTGAAAAATAATTGTTACTGGATGGTGGAAGAAGCATTTAATTTTCCATTTGTCCTTAACAAAAGAAATTTCTCACCAATTAGCTGCTGATTCCTACATTTATCCCGTATTTCTATGGTATATACATACTAAATAGCAAAAGGGTACATTATCACAGAATCTGAGAGACCTCAGTGAGATCAAAAGGCAGGTAAGAAAGAAATGTAAATGAAGAAAACCTGAGACATTGATTAATTCAGAACTCTTGATAATTCAGAACTCTTGAGGCCATCCACTGCTGACACTTTTCCACATTTCTAAAACTTTTGATTACATTATCAGAGTAAAAGTGATATTCTCCCATGATTAAAACAGCCACTGTTAAATTTGTGTTAATATGCTATATTCTTATGTTTTGAGGTATCTGATACCACAGACCTTAATAATGTTTTTACTCTTGAGTTTTATTGTGAAAGTGCAATTTCAGATATATAATTGTTAAATTGTTTCAGAATAACATTTTCTTTACCAGTTTGATATAGTAAATAAATTATTCTAATTAATTTATTAGCCCTAAGTTTTTTAAAAAGATACAAGTACAATTATATTTGGGCATAGAATACCCAGACAGGATATATTATTTATCATAGTTTTTCTTTTAAAATATCAGGAATCCAAAGGTATTAAAATTATACAATCTGGTGTAAGTGTCTCTAAGTTAGGGATATGTTAACAACATTGTTAAAGCCTATGTTCTCTCCCTGAAGGAAGCCAGTATGGATTTTGTATTTATTATTCCCATAATTTATTTGTACTATATATGTACATATGCATACACATATAAATAATAAATGGCATTTTGCTTGTTTTCAAACTCTTGTACTGTGTTTCTGAAATTCGTGTTTTCACTCATCACTGTGAGAGTCATCCATGTTAATATATGTATCTGTTTTTTCATTTTTATTAACCCTCTCAGCTATGGCTAATCTGTTAAAATTGTCATCTATTGGGTTTTAAATTTTGGTTACTGTATTTTTAAATTCTAGAATTTCTATTTGATACTTTTTTGTAGTTTTCATTCCTGTAATAAACTTTTCTGTTTTATCATCTAAGTTATTGAATATAAAAATCACAGTTATTTTAAAGTGTGTGAAAACTCCAATTGTGTAGCTCTTTTGTGGATGTTTCTTTTTCAATCATGAAGTCCTCTTTACTGCTATTTCTAGTAAGATCTGAAAGAATTCTGAACATTGATATGAAAAACTATTTAACATTTCTGTTTCTGGCTCAAGGGTGGGCTAGATTCCACCTGCCACCTGTTTTGGGCTGGTCTTTGATCTAAGAAATGTTTGCTTTATTTTTAATGTTTTAAAATAATTAAAAGAATATCTGGCAATACATGAAACTTCAAAATACAAAATTCAAACCTAACCAACCACAGATTGTTATTGGAGTAACAGCTACACTCTGATTTATGTATGGTCTGTGGCTGCTTTTGTGCTACTGTAGCAATTGATGAACAGAGACCTTATGGCAACTTAAAGTATTTACTGTTGACAAGCCCTGCCATAGCTAGACAAATGATATCTTTCTCCAAGAGAGGATTTACTTCTGGCAGGCCTTTAAGGGTATCAAGAAGATCACCTTAATGCATTCAGGCATTTAGTTGATTCAAAGCTGGCCTTAACATTTTTATGAGAGTTGGTCAGTTTCTTGTTCACCTCCACTCCTACAGTATAGCTTATCAGGGGTTCCAACTAAGTTATATAAAAGCCTGTTGTGTTTAACCCAGATTCCTATTCCTTGATGGGTTCACTGCAACAGTGGCTCATTCTGTACAGCTTTCCTTCTTGCTGGTTTTGCCGTTAGGCAGATTTTATTTATATATTTATATAAACCATATTACTAGGGCAAATACACTAAGGATACAGCAAGGATATGAAAAGGCACAATCTCACAGAGAAGGAAAGCTGTAGAGAGAATGAACCAACACTGAAGTCTCTGCATATGTTACATGTGTGGATTTCCCAGCTTTTCTAGTTATGTGGGGAGTGTGCTAGAAACTAGACTGACATCAGAAATAGAAGCTCAAGGTGATCACATCATATCCCTACTCCAGATTCTCCACTGGCTTAATATATATCATTAAGGACAAAGCACGTTCTTACAGTTACTTGCTAGGCCTTACATGATCTGGATGAAAAACATAAGACTGAAAACAGGTGGGTCCGAAGAGGTACAGGTAGAAAAAAGCACAAATTTGTTTTACCACCGGGGCACTAGGGCACTAACAAGTGCAAGACATTTCAAAGGAATATACTCATGCTAGCGGTTGAGTTTTTCTTCATTTTTATTTTAATTGATACAATTATAGAAAATATATTTTTTAAGGGTCCAATTAAATGAGTTTTGGTAAGTGTATAGAACCATGTACCACAGGGCATTTTTATCACCCTAGAAATATCCCTCCTTGCCTTTTTCAGTTAATCATCCCTCAACAGAAGCAATCACTGTCCTGATTTTGATCTATATAGATCATATTAATTTTTAAACTCAAAGTTATATCACTACCATGCTGGTCACAACACTGCCATAGTCTTTGGATGCTATTAATGTATTTTCATTTTTTATTATTTCATCTACTTACAAGGATCCCAGGTCCTTGGTGTTTTAATGTCAAGTCTGTTTATTAATCTGGTCTAACCCATAGCCTCTGATGGATAGAACGTATACTAACAAATGGTCACACATTACAATTAGGAAATGGAGGTAACCTGTTCTTTTGGAATACTATTGAACTCAACTGTTCAAAAAGTAATTCCTCGAATCCCAACCCTTATACATCCACGGCAAGTCACTTACAGTGTCTTGATCTTCAATAGCTTTTACAAGTAGGTAGGGGAAGTGGTATTCTCAATTTACAGTTGAGAAAAAGTTTTGTCAAATAATTGACTTACACAAAATTCCCTTCCCATTTGTCAGTGGTGCCAAAGAGAGATTTTTATTCTTTTGCTCATTCCATTGTGCTAGGCTGCACGTACACAAGGAAAGAGCCAGCCTGTAGTCCAGAATTCAGTTTCCTTGTTTCTTCTCTGAATATTCATAGGATGCCCATTCTTTCCATCCTCCAGCATAGTGTTGAGCACTAAAAACATACATGAAATAGTGCTGTAAACATTTTCTCCGGCTTTATAACACAAGGTTGATAGGAACTTTATGAACTTCAGAGACGCAGTGGCTACTCAGCATACTATTTAGACTTTCAGCCTATTTAAAAGATTGTGTTACTTTTGAGTAGTTATGAAAAGATAGAGGCTCTTACTCTTGCTATACTGCCATTACTAACAGTAATTATAAGTTCTTCAGTACTCCAATAAAAATGCAATACATATGAAACTTTGCAATATACATGCTTGAATACATTTTTACCCTTCATCCGTGTACCTGTTAAAGCCCAGAGACATTGCTGTGTCCAGAGCCTTCTTGCTTCTTATTCCAGCTAAACAAGAAAACACTAGCCTGTCAGATTTGGATGGCTTCAATTCACTGTACTTCTGTTTGAAGTCTTCTGGGTTCATCTGTAGAGCTTCACCTACCTCACCCACTGGAAAAAATGTAAAGACTCTCGATTAAATTTTATCTACAGTAAATTGGCTGAATATATACATTTTTTGTAATGAGTCAGTTTAAGACACGTCACTTACATGGTATATTGACAGACCCAGGGATTTTTCCAGACTCAAGAATTTCCCATGTCTCTCTAACATCAATTAACATAATTTTTTTGGAATTCATGAGGTTTTTAAGTTCCTTATAAGTGACATCTTTAAAAACAGCAGTACAAAAATTGTAGCAGTTTCCTTCTATTGAGTTCAAACCTGGAAAGAATACAGGCACAATAATGGTATCACTATTAATATCTGCAAAGAGAAGTTCAAAGGAATTTTCCCCGTTCCAGTCAGCTAACTATACTTGATCTTTGACTTTACTAAACTATATTCAATGTATATATTTTACACAGTCTGACTGAGCAGGAGGACGCAGCCCTATCTTCCTGCCCTGCTCGCTTGATGGCTGGCTTTGTGTCAGCTCTATATTCTCCCCTCTCCAAGCCCCTTAGTTGGAGTAACCTTGTAAACACACATGAAGCATTTGTTGAGTGAACTGTGTAAATAATATGTAAGTCTTATCATGATCTAAGTTTAATATTAAAATTTTAATTTCATTTCCCCTTACAAGCAAAAATAAGCCATACATTAGATATGAGGACCTTACATTTGAAAGCACTTGAAAGTTCTTAATGGTACTGTTTCTCTGTTAAATAATTGGTAACGTAACATGGTAATGGTAATGGATAAACAACCATACAACAAAATCCAGAGGTCCATACTCATGTAAGGATATAACTGAACAAGTAAGTGGGGAAAAAGGATTGTTTTAATTGATAAATGTTGAAGGAATAATGGAAATACCATCATGATTAGGTAAACACCCCAGTAATTGTTGCGGCAAGAACCACTGATGGATACTAGAGTTAGTAGATGAAAGTATGATGAGAAAAGGGATAGTATCCCTCCAGAGATACTTACTAATTACAAAGGGAGACACCAGAAAGATACCACTAACCAATTATTCAAAGATCAGTAGTAATACAGTAGTTGAGAACATGTACCCTGGTGTGATGTACTCAGAAGAACATACCACTGCCTTTGTATTCTTGCGAAAAATGCATATCCTCCATCTAATCGGAAGAAAACCTCAAACCATTTACAAGTGTCGGTCATGGCCTGGCTGATGTGGCTCGGTGGATGGCGTGCTGGCCTGAGAACCAAAGGGTCATCAGTTCAATTCCCTGCCTAGGGCACATGCCTGGGTTGCAGGCCAGGTACCCAGTAGGGGTGCACAAGAGGCAATCACATATTGGTGTTTCTCTCCACTCCCCTCTCTAAAAATAAATAAAATCTTAAAAAATAATAAAGTATGTACAATGAAATTTTAACTCTGTTCAAATACCTATGTTTTATAAATAAAGATTCAAGGTAAATACACTAAAAAAAGTATAAGTCATGAAAGACAAAGACTGGAACTCTCACAATTTAAAGGAAAGGAGCCGTAACAATTTAATACAAATGTAGGATCTTGGATTGGATCTGGGATTATAAAAGGCATCAGTGAGAAAACTAGTGGGTTTTTTAAAAGATTTTATTTATCTTTTTAGAGAGAGGGGAAGGGTGGGAGAAAGAGAGGAAGAGAAACATCAATTGGTTGCCCCTCTCATGCCTGCAACCAGGGACCTGGCTCGCAACCCAGGCATGGGCCTTGACCTGGAATCAAATCAGTGACCTTTTGATTTGCAGGCCAGTGCTCAATCCACTAAGCCACACCAGCCAAAGCAGAAAACTGGTGGAATTTAAATTAGGTCTCTAGATTAGTTAATAGTATTATGTCAAAATTAATTTCCTGGTTTCAATAATTGTACCAGGTAAGATGTTTATATTAGGGGAGAGTTGGGTAAGAATAAAGGAAACTCTATTTTACTTTTGCAACTTTTCTATAGGTCCAAAATTATATTTTAAAAAGTGAAAGACAACACAAATTTTAATTAAGGCAAAGTTAATGTTCATATTTCACAACAAAACGACCACTATAAGGAACGTAAATAATGCTTCAAATGTTTGAGATATTAAATATAATGTGAACTTATTTTAAGTAGTGTAAAACTGACATAAGAAGTTTCAAAGGTCTAAGTCCAGAAACAGGCCCATAATATTCCCTCTATGATAATTTGGTATCTGATAACAGTAATATTCCAAATTTATGGGGAAATTATATGGTTATGTGTCACTTAACAATGGGATATGTTCTAAGAAATGCATCACTAGGTGATTTCGTCTCTGTGCAAACATGACAGACTGCACTTACACAAACCTAGATAGTAGGACCTTCTACACCCCTACGCTATGTGGTACAGAGTGTTGTCCCTAGGCTACAAACCTGTACGGCATGTTATTGTACTGAACGCTGTTGGCAAGTGTAACACAATGGTATTTGTGTATCTAAACATGTATCTAAACATAGAAAAGGTACTGTAAAATTATGATACAAAAGATAAAACATGGTACACCTGTAGGGCACCTACCAGGAATGGAGCTTGCAGGACTGGAAGTTGCTCAGAGTCAGTGAGTGAGTGGTGAGTGCATGTGAAGGCCTAGGGCATTACTGTGCACTGCTGTAGACTTTATAAACACTGTACACTTAGGCTACACTGATTTATTTTTCCTCCAATAATTAATTAACCTTAGGTTTCTGTATGTAACCTTTTTACTTGATAAACTTTAATCTTTAAAAACTTTTTGACTTTTTTTGTAATAATACTTAGCTTAAAATAATCATGTTGTACAGCTGTACAAAAATATCTTCATGTCCTTATTGTGTAAGTTTTATCTATTTAAAAATATTTTTTAGTCTTTGAACTATTTTTCCTTGTTGTTGTTAAAAACTAAGACACAAAAAAAATTAGCCTAGACCTACATAGGGTTAGGATATCATCAATATCATTGTCTTCCACCTCCACATCTTGTCCTACTGAGACAGTAACACGCAGGGGACTGTCATCTCCTGTGATAACAATATCTTCTTCTGGGACACCTCCTGAAAGACCTGCCGGCGGCTTTTCTTGAGGTGTCACTTTTTCAGAAATACGTCCATGGTGCTTTGGTGTATTTTTTTTCATCACAGATTTGTAAAGCAGATAATTCAACGTGAACATTCCTCTTTGTTATTTGGTGTTGGTGTCCATGTTTTCAAACTTTTTATTTATTTATTTTTAGAGAGGGGAAGAGAGGGAGAGAAATGTCAACATGTGGTTGCTTCTCACATGCCCCCAACTGGCATCTGGCCCACAACCAAAGCATGTGCCCTGACTGGGAATTGAACCGGGGACCCTTTGGTTCACAGGCCGGCACTCAATCCACTGAGTCATACCAGCCAGGGCCCATGTTTTCAAATTTTTTAAGGAGCTTGTTGAAGTCTGCAAAAGCTTCTGTTAAACTCTTCACTGTGAATTTTCTTGGGGGTGGTTCTTCTTTTTCTTCTGCAGTTTTCTTTTCTCTTGCCTCTTCAGCTATGCATTCATGTTGTAGTTCCAACAACTCATTAATCCATTACTCAGGAACCACCTCCAAGAAATACTCAATGTCATCCTCATCTACACACAAGTCAAAGTTGTTTGCCATCTCAACCACCACCTTGTTGATTTTTGTAACCTCTTTATCCTTGGCAAATCCTTTGAAGTCAGGGGCTGAATGATCACTAGGAGACAGGAATTTTTCAGCTCCATTCTAATCTTATGGGATTACCGTATGTGCATACTAGGCAAGTCATCATTGACAAAAACATTTTGTAGCAAGGTATGTATCCAAAAGAATTGAAAACAGGGATTCAGATAGATATTTATATACTGATGCTCATAGCAGCATTATTTATAATAGTCAAAAGGTAGAAACCCAAGTATTCATCAATAGCTGGATTTAAAAATGTGGCAGAGACATACAATGGGATATTATTCAGCCATAAAAAAGAATAAAGTTCTAACACATACTACAACATGAAACTACAACATTGAAAACATGCTGAGTGAAATAAGCAAGACACAAATAGGAAAATATTTTATGATTCCACTTATATGACAAATCTAGAACAGATAAATTCATAAGAACAGAAAATAGGTTAGAAGGTACCAGGGTACTGGAGGGAGGAGGGATAGGGAGTTACTGCTTAACAGGTACAGAGTTTCTGTTTGAGATGACTAAAATTTTTAGAAATAGTGGTAATGATTGTACAACACTGTGAATATCTATAATGCTATTGAATTGTATACTTGAAAAGGATCAAAATGGTAGTATGTATTTTACCACAATAAATATATTTTAAAAATAAAAATACAGGCTTTTCCATCCTTTTCAGATTTTAAAAAGCTGGTTCATTTTTGTCAAGATTAGATCTTAAAACACCTGGAACTCAATCTCTTTCTTTCAACTAGTTGTTTTGTGGATTCCCACAATATAAAGGGCCAGCAGGCCAAATTCACACTTGTTAACTATTCCTCAATGTTCGGAACTGGAAAAGTATGGTAATTTTAAAAATTATGTTAAACTCAAGGCTGTGGCACTTAGCCACTGGGAAACATAACCACAGAATGTGGCCTGTGTAACTAAAGAAAAGATAGTTATAGTTTTCTTGTTAAAATTGACATATAACTTTCTCCAATTCAGCTATACTGTTTGGGAGGGGGTGCTGGGGAAAATAGGATGTGTAATCAGCAGACTTGATTTCCTTACCTTTCTGTGCTGAGCGAAAGCCTGAAGCAAGCGGGGTTCCTTAACGAGTCTCAGCCCCTCCAGGCCTCTCTTGGTGTATGGGCCTCTACTCCAAACTAATTCTTTATTTAAAGCTATAGTGTGTGTGTGATTTTTTGTTTGTTTGTTTGTTTTGTACACCAAGGCCTCTACTTGTAAATCAATGACTTTATCTGGCGCTTAACCAAAGAAATAGTGATCTGTTCCAATACTGAAGAACTGGATATTTGAAATTTACTCAGAGATCATGTGTGATTCCCTTGAGGGATTTCCAGAGTAATATACACTCCGCCTGATTTTCACCTTTTTCAGCCTAACCTTTGAATGAACTCCAAATTTTGCTATTTCCATTGCAGTAAATCTAACCATACCTGGGTTCTCCCTACAGCCTACATTGGAGGACTGCCACGTTATATTACAGTCCAAACTCCTTAGTACAGGATACAGTCCAAGCCCTTCAAACTCACCTTACTAGCATAATTTATCAAACCTTAACCCTCTCCTTCCTCCTCTGCCCCAACTACCCTACCCTCCAGCTATAGCAAAAGTATGTAAGTCCTGATTTCGGGGACTGCCACCAAGGGTACATCTTCTGATTGTATGGCTCTGGTGGCCAGTGGGGCTTACACTTTCAGTCCCTCATGAAATGTATTCAGGGCTGTATACATTTGCATATTTTAAGAGCTGCTGGTCTGGTGTCCAGGCAGCCTGAGATGCATGCCTTTGGGACACTGACAGGTCTTGGCATATCCTCAACTGCTGGGTGCTATTAAAGATGTAACAGGTGGCTTGGGCAAGCACAAAGGTTTGCGAGACAACCACAAGCTAAGGTGCTGAATGACAAGGTTGAATGATAAAGCCATTCATTCCAGCTGGAAGAGGTGACTGTTTCATCTACTGTACCCAGCAATTCTACTCTGGGTATTTATCCAAAGAAAACAAAGATACTATTTCAAAGATATATTCACCTGCATTTCATTGCAGCATTATTTACAATAGCCAAGAAGTGTCCATCAATAGATAAATGAATAAAGAAATTGTGGTACATACATACAATGGAATATTATCCAGTCATGAAAAAGGAATAAAATTTTGCAATTTGTGACAACATGAATAGACCTCAAGGACATTATGCTAAATGAAGTAAGTCAGAAAGAGAAAAACAAAGACTGTATGATGTCTGTTATGTGTGGAAACTTAAAAAACGTATGTAAAAACTCACTGATATAGAGAACAGATTGGTGTTTGTCAGAGGTGGGCAGGGGTGTGGTAGGGTCAGGGGGAGGGGAAGAAAAATAGCTGAACTGTTTTTAGTTTAAATAAACTGAATAAATTTTTAAAAAATAAAGGAATTGTCACCATTATTTAAAAAAAAAGAGAGAGAGAGCAGAAAATAGCCCTGGCTGGTGTGGCTTAGTGGATTGAGTGCCAGCCTATAAACCAAAGGGTTGACAGTTTGATTCCCAGTCAGGGAACAGGCCTGGGTTGTGGATCAGGGCCCCAAGAGGG
Source organism: Pteronotus mesoamericanus (assembly GCF_021234165.1). Classification (NCBI taxonomy): domain Eukaryota; kingdom Metazoa; phylum Chordata; class Mammalia; order Chiroptera; family Mormoopidae; genus Pteronotus; species Pteronotus mesoamericanus. The sequence continues at coordinate 55,793,845 of NW_026555085.1, read as the reverse complement.
GGGCACATGAGAGGCTACCACACATTGATGTTTCTCTCCCCCTGTCTCCCTCTTCCTCCCTCCCTCTCCCTCTCTGAAAATAAAATAAATAAAATCTTTATAATTGAATAAATAAGAGCAGAAAATAAAATCCTACCTCTGAGGCATCAGACCTGTCTTAACAACCAGCATCTTCACCCTGATGTCCACTATGAAATAGCCATAGGTCAATGGAAGCAGGGATGGGGTGAGTATATTGATCTGATGACCTGATCCTCAAAGAGGAGACCCCTATCACCACCTTTGCTCTCCTAACTCATTGTTCCTGTTCTTCCAACTTCAGTCATCTCTGAATTTAAGTGGTTGTGAGGGACAGGATGGTACCTGACCTTTGTACATGGATCATAGCTAACTCTAGCACAGTAGGTAATGCTTGCAGACTTAATCGCTATGGGGTGAAATCAGTACCTCATGGAATGACTTTGAAAGTTCATATGCCAAGAAATCCTAGCTTTAAAAACTGAGAGATAAACTCAGTACTTTCTCCTTTTATTTATACAACAAACAGATAAACACAGAAGCCTTCTGTGAAGCAGTGCTTGAGCAAAGAGGGAACTGCAGCGTGCATGTGGTTTTATGCCACTTGCCTAGCTATTTGAGCTGATGATTCTTAATCTTTTGTTCTTCTTGAGCCTAAGTTCCTGATCTGTAAAATAAATGTGATACTATTTCTAAGACACCATCCAAGTAGAAATTCTATAAATCTATGGTTTTAAAACATTTTTTGCCAAGAAAGTGAATAGTAAAACACCTTTAGATCAAAACTTACAACTACGCAGATATTAATATTTACCAGACATAATTAATTCCCTTGAAATATACCAACCATATTAAACAAACATGGGTTGTAGCACAGAAAAAAAAAATACATGTGCTCTACCTACATTTTATAATAGTAAGAGCAGGGATTTAAGAGTCAGACAAACCAGCTTTTATTCGTGACTTGCCCTTTTAGTTAGTTCTGTAACCCTGTACAGATTACTTAACCTCTCTGGCACTTAGTTTATTTTTTGTAAAATGGGAATAATACTTAAACGTTTATAGTTACTGCCAGGTTTAAATAGTCTACACAGTACATATATTCACTGTTTCTTCATGATTTATGCACACTGTTTCTTCTGAAGGGAATAACTTTCTCACTCATCTCTACCTGGTACACTTGTACTCTTCTTTAAGACCCAGGTAAATGCCAGTTGTTACCACCACTTGGATCCAAAGTCCACTTCTAGGTATCTATTTGAATAAAATACCTGTATATATACATAAAGAGGCAGGTACAATGATAATTATTGAAGGTCTTTTTATAATAGCAAAATATTGGAAACCAAAATGTTCAATAGGGGACAGAAGAAATACACTGTGGTAATCCATACTATGGAATATATCCAGTGGTTAAAAGAATTACATGTGTGGTCATGGAAAGCTTCTGAATACCTAAATGAGAAAAAAATTACAGGAGAATATGCACTGTAGATCATAATATAATATAAATTATATATATAAAATGTGACATAGATTTTTATTATATAATACATATTATATATGTAGTATTTTATGTGTACATTTATTTATGTATACTCATAGAAGAGTGTTTAGAATGATTGGTAACAAATCATATCTGGGCAAGAGAGTAGGACGGGGAGAGTGTATAAAGGAGGCGTATGTTGTGTTTTATTGTTTGTTTTAATATATTAAAATTAAAAGGCACCTTTTCTCTAACTTTCTCCAATTCAGGTAGAGTCAGTTCTTCTTTCCATTGCAGTCTCACGAGACGGGGCTGTGCGTGGTGACTGTTTACCTGTGTCTGTCTCCCCTCAAGATGCTAAAGAGAACTGCAGAGGCTGTGTCCCTAGCAGGAGGCCTGGCTAATTAGGCACTCAATAAACGAATATTGGACAAAGGTAAAAACAAACAACAAAGAATTTGCAAAAAGCACAACAAATTACAGAGGATGTACCGACAGTTAAAAAGGAACACCTGAGGGGTGGAGCGAGTGACAACAATAACAATACTGTTATTCCAGGTCCCAGGCCTTGAATTCACAAATAACAGCCGTGGCAAAACTGAGGCAGCATAAAAGCAAAGAGAAAGGGCTGGATGCTTGTTCTGAGTTCTCCACCTAATGTCTCTACTAACTACCTTTGCTCCATCTTCCCTTCTGCCATCTGTAAAATTAGGGGTGGTGCTTTTATAGCTCTAGCATGCTATAATCCTAGGTGAATGTTTCATCAAGCTATAAGCGTTGCTTTTTCGTGGGTCACAAGTGGAACTCGCCGGTCTGGGCTCGTCATTACGTCTCTTCCGGGGAGGAACTGGCCTTCCGGTTCGCTTCCCAGAGTGGAAAATTGACCTTCATTGCTCAGTCAAGCACCAATACCTCTATAAATGCCTTCCCACGCGAGCTCCCTGGAGCAATATTTACTCCTCTCCCGGCGTCCCCCAGAGCTGCCTCAGATTCCAATAACCCGGCATTGGCAGGAACAAGAACTGCAGGGCGCTACATCCCTAACTGCTGAGAGTAATGGGTCTGACATTTAACTGGAAGCCTAAAGAAGAGAGAGCCTCCACCCATACCATCCTTTCCCTCGGGCCCGAAGTTAGGACTCTTCCTACCCCCGGGGACCGCCGAGCTCACCCCACAGCGCAGTCTCCCTGGGCCCGAGGATCGTGCGGCGCGCACTTGTAAACAGCAACCTTTGCAGCGGCATTACCAGCTCCTGCACGCCAAACTACTGACCACTTCCGCCCCCTGCCCCGCCCCGCCCCCTCCACCCGCTGCGGGTGGAGCCGTGTCGGGCTCTTGAGCGCCCTCCAGCCAGGTGCCGGCCGAACCGGGTAGTGGCACAAGGCGTAATAGCGGACCAAAACGTGCTTTAACATTTAAAATCTTTTGGAAAGCAACTAAGGGTTGGCTTGCTTTTTTTTTCCTATTAAGGAGAGACAAAGTTTAAAAGTATAAAGTAGGAAATATACCAAAGATAATATTTAAAGCTTTAAAGCAAATCCATTTCTCCAGTTTGCTTTTTAATAGGATTCTAATATATTGGATTAAAGCAAACTACATGGGTGCTTTCCTTAGAATTGTTCTGAACTTAACACAAATGTAGGATCTTGGATATTGGATCTGGGACTATACGAGGCATCAGTGAGATAAATGGTGGGTTTCTTTTTTTAAAGATTTTATTTATTTTTTAGAGAGAGGGAAAAGGAGGGAGAAAGAGAGGAAGAGAACTCCAATAACTATTTCAACTGATGCCAGTACTAGGATAATCTTATACTGTTATCTTTTCCCCACAATTTGATGATAATTTTGTCAGGGTTAGGTCCAATTATTTCTAAACGTGTAGTAGTTTCCAATTGCTACTCTAACACATTACCACAAGTTTACTGGCTTAAAACAATATAAATTTATTATGTACAGTTCTGTAGGTCAGAAGTCTCATTTGGCTAAAATTAAAGTGTCATTAAGCCTGTGCTTCTTCTGAAGGCTCTAGGAAAGAATTTTTTAAATTACCTTTCTCATCCACTACAGGCTGCCTGCATTCCTTGGCTAGTGGTTCCCTTTCCCATCTTCCAGGCCAGCAGTTTTGCATCTTCAGATCTCTCTCTAACTTTGATATGCTCCTGTTGTCACATCCCCTTTTCTCCCTCTGATCCTCTTGCCTCCGTTTTTTATGAACCTTTGTGATTACAATGGGACCACTCAGATAATCCAGGATAATCTCCCACATCAAGTTTCTTAATTTAGTCTATCTACAAAGTCCTTTCGCTATGTAAATTAACATATTCACAGGGTTCAGGAATTAGAATACCTTGGGGGGCATTATTCAGCCTGTCACATAAAGTTTCTTAGTACTTTGTTTTTAATTTATTCTTAACTTAGTTTTTAAGCATAATAAAAGCTATATTTAATTGTAAATTCACTCACAGTGAGAAATTTAAAAATTAATTTCTAAATGACATTATTAAAGTATGTGTCCAAGGAATAATTTCATTAAGCATGCATTTTAAATTGTTCAGTTTTCACCTACAATTGTGTTTTTCCAAATAATTTTGTAACAATGGAAAATTGTAATGGTGGAAAATTGTAACCCATCCCACCATTCTTTTGACATTGTTTCTGTAAGTGCTGACTCTGACTACTATGTAGCTTGTATATAAACAGCATGTTTGTATAACAATCCTAGGAAGTAGTTTCAAAATATACAGACTCTGACCTTCAGGCATCCCAGCTCCAAAAGATTTGCTGACTTTCACTCATGGAGCCAGGACGAAGGGACGCCAGGATGACTAGACCAGGATGATGCACACAGGACCATCGTTTGCCTTATTGGAATAGATTGTGCTCATCTGCATGTAGAGAACTTTTCAAACTCCTCCCTTGATCTCTTTGTTCTGTTTCCCCTCTTCCTCCATATAAAAAATCTCTGCCTCCACTGAGATGGGGAGGTGGGCTTTAAGACAGGAGTATCCCACGGTGGCCGGCACCTGAAATTAAATCACTTTCCTTTACATGAGCACCGGCTTCTTGAGTATTGGGTTTTGTATTAGCAGACAGCCGGACCTGTGTCTCAGTTACAATTTGGAGCTTAACTCTAGTCTCTGTGTAATCTATTTTGTGGCTTAACTTTGAACCAATATATTATCTATGGCAGATTCATGTACTCTTCATGGCATCCCCAAGCTGCCCTGAATATGTATTATAAACCACAGGTTGTATGACACAGACATGGAAACACTGTACCCAGCCTCCATGAATCACACTGAATGATTTATGCTTTGGCAAGAGCATGTGTTACTAAACAATGTTTTTCAATGTTCATGACTAATTATTTGAGAAATATGTTTCTGTAAGATTATTTTTTTCTGTAAAGGTGAATATGTCCCCTCATACCTAGCACAGTGCCAAACTTGGTTTATTTAAGAGTGGTTAAAGCAAAAAGATCTTGTTAAAAGATATTGCTCCTTGGATAGGTGTCCAAGTTCTTCCTTCAGAGAGAGGCAGCAAAGTCTTTAGTGGAATGAAAGGGAGAGAAATCATTTAACTTTTTGGGAGAGGTCTGCTAATGCTAAGTTGACATGAATCATTAATTTTCAAACAAATACTTAACATTATTTGAAATATATAAACAGCTGATCTTAATCAAATTTGTGTTTTTATTTATGTTTTGTTATAATGTCTTTGCAATAATACTGAAAATGTATTTACTGGGTACTGGGTACTATTTAAAAATTATTTCCTTTCTTTGAGAAATCCATCAAATAGTAAATTTTACTTTCAGTTAAGTGAAAAGATAAATAATTTGAAGAACCTCAGAAATAAAAACTTAGTGTTAGACAATTTTCCCTAACTCATTCCAAGTTCTAAAATGAAGATTGCAATCTCTGGAGATTTTGGTTATGCTAAGGTAGCATCTGCTGGAAATAAAGATAGCTTTAGGATTTTGTTAATTTAGAATTTTGTTATTTCTTTTAGAATTTTATTATTTCTAAGAAAAATTTAAGTATTGTATGGTGGTTTACATAATCCCTAATTTGTTTTTATGAAGCTGAAAAGCTAAACTTCAATATTCTAATTCAACACCCCCTTTTTAAGTGTAAATTGGATACGAATATATAGTACTTAAGAAAAAAACCTCATACTGCAATGCAATGTTATATGCAATATAAATTTTTTAATTTGCTCACCTTTGCGTGTCTTTTTCCCCTTCCATGTTCTGTTTCAGATCTGATGTTAAAATAAATGAAAACTTTTAATTTATGAAGTAGACAATTTAGACTTCAAAACTATACCACAATACAACCTGTGTTTATTGGGGAATATTTTCTTTTCTCGGGGAAAAAAAATCTCCTTACTGCAAACCATGATTATATATCCCTGTACCTAAAACACTGACTGACATATGCACTTAACCAAATGTATTTAACCAATACATTTATTTGTGGAATAAATGGTTTCCATACACAAAACATAAACATTTAGTAATCTCCTTAGTCAAGTTCTCTACATGGAAATAATTTTAACTACCTTGTAAGAAATGAATTAGAGTTTTTAAGGAAAAGTCACACATTTTGGCTTGTCTCTGATATGTTTTGACTCCAAAGCACTATCCATATGGCCAAATCTGACCCCTGCTGAAGAACTTTGAACGATTAGAAGACTTGAAGAGTTTATCCATAACTAGCGTGGATGTTTAAATACCATTCTGATGCATAAGGGCTCACAGAGAGGCCATGGGAGGCGTCATCCTAGTGACAGTGTCCAAGTCCTTGTCACCGCTCAAGGGAAAAATTCAGTTCAATCAAAATGTTTTCAAACCAGCTACTTTTACTAAGCAGGTGCAATGTGCAGACCACTTTAAGGGATAATCAAAAGTCCAAGTAGTAGAGGTGTAGATCAGGAAATTTCCTGTCCCGTAAGGGAGTGAGAAAGATAAGACAATAATAGTGGGGGGGGAAAGCAAAGTAATGTATGATGGCTGTCATACGCGACTTTAATGTACAGAAGAGTGTGACGGAGGGAATTACGCGGCTGTCCCAGCAGGTGCACCGCAACAAGTAAGACTTAATTCCGACTCGAGGAAGACGAGAGCTGTGCACTCCAGGCTGCTATTCAAATCCAGTTGGGGTGCACCGCTATTACTTTAAGATTGGCGGGCGCCTATCGAGCTCTGTCCACCTAGAGAACGTAGGTGACAGCGGACCCGGCCCGCCCAACCTACGCCCCACTCTGGGTGCGCCGCCTCCCGAGGGGCCGCCCTCCGCCAGCCCGTACGTGGGGGCTGTCCCACGAGGCCCCTCCCCTGCCGCTCGGAGGGCCGGCCGCGCAGGCGCAGTCTCTTCTGGTGTAGACGCAGAGGCTCGGTCCGCCGGGGTGAGTTGGGGGCTCGGTGATGGGGTCGCACAGATTCTCGGTCTTGGTTCTCGCGACCCCAGCCGCAAGTAGGGCGATGGGCCTGGGAAAGAAGCCCCCACACCCTCCCGTCTTCCCGATCCTTGGGGGCGCCAGGCGGTTACCTAGGGCCGCGTGAACCCGGCCGGCCGGGTGTCAGGGCGGTGGCAGGAGGAGCCGGGGGAGCCCGGGCAGGAGCCGGCGCGCCGGGGAGGGGCCGCGTCCCCGCCTCACCTTGGCCGAGGCGCGCGGCAGCCTGGCACCCATCCAGCCTCCCCCCCCAGCGGTCTCTCCTCAGGAACGCATTTCCTCTAAAGAAACTTGGGATGTTTTTTTAGTGACCAGAGGAAGCATATCTGACCACGGGTTTCTGGCAGCGTCGTGCAATGTTAGAAGCCCTGGAGGCGGACTGTCTGGGTCCAGATCGCCACCACCAGTACTGGCTCCGGGACCCTTGCACGTCACTTAACCTCTGTGTGTCCCAGTTTCTTCAACTGTAAAATGGGAAAATAATAGTAACCGCACTCATAAAGCGGTTGTGAGCATTCACTGGGCTTAGTATTTTCGAAAGGCTTAGAACCGAGTGTGATGCTCAGTAAAACGATATAAGTGCTGTTCATCTTTTTGAGTCTGTTATCTGAAAGGATATCTGTGTCCCGACCCCCGCTCCCTATCCCTGCCACTGAAAGTAATTGCCCAAGGGTAGGAAAACAAAAAGTTGGGTTTTGTTTGTTTGTTTGTTTGTTTAAATACGGGCTTTTGTGTGCATAAACTGCTTTAAAAAATTAAACATTTCTCATCAACTTAGTTGTACATCCTACATTAAAGAAAAGACATGTTAGGGTAACGCTGAAGTTGAAAGCTGAAAACTTCGGCTGGGAAACCAAGCGAGAAAAATGGCCAGAAAGTATTTACTGAAAAAAGCATGGAAGACCTGATTGCTGCCCTAAAAACGGCTGCTTGCAAGGTTAGCCCTTGTTTGGCATCTGGGAACAGTATGGTTTGTGCTGAAGTTGCCAGCTCCCTTAAAAATTCTGGGCCTGCGAGTCTATAATGGGTTTCCCTGGGCAAAAACACTGCGGAGATGCATTGCATTGGTCGATTTGACCCCTTCGGAAGGGGAGAGAACATAAGGGAGCCTGCAAATTGCAGGCTTCATATGTGTCTTCTTCCATTATGATCAGGCTGTGTGTTCATACTACATTGTGGTAATAAACGTTACCTAATAGTACAACTGACTTTATGCTGAGTTTTTTTTTTTGTCCATCTAGTGAATCTCCAAACGTGAGGGTGGTCTTGAAACTCCCCCGATGATGGAAAGAACTTGAAACTCTAACAATTGGGCTCATTTCTTTGTGCTTTAAAGGGAAATTGAAAAAGAAACCTGCACAGATCCATGATTGCTTAACAGTCCAAAATGATTCTGTATGTTTAGACATATTTATTGTATATGTCAGAAAAACCACTGGAAATTGACTTGACATTGCCAAGTTAAGTTTGGGTCAGTGTTTTTCAAAAAAGGCCCAGGTCTTACAGATTCCAGATCAAATACTCAGTTCTTTTTTGAAAATTCTGTCATCATTAGCTATGTGTTCATGCTCTTCTTTATCAAGAGTTTATCTTTGCAGTTGGGAAAAAAATATGACCACCTTCTTATGAGCCATTCCTCCCACCCAACCCCCACCCCCACCCTGTATTCTTTTAGTTCTATCTGTCTCTTTTTAGGGCTCACATTAAAATAGAGGTAAGTATGTAAGTTTGGGGGTAAAAAGATCATATTTGTCATCTGATTATGTCTCTTTTAGTAAAGTAGAAAACTAAATTGTATTTTAAGGAGTACGGAGATGGAAGAGTGGGAGGTTTGGGAGAGTGAAAAAGGTTTCAAATGGCTATGTGAGGAGTAGGTAAGTTGACCAGGTGTAGTAGATAATGGGATATCGTGATCCACTTGAGATTGTGTATGAATGTAGTGGACCCACTCCACTTTCTCACAAGACTTTGACCAGCCTGTTTGGATGCAAACATCGAGATAGTGGTTAACTGGGTTGACCTAGGATTGGGGTTCTGTTAGAGGGGTGATGTACTCATTCAGGCTGTTACACATATTCTGTCCCTCCTGTGTACATGATAAGGCTGCACTCTTTGTACATACCGTAACACCCCCCGTCATGTCTACTTGAAATTAAATGTGGATATATGACTTGTTTTGGCCACTGAAATATGAGCACATGTAACAGGTGTCACTTCCAAATGAAGCTTAAAGAATCAGCACTCCCATTTGCCGTGTCCCTTTTTCCCGGCCATGCTATAATGATCGTGGAAGCACTTGTTGAGATGCAGCCTCTTGTCAGCCTGGGCACTAAAGACGAGTGGGAGTGGCTGATCAAGCAAACTGGAAGAGCTTCAAGTTGTGATCAGAGAATGGAATACTTGAATTAGTGATTTTGGAAGGTGGAACTGTAGGGTTAAGTGGATGAGGAAGATGAGAGGGAGAAGGCTTTCAGAAGGAAACTTGAAGGCCTTGTGCATCTCGATGGCCCTGAGGGCCTTAATTTATTGTAGCTCAGTTCAATGATAACCCTTGGACTTAAAGAATTGACTCATAAAATGGTAAATTCAAAGGCTCCCTTACGTGGAACATGGTATGACTAAATCAAAGTTCAGAATTTATAACAATTGAAAGATTCCCCCATCTTGATCAATAAAAACAAATAACCATGAAAATTACAGTGTAACTTAGCCATAGAGCTGGGTGATAGTAGAATTTAGGCAAGCTACTTTAATGGAGACTCCAAAATATAGGGGTTTAAAACATGCTCATTGTGTATCTAAAATCTTTAGAATTAACTGAGTTTATAGAAATACAAGAGAAAGAGGTAAATAACACCATGAAGAAAGAGTTAAATTCAGTGTGGAATATTATACAGATCTTGCTACCGAAAATGTGGTCTGTGGACCCCTAACAATGGCTTCCCATTGGGAGCTTGTTAGATAGGTAGAATCTCAGGTTCCATGCCAGCCTTGTTTCATCAAAATCTACATTTTAGCAAAATCTCCAAGGTGACTCATGCACTGCCCTGATCTCTTAAAAAAGCCAGTGTTTTGCCCTGGCTGATGTGGCGCAGTCGATTGAGTGCTGGCAGGCCTGCGAGCCAAAAGATTGCCAGTTCAACACCCTGTCAGGACAAAAGCCTGAATTGTGGGGCCAGGTCTCTTTGATGTTTCTCTCCCTTTCTTTGTCCCTCCCTTCCCTTCTAAGAAAAAAATAAATAAAATCTTAAAAAAAAAAAAAGTCTCAGGAAGGTAAGGCACTGTTAACTCTTATCTTTTATGGGAAGAACAGTTGTAGATTAAAAGATACTAAAGTGACATAACCAGTAGAAAGTACAAGCCCTAATTGAATCCTTATTCACAAAACCAGTACAGAAACAGTTGTGGGTCACCTGAAGAAATTGGAATATGGTAGGATATGAGATAATATAAGGAAATTATTAATATTTTAGATGTGATAATGATGTGATTATATAGAATATTCTTAAGAGATACATGCTGTCTGCAACTTTCAAACAGTTCAGCAAAAACATACATACATGCATATATGTACATTGATGTTTACATAAAATAAATGTGCAAAATATTCTAGATGTGGAATCTCCATAGTATGCGGGTATTCATCATTCTGTCCTTTTAACTTTTGTGGAAGTTTAAAATTTTTCATAATAAAGTGAGAAACAGTACGATGGCTTTAAAAGATAGAAATTTATTTCTCAGTAGTGTAGCTCTAGGTCATACAGCAAAGATGGGGTGGCTCTACTATTCTTGGCACGTGGCTTTACCAACTCTTACTATCTCCTAGCTAGTGGGACAGGAGAAAGGGCAAGGAGAACACATGACCCAGAAGTGGCACTTGTTCCATTGACCAGAACTTTAGTTTTTTCATTCACCTAGACAGCATATATCTAGGGAGTAGTTGGGAAAAGTCAAATGTAAAGTGCCATTTGTATATTGGTATAATAAAGATTTTTGTGATTCCAGCTTACTCTCCCCTCTTCTTCCTCTGTTGATTTAGTAGTCCAATTAAAATTGAAGTAAATTCAATTTTATATGCATTAAGTAAAATACATAAAATTTTAATTTTGAGGATTAAAGTGTATTCATCCCCCTGTCCCCCACCTTTTCAGTAAATAACAGATGCGGGTGAAGGAGCCATCCAAAGTTTTGCCTGAGAAAGCCAAAAGGAGTAAAAGGCCTACTGTACCTCATGATGAAGACTCTTCAGATGACATTGCTGGTAAATTGTGATACCTAGCACCCTAATAGACGTGCAGAAAAGAAATAACTATGTCTTCTTACAATTATTTTTTCATTACAGTTTACATTCAGTATTTTGTATTAGTTTCAGATGTACAGCATAGTAGTTAAACAATATGATTTTAATTTATAAATTCTTTTCTCTTTATTTTTACCATTTTCTGTGTGAACTTTAAAATTAGCTCTCTAGTTCCAAAAAATGCTGTTGGTATTTTTATTGAGATTTTATTTAGGTTATAAAATAATTAGAATTGGCTTATTTTTGTTGTGGTCCTTTTTCTCATGGTCTTGGAGGATTTTATTTACTTTCTTACCAGTTTGTTCAGCCCTTCATTTAAAAAAGATGCTTTTAATATATTTCAGTTTTTATGTGTTTTTAACCTAGATAGCGTTTCAGGATAGCTAGATTGCTGTATTGAAGGAAGTCTGAATTTTATCTTTAAGTGTTCTATTCTGTTAAAAAGATTTTCTTCAGAGATTCTGATTATTATGTTAACTCTCCTTTGCCTGTCTTCTGTAGTTAACATTTTCCCTCAAATCCTCTAAAACTCCTGTTTCCTTTTCATTTTGCTTGCTGTTTTTATTTTTATCCTTTATTGTGTTTTCAGCAGTGTCTGTGTCACTTTATGGGCTTTTTAGTTTTGCCTTCATTTTTATGGTTTTATTATTTTTTTCTTCCACTTCTTTCCTGAACTCTGCCAGTCACTTCCTAGTGTTTTGCCACCTCATATTAGAGGGTTTGCTTTTGTTTTGTGTTTTTATTTCATGGCAGTGATTGCTCTGCCATGATTTTCCATTTCCTTTCTTCCTTTCTCATGTCATCTTAGCATAGAATTGCATCTGATTTTTCTTTGAGTACTCATTCTTTGATGTAGGGTTGCTTTTCTTGGGCCAGTAAGTTTTTATTAGTGACTAGGGAGAACCTGTAGCCTAGGTATGTGCCCTGACTAGGCATCGAACCTGTAACCTTTGGTCTATGACACCACGCTCCAACCAACTGAGCAACCTGGGCAGGGCTATGTGTACATCTTAATAGAAAGAAAATATATTCAAAATGCTAGACACGTGGTAGCTGTTCAATAAATAATCTCCTTTATTTTATTTACTTACGAAACTTTTATTTTTGAACTAATTTTGGATTCATAGGAAGGTACAAAGAAATATACAAGGAGGTCCCATTTACCCTTCATCTAACCTTTCCTGGTTTAAAGTACTGTATTTCAATAATACAGTATCAGAACCAGGAACCTGACATTGGGGCCATCCTTAGAGCTTATTCATATTTCACCAGATAAACATGCATTGTGTGTGTGTGTGTGTGTGTGTGTACACATGCATTTGTAGCTTAATACAGTTTTTTTACATGTGTAGTAGCTTTCTAGGACCACCACAGTGAAGATACTTGACTGCTAAATCACCATGGGAAGTTTATGCCTGTCTGTTGCCACAATTCTTTCTCCCCATCTGCAGCCTTTGGCAATCACCAATCTGTTCTCCAACTCTGTAATTATGTTACTTCACAAATGTTTTATAAATGGAATCATGCAATATGTATCCTTTTTTGAGTTATTTTGTTTTTTTAAATCTCAGTGCTTTTCATTTATGACACTGTAATGTCAGTGACTTCGCTTACTGATGGTAGTATTTTGGTTTAGCAAAGGAAATGCTCAAATTTTGTTTTGTCTTATTCAGTAGGTTTCACTTGCCAACATGTAAGTCATGCTGTCAGCGTGAATCATGTGAAGAAAGCAATAGCTGAGAATCTGTGGTCAGTTTGCTCAGAATGTTTAAAAGAAAGAAGATTCTACGATGGACAGCCAGCACTTTCTTCTGATATTTGGCTGTGCCTCAGGTGTGGTTTTCAGGTGAGAAAAATGTTTTTTATGTGTGAGTTTGCCTTAAATAGTTTCTTTAATGCTTATTTTGAGTTTGATTGTTAGTAATGTTTAGAACTTGAGGTGAGTTTTACTCCTTGTTTTCAAAGAACCCTCTAAGGCTGAGATTAGAAATGTTTAAGGTAAAGGGTATGTTTTGTTCAGAAGTAAGTGTGGTTCATAAAAACTTGAAAGGGAATCTAGCCCACTCGCAATGGTTCTCATATCTAGACTTGCCTTTACCTATGTCTATTTATGTTTTTTTGAGTTTGAATATGACTTAAGTTTTGGTTAACTTGAAACAAATCTATTTGTAAATCCTACTAATAGTATTGTGCTCATCTTTAGGGATGTGGTAAAAACTCAGAAAGCCAGCATTCATTGAAGCACTTCAAGAGTTGGAGAACAGAGCTTCATTGTATTATAATTAGTCTGAGCACGTGGATTATATGGTAAGTTAGTGCTTATGTCCACTACAAAAATGTCCTTTATTTTTTTAGTTCCATTGGTAAATTAAAGATACTATACCAGCTTATGCTTTTTTAGCCTGAATACAACCTATAGAAAATATGAGTACACATTTTAAATAAGAAAAAAATTAGTCCTTCCTCTACTTTTCTTTAACATTTTCTTTGTACAGTCAAGAAACATTCCTTCCAGTTATTTTGTGTAATGAACTTGCTCATACAGGATCCAAAGTTCTAGAGGAGGAAGGTACTTGAATCAGTCAAATGGTTTGGTGATTCTCTTCCGGGAAAAGGGAACTTCTTAGGCAATTCTGTTAATACTATATAACTTTGGTTGGGATTCAGGTCCAGTTCCCTCACTTTATGTATAAGGACACTGAATATCATTTACCTTTTTGTGGTTACAAAACAAATCCAGGCACTAATACAAGTCTTTTGATTCCCTTGTTTCTTCTCAGCATACCGCACTGCTTCAGTGGTATAAAGTGGACACTGTTGAAAACCTTCCCTTGTATTTTACAGCAGAAGTTTTCTAATTGGAATTTATAGACTCCTAGAGTCCCTTAAATGAATTTTCAGGAGTTTTCAAGTTTTCTTTAAGACAAAAAAAATTTGTCTTTGTGTTTTTATTTCAAGTTTCTAAAATCAGGATATTTTGGCCTATAGGAGAGATTATCATTTTATAATTTAATTCAGCCACAGGGTTGGGTGGTTGCATTTGTGTTTTCGTTGTTGTTAATCCCAAGTAATAGCACTGGGGAGAAAGAGGAAAGAATAGAGGGAACTTAATATGCGTTGGAGCCAGGGGAGTCAGAGATGCTATCTAGTGTGGCAGGTCAGTAAACATTCCTCTGTGGTCTTAAGAGAAGCAATGGTCTCAAACTATGGGATGCCTCAGAATCCCTGGGAAGGCTTGTTAAAATAGAGTGCTGGGTCTCAGGCCTACAGATTCTGATTTAGTAGTTTTAGGGGAGGGGCCTGAGAAATTGCCTCTGTCAAGTCCCCAGGTATTGCCAGTCTGCTGGTCTGGGGACCACAGTTTGAGGACCACTGAAATAGAAAAACGGGGTGGGAGACTTACGTGGTGCCTGGTAAAATAGCCCCATCTTAAGTCGATCTGTGTCAGAACTTCTGTAGTAGCTCTTAGGGTCATAATTATGGCCTGATAATTTCATGATTTAATTTCAGCAAAAAAAGCATTGCTAATTATAATCTAATTGATTTTATAATTTTGTTTGTATATTTAATTATTTGCTTTCATAACAAGGGTGATGATTTTATTGAGTTTTGTGAGTGGATGTGTTAGAATTATATTGTAATGAAAATAAATCACAGTTCGGGGTATTGAAAGGGAATTATTTCTCTTTTAAAGGAAGAAATTCAAGTTTGTTACTTGCATTGATAAAGAATTTAAAGATTATGACTATTTTCTTTTCCCTTTTATTTTTTTCTTTCCAAAAAATGTTTTAAATTTTTAAACTTTTCTCCCATCTAATTCTTAAATGTTAAAAAGTTTAACAATTTCAATAGAAAACTTCACTAGTTTGGATTAAAGAGAGAGCCAGCCTGAACTAAGGAAAAAGCTAAAGAAGAGAATGTTGTAGATTTCATAATTTAATTATGGCTAACAAAGTATTGCTAGACTGTGGATTTGATACTGCTTTAACAGATAATTATTATTAGCACAGTCATTTCTTATCTCTGACTTCAGTCAGAATCACACGGATGGCATTTTAAAACCACATAGGTTCCAGTAGTAGTCCCTATTAAATCAGGGCTTCTCCATTTTTTAAGTTCCATAGACGACCGTCATGCTAACCAAGGTGAAGGGGCACTGATTTAGCACTTAATATATGAGGTCTGCCTGGAAAAAGTCCAGCCAGTGTTAATATAATGAAAACAGTTTGTGTGACATCCATGTAACCTGGCAGCCAAGGAGAGTGGACTGGAATGCGCATGTGTGAACAATAACTATTTCACTGTAGGGTGGGGGTGGTAAACACCGTTGAGTGAGTATGCGTACTGTGTGGCCATCACATTCAAAAGGACTGAGTGAGTAGAGCACCAAATCTGCATCAGATTTTGCATTAAGCTTGAACATTCCCCCATGGAAAGTATCCAGATGATTCCAAAGCCCACAGCAATGGACAACTGCTGATTGACAGCTTCATCATGACAATGTACCTGTTTATGCATTGTGTCTCATGCAGAGTTTTTTGGCAAAACATCAAATCACCCAGGCGACTCAGTCCCCGATAGCGCAGGTTTGGCACCCTGTGACTTTTGGCTTTTCCCAAAACTAAAAACACCTTTGAAAGGGAAGATATTTCAGACCATCGATGAGGTTTAGGAAAATACAACGGGGCAGCTGATGGAGACTGGGAGAACTGTGTGAGGTCCCAAGGTGCCTACTTTGAAGGGGACTGAGGTGTCATTGTCCGATACACAATCTTTTCTGTATCTTCTTCAGTAAATGTCTTTTTTTCATAGAACATGGCTGGATAACTTCTGGACAGACTTCATATGAATTACTGCTTTTAAAGTGTCTGTTTCTCATCTGTAAAAAGAAAATATTATACTTCTATAAAGCTTTTTATTTTGAAAACGATGATTTTTTTTATTGTTGTAAGGAATTAAACCAGAAAATACACATGAAGCACTTAGGATAGTGCCTGACTCATAGTATATGCTCGATTAAACTTTTTTTGTTACTACTAGTGGAAACAAGTAGAGTTAGCTTAATTTGAGCTGTCCTTTTTTCTCCAAATCCACTGACATTTTGCAGTTTTTATTTATGTTTCCTTTTTGTACTCTTAAAGTTGCAATATATTTTATAACAAGTAAACAAATTCTAGTGTCAGTAAAAATTTCTTAACATTTCAATATTTTGAAAATGAGCAATTATATTTTTACTATTTTTGGCAATAGTTACATCTGTATCTATTGAGCACCTATTATAATGTAAGCCTGGTAACTGAAATTAAATTGTTTAAATTCCATACTAGCCTATGAAAAAGAGGTTTTGGGAATGTTTTCTGTGACTCATTTCCTTCATGGATTTGTCTGTGTATCTATTTCTGAGTGCAAGTGATAGAGTAGACAGTAAATATTTGACCCAGTTCACAGCCATTAATCCCAGGACCACTAATATTTATACGTAAGAAGATTGTGAATATGTAAGTTAGTGTTGTTATAATACATTTATAAAACTTTCATCACTTTCAAACACATGTTTTTATTTGATCGTTGGATTTCATGAAGATAAAGGAAACAGGTAATGATAATATATAGAAGAAACCTTTATTAATACTATATGCACTAATGAGTACACTTAGTGGAGGATCGTTTTCTGAAAAGGTATGTGTTTTTGAAAATTGTTCTCAAACTTCTTCCTCGCAAATAAGTCCCAAACAAAATAAAGCACTAATCTCATCCAGTCTTCCCCACCTCCATCTGTAAGTGGATCCTCCATCACTTAAGTGTTCAAGCCAGAAGGCTGGCGGTTATTTTCTTCCCATTTTTATTTTATTTTATTTTTTAACCTTTTAACAATAGTAGACAAATAGATAGTGATTTTTTTCTGTACCTACCACCCAGCCTTAAACATTACCAACTCACAGCAAATCTTGTTTCCTTTAAACCAGGACTTCTCAGTCTCAATACTATTGTCTTTTGGGCTTATAATTCTTTTTGTGAGGGGACCGTCCTGTACATTATAGGATGTTTAGCAGGATCATTGACCTCTCAACCCACTGGGTGCCAGTAGCTGCTTCCCCAGTGTGACAACCAAATAGTCTCAAAACATTGCCAAATGCCCTGTGGGGAGCAAAATAGTTCCCATTTGAGCCCTGGCTGGTGTGGCTCAGTGGACTGTCAGCCTGCGAACCAAAGGGTCACCAGTTCAATTCCCAGCCAGGGCACATGCCTGGATTGCAGGCCAGGTCTCCAGTAGGGAGTGCATGAGAGGCAACCACACATTGTTGTTTCTTCCCCTCTTTTTCTCCCTCCCTTCCCCTCTCTCTAAAAATAAATAAAATAAAATATTCCTGTTTGAGAATCGCTGACATGCCTCATGTACTTCTCCCTTCTCAGGGCAGTTATTTTGATGCTTTGCTTTCCCTTATCCCTTATCTTTTAACTCTAATTTATTCATTTTATACCTGAATATATATAAGATAAATGTGTTCATTTTTCTCCATATCCACTCTTTCCTTCCTTTTCTGCTAGTATTCCTGATGCTCTCCAATTTGACATTAGTCAGTGATAGTTTTGAGTTTAAATTGGACTGTATCACTCTTCTGCTTGAAAATGGAAGCCTTAGGGCATTCCATTACACTTAGGATAAACTACTAAGACTTTAATTTGAATACTAAGGCTCTGTATGAACTGTCCACTGCATTTCTCTAGACTTTCCTGGTGCCTCATCATAATTTAAAGACAAAAGTAGATAAACACCTACTTTGTTACCTGATGTACAAAATTATTGAAAATACTTTTGTAATATTTGCTTAAATTTCGTTTTCAGGTGTTACGAGTGTGATGAAAAATTATCAATACATTGTAATAAGAAGGTTTTGGCTCAGATAGTTGATTTTCTCCAGAAACATGTTTCTAAAACGCAAACAAGTAAGTTAAGCAATTGCTAAAGAAATTTGTATTAAACTATCATATTTTTTATTTTGTACAAAAAGTTCATAAACTCATAAAGAGTACCTAAGATTTTATGGTCACCTCTCAGTACACGTGCTGTGCATTCTTTGGTAGCTATCTTGTGCTGTATTTATATAACCAGTAATGAGAAACTGGTGAGGGTAGTGCCTATATCATGGGCTTTTGAGTCAGATAGTGCTGAGTTTGAATTTAGGCTCATACTTAAAGTTACTTAGTGTTTATGTGGCTTTTACTCCTTAGTTTCCTCACTTAAAAAAATTAGCATAACAATTCTATCATGTCCAGTTGTTATGAGGCCGAGACATTTTCTAAAGATTTAGAAATAATGCATGTAAAAATACTTGTGTAATGCATGACACATATTTATGAAATGATATCTGTTATTTGTTACCTAATTATAGTGCGGTTCTGACATTACCTGGAATTAGGCTAACCTTACAGAGTAAGGGCACAGTGTCCCCACAAGATGCCATCCTAGCGCAGGGGTTCTCAGGCCACCCACATTTCTGAACAACTCGCTACAAGTTCGGTGCTTTATACTACCCTCTTTGGTTTAATAATTTACTACAATGATTCAGAGAACTCAGGAAAGTATTAACCTTACAATTACAGTTTTATTATAGCAAAAAAAAAAAATATATACATACAAATCAGGACTAGGCAAAAAAGAGAGGGAGTCACACAGAGTGGGTCTGGGAAGGTGTAGCTTCTGTATCTTCTTCCTGTGGGGTCAGGATGCATCACCTTCGGGCACGCTGATGCGTAACAGTATCCAGAGTGTTATTAACCAGGGAAGCTCGGTGGAGCTTTGATGTCCAGAGTTTTTATTGGGATTTCATTGCAGAAGCATTGCCACATGATTGAATTCAGTCTTGAGTACCCTAGCCCTCTAATCACACGGTTGGTCTTTCCGGCATGACTGGCTCCCATCCTGAGTCATTTCATTAGCATAAACTGTCTAGGCACTCACAATGAATATAAAAGACACTTTGTTAACTTTGTTAACATAAACTATCAAGTGTGTTTGGAGGGGCCCAACATGAATTAAAAGGACACTTCAGCTACTCTGGATATCCAAGGCTTTAGTGAGTACTCCTCAGGAATGTGGGATAAAGGGCAGCCGATTTCTTTATTATGCAGTAATATATTATATATTATATACTTTGTTAATCTATTTATATATAAGCCATATATAATACATGTTAATGCAAATGAATAGTAACAGGGAAGCAGTTTCTTCATTCAAAAATATTAACTGCCTATCACATGCTAGGTTTTATACTTTATTTTATATGTAAAACAAAAACACTTTATCTTGCCCTTTTGGGGTTTAGAGTATAGTGGAGGAGACAGACAAAAAATAAGCAAATATATAATTTTTGATAAGTGCTGAAAAGGAAAATAGATTGCAGAGATAAATGATAATGTAGCGGTCACAGTGATCGAGAAAGACCAACATGGCTGGAGTGTGGTTTGCTGACAGAGTAGAATGAGCTGAAATTAAGAGGTGGTGAGCAGGTCATGAAGGATACTGCAAGGAATTCCTTGGTGAAGAATTTTGATTTTATTGGAAGTGTAATGGAAGCTATTGAAGTATTTTAACCAAGGTAGTAACAGTTATTTCATCTTTTTTAAAAAATATTTTTTTAGCCCTGGCTGCTTTGGCTCAGTGGGTTGAGTGCTGACTTGCGAACTAAAATGTTGCCACTTTGATTCCTTGTCAGGGCACATGGCTGGGTTGTGGGATAAAGGGCAGCCAAGTTCTTTATTATACAATAGGGGGAATGCCAGAGGCAACTGATTGATGTCTCTCTTTCTCCCTCCTTTCCACTCTAAAAATAAACAAATAAATTTTTTTTTAAATATGTATTTTTTTTTTAAGAGAGGGAAAGGGAGGGAGGAGAGAGAGAAGCATTGATTTGACTGAGAAACATCTATTGGTTGCTCCTCGGATGCACCCCTACCGGTGACTGAACTCGCACCGAAGGCATGTGCTCTGACTTGAATTGAGCCAGCAATCTTTCACTTTGCGGGAGGACACCCAACCAGCTGAGCCACACCCACCGGTCAGGGCAGTTATTTCATCTTTTTATAAGATTTATAAGATTACTCTGATTGCTCCAGGGAGAGTAGACTGTTGGGGGTTAAGAGTGAAGGTGGGGAGATGACTGAGGAGGTGAAAGGAGCTTATGGTGGTAGGCCAGGTGGGAGACTAACAGAGGCACTGGTGGCAGGTGCGTGGGGTGAGGTGTGATGAGGGAGGGAGCGAGGGAGGGGGCAAGGACAAACCTCAGGATTTTGAACAACTAGATGAAGGGAGTAAATGGACGTGATAATTTTGAAATGTCTTTGGAGCAGAATTGAACTGCTTAGTAATTGACATCAGAAACTAAAAAAATTATATAAAAATAGAGTTGTCAGCCATAGTTTCTGTAATCCAATATATGTTCTATTTGTTAGCTATTGCTCTTGAGACCATAATGGTGAAGAAATGGGAGGAGGAACTAGAAGAAGTAAACTCAGGTTCCTGGACAGTAGAATAAATGACTCATTTTATCGCCTTTATTCATTCAACTAACATTAAAATCTTACTCTGTCCCAGGCATACTAGTCATAGCTCCAATTATGTTTAAATCAAGGATCAGGAAAAATATGGTGGTGACAGACATTTACTACTTCAGGAATAGAGATATTGGTCTCAGCGCAGTCCCCTGAAAACTGCATATTAAATTTGTTTTGTTGTCCATAATAAGATATATAGGGATATGATGCCAAGGGTGGCAAAAGTACAACTGTAAAAATTATTTTCTCTGTATTTTTCACCTTAGAGCATCCTTGAGGTTAAGAACAAAACCAATCTGATTGCATTTAATTTTACAGATTTCTTGAATACTTATTGTCATAAGGAATGTAAGGTAGGGAGCATGGGATAATATGGTAGAAATGACATGGGCTTTGAGTCAGGCATTCTGGCATTCAAACTTGACTCTTTCAGGCACTAGCTTTGTGACCTGGGGCAGATTACAGTTTGCCTGAGCCTCATTTGCCTCAGCACTTCTTCCCTCTTTCCATGGGGCTCCCAGGAATAGAGATTGATAAAAGAGTTCCTGCCTGAAAGAAGTTTAAGAATAAAAGAAGTTGTGAGATTAAAAAGTAATGATAATGTAAGTAGGATAGAATTTGTATTCTGAGAGACGCTTAAAGTCCTTTAGATATTCAAAGACGGATATAATGTTCAGTTGAAAGGAATCAAGAAGGAATCTAGGATGGGTTGTCTTTCAAGCTGACCCTTAAAGGGTGAACTTGGGATAAATGGAGATGAAAGAAAAAATCATTTCAGGTGGTAGAAAGGAACTATGTAAACTTTAATTGTGTTTAGGGAGCCATGGGTAGTGCCTGGAATAGTTGGAATAGGTTCTTGAGGGAATTTGAGAGTGTATAGAGCTTCCAAATCTAGAGAGAGCGACAGTTCTGAATTTGAGGTCTCTAGCAGTTCTAGGGCAGAATGAGGATATCTTTGTTTTCCAAGCTACAGGATTTCTCAGGCAAGTTTGATTTAAGATCCCTTGGCATTCTGTAAGTTTTCGGGATAGTAATTTGCCATAGTCTTTCTTGCATGAGGCTTTAGTATATTTTTATCAAATACTTTAAAAATCAAATGTGGAAGTTGCTATTGAGGTCTGTAAGAATGTTTGATATGATTATGCAGCTGTATATAGTAATTCAAAAAATATGAAACTGTGTATATTGTATTTAGGTGGAAGAACAAGAATGGTTTGAAAAGATTCTTTTTATGTTTTGCACTAAGTAAAAATAACTTTACTGAGAGGAAAGCCTGTACCTACCCCTTAAGCATGTTTGAAGTTACACAATGCCTAAGCTAATTTCTAATACATCTACATCAGCTTCTCTACACAGAGAACCTAGGCCAGTGGCCCATCCATCTCTTAAAAAGAACTAGCTCAGTGAACCTCAGCTTTTGGCTTAATAGTCTGTTAGACTCTTAAAAAAGTATTGAGGACTTGAAGAGCTTTGATTATGTAGGTTATATATTAATACTTACCATACTAGAAGTTAAAACTAAATTGATTAAAATATTAATGTACTGAAAAATAGCAGTAATTTCATGGTATGTTAACACAAATAACATTTTTAAGAAAGAACTATTTTTTAAAAATAACACAAATGTAATAAGTAGCATTGTTTTACATTTTTCCAAGTCTCTTTAATGTCTGGCTTGATGGAAAAGAGCTGGATTCTCATACCTACTTCTACATTCAGTCTGATGTGGTATCACATGGCATGGAGCCTCTAGAAAACTGCATTGTATAATTGAGAATGAATGAAAGTAAAAAAGGCAAACATCTTAGACTTATAAAGTACTTTTGACCTTAAGAGCCTCGAAAGAAAGGTGTTTTCAGATACACTTTCAGAGCTGCTGACCTAGCACATTTCTGTCTATATTTTCTGTCTGTAAGTCTTTGGCCTTACTTGCTCTTGGGCTCAGCTCAAATTCTACTCCAAGAACACTTGCCTAATCCTTTGTCTTATCTCCTTTCTTCTATGCAGCATACATTAGAATGTAATACTACAGCATTTTGCAGTGTTTAGCTTTCATGTGTTTATGTGTCTGATTTGTAAAACCGTATGTTCCTTGAGGATCATACCCTGACTTACATTCTTTTTTATTCCTACGTGGCTATGCAGTAAATACTTGCTGAATTGAACTGAACTAGCATGTAACCAGTTTTTACTGGGGAAGTAGATAAAAAGCTTTGCATTTTTCCCCACCAAAACCCCTGAATATTAATATTAAAATTATTTTATTTATTCATTCAGTCTTTTTTTTCTTTCTTTATTTATTTTTAAATACATTTGTCTCTGCATTCAGTCGTTTAATATGTTTGCATTTCTAGCCAGATGCTGTGCTAGATATTGGAGATACAGTAGTGAATGAGACAGATCTAAATCTCAGTTCCTGCCATTACTGATCTTTTGGTCTATTAATGGATATTGATAAATCACAATCATAATTGCTTGTTTAAGTAGTGCTGTGATGGAGAAAGTACAAGGGACTATGAGAATACTGTGGCGTAGTCTCTAACCTAGACTGGAGAAGCCAGGAATATTTTATTTCGAGGAACACCTTTTTAACCCAAGAGCTGAAACATAGCTAGAACTCAGCTAGGCGGAGAGGCTATGTGTTCTAAGCAGAGGAAACAGCTTATTGATGAGGGAGTTTGATCCATTCAGGGAAATTTTATAGAGCTGCAAGGCTGAGTTTGTGGTGCTGGGGAATGGTCAGACGTGAGACTTGAGAGGTACGTAGGAACAGATATTAAAGGGCCTTGTAAGTTCAGAGTTTATACTGCAGGCAGTGAGGAACCACTATTTTAAATGGTGATGTGGATGATTAGTTTTGTATTTTAGAAAAATCTCCTGACAATTATGTGGAGATAGATAGGAATGCCTTTGTATGTGGCAATATTGGTTTATTGCATGATCAAATAAAGATTTCTAAGGCTAATGGTTAACTAGGAGTTAATGGAATTTTGAGGCTACACAGGTGAGGTAATTATTATTTGATTCCAAGGTAGAGGAGTCATGGTAAAGGAAAAAACAGCAAGTTTTTTCCTTTTTAAAAATTAAACTACTTTGCAGCTGTAGAAATGGGCCAATTATATTAGTACTACATGACTGGTTTGGGTAATTGCATTAAGCAGTTGAGGGAACCCCAGTGCAGGTTCCCAGAAGAATACTTACAACTGTGGTGCTTTCACATCTGATGCTGGGATTTGCTAAAAAAAAAAAATCCCTCCACATAATTCCCCTCAAACACATACCAGAAAAATAAAAACAACCAATGAAATTCTGATATATAACACAAAATTGAAAAAGAGCAAGAAGACTCTCTTGTGAGACCCACCCAGAAGTATATATTATTAAAAAGTGGGTTGATATTCTCAGAAAGGTCCATTTGTCACTTTGATAGTCTTGTAAATATCATATAAGTATTCTAAAAATACTCATAGAATACAGGAGTCCCTGGTGAAGTAATATTGTTGACTGTTGGTTTGGTTTTTGCCAATGAGACAGATGATTGACATTCCCACTTTTTTTTATAATAATAAATTTTGCCTATAATTTTAATACTGGTGGGATACCATTTTCAAAGAGCTTAAAGAGAGACTAGAATATTTTGTTAAGTTCTTAAGCTTATGCTCTTGGTATAAAAAGACATGGTTTGTGTTGGTTCTTTTGGTTGTATTAAGTGTAAGTTTGCTCTATATCTTTTTGAAATAAGAAAGTAAATGGTATGTTTGATATCTGAAACAGTGTATCTGAAGATAAGTAATATTACCTTGGCTGATGTGATTTAGTTGGTTGGAGCATCGTCCCTTAAACCAATAGTTTTCAGGTTCGATATCTGGTCAGGGCACAAACCCAGGTTGAGTGTTTGATTCATGGTCAGGTTACATATGAGAAGGCAAGGAATTGATGTTTCTGTCCTACATTGTTGTTTCTTTCTCTCTTCCTCTCTCTAAAAGCAATGAAAAAAATTGTCCTTGGGTGAGGATAAAAAAAATAATAATATTGTGCTCTTCTACAGTAACAATTTGAATGTAATATAATACTTTAACCTGTTTTTTAAAAGTAATACATTTTGTTTTGCTTAAAAGTGACAGTTGTATGCCTAGGAAGTATGCATTTTCAAAAATAAGTACTAAAAAAAGTTATTTCCCTGTATAAAAGGGTTAGGGACAAAAAAAATGTTGGACATTTAAAAAACAACTTATTGTTAACTGTAGGGATTTAAATCTGGAGTTCCTCATTCGAGTACAGAACACATAAAATTATTTGAGTGACTATTTTCTCAGTTCCCCCAAAGGTGACACCCATCTTGTACCCTTTTGGAAACGTAGGGAGAAGTTAATTGCATATGCGGGTGCCTAAAGTATTAGGGCTTGATTCATTTGAGGAGCCCTTTGAGAAGGGCTGTGGTAAACTTTAATAAAGCTATAAATACACACACCAAAGACATCCAGTACATCCTGCTTTGCTGAGGAGTAGTGGCCTTTTCTTTCATATCATCATTGGCATTTCATTAGTGTCTAAAATTATTGCACTTATTTACCCTATCGACTATTATGGTACAGACAGATACTAGATCATAATGTTTAAATGTGCAGAGTCCAAAACCAGATCGCCAACTTTTGAATTTACTCTAACTAGCTGATTTCATCATCTCTTTGCAATGGAGACAATTATCAGAGGAGATCATGCTCTCAATCTCTTTCTTTAAATAAGCAAAGTTCAAATATGTTTACCTTCCCCATGCCTATGGGAAACCGGGGAAGCACCATTGTTCCCCTTCTGATTTAACCAAAGTAATTTACAGATATTTATATCTTTGAGAAAATAGACATTTAATGTTACTTGGCAACAAATACATTATTGGTTTTTTCAATTTTCTCCCATGATAGGAAAAGATGTGTGTACATGTATTTGCTCTTTTATTTCTGCAGGTTAAATTCTAGGGGGAACTTCTGGCCAATTTATAAACACATCTTAGATTTTAATTATTGTTGTTAAACTACCCTCCAGAAAGATTACACAAAGGGTATAGTTGACAGGAATCCTCACTTTTTCATATTTAACTTGGTTATAGTTTTGAGGGATTTTAGAGTAATAATGAAGTTCTTAATGTCATTGTTGCCAGGTCCATCCATTTATTTTTTTATTTTTTATTTTTTACTTTTTATTTTATTATTATTTTTTTGTGCTTTGCTGGTGCTTAAACCAGTTTTCTGTCTTGCAAGACCCGAGTCTGTGCAAAATCTTATCAGTTTCCTCAATTTAATCAGCAGCTCTTCGAGTATGCAGATTATAGGATTAAAGGCAAACTACGGAGATATAGAAGAGCTTTAAAAGTTTTATCTAGAACACCTGAATTTTTCTCTCAATATTCTCTACCTTCTTGTGTCTGTTACTTAATTACATAAATGCAATATCTGATGATAAATCAGATATAATATATATTACTTACTATAAATTACTTACTATAATATAAAGTAAGACAGAGTAAATCCCTTTTAGTAAAATAATCTAACACTGAAATTCTTTCTAATTATAGACATTTCATGGGTTCAGGTAAAACTTGAGAACAAAACAAATGATAATCAGAATTTTGTATAATTTGTCTTTTTTGTTACTGCTGTATCAACTTTGTCCTTTTAATTATACCATATTTCAAAACATTTTGAACTGTAGCACTTGGTGCATTTGGTTCTTAAAGTGAATAAGATCTAAAATCACTGCCAGAATGAGAATTTATTTTATTATCAAAAATAAAATGATCAGTAATTATTCTTTAGCAGAAGCAATAAACTGCTTCTTATTAGAACATATACCTGTGTGTCAAATAATTGAGAGACTGATTCTGAGATACCCTTGTTTTAATCTAGAATCTTAAACTTCATTTGACAGTTTCTTAGTGAGCAAATGTACATGTATGCTTGGTTTTTAAAGTTTTAATAAGATATTATCATGAATTTAAGACTTAATATATCCATGCTGTTCACTATATCAATTCCTTATACTATAGTTATAAATCATAAGTAGTTGAGTATTATAGGTAGTGGTTCAGTGGACATTTGATAAATCAATTGAATTTAAATTGCTGCATTTTATGAAAGGGCTATTCAGTAAAATGAAAAACTTGTATTTTAAATAAAACCAATTTAAATAGCTCTTAGAAAATGTCATTTTATTTTCTTGTTAAATTATCTAATTTATTTAACATTCCGGCCCAATAGCATAATTAATTTTGAATCTGTTCTCACAGACTTACATCGAAAAGTCAACAAAAAGATCCTTGCCACTTGTGTGAAGTGGCTATTTAACCATGAAATAAACTATTTTTATTGCTATTGCCCGTGGATATGTTCTTTCTGGCAGTGCCGTCCATATTTGGTGGCTCTGTGTGGAGAGCCAGGTGGTGCTGAAAAGCATCGCACAGTGAAGCGTGGATATATCGAGGTTTGACATTTGTCATCCCTTACTGCTGAAGGGAAGGGTAAAATCTGTTTTTCCATATGTTTATGCTTTTTTTTTCTTGCCTGAAGTTTTGTCCAGATGGTCTTATGAACATTGTTTACTTTAGGATGCTATCCCAGATGTTTTGAAAACTGATGGGAAATGTGGTACAGAGATAAATAAATCATTTACATGTTATCGTTTTAAAATGCTGTTTGTTCTATACGATTAAAATATTTATTTCTGGAAGTATTTCCCAAATGAATAATAAATGTATATAGTATATGTAATATATTTATTGGTAGATAATATAATCCATATAGTTTAGTTCTCCCTGTTTTTATGTTAATAAGCTAAAAAATGTCATGGCAACAATTAATAAGAATGTTAACTAAAGGAAATATTTTTGAAGAGTCATATTTGTTCAGGGTTGCATATACCCAAATCTGTAAGAATCTTGCCATATTTTCTTTCATGATTCTTCTCATTGTACATAAATCATTGAAAAGAAATTAGGTGGTAAAATAACAATGGCTTTATAATTAAAAGGTTATCATTATGACCTTCAGCAAATCACTTAACCTGTTGGAGAATTGAGTTTTGTAAATGTAAATCAGAGTAGCAACCTTGTGCCAAAAGGCAGAGTAATGCATTGATTTAATTACTCTTTCATCATACATCTCTTCCAAATCACTATGAAACCATGTAGTGGCTATGGCTGTAGTGAAACCTGCCAATTCTAGCCTTCGGTTGCAATCTCAGATATAATAGTGAAGAGGTGGACCGCTCTCATTTACAACCCCAGGCAGGATCACTAGGGGGCTTCTTGTTTGTGTAGTGTTTTTTAAGCACTGACCGTTTTTTTTCCCCCTCACTTGCTCGTACATTCACTTGCAGATTTGAACACTCTCTGGTTTTATCTTGTTTTCCCTTCTCTCCATGCCAGGTCTCTGCACTTCAGTGGCCATCTCCATTCATTGTACTAGCCTTTGCTCCAAAACTCTTGTATGGAGTTTAATTCTTGTCACCTATTGTAATATCTGGAAGACAGGGAAGAGATCTCTCTTGTACTTCACTATGCTAACTTGGAATTCTAGAGTAAGGAGTTAAAAACAACTCTTCAATATGTGGAAAACAGGCATACAATAACCACCCATAATATTTAAAGAATAAGCAAACAGGAGTAAAGGGGCAAAGCAGGTAATAGGGCTTATGATAAAATATTGTATCTTAGGATAAAAGAAAAGTTAAGACTTGAAAGAAAAACTTTTTCCTTGCAATCAGTTTGGTGAATGATAGAAACATTTTAGAAATCACCCACTCATTTTTCTCAATGAGATAAGATAGTTTCACGTTAAAAAGAAAAGCCAAGAAATTATGAGAATCATAAAGTCACTATAAAAGGCAAAACTCACATTAGCAATTCAGAAAATCCAATTAGGAATAAGAAATAAACTTGAGAAAAAAAGCTCAGTACAGAAAATGATTAAAGAGAAAAGAAAGAGCAGATAAACAATGGACATGAAGGCTAGTTCATGAAGATACGGATTCTGACGCAAATAAAAATTTCTGACAGGCTCTCTGGACAGTTTTTCACATCCATAGTGCTTACCATGCCAGGTACTTTGCAAATAGCCGCTCATTTAATCCTTATGAAAGTCTATGAGAAAATGTTAGTAATCTCACTTAATTGACACTGGAGCCCCATCTCTAGATGCCTTTGGGACGAGAGGTGAAATTCAAAGATGCCAAGTCAACCTTTCTTTGAACCAATAGCATGTGACTGACATCCGTCTGCCAGTACCCAAGACTAAAGCTCTTCTTCATGGTGTGTGTTTCTTGCTCCTGTCCTGAGACCAGAGCCACCTCCGTCCCTGTTTACCTCCCTTAATATTTTTGTAGAGAAGGCAGGGTGGGGACAGGATGTCTTATTTCTTCTTAAGTGCTCATCAGAGACATGGAAGGCTATTAAGTCTGTAAGTCTACTGTATTTACTGTTTAATCTCGTAGGTTTTCATTTGTACTGAACTTTTATAATGTATGTTCTCCCCAACGTCATACCTCTATGGAAGAAAGAACAGTCATAGGAGACATTCCCTAATCTCCATTAATCTGATTGGAGGGGCAAACTGCCAAACATTTAGAAGTTAATTAGCAGTACGAGGAAGCCATGTCGGTATTAAATGAACAAATTATGTAATATAATTCTAAAGAAATACATTATCTGGGGTTGAAAGGAACTGAATTTAAGAGAACATTTAGTTAAAACCAAAAAATTTGAGAACTTAGAAATTTCCTGTCAGCCTTCAAATAATAATGATTCAGAAAGTAATCTGTTAAATAGTTATAATTAGTCATGTTAGTTCATAAGTGCTAGGAATTGTTCTTTATTTTCATACTTTTATTAAATATGATACTATAATTTGCAAATTTGCATTAATTATACAAGTTAGTGAGCACAAAACATGCACTTACATACTGTATGCTTAGGTATTTTACCTTTTGTAGTATAGTTGTTAATTTTTTAACTTTTTGTCTGACAATTTCAAATGCAGAAATGTTGCAAGAATAATATTAAAAAATTGCCACTATACCATGATTTGCTTTTTTTTAAATTTTCAACTCAGTATCACTTTCATTTTGTTTAGTGAATGATAATCTATTAGTGACCTTCTTTATTTTGATATTCAAATTGCCCCATGTTGGACCAGTGGGAACCTATTAAAATGGCTCTTGTGTATTTTGGTATACTCATCACTTTTCTTTGAGCACTACCTTATTTTCTGGCACAATAATCATGTTATAGGCTCATTTTGCCTCTTTGCTGCCCCAGGTTAAGAATCAGCTTCTTATTCAAGGAGTCTACATCCCTTTTAGTAGGGAATGGTATTTAGGAATCATGTTCTGGATCTTTTGTACTTGTCTTTTTAATTTACTCTTTTACATTTAATTTTTTAATTCATCTGGAATTTATTCTGCATTGTGGTGTGGGGTACAAATATGTATATTAAAATGAATTAAAATTAATTGCTTTACCAGTACGATACAAAACTCAAGACATTTGTGTTTGTGTTCCTGCCCTTCAGGAATACTGATTCAGGAGAAACATCTTAATTTCAAAAAATTTATTTAAATTATATCAAATGATATATATTTAATTTTACATTTCATGTCAGTTATTTTTTTTCTAACTTAGGTACATTTTCCAAAATTATAAAACTTTGTGAAGAAAAATGTGAAACAGGTGAAAAAAAGAAGGGAAGAAAAGGCAGCTGTGTAACATCTGTAAAAGGAATTACAAATTTAGGAAATACTTGTTTTTTTAATGCAGTTATGCAGGTAAGAGCCATCAGAAAGCTTTATAAAATGCAAGGGATAATTTTAATTAATTTATTTTGTTTGCATACCTGTAAACTCTCAAATGACTCCTAAATGTTCATCTAGAAATTTGTTTTCTTTTTGTTTGTTTTAGGCTCTTTTTAGTCATTGTCATACACATATATAAAACTTTTTCTACAGTGCTTCTTAAATGTCTTCCCTCTATCATGGCTCTGTCAGTAATAGTGACATTTATTAAATGTAAAATATATTCAATTGAATTTTTTAACTTAAAAATATTTTGCTATGTTAGGCAAAATTTGAAACTTTGGGAGAGTAACTTATTCCATAAAATCAGGGGCATAGTATACCCTACTCGGCAGACTTTACTTTTGTTTTCTTTTAGAACTTGGCACAGTCTTACATTCTTAATGAACTATTGAATGAGATCAAAGAAAATGGTACAGAACTCAAGATTTTTCCTTCATCAGACGCTCAGCTGGTAAGATGAGCCACTGATATTGCTGAAATCTGTCTTTCCTGTTTCTTAGAACTATCAGTTGAGGTGGTAGTCAGAGGATTTGAGAAAATAATTCAATAGTATTTTGTGAAAATTAACAATCAGATTTAAAACTTCTAAAATCATAACTTTAAGATATTTCTTAAACGTATGGGTCAAACAATACAAAGATATTGAGATAGCTTTCAAACAGACATACCAGAAATTACAAGAAGAGTTTGACTTTTGTTGAGCAAAACTAAGACTCCTGTTTTGTAGTTAGCATTTGCTTAAATATGGCATTTTTGTTCTTTAAAGATAGATTTGATTTTAATATTGAGCATCTAAAGGTTTTTCTGAAGAATAATCTGGTCATAGATTAGGTTAATGAGGAGAAAAAGGAAAACCAGCATCTGACATTCAGAAGCTGGCCAGGTACCCACAGTTAGGCCATGCTATTCAAACAATCTCTCAGAATACCAACCCAGGCTAAGTTACTCTAAATCTGATAAAATGAGACAAAGCAAGCCCTCTTTCATGATTTTATCTAAACACACACAAAAAGCGGGTTACTGTACCACTTCGAAAATCCCCAACATCCTTTCTCTTGGCCAAAATGATCGAGTGCTGTTTCTTTACCAGTTATATATAGCTTTATCCTGATTCTCTCCTCCCCCTGCCCACAGATAAGATTTATTGAGATACCTAATTATAAAATTACCCTTACTTTCTGACAGTATCCAAGCTTAGACTCCCCACTGAATTACCCAATTCTTTCCAATACCCTCTTATTGAGACACCCCGTGGTCTGTGTTCTCTCTCAGTGCAACAAGTGCAATAGTAATCCCACCGTGTTCAACTGCAAGTGTGTTCCTGGTGGTCTTTGGCTGGAGAGCATTGACACTAGTAATAGTGATTTTAGTTAGAAATTGATTTGTGTTTTAGAGCAAGGAAGAGTGCATGTATAGTTCACAATCTGGCTTTCAAAAACACTTAACAGAAAAGAGTTCTAAAGCTTCTTAGCCCAATGTGGTAATCTTAGATTTTTTTCCTAAGAAGGCAGTTTAAGAGACAATATTGTATTTTTTTTGTTACTGAAAAAAAGACTATAAAGTCATTGCCTGTTCAGCCCCTTAAAATTTTTATGGTAGATCCCAATGTCCTTTTCTAAAATGATGTGAGATAGTGAAGACTATTTTACCAAGTGGAAGTTAATGCTTAGACATTTGAAAAGGTTTCCTATGAAATGAGATTGAATGTTAAATTTGACTATTCACATTTGGATCTATGTCTCCAGATTACTGTATGGCAATTAGATATTAGAGCTGATCAGTCTTAGGTTTTTTTAGGACATAGAGTTGACCTGAGTTATGGACTGTCAGTGTAGATCACTACTTTTTCAATAACCAATTTTACTTTGTCCTTTGCAATCCGTATGCTTTTTGTTTCTCTTTTTTTCACCATATTGTGCTGGCTTGAACCAGCAGTTAGTTATGTGTTGAATGAAGTGGTGAGAGCAGACATCTTTGCCTTAATCCCCAAATTCGGGCAGAAACATTCATTCAGTTTTTCCTATTATCAAGAATGAAGTAAACTGTAGGTTTTTCATAGGTGTTCTTCAGAAGGTTGAGGACATTCCCTTCTCTTCCTAGTTTTCTGAGAGTTTTATCATGGATAGATGTTGAATTTTGTCTGACGCTTTTTCTGCATCTGCTGAGGTTATCATATAGTCTTTCTTCTTTATGTTAATGTGGAAAATTACATTGACTGATTTCCAAACCTACCTAGTATTCATTCCTAGGACAAACCCCACTTAGTTATGATGTATTATTATTTTTATATAGTGCTGGATTTAACTTGTTAATATTTGTATGCATCTCAGCAGTGTGCTTACTTTAGAAAAACTTATTAAACTAAAACATAGAGAAATATACATCATAATTGTATAGATGATAGATTTTCACAAAGTGAATACACTGAACTGAAACTAACCAACACTTTTTACTAACCAGTATTGTTTTGCATTAGGCTTCTTTCTGTCAACATGTTTGTGAGATTCATTATTGCATCATTGCATTCTCGTCAGCAAACTTAGTTTTGTTTTCAAAATTAAACTGTGCCTTTAAAACTGAAGTTATTTACTGACTTATTCGAAAAATGTTTTACTTTGTCTAAATATACTTTATTTGGGAGTGCAGTGTACTATACCTTAGTGTTTGGGCTTTGAAACTGACTTAGATTTTATGTTTGGCCCTTGAGGTAACTTTCAATATACTTAACATGGCAGAAAGTACTTTTGATATGCAAAAGCTATGGAAAATCATAACCTGTTCTCTCCATGGTTTTAGCCAGATAGTAGATTTTTAAGGATAGTTGGTGTGAAATATACATGTAACATGTATTTCAGGAATACATGAAAGAGACAGCATATTTGATCATTTTCCTAGAAGATAACATACTAAAATATTTGAGGATTATATTTGGAATCTGCTTTTTATTCATTGTCCATAAGGAAAGGGAGGTTGCTGGTGAAATTTAATATTTTAGAAAAAAACTTGGTAGGAAAAAATTCGAAAATAAAGTATGTAGATTCTTCACACAATTTAAGCTACTTTTGTCAAGCTTTTGCCTGTTTCCTTTCAATGAGAGAGATGGTTTACCAATTTGGTGAGATAATTTCCCATTTCCTATTTCATAGTAAAGTATTTGGGGAAAAAAAGGGTCTGAAGTTTTGCTAATAAATATAATTTATGATCATTTTTAAAGGGGTACAAATATCAAGTAGATGGATAATTTTACTTCTAGGAGAGCACATTAAGGGACAGTTACAAGCAACTAAAGATTGGTGATTTCATTCTTAAGCTAATAGTTTTATTAAGTAAAGATTATGATAATACCTGTGTTTTTCAAGATAATTCCATTTTTTATTTTTATATATTTTATAAATGGGAGAATAAAATTTCTTAATATAGTTGAAGCAATTTAGTTGTCATTTAAATAAAATATACTGGATTTAATTTGGATTTTAAATAATAAATTACATATTTCTGACATGGAGTTGATCATGTTTTTAAAGGA
Source organism: Pteronotus mesoamericanus (assembly GCF_021234165.1). Taxonomy (NCBI): domain Eukaryota; kingdom Metazoa; phylum Chordata; class Mammalia; order Chiroptera; family Mormoopidae; genus Pteronotus; species Pteronotus mesoamericanus. The sequence continues at coordinate 55,759,660 of NW_026555085.1, read as the reverse complement.
TCCATTAGTGGTAGAACTTTCAAGCCCTGGACCATTGACGTCAGCCTTGATCCTGTTTCTTCACAACATGAAGGAAACCGAAAAAGGACCACTTTCTCCTAAAGCTCTTTTCAATCAGCTTTGTCAGAAGTGGGTGCACCTACATTCTTAATATAAATAATCATAAGTTGCAAAATACTATTGTGTTTATACTTAATATGAGTAATTCCACTCTTACTGTAACATTGCTATTTTACTGAGACTACCAAGAGAAAGAATTAACATTAGTTACAGCTCTGTGCTTTATGAAAATTACATCTCGTAACACTCTGGAGAGGTGATTATTTATCCCAATTTTATCTGTAAGGAAACTGACATTCATAGAAGTTGAGCAGCTGACCTCATTTCACAGTGATGCAAATAGAGGTCTGTCAGGAGCCCATGAGGTACTACAACAAGGTAAGAAAAGTATAGAATTGTAAAATCTACAAGGAGCTGTAATAGATCATCTAACCTAGTTTCTTTCTTTTAAAAGATGAGCTTCGAGGCAGATGGAGTTTAACTGAATTTCTCAAGATATTCCAGTATGTTTAAAAACAAAATCTTTGAGTGCCTGAAAATAAGCAAATGCCATAAAGGTCCTGACTTAACTTTAGTGTACTTATTTGTTCCTTCATCTAGAAAATGAAGGGTTTCCTTTGTTGTCAGTACATGCTACAATCCAGGTGCCCAACCTATAGTGTATTAAAAATGGACCTTATCGTGGAGCTCATAAACTACTCAGTCCACAATTAACTAAAATATGTAGAAACAAAATTCTTTAAATATGAACTGGCATATTTGTATATCTACAACTTTTACTATTTCATTTTAATTTAAGTTTGTTATCTGTGCCATGGCATTATATTGTGTTTTATTATGTTTTATCTCACAGTATTGTGTCAATGTTAATTTCTTCTTTTTAAAAAAATCTATTGTGGAAAGAATACAGCATGAGCTCTACCCTCTTAGATATTTTTAAGTGTATAATGTATTATTGTTGACTATAGGTACCATGTTGTACCACAGATCTCTAGAACTTATTCATCTTTTTAAAACAAAATTTATTGATTGATCCCTTATAGAAAGAGAGGAAGAGATTGAGAGAGAGAGATACATAGAAAATGAGAGAGAAACAGACAGACAGACAGACAGACATCAGTTTGTTGTTCCACTCATCTAGGCATTCATTGGTTGATTCTTGTACATGCCCTGACTCAGGATCGAACCCATAATCTTGGTGTATCAGGGTGATGCTCTAACTAATTGAGCTACCCGGCCAGGGCTAGAGCTTATTCATCTTGCTTGACTGAAACTTTATGCCCATTGATTAGCAACTACTCATTTTCACCTCTCTCCAGCCCCTCACAACCACCGTTCCACTCTTTGATTCCGTGGATTTGACTATTTTAGATTCCTCATATAAGTGGAATCATGCAGTATTTGTCTTTCTGTGACTGACTTATTTCACTGACCATAATGTGCCATTATAAAATGTAATAAAAAATACAGTGATTATATTGCGTGTTTCATTTGCTTGACAAATGCTGTTTTCTCAAAGTCTGAAGAACAACAACAACAAAAATCCCTGAAAACTTTCAGAGACATGGGTGCCTTGTAGAGTTAGGAATTTTTTAAAAGATATTAGGTGCTTTAGAAATTTGTTTTTAGACACTATCCAAAATAACTTTATTTTATATCATTTTTTCTGACTTTATAAGGATTTATGATTTTTTAAAAATTATCATGAAATAGGTGCTCATAGATCATTCAGATGAGTATTGTGTTTTTTATTCTTTTTAAAAGTAATTATGTATATACAGACATAAAAAAATTGTCTGCAACTTGTTTGTTTTGCTTAATATATCTTGTACATCTTTCCATTTAGTACATGTGAATATAACTTACTTGATTTGACATATTTTAATACAGGGTAGGACAAAAGTAAGTTTACAGTTTTGAGTACACAAAGCAGTTTATTCTTGTATTACTGTTTATTAACTGTTGTATTATTTTCCATCTGGACAACTGTAAACCTACTTTTGCTCAACCTTGTGTGTATGTGTGAATGTGTATACATATACTCTATTGTACTTGTGAGAGTGCATTTGTAGGACAAATAGAATTACTGGGTGAAACATTATTTGAGAACATTTAAAAATTGCATTTTATTTTGCTTTATTATGTTTACTTTAACTACAATTAAATATTAAGAAAAGTGACTTTTTAAAAATCAAGTGAAGAGTTAAGTCAGATATATTGGGTCTAGTTTTGAACTCTGTTCTGTTACATTTATCTATCCTTACGCCGGTACTACAATGCCTTGATTACTGTAGCGTCATAGAAAGTCTTGGAATTTGTAGTGTGATTCCTCTAGCTTTCCTCATTTTTTTTTTAACTATTCTAGGTCCTTTACTTTTTTATATGAATTTTAGAATTACTTTCTCAATTAAATTGCATTGAATGTATATCAGTTTGGAGAGAATTAATGTTGAGTCTTCCAAGGCATTATTATGACACATCTTTTCAGTTATTTGGGTCCTTGATTTTTCTTATCAAAGTTTTGTGGTTTTCAACCTACAAATCCTGCACATACTTTGTTGGATTTATCTTAAGAATACTCTGTGGTGTGTCATGTACCTTAAAGAGTGCAATCAAATTCTTAACATAGAATGAAAATACAGTATACGATAGTATTTGGGTATGTTCTCAAGTATTGTCTTTTAATTTACTAATTCATCCTTCAACTGTGTAGTTTAACGTTTATCCTATCTTTTGTACTCTTATATGTGGTTTTATTGTCTTATTTCTAGTATTTTTAATTGGCTATCTTATTAATATCCGTTGTACATGTTCTTATTTCATTTTTGTAACGTTTCTTAATATCTAGGCTCTTATTGGCAGTTTTGCCTGTATGTTTTTGGACAGTCTCAACATATTTATTATAACATCTTTGGGACAGTTCTATAAAATTTATTTGTAGTGAAGTAAATTCATTTCATTGAAGTAATTCATTGTTGATTTTTTAAATATTATATTTCTTTATTTGTTTGACAATATCGCATTGTAGCCTCCTTCGGAGTAGATTTTTTTGTTTATAGTCCTCAAGCACCTTTGCTTCCCTTGCCAGCCTCCATGTCCTCTGCCCCTCCTTGCTTCCCCTCCACTCCCATCACCTCTCCTTCTTCCTACTTCGATCCTCACTGCCTAAAAATTTAAAATGTTAAGATAGCCTCATGCCTGCCCTACAGACTGGCCTTGGAGATCCAGGTCTCTTAATGGTTCACAGTTACCTGCCTGCTACTTTGGTTTTGGGGATGTGAGGAGAGCCTGTGGAAGGTCTGGGTCAGCTGCAGGTCCCTAGACTGTTCTGTTGTGGCCTCAGGCAACATCTGCCTAAAGGCTTCCTTTCAGGCTCTTGGGAAGACTAACCATCCTTAAACAAGAGCCTGGGGGTCCCTGTCTGATGTTAGTGCTTTTAGCTTTCTTCACCCTCAGGGCTGAGGCTATTCAGACCGCAGTCCATAAAATCTGTTCTGTTTTTTTGTCTTGTTTTTTAAATTCTATTTTCGCTTTGTGGGTCTTTTTTTTTCCTTAATATTGATTTTCACTTAAGCCCTTTTTTGTTTCCTCTTTTTATATTTGTTGTGTTTGAGTTGAGAGCATTTCTGGATAATGAATGGACTGATTCGTCTTCACCCAAAGGAAAATTTCTTTTTCTCGACAGTCTATTCCTGTTTTAAGTGTGTGCATATATTTTTCTCTTACAAGTTGAGGTTTTTAAAGTTCCCTCCTCTTTCCCACAGAAACACTTTTACTAAGGCACATTTCCTGTAACTGTATAGAGTTTCCCTTATTTTGAATGGGGTGGATCTTTTCATATATTTGGTGATTTTTCTTTTTTTTCATCCTTTAAGCTTGAAGGTCCCTTTTGGTATTGGTATCTCAGAATCTCCATTAGAGCTTCTCTAAGTCATCATATGATTTTCCCCCCATCCTAGGTAAGGGTAGAAAGAGAAGAATCCGGGCTTATTAAGTTTATTCAATGGTTTGGAAGACAATTAAGTGCTTTGTGCCTGGCTGAGATGGAGCTATAGGCAGAGTCTTGGTGGGGAAGCCCTTCTTTGGTCAGGACTGATGTCCTTCCTGTGTGTCTGCTTTGAAAGCCTTGCCTCCTCCTACCTGGCACTGGGCTGGTGAGGTGCTCTGAAGGATTCCCTTGCTTCCGCTGCAGTCTTCTTCGACTCCACTGACCTTTTCTGATACCTTCAGCATAAGTGTAGTGTTGTACAATTTCTGCCTTTCCTGGGTTCCAGCTATGGAAGCCCAAATAGGGTTGGAATTTGTATCTGTCTTGGTTTCTGTCCTTGTCTTTGATCTAGGAGATGGACACCCTACCACGTGTAGAAAGGGAAGCCCCCCTGGGGAGTAAATGAAAGTGTTCTTAACATCGTGCTGCTGTTTGCTGCTGCTTAGCAAGACTGAATAGTAGTAACTGAAATGATAGTTCCTATTAATTCAGGCTAGAGTCACTACTAGTTCAGATAGCTTTCTAGCACCAGAGTCTCACATTAATGCATTACTAGGATGACTGTTTATCCTGAGATAATGAGGCATAATGCTAAAGTACTGAACTTAAGAACCAGAAGACCTGGATTTATGTCAGTGGCACTCAGCTTGTTTTTAGTTTTCTCAAGTATAAAATGGAGTTCATAGTTCATGTTAATTATGAATTCCTTAATGGCACTGTTGTATATATCAAGTGAGTATGTTGTGTGCTGTACGATACCATAATGAAACCATTTTAAACTTGCTTGTACTACATAAAATATTCTTAGTATTTTGTGTTATGTTGACAAAATTTTTTCTTCATCTTAGATCACAGTACTTTCTAAATTTAGAACTTGTTTGCATTTAGGAAAAAATGTTCATTTAGCCTTAGAGCTTATTGCTGGGAATATTACTTTTTAAAGTTACTGAAATCAAGTATGCATTTATTGTGTGGATGTCTCTATGAATAGCACCTGATTTTTAAAATTAAGACACAGAAAGTCTGTCAAATCTTCAAAATAAATACATTCACAGAGACACCAGTTTATAGTTCTTTATTTTTATATAAATATCATTTGCTTTTCTTTTGGTTATTTTGAGGTAGAAATGTAATAACAGTGGCTTAGTTTTGAATACTGTTTTTTGCTTGCTCTGTGACCTTGCAAATTATTTAAATAATCCCTCTGAGCCCTTATGCAGAAACTGAAGAAAATAGTGAATCCCACCCTTGTTTGAGGATTGTGTGACTTTTACATATGTAAAACTTAATGTATGTGGTTGGTATGTAGTAGTTGCCTGATAAATGATAGTTATATTGTTCTCAATACGCTTAAGATCTCATCTTAATTGGAATAGTAATCACATTTTGTCTTTTGACTTAGTGGAAAAAGAAGTAAATTTAATCGTTAACTATGTTATTTCAAAGTGATTTTAAATATTACTAATATATTGTCGATGAGATGATCATTCTTTTTTTTCTTTCCTGTTTTGTTTTTAAATCACAGGGCCCCTCGATTTAAAAGTTTTCAACAACAGGACAGTCAGGAGCTTCTGCATTATCTGCTGGATGCCGTGAGGACAGAAGAAACAAAGGTCAGGTTTCTTTCTTTTTTTTTTTAAGGTTTTTATTTATTTATTTTTGGAGAAAGGGAAAGGGAGGGAGAAAGAGGGAGAGAAACATTGATGTGAGAGAGAAACATCAGGTGCCTCTCATATGTGCTCAGATGGAACTGAACCCACAACCCAGGCTTGTGCCCTGACCAGGAATGGAACTGGGATGATGCCCAACCAGCTGAACCACACTAGTCAGGGCAAAGGCCAGGTTTCTTTATCTTTATCACATATACCCTTTAAAAAGAGGATACAAACTGAAGGAATTAACTTCTACCGTAATTTTAATGTGCGGTTGAGAAGTCACTTAATTTTTTCTTAGTTATTCTATTTATTCTTCTCTCTTTTTTGACTTTTCTATAAGATTATTTTCTTTCACTCTCTCACAACCCCTATTATGCTTTATTAGTTAATGGCCTTTGGCTCTAAATCACAGAAACCAATTCAAACTAACTTAAATAAAGAAAAGGGATCTAAGAATCCAGGTGAAGGGGGATTTAGCTGGGATAGGAAGATTCTCAAGAATCCAGAAAGTGTTCTTATTTGCCTAGTTTTCTGGCTCTGTAGGTTTTCTTTACTCATCTCTCTGCAGACTGAATAGTTTCTCTGCTTCTCTGGCTGAGTGGTAGCCCATGACCACCATAGTTTGCATGCTGCAGTTGTACATACGTGAAAACAAAACTGGCTATTTGTGAATCCCAATTCTAAATTCCCAAGGGAGAGAAACTTCACTATCCCACATTACATTAGGGTGCAGTCAGGGATCAGGCACTGTGGCTGGGGGACTGGGGTCCCTGTGTCCTGGATCAGGGGATGTTTCTCAGGAAAGAAGGAATGGTTTATGGACTGGATGGATTCCCTAAACAGTGTTTATTGTAATCCAGTCTCTTAATTGATTGTTTGTTTGTTGACTTTAATATTAAACTAGTTAAATTCAACTTTTTTGTGGGGGCCCTGTACAAATAGGATACAATTTTTTTCAAAGAAAATTCAAGATACTATAGATGTCAAATACATAGAACATATCCTCCATTTCTCCCCTTTCTTATTCATAGCAGACATTGCTAATTATTCATAACAGTTCTGCTGAGTCTGGATTCTGTCTCAGCATCATTCTCAACATAGCACTGTAGGCAGTTCTTATCAATCATAATTGTCATAATGGGTGAAATGCTATTTCCCCTTCAAGGTGAATACACTTTTTAATCTATATATTAATATGTAGGAAATCAACCATGTGAAAATAAGCGCTCATGTGCTTGTGGTAGATGGTACTATGCTACTAGGCAGGGTGGACCCTCCTTTATTTATTTATTTATTTGTTCCTACTTTGTTTGAATTGTAACCTTACCATGTTTCTTTAGTCCTACTGAGCAGTTTTCAGTGAGGAGAGAGTTTGTTTCTTTGAAATTGTCTTAAAAATTAGTCTCTCCCCGATATTAGCAAACAGTGTACAGTCGTCCATCAGGATCTGCAAAGAATCAGTTCCAGAACCCCTCGAGGATGCCGAAATCCCCGGGTGCTCAAGTCCCTTATATGAAAGTATTTGTACATAACCACATACTTTCTGCACATTCTTCCACATACTTTAAATCGTCTGTGAAGATTACTTACAATACCTAATAAAATGTGAGTGCCATGTAAATAGTTGTACAGTATTTAGGGAATAATAACAAGAAAAAAATGTCTATACATGTTAAATACAGAGGCAACAGTGGTAGGCCTAACTACGTAGTACACGTTAGCAACAACATAACTTGCTTCCCCCCTCTCCCTGAATATTTTTTCACAGTTTGAACCCACAGATATGGAACTCACGATACAAAGGGTTGAATGTATATTAACAGCGCCATTTTTAACTGGCTGTTTATTGACTTAAAATTGACTTTTGAAGGCATCGACCATCTCTCTACTTTTATATATTTTGATTATGAACCCTACTACCTTCTATTTAAATCTGTCTTTGTCATCTTAGATTGTGATCTTCTCAAGGAATGGTATTGTATTCCATATGTCTTGCACATAGTATCAATATCTCTGTATCTCATGTACCTTGCACATAGTAGGTGCTCAGTGAATGTTTATTGACTGTGTGTCTGTGCTTAACCCTAAAATGGACAATGTTTGTTAAGAATTTGAATTGGTAAAAAGAAACAAAATAAACAGTCTCTTAAATAAGTTATACTAACTAATTTCTTGGAGATTTTGAATAGGTTATAATTTGAATAAACTGTTAAATTAACTGGATAATACTGCCTTATGTTTTTATCTGAACTTTGTTTTAAAAAAATCAAGTAAGTGATTTATAATTAGTTAAATTTTAGGGACTTCAGCACAGTCCACCATGAGCTAATATTTTACCACATTTTCTTAGCTCTAAAAACATACTAAGAATGAAGATTAAAACTTAAGTCTTTCTGACTACCAAACAAATGATCTTCCTAATTCTATACAATACTGCTTATTAAATTTTAGTTTTAATGCTTGGTCTTCAATGACCAATAAAAATAATAATTTTTTTAATTTTAAAATTTAATCATAATTATTTCACTATTTGAAACAGTATTAAAGCTAATTTAATAACTCTGGTATATTGACAATCTTGTTGAGGGGGTCCATAAAAGGTAGCAAAGTGGGAAGAAATGCTCTGTCTTTACATTATAAAATGTATTTTGATGCTTTTGAGCCTACAGATGATATAGGAGTTACATTAAGATTAATTCAGACTATTGATTGGTAGAATAATTTTTCCCCTCTGATTTACAGGAATATGTTTACCACATGGTGGTCATGTATCCTTGAAAATTGAGCTAAAAATTATCTCTTTACATTATTTTTTTCTGTTATTACAAATAAAACAATAAAATATATCCCTATTTTTTTTTTCCTATTTCACTTCTAATACTTGAGGGCATTCTTTGTTACAAATTAAATTACTGTTTTGTCATAATGGTACATTGTGATTCAGAGTATCTCAAAAACGAGGGTAGTATACCAGGAAACATTGGTCTTTGAAAGCTCTTATCTTTCTCCCTCTCTTTGAGGGTTTTAGATGGTGTGGCAAAATTAAAATGTCCAGTCTGGATCTCTTCAGTCTCGTAAGCGAGGACAGTCAGGCAGGTCAGGGACAGTGAGTACCGGGCGGGAGCTGCATTGTCTGGCCTGGGAACCCCGCAGCTGCTAATCGCGCTGCTCTTACAGTTCATCACTGCCCTGTGGGTTTTGATTGAAGAAAGGTTACAGCGTTTCGTCTGCCACCAGGATATTTTAGTAATGATTAAACACTACGAACCTCCTTTTGTATTGTTTCATGAAAGTCTTTTTCTTATGACTCTAAAGTTCAGGACTGTAATATGCTCTTACTGAATAGAGCATTAAAGAGATCATTTGTGCATAAAATTATAAATTTTTTATGTGCAAATGAATCAAATTTACTATAAGAACTTCTTTTATAAGCAGTCTTTTCACCTTGCAAATATATTTGCTTCACTGTTTTTCCTTTTAATTTGAGCTATCACTAAATTAATGATGTTACATTTTTATTTTCTATTCAAAGACATATCACTTTAATACATTTTTGGATAGGATTATTTTAAAGGCACACTATCTCAGATAACTTAAACTGTGAAATTTTTGCATTCTTATTTTTGAAAGAAGTTTAAGATGGGGACATGAAATAGCCGAACTTGGATAGTGCTAGTTGATTAATGTGCTGCTGTTGTTAGCAGCTCCCTGACGAAAGTCTTTTTTTTTTTTAACCTAAATGGTTCAAAGCACAACTTAACAATGAGAGGTTGTGGATGGACCTAAGTCCATTTATTTTATTCAACTTGATGAATTACCTAAAAGCCTAATAGTTTAAAAGCCAATAATTTAGTCAATTTCATTGTTTTTACTCTTTTATTCTTTGTTTTTACTCTTTTTTTAAAGAGTGTGATCATAGATTACGTTTTAAAATATAGTAAAGGCTCATTAAATCATATTGAAAGTCATGTCTAAATTAATAAAGTGTTCAGATTATAGACTAAATATACAGACTTATAAATTAAGTTAGAAACTGGAAAGCCTTTTTACAATTATAGTAATAATTTACAGATGAACATTGGTATTTATTAGAATCTTCTTTTTATGTCCACTGAATATTTCTCCTGCATGGAATTCACACCATTCTGATTTATTTTAGTTAAAGAAATTCTTTTTTCATGTGTTAAGTCAACCTTAGCTTAGATAATATCTGAATTACATCAATTTTCAAATTTATTAAGTCCTAATTGGAGATTATCTCAATATTTAATAGCCTTCTCAGACACTCTTTATTATTTTATCTTCACATATAAGGATATTTCAGGGTGACATAGTATGGATTACTGTATGTTTACTTTTATACCCTCCTTTGTATATATTTAAGGTTTTGAATTTTGTGTTAACTTTCAAAATACACTAGAAGAAAATAGTGAGCAGTTTCTAGGAAATACATGCTGATTGTAAGACAGTAAATAAATGAAACTCAGTTCCACAATTATTGGAGGAAGGTGTTAAAAACTTATGAAACATCTCACTCACAGAAGAATGTGTACAAATATACATAGTTTAAAGCATAATATAAATACACATAACACTCCTAACCACCACCCTCAGAGTTCAAAAAATAGAAAGTTATTTAGTACTAAAGAAGCTGTTCCTTTTTCCCCCAGACACTTTTTTCTCATTATAGGTTGCCACTGTTTTGACTTTTACAGAAATCATTCCAATGCTTTTTCTTACAGTTTTGAAAACTACTGGTGTATGCTTACACAATATATTGTTTAGTTTTGCAAAACTGAGTAGCAAGCACGAACCCATTGGCATTATAGAATGAAAGCTCCTGAAAGAAGATGAGTGGAGAGCATCTCTGGAACACAACATGGCTTTGGCTCTCTAGACTTTACAAGAGCTCTTTCTGTGGAAGTCAGTGGGCAAAGTCCTGAATGTGTCCTGAGCCAGGTGCATCAATGTCAAGGCAACTAGCAGAGGTGCAGCAGAGACCAGGTAGTAGCTCTGTGGTGCAAAAAGGCCAGAGCTGCTCTGTGATTTCTGCGCCTGGCTCCTGGCTTTCAGAAACAGGTCGAAGCAGGATGATTCTGGGGGGTAATGTGTATCCTCTGCTGATCCAGGCAGCAGAACATAGACCGAGGAAAGAATAAGGGCATTAGCAGCTTACTCCCCATACAGTTAGTCCTCAGATTAAAAGCACGGCACAGTGGCAGAGGGGATCTTGATGTTAGTAGTCTGTCTTTCTCATAGGTCTCACTGCTCCAGTCTGGATCGGTTGCCTCCCACATTTGATGCATAGACATCATTCTGGATTTTTCCTAACTTGCTCCTGGCAGTTCCCTTTCCTTCTCTTATGTACTGGCTCTGATGTTGTGATGTTGTTGCCTTTCTTGGTTTATGCTCTCATTTGGTGGTATATGTGTATATTTTGTCTTTTCTTTATTTAAAAGGTGGCATATATTGTAAATATACCTTTCTGCACTTGGCCTTTTTTCACTTGAGATATTTTAGCAATCTTTCCATCTCAGAAGATAGGAAGCTTCTTTTTTTTTTTTTTAAGCTCCACATGTTCAACCACACTTCCAGTCAAAATAAAAGTGTAGGTAGACACACCTCACCTCCCTGAACTACTATAGCAAAAAATACAGCTACACTACAAAACAAATATCACCCAGAATTGTCAGAAAATCGAACTGTGTGGAAGTCTGACAACCAAGGAATAAAAGAAGCCACGTTCATCTAGACAGGTAGCAGGGGTGGCGATCCACAGAGAGAGACATAGAGTGGCACAGAGAGGCACCAAGAGGAAAGGCAGTCCCACATCCATGTGTGGTGGATAAAAAATGGGAGAGACACCTCGGGAGCAAGGGATCCCAGCCCCAGTCCAGACCACCCAGCGCAGGGTCCCAGTGCCAGGAAGATAAGTCCCCATAACTTCTGGCTGTGAGCAGAAGAAACTGCGTCCTATTAAAGGGCCCAAAACAGACTTAGGACTCATGCAGACCCCCTCTGGGGTTCAGCACCAGGGCAACAGCTGGGAGGGCACCAGTGGCTTAGGGGAAAAAGTGAAGTGGGAGTGACAGCTTCCTCCTGGGCAAAATTCCAGAGGCCAGCAACGACATTGTCTCCTCTGCAAGCCCCCCGGCCCCCGCCCACACACAGAGAAACAGTGGCGCCATGGGTTGCCCCACCCTAGTGATTACCTAAGGCTCTGCCCCATCTACCTAATATTAGAAACAAACACAGGGAGGCTGCCAAAACGAGGAGAAAACGAAATATGGCCCAAATGAAAGAACAGAACAAAACTCCAGAAAAAGAACAAAATGAAATAAAGAAAGGCAAACTATCAGATGCACAGCTCAAAACACTGGTTATCAGGATGCTCCAGGAACTCATTGGATACTTCAATGCTATAAAAAAGACCCAGGCAGAAATGAAGTTTCCAGTAAGTGAGATAAAGAAAAATCCTCAGGGAAACTAACAGTGGAGAGGATGATGCTGGGAATCAAATTAATGATTTGGAACACAAGGAAGGAAAAAGCATTCAATCAAAACAGCAGGAAGAAAAAAGGAATTTAAAAAAAAATGAGGATAAGCTTAGGAAGCTCTGAGACATCTTTAAACGTGCCAACATCCAAATCACAGGAGTACCAGGAGAAGAGGAAGAACAAGATTGAAAACTTATTTGAAAAAATAATGAAAGAAAATTTCCCTAATTTTGTGAAGGAAATAGACATACAAGTCCAGGAAGCACAGAGAGTCCCAAATAAGATGGACCCAAAGAGGAGCACACCAAGACACATTCATAATTACAATGCCAAAGGTTAAAAATAGAGAGAGAATCTTAAAAGCAGCAAGAAAAAAGCAGACAACTACCTACAAAAGTGTTCCCATAAGAACTGTCAGCTGATTTCTGAAAAGAAACTTTGCAGGCTTGAAGGGATTGGGAAGAAATAATTCAAATTGATGAAAAGCAAGGACATACAACCAAGATTACTCTATCTAGCAAAGCTATCATTTAGAATTGAAGGGCAGATAAAGCGCTTCTCAGACAAGGTAAAACTAAAGGAGTTCATCATCACCAAGCCATTATTATATGAAATGCTAAAGGGAATTGTATAAGAAAAAGAAAAAAGTTAAAACACACATTAAAATGGCAATAAATTCACAACTGTCAATAATTGAATCCAAATAACAAATTAAGCAAACAAGCAGAACAGGAGCAGAATCATAGATATGGAGACCATTTGGAGGGTTATCAATTGGAAAGGGTAGGGAGAGAATGGGAGGAAAGATGCAGAGACTAAGAAGCACAGATTGGTAGGAACAGAATAGACCAGGGGGATGTTAAGAAGAGTATAGGAAATGGAGTAGACAAAGAACTTACATGCAAGACCCATGGACATGAACTAAGGGGCGGTATTGGAGGAGCGATGGGGGTACTAGGCAGATGAGGGCAAAGGGGAAGAAATTGGGACAACTGTAATAGCTTAATCAATAAAATATACTTAAAACATATGTTTAATCAATTTTTTCTTAACACAAGTATGTTTTTTCCAGTGTTTTTGCTTTTATGAACAATGCTATGGTGAATAATGTATTTATATTATTCTGCATATATGTAGGTCCATCTGTGTAAGTACAAAAATGAGGTTGCTGGATCAAATTGTCCTTCATAGGCATAGTTTTCACTTTTGTCAGCAGCATACCATATAAGGGAGTCTGTTTTCCTATAGACTCACCAAAAGGCTGTTTTGTCAAACTTTAATTTTTGCCAATCTGTTAGGTAGAAAATGATATCTCAGGGTAATTTTAGTGTACATTTCTCTCTTTTAAATGAAGCTCATTATCTTTTCATCTGTTCCTATTTTCTTGCCTATTTTTCTACTGGATTTTGTGTCTTTGCTGACTTCTAAAACTTTTTTGTGCTATGAGAGAATATGTTTCCAAGGTTGTCATTTGTATTTTGATTTTACTTATGTGGAAGCAGTTTTTTTAATAAAGGTTAAAAATTTTTGTTTTTGAATTTAACAATTTTTTTTGGCTTTTGGATACTGAGAGTGATAGTTTAAAAAGGCAAAATGGCCTTCCTACTCCAAGGTTATAAAAGAATTTCCCATGTTTTCCTTTAGTACTTTTATTATTGATTTTTAGATTTAACTCTTGATCGATTGGAATATATCTCATTTCCTTTTTTTTCCATTTGACTGCCCTACAGTCATCCAAACTGTGTAGTATGTGCTTTTCCCACTAAATTAATAACATTTTAATTATACTAATTCTCATATGTATTTGGATTTATTTCTCAACTCCCCATTCATTCTATTTACCTATCTATTTTGGGGTGTGGGGTTTGAAATGTTTATAATATTAGGAGCTATCCAAGAATATAGTGTGTATTTCTATTTGATCAAGTTTTCTTTTGTATTCTTCCAGTGTTTTAAAGTTTTCTTCACTTAATGTTACAGATTTCTTCAGTTTATTCCTAGTTAATCTTTTTAGCTGCTATTATAAACAGGGTATTTTCTTCCACATCTTTAGGTTTTTGTTTGTGTGTGATGGCTATTGACTTTATTATATTTTTATCTTTGTAATATTGCTGAGATTTATTTTTCTATCAAATGTGATGACTAGAACTTTAATACATTGATAACTAATAGTCATGAATAGGGAATATAAAGGTTTTGAATTTTTTCTCCTACATTTATTAATATGATGGCTTATATTACCATAATGACATACATTACTAGAACAAAATCCTCTTGGTCAGACTGTCCTGTAGGATTCCAGGCATTCCTTTGGGAAATTGTTTGAGCCAGCCCCTTTTTGCAAGGCGCTATTTAACAATGCTCTCTTCACCCTCCACCCCCAATGAAACCTGGAAGATTTTCTATCTTTTCTGGGATTAATTTCCTAACAAAATTATCTAGTTTTTTATTTAAATTTTCAAATGTAATTGCATGAAAGTTGAGCAAAGTGGTCTCTCATGATTACTTCAAATGTCTTTAATTTTGTTGGTGTTTCCCTTTCTTTTAGGGGTGATGTTAGACGTTTTATGCTTACCTTGTTACGACTAGCTAGAGGGTTTATTTTTCCCCCAGTCACACGATCAGCTTACTTTCACTAACTCCCTTGTACTTTTGATCAGTGTTGACATTTTTTCCTAAACTTTTAAGTAGGCTGCCTAATTTATTTGTTTGTATTCTTTTCAATTGACTTAAATATTTAAATCTGTGACTTTTCTTCTGAACGGTGGAAAGTATCACAGATTCTGATATGTACTGTTTTCATTATTCTCTAGGAAGTCTGCAGCTTGAGTTTAATTTCTCTTTGACAATGATTTTTTAACAAAATTATATATTACTTTTACACCAGGAAGTCCAGATTAAACATTGGTTTCACATATGAAAATATGTGATCAAGACTTTACTTAAAAAAATATTTTGTAGGATAGTTAACAAAGGTTCCTTTCATTCCACTGTTAAAATGGGAATTAGAGATGATTAAATTTATCCATTAATTAGGGGCATAATTAGTATGAAAGATGATTAGCTTTGATAAGTTTTTATTTTTGGAATATGTAGTTTTAATTTATTCTAAAAAGTTTCTGTGAGATTGGATCTTTCCTAAAACATACCCAAGGTATGTGAAAACAAACCTTGTCATTTACTAGCAGCTGCTAAAGACTTAGTACATCATCATTATTGACAGCTTAATTCAAATATTTGGGTATTCTTGCTGTGGACATTAATTGATATTCTGGACTTTAGTTATATATTTATGTAAATAAAACACTATTTGGAAGTCAGAGTGACCAGTTTAAGGGCTTCTTATATATTAGGGTTTTCTTCATAGACAAGAAATTTCATATGGTCTATGTGACTTTTTATCCTGATTAAGGAATACATCATTCTCGGGTCAGAGCGGAGGAAGCACGCAAGGGTGGTGAGTGGGGAGAGGGAGACAAATGGAGAAAGAAGGGGAGAGAAAGGAAAAGAGAGAGAAGTTACTTTAATCATATAAGAATAGTGAGGCTAGGCTGCATGCCAAAACACAGGAACTTTGACTCTAATTTCAAATTCTCTCTCAAATAAGAAAATTGTTCATTTATGGAATTTAAGAACTGGAAGGAAGCACATATTTCATTTTTAAAACATTCAGTCAATTTATTTTACTGACTAGGGAACTGAGATCCAGTGTACCTGACTGTCTGAAAGTTCTTCTATTATTAAGAGGAGGAGGCTGGAGTTAACTATTACTAAACCAGATTCTATTCAGAGGAACATGAAATACTGCTTTGAAAGAATAGATTCTTAGTAAGTTCTTACTAACTTTGTTTTATAGAGAATACAAGCTGGCATTCTGAAAGCATTTAATAACCCAACAACTAAAACTGCTGATGATGAAACTAGAAAAAAAGTCAAAGGTATGTTGACTTTCTCACTGTTAAAATTTTCTTCTATAAGAAAATACTGGAAGGCTCTTCTCAGGGGAAAAAGAACTGAGGATTATGTGAATGAATGCCCTAAAGTAGTTGCCTTAAAATCAAGGTATACTTACTCCAGTGGCCGCAAGATAGTCTAGTGGGTCATGGAAATAAAATGTTGGAACTTGCCCATGTGAATTTAAAAAAATAAAACTAATATCAAATATACAAATTGACACTGTTGCTCTTATAGGAGGTATCCTAAGGGAAACTTGAAAGGTTGTTAAAAGTAGCATCCTTACTTGGGAGTTCGCTTTTAACATATTGTATCATTTTGCAATTGAAGTGTGCTTGGTTGAGTGGATTTATGGATATAATCTAGTTGTAACTGGACAAAATGCTTAAGCGCTCCAAAGATTCCTGCAGGGAAATCATTTATTGAAGAGAGTACTAATAGGTCAAGCATACATGTCTATTTTACTCCTAGTGTTAACTCTTCATCAGCCAAAATCTGAGGCAAAAACAGTGACTATCTAATCAAAGCTGATCTACTTAAAATATTTAAGTGTGGGTTTATATTTCATTGTAATTAATGACTTACCATGTCCTAAATGTATATTCTGCCTTGAGATGTTAACTAATGGTGGTATAAAGTCATTTTGGGGAGACACTCAAAAATATTATTTGTATTTTATGCTCTTTTCTAACTTCTATTTTGTTGCAGCATTATATGTGCACCCTATATGTCTATAATTTAGAAACAAATATACTTTATGATTATATATGCTGAAACGTATGCAGTTATGGGTTCAAGATTTCTAAAAATGTAGATTTTCAAGCATGCTCTTTTGTTTTGAGATACTGCCATCTAGTGCATACTTAGAATAACTGTCCAGTTTTTCTTTTCATTTCTTTCCAGTTTTGAAATCTTTTCTATGGTTAATACCCTTGTACAATTTTTTTTAATGAGACATCTTAGTTTACCATAATTTCTCATAATTATAATTAATAAATGTATATTGATATATCCAGATATATCTGTCATTCAGTGCTTCAAATGTTTTTAAAAGGTATTTTTAAAATACAATGTTTTAGAAGAGGCCCCAAAAAGATAGCAATTTGAAACAGGAGTGGATAGATTTTTAATATATTTTTCCCCACTGTTTTCCTGTGGAAAATGTCAAACTTCTATTAAAGTGGAGAGAATAGTATATGAAGCCCCATGTATCCATGTACCCATCACCTCACTTAACTACATTCAGTTCATGGGGTGTTAGGTTTCATCTATTTTTTTTCCCCAATCCCGAATCATAGGCATAACTTCCCTTGATATACAAATATTTTTCAAACAAAATAATTTTGACACATTTAATATAACTAAGAAGTGATGGATAAAACACTTTCAATATAACTAAGCAGAACTATGGAGTGCCTTTCTACCTTGTCTAGACTCATACAATCAGAATTGTGTATTAAATCTCCTCCTAGCCTGTCGTATGGAAACACAGACTGTCAATGAGATATTAAGTGCCATGTTATTTCTTTACACTATACTGTGTCCACTTGTCTCTACTATTCTGCCATTTCCATAGTTATAGTCCTGGCACCTGTAGTCCTAAAAGCTCACCCCTTTCCCATCCCTCCACCTCTGTGTTAGCACAGAGGTTTTAAAGGGTTTAACGGGAGCAGTTGAGATGCAGTATGAATCACCATTATTGCTCTATTTATTTTACCTTTTAAGAGCAGTTTGTTGTTTCTTGAAGACTTCTGTAGTTGATAGTCACATTTTCTGTATAGAATTGTAAAGGAGAGAGACATAATATCATGTGGTTAAATACATTATTTAATGTGGCACTGGACATCTGCCTTGGATTTCTTTTGTATCAACAGAAAAAAAACATGTTACATCAAGGTTGATGGTTGACATGTATTTTTTGCATTAAAAAGTATTATTTTTACAGCATATGGAAGAGAAGGTGTGAAAATGAACTTCATAGATCAGATCTTTATTGGTGAATTAACTAGCACAGTCATGTGTGAAGAATGTGCAAAGGTAGGTATTTTGATGTTCACTTCAACATGGAATAGCTTACAGTCACATTGTTTAGATTATTTTCTTTCACATAATTATCAGTAGTCATTTATTTTTATTTGTGACACGTGACTACATAATAGTTTTTGAAAATCTTCTTAAAATATGTCCTTTAGCCCTAGAAAGTAAACATAATTCGTCATTTTTTAAAATAAATGTGTTATTTTGTTTTTGTTCCTGAGAAACCTGTGAAGTTCCCTTAGCTTATTTTAATATTCTCAAATGTGTTGACTACTTGTTTGGATTGAAATAACAGAAAGGTCTGTGATGAGAATAACTATGTTATATAACTACAGGGTGAGGCAAAAGTAGGTTTACAGTTGTTCATGTGGAAAATAATACAATAATTAATAATACAAGAATAAGCTCTTTGGAGTACTCACAACAGTAAACCTACTTTTTGTCCCACCCTGTGTGCATTGCCCTAAAATGCAATTCCCATAGAAATAATTTAATGTAGTAACGTAACCCAGGGTAATCTAACTTGTTGGGGTTTTTTTTAGTCAACTTGACTCATCTTTGAATTTAGTGTTCATTTTATGTAGTGGAAGGCCATCTGTCCTTTAACAACAATTTAAAGATGTATAAATCTTTATAGGTTTTCTGTCACTTGATAAGGAATATTTCTGAAAGTGTAAGACCTAGAGTATCATGGGTTTACACTTTTGTCAGATTTTATTATAAGAGAGAGTCTTTATGTACATTCTCCTGTTCCAGATCATGGAGTGCCTTTCTATCTTCTCTAGTCTCATACAATCAGAGTTGTATGCTATATCTCCTCCTAGCCTGTCATATGGAAGCATAGACTGTCAATGAGATAGTTCTTAAATTTCTAGTATATTGAATGTAGAAGTTCATTTCCCTCTCACAAGGTAGAGATTATCTTTTAAAACAAAATTATCCTACAGAATCTACAAAACACAGTCAAACTTTCTGGCTATTTTCATACTTTATTTATGTTATGGCATTAATTTTACCACAAATGTATTTATATCTTTAATCATTATTATTAAATATAGTTTATTTTTGAAGTTACTTTAAATATTATTGATATTGTGATATTGACATTATAAAATTCAACAGGGTTGCATTTACTGACATTTTGATGTATCTTGTTTTGATTATGTATGTGCTGCTATACCCAATTAAATTGCTGTTGGTTCCAGGAAAGTTTTTTAACTTAAAATTTTAAGTGGTCTGGGAAGTCTGGTATTTGTTTAAACCTTTATAAAACTACATTGTCTATATTAGAATTCTACCTGAAGTTCTCAATATGTTTTCTTTTTCAGATCTCCACGGTGAAAGATCCTTTTATTGATATTTCACTTCCTATAATAGAAGAAAGGGTAAGGAGAAAAAAAATAAGTCTTTTATGAAGGGCATTTATTTATTCATATATTTAGGCACTTGTTGAGTATATTATCAGATATCTGAGTCATTTTCTATATACAATAGTTGAGTTTGTGCAGTGTAATATTGGGGTTTGTGTATATATGCATAAAGTATGATATAGTTATTATTAGCGAGGAATTTAAATCCCTATGCTTTTTATGCTTCAGAATTAATATTAGGAAAATTATATATCAAATGAGAAATTTTAAAAAGTAAGTTATATCCAGAATTTATTTCTTAAAGAAGTTTTGTGTTATGTACATGGCTTCAAAACCTGTGCTTTTGGGAAGAATTAGTAAATACAGAAGTGGACAGGTGACAGGTAATGGGCAGTACCGTGGCCCTGCTACTGCAGAAAATATCAACACAGCGCGGCCAGGAGGCATTCTTCCTCTAAAGATAATGGAAGATTGTATGTGTTTGTGAGACACCTGCTTTTTAAAACTTTTTATTATGAAAAATTTCAAAAATATACCACTCCCATGTACCCGTTTATCAGCTTCATAGTTCTCAGCTCATGACTAATCCCGTTTTAACCTGTATCTCACATTCTCTGTGTCCCCACCCCAGATTATTTTGGAATAAATCCCAAGTATATCATATACTTTGATGTGTATCTCTAAAATATGGTTTATTTTTGTAAAGTAATTCTCACCCAAGGACATATTTTATTGTGTTTTTTTAGAGAGAGGAAGGGGGCGGGGGGAAAGGGAGAAAGACAGAGAGAGAAACATGGATGTGAGAAAGGTACATCCATTGGTTGCCTCCTGTATGCACCCGACTGGGGATTGAACCTGCAACCTTTTGGTGTACAGGATGATGCTCCAACCATCTGAACCACCTG
Source organism: Pteronotus mesoamericanus (assembly GCF_021234165.1). Classification (NCBI taxonomy): domain Eukaryota; kingdom Metazoa; phylum Chordata; class Mammalia; order Chiroptera; family Mormoopidae; genus Pteronotus; species Pteronotus mesoamericanus. The sequence continues at coordinate 55,739,194 of NW_026555085.1, read as the reverse complement.
GCCAGGGTAAAAAGATAAATTCTCTTTTAAAATACATAACCACAGTACCATTATCATACCTAAAAATATTAGTAACTTTGTAATTGTTCCAATATTCAGTCATTATTTAAATTTCTGCAGCTGTCTCATAAATACTTTTTTTTGCTTTTGCTTTTAAAAGTGTATTTGAATTCATTATCTAAAAAAGAGCTATAGAGTGCAGTTGATTGCCATGTCTCTTAAATCTCTTTGAATCCCTCCCCCCGCCCAGCCTTTTTTTTCCTTTGCAATTTATTTGTTGAAGAAATCAGGTCTTTTTTTTCAAAGCAGTTTCTCACATTCTCACTTCAGTAGTAATTCATTTTGCTATTGCATTCACATGTTTACATGTCGCCTTTGTCTCCTTTATTTTCTCTCGAAGGCAGTCAGATATAGAGGCCTAATTGGGTTTAGGTTTAATTGTTTAATTTTTGGCAATAAAATGTGTAAGTGGTGGTGTATACTTCTGTCAAGGAGGTGCACATCATGTTTAGTGTCTCTTTCTGTGATGTTACCATTCATTGATGTCTGTTGTATATACTCATTATTTCACTAGGGACATACCTGGTTGTTGAATTATCCCATATATATTTAAAGAAATAAATCTGAATTTTCACTTTAGTAAAAAACCTTTTTTACATAATATTTTTGGTACGTACTTGGCAAATTGATATACTATCAGATCTACTTGACTATGTAGAAGGCTTGTTAAGTGGCAGGACTACGGAGATTGTGCAGAGGCCTGCGCTTGAAACGCCTCCCTCACAGCCTGTGCCACAGAAGCCCTGTTCTCTTCTCTGCGAACGGGTAACAGCTGCTGTTGGTTTCTCAGCTTCTTGTGTAAAGGTTTATTTTTGAGTTAATTATTTGTTAGTATATCTTCTACTGGTTGTAATTTATACAGATTTAGGAAATGGATTTTAGAAGTACTGGAAATAGTATTTATTTAACAATTATAGAATATTTAAGTACGACTTACTGTCATTTATATTCAGTAAGGCCACAAGATTCTTTTCTCTAAAAGCGCTATTAATTTACAGCATCAGCTAATTCATGGCAGAAAACGTACAAGGAAATTGTCATCTGGAGAAGATAAAACTATTGTCATATACCGGAAGAATGGAAACACTGAAGTGAATGGGGATTCTTCAGCGTTTGTGAGCATCATGAACAGTGGATCATCTCTGACTGAAAACCCTACCGATGGCAGTGCAAAAGAAGCCAGCCACTCTGACGGCAGTGTTGATGCCGACAGTGAGGCTTCAGAGTCGGAAGGGGCTTCTCAGCAGGCTGCTTTGCCAAGATCCAGTAGTGGATGCTGTGTGCATACAAATGGACATCACCATCCCTCAGCCAGTGAACCACCCGCCAAGGAGACAGACAGTGGTGATGAGGGAGCGGCCGAAGCTCTTTCTGAACTTCGTTTAAGCAGCACTGTCACTGGAGATAGAGATTTTGATAAGGAAAATCAGCCACTAAATCTTGCACATAATTTCTATTTTTCAGGGGCAAAGCATATGATGTCTCACAGTCCCCAAAATGCTTTTCAAACCCTTTCTCAGAGCTATGTAACTACTTCTAAAGAATGTTCAGTTCAGTCTTGTCTCTACCAGTTTACATCTATGGAATTGTTAATGGGGAATAACAAGCTTCTGTGTGAGAACTGTACTGAAAAGAAACAGAAGTACCAAAGGGAAACCAGTTCTGCAGGTAAATATTTAGGGGTTTTGTTTCGTTTTTTGTATTCATAGATTATCTGATAGTGGCTAGTTGTCATTAGATCCCAAAGAGGAAGCTAACTTTGTCTTCAAACTTGAGCTGCTTGGAGGCGGGGATTGCCTTCTTTATATACATATTTGTAACTCACCACTGAAGACACTGACTGGGCAAGACAAATATTCAATAGATTTTTGTTGAAATTAATTGAAGAACAGGAAGTATCCATCTCTGCCCCGAAGAGGCAAATCCGCATAATTTTATCTCAGTGAACTAGCTCTCTGAAATCTTCCCAGAAGAAATATTCCTAAAAGTTAAAATTTTATCTTTAGTGAGATCAATGGTGAGATTAATGTGCTTCACAAATCCCATTGATCTAATATAAACTCATAACAACATAGAAATTTGAAAGTTTTAAATAACTGTATACTATAAAGCTAGCAACAAAATAACTATATTTAATTGACTAGAAAAAATGGAAAAAAGTCAAGTAAGAAATTTTCAGTGCACCTCTAGCCTTGATTAAATGGAGAGAATACTCAGATTCCTAGTGACTAGTTTTTACAAAATACAGATTTTATTATTGTTCAGGGATGGTGAGGCCAACAGATCAGGATGTGGTTGCCACTGAAGATAGTTTGTCACTTATAGTTCTCAAGAAGAGGGGCAAATGGGGATGTACCAGGGTTGATCAGGAGCAGAGGCAACCAGGGGGAAACTAGGATAAGAGTCTTTATTGTGGTTTCCAAGGTAAGGAATGGGCAAGGCAGGGTAAACAGGTTTAGGGCTAAGTTTTGAATCTTATCAATGGGCTGTGGGCTACAGGGGCTGTCTCTAGTAGTCTGGTACCTGGTCAGCATGTGATTAGAGCAGGTGAATAGTGGGCTAGAATTTAAAACTTCAGTAAAGGAGGCAGTGGGAGTATGGGTTTTGGGTTGATTGGTTGGCCTATGAAAGGCATACTTAAGTTGTCAAAGTATCATAACAAAGACATGCTTAATACACTAGTGATTAAGGAAATGTTTAAATGGGAGAAGGAAGAAATACCAATTGATATTAATCAAAGTTAAGTATGCAGTTGCTTGTATTCAAATCCTATCCTGTTCTTTCTAACAACTGCTTATTGTATTACCCCCATGGTTCCCATAGTTCAAGCTCTCACTTTATGGCAATAAATATTGAGCCAATTTTATCACCTACAGCTGTGTTTCTGGTGGTCTTTGGCAAGAGGGCATTGTCCAAAGTCACTACTAGTTCCTCTCCTTTCCAGCTCCCAGAATTGTGTTGCAAGTGTCACCTCACCAATTCCTCGTTTAAGTGTGTGCCTTTTAAAAAAGTCTTTCGTTTCAGTGGTTTTGGAAAGAGTTAGAGGCACCCTGTAACTAGAAGTCTAATTTCTTTTTTATTTCCTTTAAAAAAAATCTAGTTTACTGAATTTACACATAATAGAATTTGCATATAGCATATAATTTGTATTCAGTAAAATTCATGTGTACAGTTTAATAAGTTTTGATGACAAGTTTTGATGACAGTCCTGTAACTACCACCAAGATATAAAACATTTCCATTGCCCCCAAATGTTTCCTTGTGCACTTTCGCAGTTAATCCCCTCCCCCATTGCGTAGGCCCTGGACTCACTAATCTGGTTCTTTTCCCTATAGTTTTGTCTTCTCCAGGGTATCATATAAATGAAATCATATAATACACAGCCTTTTGTCTCTTGCTTCTTTGCCACTCAGCATGATGCCTTCAGATTCATACTGTTACATATGTCAATAATTCATTCGAATTTCTTTTTTAATATAAAAAATGTGACATGATGTTTCTATATAAATGTTGACTGTATTATATGGTAGATAAAATGGAATCTTACAAATAAATTTGTTATATTTTATGCAGAAAAGAAAGCAGAGGGGATTTATACTAATGCAAGGAAGCAGTTGCTCATTTCTGCGGTTCCAGTTATTCTAATACTCCATCTTAAAAGATTCCATCAGGTGAGTCCCTTTAGTAACACTATAGTAATTTTCATCCAATATTTTGTAGAGCCCTAAGTCTTATAAAATACTGTCAAGGATTAGGCACTAATTTATTGAATTTAAAAATTTGTCATGTGGAATTTACTACTTTTTAGCCATAATAGTTTGCAAGACTTTTCTAATTAAAATTGTTTAATTCACACTGTTTGAAGATTTGGGTGGTAGGAACCCAAGTGGTGTGTGTTTGTTAGTGCGTGTCAATGGAAGATAAGAATTCTTAACAACTCTTAAAAAAATAAAAAGAACCCTTAGAAGTAGGGAACCGGCAAAGCACACAGAGCTTTCTGAGCTCTCCAGATCCCCAGGGGGGCGCTGGGCGTGGTGACTGGCGCGAGCGCAAAAGGGCTGCAGGGCAGACTCCTCCCCTGTAGGGCTCTGCACTGGGAGGGAACCAAAATATTTTTAATGTATTAGGTTTTTCTGCAGTTTTTTATATTTTTAATTCAATGCCTTATCTCACCTTTTTTTTTTTTTTGCATATAATAAAATGACTTTAACATTTCTGTGGAAGAATGAATAAGTGGAAATATTAAAACACATGCAGAAGTTAGAAGGGATGTTTTAAAATAAAACTCTAAAAGAGCATGGTTAGAATTGTCAAGTAAAACACAAAGTATAATTTAAAGCTCTTCTTTTATGATAATGAAGTCATCTGAAATCAGTTGGGAAGGGGGCCGTATTATTCAGTAAAGGACTTAAGGAAGAAAAGTAACAGTTGGAGGAAATGAAAGTTTATAGCTACCCTCTGTACCATACACCAATAGTGTCTGCAGGTAAACTTTAATTGTATGAAACAAATTATCAAAAGACATATGAAAGGAAACACATCGATGTTTCTCTCTGACGTCAATGTTTCTCTCCCTCTCTCTCCCTTTTGCCCCCTTTTTCTAAAATCAATAAGCACGTCCTCGGATGCAGGTAAAAATAATAAAAAAATAAGTAAAAATATATACTTAAAATTATTTAAAAAAATAAAAGATAAAGAGACTTGTCTTATATTAAAGCCCTTTACAAAGCCTCTGCTATTATGGGGTAGTTTCTGAACCACAAAGTACTATCTGGGGAGAGGACACATTAGCCTGAAAGGGTCCCAGGTAGTGCTGGTATTGGATGCTTATAGAGGTCACCTGATGAGAAAAAAACAAGGTAAACAAATTGAATACAGATTAAATAATTACTCCTGAGGTGTGACCTCATAATTTCATGTCAGATATGTTAAGACGTCTAAATTCACTTGAAGAAAGAAATAAGTGGGTATATTTTGGTCAAAAATAAGCTCTTTTTTTTCCCTTAGAGAAAGGTAGGAACAAGGCAACAGATCCACAGTAAAATTATGTCCTTGAAGTGAGTCCAGAAAGCCTTGCATAAAAGGTTCCATTTATTAGTTTTTGTCTACTCAAATATTTCAGATTAAGTATCTTCTGATTCCAATAGAGTTTCTATTTGTGGGTTTCCTATTCAGTACCTTTGGCAATCTATCAGCTAGTTTTTAATTATAATTAAATAATACAAAGTGTACATTTTTCAAGTTCTGCCCTCGGAAATTAAAAATAGAGGAAGTAGAGCTCATTTAAGAATATGAAGGTTTATTTTTTAAAAAAAAGATTCTATTTATATATTTTTGGAGAGAGAGGAAGGGAGGGAGAAAGAGAAAGAAACATGATGTGCGAGAGAAACATCGATCGGTTGCGTCTTGCACACCCCAGACCATGGGGGACCTGGCCCACAACCCAGGCATGTGTCCTGACCAGGAATTGAACCAGTGACCTTTCAGTTTGCAGGACAACGCCCAACCCACTAAGCCACACAAGTCAGGGTAAGGTCCATTTTGATTTATATAATATGTAACATTTACTTTTATAGATAAAATGACCTGCTTTTTAATAAATAAATAAATAAAATAAATAAATAAATAAAGATAAAATGACCTGCTTTTTAATAAATAAATAAATAAATAAATAAATAAAAGAAATAAAATTCTGGCTTTTTTTAAATAAATGAATATCACTGAATTTTAGAACCAAAAAGGAACTAATCTAATCTATTTATATCCATTTGTTGCCTTGATATAGATGAGGTTGTCTGTTGTCGTTAGGTGTTAACCAGTCCTTGAGCCAGGCCTAGGCTACCAGGCTCCTGACTCTTCAGTTGAATATCTTTTTACGACAGCATATGTATCAGTAGCTAAGTTTTTATTACATTGAATTTATTTATTCCTAAGTGTTGAAAGCCACAGTGAAAGTAATTATTTCCATATTGTTTGTGGTAAAAGTATACATGTAAATAAATGATATTTGCTTTAACAGTTTATGAAACTTAATTAGAAACCTTGTCATATATTAATTTTGTACTATTCATTAATCATGTTTTTATATATGGAAAAAATTAACTCCTAGGAGTCCTCTTTTAGTTTTAATTAACAAACAATGATTTAGATTGAATTTGTTGCATTAAAATTTGTTTTTGGTCTTAGGCTGGATTGAGTCTTCGCAAGGTAAACAGACATGTAGATTTTCCACTTACACTTGATTTAGCACCATTCTGTTCTGCTACTTGTAAGGTATAGTATATTATTAAAATACTTAATTGACTTGCAAATAATATGCTTACATAACAAATTGATTGCTTGTTATGCCGTGCTTTTCTTTCTTTTTTTTCTTTTTCTTTTTTAAATAAACTACTGTGAAAGGGAATTTTATAGTTAGTGAAGGTAAATCACTAAAATGTGGAACATTTAACCCACTGAATATGACTTTTGTCTTTTGGGGGATAGATAAGGGAAAGTCAAAAAAGATGCATAAATCATGAGACCTGGTGGTCGTGAAGATTAAAGCTGCTTGTAAATGCTTCTCGAAGCAGGCAGCGGCTGAGAGAAGTAAGCAGATGGTGTGCCCTCTTCTGGTCCTTGCGAATGAAATGCTTACATGGCAGTAGTTTTAGCATTTGTGAAGTTCTTTATCTTTTGCAAATCAATAAACTAATACATAGTTTTTTTATTCCATTTCAGGTACACTATTGAGAATAGTGTGCTTGTCAGCTGAGTATGATACTTTAAAATTAGTAAAACTTTAAAAATTAGATATAGAAAGCAGACTGGTTTATTATCTCTTGCACTTATATGTAGGAACTGTGTAAGTGAAATAGGTGACTTTGACTTCCTTGAGGGAACCAAACAGTTATGAGGTAAATATTGTCCTGTTCATATTACTGGTTAGCAGTCTAGGTTTTGTGGTATGTAAGAGAATGCTTATTGAACTTAATATTTTTAATACATTGATCAATCAAAACAAAAATATCTTAAATGCAATTTTTTTAGTAAATCTAGTTGAACTGATCTGTGGAATACCAGCACTATTTGTCAATTATTAACATTATTGATAGAATTTGATAATGTGGTAAATGTGAAATTTAACAAGCTCTGTATTAAATTTATGAAAACATTGTTTAAAACTACCTATTTTGGAGAATTCCCAATGTACAGTAAAGTAGACAGAACAGTACAATGAACCTCTAGCACCCAACCACCTAGCCCTGAAACCTTGGATACATGGCCAGTACTGCCCCATCCACATGCTCCTCTGCCTTCTCCTCCATCATCATCATCGTCATCATCATCATCATCATTATAGTTATTATTCTTATCATCCTTGCCCGAGGATATGTTTATTGATTTTAAAGAGAGGAAGGGAGAAACATCGATGTGAAAGAGAAACATCAATCAATTGCCTTCCAGTACAAGTCCTTACTGGGGATCGAACATGCAACCTAGGTATGTGCCCTGACCAGGAATCAAACCTGTAACCTTTTGGTGTACAGGGATGATTCTCCAACCAACCAAGCCACCCTGTTAGGGCTGAAGCATCATTTCATTCATAATATACACTATGTATTTCTAAAAGATAAGAATCACTCCTGACAATTTTACGTGACCACAATACCATTCACTAAAGCAAATGAACAATTCATATCATTTAGTGTATATATTTCTAATTATATCATAAATCAATTCATATCCAAGGAAGAACTACACATTATAATTGGATAATGTCTTTTAGTCTCTTTTAATATACAGTTACCCTTTTCCTTCTCTCTCCCCTTCAGTTCCCTCTTTGTAAATTATTTGTTGAAGAAACTGGGCTATCTTTCTGGTAGTTTCCCATAATTTAGATTTTGATGATTGTTCCTCTGTCATCTTTATTTACTCCAAATAGGTAGCTGGATAGTTGGATCGGGAGAGGCTTCAACAGATTTAGGTTTGATGTTCCTTATTTATTTTTTAATTTTTTTCTGGCAAGGCTATTTCATAGGGAGTGTTTAATCAGGTGGCACAGAATGCTCTTATCATTTTATAATAGCAACCAATGATGTAATGTTAGATTCATGAGTTCATTAAGAATTAGAGAATGGTGATATTCTAATTCTATCATTCCTTCTTCATTTATTAGCTAGAATACTATTATATAAAGATACTCCTTTCACCTACTTAGTTATCTTATGATATAGTTCTAATAGAAAAGAGGGTAGCCCTGGCTGATGTGGCTGAGTGGATCGAGTGACAGCCTGCAAACAGGAAGGGTGTCGGTTTGATTCCCAGTCTGAGCACATTCCTGGGTGGCGAGCCAGGTCCCCAGGTTGGGGCATGGGAAAGGCAACCAATCAGTGTATCTCTTGCACCTTGATGTTTCTCTTCCTCTCTTTTTCCCTCCCTTCCCCTTTCTCTAAAAATAAATAAAATAAATAAAATAAAAATAAAATAATGAGGGTAAATGCTCGATTCTTTCCCTACCCCTCTTTTAAACCAGTTTCCAGAATAATGAGTTAATTCACTAGCATCCTCAAACTGTGACCAATTAATTTATGATTATGAATTCATGGATTTAAACACATTAGATATGTCTCAATTTACTACACTTTTCTTTTTATTCATGCTCTAATATATTTGTCTAACGTATCGATATTGCAGGCTTCTGAAAGCCACTTAAGTTGGCTTCTGGGTTTTTCTGACATGACCCTAGTGGTTCCTCTCTGAATGATTATGCCACCAACAGAATATATTCTTGTTTAATTTTTTAATTTAGATTTTTTTAGGGACTATTTTTTAAATTTAAATTTTTCAGATTTTGTTTAATAATTGTATAACATATTTACAAAGTTCCAGAGTCAAATGTATCAAATGTACAAAGCAAGTTTAATTTAAACAAGTGTAGCTTTTCTCCATGTCTGTTCCACCTGTTTCTTCCCTCCCTTCATAGATAACCATTGTTAAAAAATTATGGTTTATACTTCTAGTTTTTTAAAAAATATAAAAAGATAGGTATGTATATATGGATTTCTCCTCTTAAGTAATCATAGCTTACAATATGTATCGTTTTTTTCTACCCTTTTCTTACCATTATATTCTGAAGATTATTTCAAAGCAGTGTTTAGAGATAGTCTGCACTCCATTTTTCAAGCAGTATAATACTCTGTTGTATGGATGCATCATAGTTTATTCAACTAGTCTTCAATTTATGGCCATTTGAGCCTATTCCAGTTTTTTGATAATGCAAACAATTGTGCAATTAGTAGTGTGGTGCATATCTTTTTACATTTTGCTTATGTACCTATGAGATAGAATCCTAGAAATAGTACTGATAAATCCAAGAGAAATACATATGTAGTTTAGCCTGATAACATTAAATATTCCAGTGTTGGGGTTGTACTCCTTTACATTCCCACCTATAGTGTGTGAATACCTTTTTCCCACAGCCCATCCAACAGAAGAGGTTGTCAAGTATTTGCATTCTGCCAGTCTAATATGTGTGGAAAATTTTTAATATGTTATTCTCTTACGTTAAGTAAGATGTACATTTGACTTAATTTTCCTTACAGTAATATTTCACTATATATTGCTTTTTTGTCTAAAGAATGTAAGTGCGGGAGAGAAAGTTCTCTATGGTCTGTATGGCATAGTGGAGCATAGTGGCTCAATGAGAGGAGGTCATTACACTGCGTATGTGAAAGTGAGAACACCCTCCAGGAAGTTATTGGAACATATCACTGGAAAGAAAATTATACCTGGTATGTTATCCTAAGTTTATTTTTTTTTTAAACAAATGAATTTATTCTTCTTTTTCTGGAAAAGGTAAGCTATTTCATGGATAACTTAAGTGGATTACTTTGTTAATATTAAGTGAGCAACACATTTAAGAGTACTAGATAGTCTTAAACAATCTTTTTTTAAATTTATTTTTTATAGTTTTTTAAATTTGTAAGTCATGTTTATTCTATTTCAGTTGTCTCTATTTTTCCCCCTTTCTCCCCCTCCAGCCATCCCACCACCACCCTCTGCTCCCACAGTCAATTCCCATTCCGTTGTCCATGTCCATGGGTCATTCATACATGTTCTTTGTCTAGAGCCTTCCCCTTCTTTCCACCATTGTCCTCTTTCCCCATCCCCTCTGGTCACTTTCAGTCTGCTCCATGTTTCCATGCCTGTGGTTTATTTTGTTCGTTAGTTTATGTTGTTGAATAAAGTCCACTTATAGGTGAGATCATATGGTATTTGTCTTTCATCAATTGGCTTATTTCACTTAGCTTAATATTCTCAAATTCCATCCATGGTGTCGCAAAAGGTAGGAGTTCCATCTCTCTCTCTCTTTCTTTTTCTTTCTTTCTTAAATGCAGATTGATTTTATCTATTGTTTAAATGTCAAAGTTAATTATAAAATAATGAAAAATTTAAAACCATTATAAAGTCTCAGCAATTAAACCAACATGACACTAGCACAGGAATAATCAAATAGATTAATGAAATATAATGAGCATTCTAGAACAAATGTATGTATCTGTCTTAACAATCTAATATATGATTAAGTTGATATTTCAAATCAATGGGGAAAATAAGGCTTATTCAACAAATAAGGTGCATGACCACTATTACTTGAAATAAAACAAATATAAAGCCCTGTTTCACACATTATACAAAAAATATTCAGGTGAGTTAAAAATCAATATGTAGAATCTAAGGAGTTTTAGGAGAAAATACAAAATTGTATTTTTCCTACCCTGAAATATTCAAACCCAGAAGCTATAAAGTAAAATATTGACAATATTACTATATTAAACATTTAAGACTGTATAGTAATATATGTATAAAAAAAGTTAAAGGACAAATAATAGAATAGGAAAGTATTTGCAACACATCTAAAAAGGGGTTAATGATTTGTTTGGGGTGGTTTTAGGGAAAAAATTCTACAAACATTTAATCAAAAAATGGATAAAGAATACCAAAAAGTCACTTAAAGCTTTTTAAAAATAATAGAAATAGGCAAGAAATATACAAAAACAGGTTTAGTTTCAACAAATAATAAAGGAATAATGAACACATCATTGTCACAATCAGGTTAATACAGATGAAAAAATATTGGTAATATCAAGTATTGGCAACTGTGAAAGGAACTGGGTATTTGTGGGCTCTTTTTCTTCATTTTCTTACAACAGCCTCTTTAACATATTTTGCAGTGCTGGTGTGGTGGAGGTTTATCTTTTAGCCTTCTTTTGTCTGGAAAACTCCTTATTTCACCTTCCATTTTCATTGAGAGCCTTGCTGGGTAGAGCAGTCTTGGTTGCAGGCCTTTGCTTTTCATGACTTGGAATATTTCTTGCTATTCTCTTCTGGCTTGCAGTGTTTCTGTTGAGAAGTCAGCTGCTAGCCGTATTGGGGCTCCCTTATATGTTACTACCTCTTTCTCCCTTGCTTCCTTTAGGATTCTCTGTTTGTCTTTGGTATTTGCCATTTCAATGATGATGTGTCTTGGAGTGGGCCTCATTGGGTTCCTCTTGAATGGGACCCTCTGTGCTTCCTGGACTCATGTGGCTTTTTCTCTCCTCCAATTAGGGAAGTTTTCCCTCATGACTTTTTCCAACATGTTCTCTATCCCTTCCTCATCCTCTTCTCCTTCTGGTATCCCTATTATACAGATATTATTTATTTTCAGGTTGTCCTGCATTTCCCTCAATTCCTCTTCATTCTTTTTGAGTCTTTTTTCATTGTCTTGTTCTTTCTGGGAGCTTTTTTTCTATTTTTCTACCTGGTCCTCCAGCTCACCAATTCAGTCCTCAGCTTCATCTAGCCTGCTTTTGATTCCTTCTACTGTGTTCCTGAACTCAGAAATTGTATTCTTCATTTCCTCTTATCTCTTATTGGTAGTTTCTGTGTCCTTTTTCATGCTGATATAGTTTGCAGTAAGTTCCTCATAGTTTCCCTGTATTTTTTTGTAGTTCTTTCTGAGCTCACTGAGCTCATTGAGTTTCCTTAGAACCGTTGTTTTGAACTCAATATCTGATTGTTTACTTGCTTCTATTTCATCTAGTTCTCTTTCTGGGGATTCCTCCTTTCCCTTCGAGTGGGATGTATTTGTTTGTCTTCCCGTTATTTGTGAGACTCTTCTTTTTTGCTTCTGCTTCTTAAATTGATCTGTCTTGATCCCCTGACTTTGTGGTGTGAACTTCTATGGTAGGAGACCGCTGTTTTTACTCTCTGGATCTGCTTCTGATGATTTTAGATGTCATCCCTGTCTGACCTTAGGCAGTCTGTTGGAGACTTCCAGGGATCTACTCTTTGTGGCTGTCTCCTTCAGCTGTTAATCTCAACAATCTTAAATATCATAAGACTGTATGTACCCTTGTAGGTGATGTGAAGTGACAGTTTTTCAAGGTGTTAAGTCATCATGTATGGCAGTGCAGTGGCATTTTATTTAACAATACCAAAAGTTTTTGAAGACCTATCAGGTCCTCAGAATAGAGTTGGAGTTGAAAATTTGCTGACTTTGCTTATGGATCAGCAAACTAACATTGCTTTTTTCTTTTGTTATATTTTAGTGAAAATTATTTTCCTCAAACAATACATATTTACAAGGTTATCTAATATTTCACTAGGTTTTTAAAGTAAGATGATAGTAATATCAATGCTTTGAAACAGTTCATTCTTTTTAGAAGAAACAGGAAAAAAACAGACTTATGCAATAAGATCTAGCATTAGATAAATGTAGATTGTGATGAATATATTATTGCTTGTAATGTAGACTAAGAACATACGTATTGTGAAATGATGCCTTTGTTTTCTTTTGTTAGGTCTGAAAGAACCAGATAGTGAATCAGCAGGCCAGTGGGTCCATGTTAGTGACACTTATGTGCAGGTGGTTCCAGAATCAAGAGCACTTAGTGCACAAGCGTACCTTCTTTTTTATGAAAGAATATTTTAATTATTTGTTAATTATTAAGGGTAATGATTATTTAGAACACTTTCATTTAAATGCTGCAATGCATTGTGCCTTTGTAGTCTATTCTGTAGGAATAGCATGTCCCTCAGATGCTCCTGAACATTTTTACCATTTTGGTGGATCCCCTTAAAATAAAATAAATTTAGTCAGTGCTTCCAAATATATATTTTTAAAATAAATGTAAACAAATGTTTAAAAAATTGTTTGTCCTGGGACAAAACTAGAACTTATAGTAGTAGAGGAAATGCCTTTATGTTGCGGATTATTATTATACACATTCAGAAATGACGCTGGCCAAATCAGATCCTTCCTTACACAGTGTTACCCAAATATGAGTCACACACCACCTTTCTGATATATATGAACCTCCCATGCCATTATATACTTAAAATTTTTAACCTTATTTTTTAGCTTTACTTTTTTAACCATAGCCCTGTTTTGAGCATATTCCACATTTTATGTGCTAGTTGAAATTTTTATAATAAACCTTAAAATAAATATGTAACTATTAAAGAAAGATTGTTCATTCATGTAGCACTTTACTTAAAATCACCTCAGGACTGTCCAGTGGTATATGTATGCTGCTGTGTGGGAAACATTGCTGTCACATGTACTCATACAGTTGGCATACTGACCTTGTCTTATTTTGTATGATTCAGCCATATAAAATATAACTTCAGTAATATGGACTTACAAATAATATATTGATTAGCTTATTGCTTTGAGATTTTGTGAACTAGAAAAATACTGAAATATTTCCTCAACATACTATTTATAACCTATTCATGGTAGAGTTGGGGATAATTTGAAAGTAATTAGCCATGGTCAAACTATAATTATAGATAATTCTAACATGCAGAATTGATAAATAGAAATTGTTAATCCATATGAAGCAATAGGATAACTTTGAAATATAAATTACCAAATTAAATTTGTAAATGATAGATAATTATGTTCGTACTATATTTAACAGGGAAGTATAATACATTTTTAGTACTGTAGATCAGTAAATATTAATCATGGTTTTAGTGTTTTGCAATCACTTTGTATTCAACGAGCATCATTAATAAATTTAAGTAAGTTTAGCTTTTATTTTAATAGGGCATGAAGTTGACATATGTGACTTTCTTTTTAAATAAATAATAGCAAAGATATGATGGTTTTTAAAAAATATGATGGTTTTTCCCCTAGAATACAAATTATTAAACTGTCAAAATTTGGCAGGAAAATATTACTATTACTTGGCTTAAATTTTAAAAATAATTGCTACTTTGGTGTCACTTTATTGCACCAAAGCATCCTAATCATTAGTACCAACAAATGCTACTACATACTGGCAGGTGTTGGGTAAGTGCCTAGTCCTAATTAATTCTCCTCTTGGGAAGGAAGGATATGAATAGTGGCTGGAGATAATTGAGGAAGTATTTAACCAAGACTCTGGTTATATATAACATTATCAAGGTTACTTGTGCTGTCTTTTGATATATGGGTGAATGGAATTGTGATTATTAATAAAGATGGTAATAATATACAAAATGAATAATATAAAAATGTCATGGCACAAATTCTATTTTTAAGCTGTTGCAGTTTCAATAGTAGTATTTTTTTATTTTTAACTGTGAAATGATGGAGAAATATATCTTTATATTATGGGTTAATATGCAAATTCAATTTGTTTGTCCTATAAAAGGGAGCTTAAACAGCACTTAAATTAGTATCTCTGTTTAATTGTAATCCATTAACATTGAAGATTTCAGTACCTGAGCCGTGATTTTTTTGAGAAATACTAGTTAAATCTCTTTATTCAAGTCAGCCATCTTAGTAATGACAATTACTGTTCACTATCCCAAATGTAAATATTGTAACCTCATTTTTTCTTCTAGAAAAGATACTATTAAGAGGCATGAATGTTTCCTTGGATGGTCACCTGCTTCTTTTATCATTGATAGAAGGAAGAGAGAGAAAGAGAGGGAGGGAGGGAGGGAGGAAGAAAGAAAAAAGGAAGGGAAACAAGAGCACTCTTTTCTGTTCCCTTTTGGTTTATCCCTTACAGAGCTACAGTCAGAGATGGTAAGTGATAGGTAAGGGCCAGAATCAAGGAAAGTGCCTAGTTCCTCATTTTATGGATCGGATGCCAGGAAGTACATGAGTGCTGTGTTTATCTAATAGGAGATATTTAAAGCTTTATTCTGAGTACCAGTGAAACTGCTTTTTCATTGAGTGAGTGCTAACATTGTAGCTTCAGAACATTACACTGGTACTCAAGTACTGCAGTAGTTTTTATGCTGTAATTTCACATTTATTCATTACGTGTATTTGCTGTTGGACAGGCACTATGCTGACACTGTTTCAACGGTTTAAATAGGAGAGGCTTATGTAAGTGGTAGATATTATCTCATAAGTAACATACAAATAAAATACTTTTATTTTCATTTCCATAATGTTAAATGAGATAATTCTAAAATCTTTCTTTATGGCCTAGGATTTATGAATGTTTTTCCAGGTTTGTGGATAATGGAATAAATTTTATTTTGAAACCTAAGAATTTTCTAATGATAGCTTTGTAAGTAGAGAAGGTATGTTAAGTTACACATGGGTCTGCATTTAAATTTTTGTTTTTATTTTGAATATTTCCAAAGCACATTTGCAGGGGTACAAAACTGTGAAGCTACTATAATAACTATAGTTTCCAGATGACCTCAGGAAACAGTACAAATAAGTGAGAGTGTTTACAGATCCTCAAAACACTGACCATAGTGTTTGGCCAAATGAATTTAAAAAGTAAAACAATGAAGTTTCACTAACTTTATTTTGAATCTGGTTTAGAAGTTATGTCTAATCCCAGTTTCTCCTAGTTTTTCCATGTTTAAAGTGATAAACTTTTGATTATGTGCCAATTATGTGAATATTTTTGACATAATCAAGTATATGTTCTGTATTTACAATTTTGTCATTTAATGTTTTTAAACCTGTTGTGAAGACCACCTTTTTGGGTGGCCAAGGAGAATGTTAGTTTGGTGTCGGTTCTAAGAGCAAGTATTTGCTACCTATTTTCTTATTTTAAATGTGCCAACGGAGCTATTTTGCAATATAATATTTAATAACTCTTTGCTTGCATGTGATTTTACTCAGTGATTTTATACAATAGCTCAATAAGATTTCCTGAAAATTAAGCTGTGAAATGTATCACCTTCATCTAATATTTGTAATGTATAATAACATCCTGCCTACTTTTCTTAAATTTATATTCATAATTTATTTATCTGCAAGTTACATGATAAATAAGCCTAAGCCAAATATGTTATGTGCAATAAAATTGAACATTTATATATTATATAATACATAAAAAAGACTATTTTTAGATATTTAAAATGTTTTGGTTAATGTAAAATTCATCAATTCAAATCTGTTTAAAAGATAACTATATTTTTAATTTTGAGTAACATTGGGTAATACTTCATTCCTACTGTTTTATCTTTACTTTTTTGCAGTGTTTTTAGAAAATAGCTATGTAACTTATTGAGCATTATTTTGATATTCCTGTGTAAACATGCATAATAAATTCTCATTTACTTTGTTTTAAGATTTGTCTTGGGTTTTTTTTTTGCACATTATTGACAATATTTTATCTATCAACATTGTATTTACTTACTTAGCTATATTCCAAATATTCTTCACATTTTAGAAATACATTTTTTCAGAATAAAATATCTTATAATGGGACCCTTTTACTCAGATTTCAGTATCTACCATCGGTAAGTCTTCATCCTTTCCTATGTTTCTCAAAATGTTTGAGTTATTTAGGCAGGATAATTTATTACGTAATATTTTGTATGTTTATTTGTGTTCAATCTTTTTTGGGTCATATAGCTCTTTGAGATTATGATGAAAGTTATAGCCTATCTTCAATTTTTTTCAATAGTTTAATAAGTATTTATTGAATACCTGCTCTTTGGTAGGCAATGGGGATATAGCAGTGAACTAAGGAAACACATCTATCTCCAAGAAATAAGGAAATAAGCATTCTAAGAAGTGAAAAGTAAGGAGCCCTGGTTGGTATGGCTCAGTTGGTTGGAGCATTGTCCCATAAACCAAAAGGTTGTGGGTTCAATTCCTGGTCAGGGCATATGCCTCAGTTGCAGATTCAGTCTACATTCAGGATACATATGAGAGGCAACTAACCAATGCTTTTACTCTCTCTCTCTCTCCCTCTCTTCCTCTCTCTCTAAAAATTAATTTTAAAAATTTTTAAAAAGAGATGAGTAAACAAAAGGTAAATGAAATTGCAAATGATATGGAGAAAAATCAAACAACATTACCTACAGAGCCATATGGGAATTAAGGTCCTACTAGTCCCAAAGGGAAGCTGTCAGTTTTGGGGGACAAGGAGGGTTTTAATTTTCAGGCCCTCTCCTGCTAATGGCAGTGTATAAGATGAGAATGAAAATTCTCAGAAAAATATATGTGCCACATTTTTGTATATAATTTCAGAAGTTCATGAATCCCCTGAAGACCATTTTCATATATTTTTAAGTTGCACTAAAGCAGAAATGTCCAAAATGTTTGCATTGCCATTTGTATATAGATAAAACTGGTTATGCCACAGTAGCAAATAACTCCGCATCCTAGTAGCTTAACAACAAAAAGTTATTTCTTTCTTACCCAGAATTCACTGTGAGTCTTGGCTATTTGTAAAGGCAACTAAATATTTTCCAGCTGATTATTCTGTAATCCAGGCAGATTGTCTTGTGGTTCTTTCTTTCAATACTAGGCCTCCCCATTAAATTCTTCATATTGGATGTGTCACTCACAACGCACCGGCCAGAAGTAATCACATGTCCCTGTCTAATTGCAAGTAAGAATGGGAAGGATGGGTAGGAAAGAGTATGTCTCCCATGGGTTCAGGAAAAAAAGGATGGGATGTGTGAGTGCACCAGAAGTCTCTCACAATTCACCCACTATTCACTAAATACTCACTGCTCTGGATGGCTAGGTCAGTTGGTTTGGAGCATTGAGCCGATATGCCGAGGTTACAGGTTTAATTGCCGGTCAGGGCACATACAAATAACGAACCAGTGAATGACATTAATAAGTAAAACAAACAAAAAAAACCAATGTTTCCCTCTCCCTTGAATCAGTAAGTTAAAAAAAAAATTTTAAACCAGACACATTTAAAAAAAAATACTTGCTCCGTCTTCTTTCTATACATGGAATGCAATGACTCCTTTTCAAGGGATACAGCCCCAAAATCCCATCCAGGTAGTTTTATTCCATCAGAGCAGGCTCTTTAAGAGTGCTACATCAGGTCTGGATGTTGCCCCACTGGTCTGGAGACCCAGGAACCAAAAGGATATTTCCACATCTTTAATGTACAGTGGTAGAATGGTGAAACCATGACTACAATAAATATTCAGAAGGGGAAAAACAGAAATATTAGGGTCTCTCACCCTGGGCAGGGGGAATATTTGTGGTTAGACCTTTTTTCTGTTAACTAAGAATTTCCTTCTCCAATATACTTGCCATCTAAAAGGATCTTATTTTTATAGTACTCCTTGACTACAACTGAATCGCAGTTGAGGAATATGCTATCCTTGGGAATTGTACAACTTTTCAATCTGTTTCCTAAGATAATTTGGGGCTGACGTTTTGTTTTGTTTTTAAAGTTCAGAATAGTCACTAGTGCTTTTAGCTGAGGTTTATACTTTCTTTTTCAGTACAAGTCTTAAAGTAGGCCTTTTATCTGCCTCCAGTCAGTTACATGCCAGTAACCATACCATATTTTTTTTTTAAGACAAATAGTTCTTAATGTTGACTATGTTTCTCTGATTTCCTACCTCCATACTTCTCCTGACTTTTTGACAGGTATATTCTGTCTATAAGTTGTGATGGAAGAGCCATTCACTTAACCACATTTTCATCTTCAGGCATTATTTTTCCCAAGTGAGAAGAAAAAGTAAGATTCCACATCCTTAATTAATCCATTGAAAATTTTTCCAAAATAAATATTTAGTCCACGCTCTTAGTTATGACCTTTGCTGCCAGGCTGAGTTTTAATGATCCTTTGTCACTTAAAGTCTTTCTCAAGTTTATGTTCTACTTCTTGGAAGTGAAAATATAACCAGGTGAGGCTCAGAATTTCTGGTTATCTGTTTCCTTGTTTTAGATTTTCCAAATTAACCTTTCCTTTCTGAGCTCCATTCTTATAACCTTGAAAAAGGCATCCAATAGCACCCAACACACACTGTCTGCAATTTTTTCCCTTGTTCAAAACTCACTAGGTACATTTTCTGCTTCCCAGTTTATTGTGGGTTAGAGTTATATCAAATGTTTTGCCACTGTATAATGTGAAGTGCCATGTTTCTAGCCTCTAATATTAGGTTTCTGTGTACACTAACAAACCTCTAAACTAATGCCACATATTTTTGGTTCTTTGAGTAGCAATCAACTCTTGTGACCAATACCTGTATTTGTCAGGACAGGCTATACTTAATGCGTGTTAACAAATGACTTCGGAATCTTAGCAGCTTTTTCTGTGATCAAGCAGCCCTTTGCTGACTTGGGGCTCTTTCTGGCCACTGTTTCCCATGAGGTAACTCAGTGATCCAGGCTGACAACGAATATACCAACCTTAGCTGCATTATCTGACATAGCCTTCTCGGTTGATGTGACAGTGATCAGGTCCAGAAATGACAGTCATCACTTAACCCACAGCTTATTGGCCAGAACTAATTCACAGAGTCCTCCCTAACTTTAAGGGGGCTTAGAAAAATGCCATCTTCTGTGTACTATGTCTGTGGAGCATCTGATATTGGTGAACACTAATAATGTCTACAACCTCATGCAAATGAATTAAGTATAGAAACGGTACAGTAGTTTGAATCACAAAAGATTTTAGGTAAAAATATGCCAGTCAGTGAACATAGTAGGTTTACCTTACTTTCTCCAATCTGGCCTAAATGGCCATTACCTGTAAAAAGCCCCGTTTAGTTCATTGTTAAATAACTGAAGTAATTATTATTTTATATCCTCCTCAAACTTCCTTATGCCAGATACTACTTTTTAGGAGATGCCTAAGTAACAATAGTACTTAAGAATTAAAGGGGTTGTAATTTGTAATAATTTGCTTGTAGCAGATTAGCTTTAAATATTCTTTGTCCTCGTATTTTTATTGTAAAAAAAGTATATATAAAATAAAATTTACTATTTTAACCATTTTAGATGTATAATTCAGTGACATTAAGTACATTCATGTTGTACAAGCATCACCATTCATTTCTAGAACCCTTCCCTAATCCCATACAGAAACTCTGTACCCATTAAATAATAACTCTCCAATCCCCCTTTCCTTCAACCTGCAGCAACTGTTATGCTTCTTTAAGTCTGTATGAATTTGCCTGTCCTAGGTACGTCATGTAAGTGAAATTATACAGTGTGTCCTTTTGTGTCTGTCTTGTTTCACTTAGCATAATCTTTTCAAGGTTCATCCTTGTCTAACATGTCTTTGAATTTCACTCCTTTTTAAGGCTGGCTGATACCCTATTGCATGTATATAGCGCAGCTTTAAATAATTTTTATTCTTAAATTTTAAGATGGATGTAATATGAAACTTAATAACATTGTAAAGGCTTAACTTTTGAGAAGAAGGACTATTTCCTAATTCTGTATCTGGAACATCTCATTTAATTTTTTTTCCATTTTTACCTTGATGATAACTTGTTTCCATAATAATGCAAAGTACTAATTTGAACATATCCTCCCCTTGAATTTTGTACTTCAAATACTCTGAAAACTGGGGAAGTTAAACTGAATTTACAAAGTCTGCCAATTGTTAGTCATAAGAGGGTGGAGACTGGCAAGGTGAGGCTGCTGAACACTCTGGTCAAGGTGCACAGTGAGCAGAGCATATACATAGCAACTGCTCAGACACTTGAACACAAAAACATTCTGAGAAAGTTAAGTGTTGAAATACATATATGTGCCTGAGTCTCCTTCAGATTATAACATTTTGGAGGAAATCCTAGGTGATAGTGGTGAGGGAAAGGGAAATGGGGCTGTAAAATTCATTTCCTGTTCTGGAAAACAGCGATTGCTGAGAATGTCTCATGAAACTGGCACAAGAAACAAAATTTAGCCATGGGTTTCCAAAATTATTGGCCCATATTGGGGTTATTGTTCAAAATATTAATTCAACCATTCAACAAATGCAGTATGTTGGCCAGTTGAAGAGCAGAAGTGAAAAAAATTTATCAGGAAATTGCTTCAACTTTACTAGGGAAAGAAGCAAACAAATGCAGGGCAATTATAGGAAGCAGGAACATATGAAAGTTTCACTAGAGCAATCAAGTTTTACGGAGAAAGAATGTTTTTCTGATTAGGATGTTTCTCAGAAAAATAAACTGGAAAATCAGCACCTATGCAGAAAACTTGAAAAATGAAGAAAATCACAGAGCAAAATTAAACATCAATAAAGTGATTTTTAAAAAGCATATTATACTGTGTGTAGTTGTGTGTGAGAGAGAGAAGTGGAATGTAGGGGAAGGGGTCAAAGGAATGGAATTTGCTTTTCCTTCAGTAGTACCTTCATGCACTCACAGCATTGTGTTGCCAGGTGTAATTGGTGAACTTTTCTATCCACACGAAGTTTTATTTGGAGGGCCACTTGAATTTGGCCAACAGATCTTCAGCTACTGAGAACTTTCTTCTAAATCTGATCTAGGAGTATCTGAGCTTCAAGTGCTTTATTAAGGAAGACTGAATTTTATGCAAATGGCACCTGTATTCTCACATCTATATTTACCTTCGATTGGGTTGGCTAAAAAGTTCGTTTGGTTTTTCTGTAAGATGGCTGCAGTAGCACTTAATTGCCCTTAACCTCATTTGAAAGAATGTTGCTAGATTGTATTGTGACAGCTGTCATATCAGCATGCATTTCAAATAAACCTTACCAAAATTGGTGAATTTTTGTGCAGTCATTTTAATATTGAAGGTGGAAGAAAATAAATGGCATTTTTGACATTATGCTTTAGTATTTAGAGAACGATAAAAACGCAACTGAAATGCAAAAAAAGATTTGTACAGTATATGGAGAAGGTGCTGTGACTGATCAAATGTGTCAAAAGTGGTTTGTGAAGTTTCATTCTGGAGATTTCTCACTGGATCATGCTCCACAGTCCAGCAGGCCAGGTGAAGTTGTTAGCGAGCAAATCAAGACATTGAGAACAATCGACCTTATACCATGCAGGAGAGAGCCGACATACTAAAAATATCCAAATAAATTATAAGTGAAAATGAAAAACGTGTTTTTTATTTCACCGAAACACTTAATGAACTTTTTGGCCAACCCAATATAGCCATGTAACTGTATTTGTACTCTTACTATAATATTTCTACTGCGATTTGGTATTCCTTTTGCACAATTCCCACTGAAACAATTTAGACACTTGGTGCATTTTCTTCAGTCACACAAAAGTTTCATGTTACTCCCTAGCAAGGCACTTTGTAACTTGTAGATTGCAGCCTGTTGATTGGTATTTTTTAACACTTGAACATTGTTTCATATTAAAACACCATGAAATCAAGTATTCTAGTAGAGGAACTGCATCATACAAAGGATGAACTGCAGCGCCTAAGTCCTTTCGGGAGGCCATCTTGTAGTTAAGAGATAGAAACTGGACTTCCCCATCATTTTTCCTTTGAAAGTCAAGGGATAAAGAACGAAATATCGGGACTTGCTGGGCGAGGTTCAGCTGAGCAAGTGTCTCCGGAAGGGGGCGCGATGTTTTGAGGTTAACAAAGAGAGTGACCGCTGTGGGGTCATCTAAGGTCCTCGCCATTGCTACCATTTAGATTGGCCACTTCGCTAATGTCCGATATGCCTGAGGCGGAGCTCTTGGTCGCGCTCTTTGAAACCGAAGCCTGGAACACTCCGGAAATTCGCACCAGACCGTGGCCTGCCTCAAATGCCACTCCAGGAGCTGTGAGCAACCTGCCAGTTGTTCACTTTGACCCTTTAGTCCCTCCGTAGTCTGAAATTAGCTCCAGAAACTGAGCCGCCTTTTCCGAAGCTAAAGTGTTCCTATTGAAGAACATACCTCCCCTCGGAGGAGGATCGTGTCGTTAAGGCAAAAATTTCAGGGCGCTCTGTACAGAACACTTAAACTCTTGGCTTTTGCCCAATTAAAGATGAAAATGGGTCAGGCACGGCGCTGGCTACGTTAAGATTAATATGAAGGAATGTTCAGACACTTCCACAGTGTGTACTACAGAGCCCAGGTGGTATTGCCCACAACAAAAATGGCGTGGAAACATGTTAACCGGGTACTGTCCTAGGCTCAAGGTCCAGGATGCTGGGACCGTGTGGCTTCAGATGACCAGCGGATGTTATTGTTATTACTTCCGGGTGAGATTGCTCGGGCGCCATCTTGTCTTGTTCCTGAAGAAGTAGAAGCATCGAAAGCGTTGGAGAGGTATTACGGGAACAGTGGCGACAACGGTGTTCTGGAACCACAGTGGGTAAGTGTTAGAGAACAGTTAGGCGGGGGGACTTGCCGGGCCATTACAACCTTCTTGGTTTCTGTGGCGGAGGTAGCATAACTTAAAACACGTAGGCTGCGTACGCTGTTTGGCGCGACCGCTGGACCCTCATTCCTTTAAAGCCGCGGCGTCCGCCTGACTTGCGTGAATCAAAACGGTACTCTCGGTGAAAAGGAAATGTTCCCATGAAAGAGAGTGCTCACGATCCCTTCCTCTTAACTGTGGGAGTTTCTTCTTGGGTTAGAAGGGACCGATTCTTGGGTTCCTGACCCGCCGTTAAGCATTGCGCGTGCGCAGTGGGAACCCCCCGTCGGGAGGGGGATGCAACGGGGCGGAGGAGGCGGAGGGCCCGGATTTGGACCTTTTGCGCTGTGCAGCCCAGACTACGCAGGCGCAGCCGAGGGCAGAAACGTCCTGTAAACTCTAATTGCGTTCATTAGTTTGTATTTTTTTAATCCGGTGATGGACGTCATCTGCTAAGCTTCAATAGGGAAAAGGAAGTGTCCAGTATTTCAGTTGTACCATCTTGTGGATATTACTGTCATCTGAACATCTCGGGCACTTGACAGATTTTGATTGTTGGAGGTTATTTAATAGAAGACCAAAATAAACTTGGAATTTCTGATTGGAGTGCAGCAAGGCACAAACAATAAAACAAACCAGAACACTGTAAAGTTTCACTCGTTGGACTACTTTTTAAAGTGTCCTGGCGCTATAGGGAAAGTAATAGTAAATCAGTTCTTTTAAGGTGTTCTTGGGACTCTATTTAATTTTTGTTTTACTAATAGACTGTTTTTTAGAGCAGTTTTTGACTTACCAAAAAATTGAACAGATAGTTCAGAATTCCTATATAAATGCCCCAAACCCCCATTACACACAGTTTCTCTTGCTATTAATGGTACATTAGTATAATACATTTGTTGCACAATTAATAGACATATTATTGACATATTATTATTAACTGAAGTCTGTGTTTATTCACATTTCCTAAGTTTTAACCCAGCGTTCTTTTTCTGTCCCAGGATACCATCAGGATACCATATGACATTAGTTGTCATGTGTCTTTAGTCTTCTCTTGGTTGTGACAGTTTCTCAGGCTTTCTTTGTTTTCAGTGACTGTTTCAGGTTGAATTGTGTCCCTCCAAAATTCATACGTTGAAGTTCTAACTTCATTACCTTGGAATGTGACTCTGTTTAAAGATAGTATCTATAAAGAAGTAAGTTCATTAGGGTGGACCCTAATCCATTATGACTGGTATCCTTATAAGACAAAAAGGTTAGGACACAGAAGGAAGACCATATAAAGATATAGGGAGGAGGCATTCATCTACGAACTGAAGATAGAGGCCTCAGAATGAAACTAATCCTGCTGACATTGTGATCTTAGACTTCTAACCTCCAGAACTATGAGGAAATAAGTTTGTGTTATTTGAGCTACACAGTCTGTGGTACTTTGTTGTGGCAACCCTAGCAAACTAATACAGTGACCTTGACAGTTTTGAAGAGTACTGGTCAGGTATGTTGTAGGATGCCCTGCTATTGAAATTTCTCTGATATTTTCCTCCTAAGACTGGTGTTAGGGCTTTTGGATCACAGAGGCATCGTATCAATGATACGTTAATATAAGAAAGACAGACCACATTGTGATTGACTTTCATCACCTGCTCAAAGTAGTGTTTGTCAAGTTTCTACACTGTAAAGTTACTCTCCCATATCCACTCCTCCCTTCCATACCGTGCTCATTGGGAGGAAGTCCCTTCACACAGTTCACGCTAAAGAAGTGGAGAGTTATGCTCCCCCTCCTTTTGGCTGGAGTATCTACATAATTTATTTGGAACTTTGCAAGGAAGATTTATCTCTTCCCTCCCATTTATTCATCATTTATTTATATCAGCATGGACTAGATATTGATATCATAATTTGTGTGATAATTCAGTATTATTTTATTTTTTGCTGATTTTTTTGGGGGGCAGTAGCTTTGGACTTCAGAAGCTCTTAAAGTAGTCTGCTGTGCACCTCTGACATGTCCTCATTCTATACTTTCCTCTCCCTCTCCTTTCCCACATTCTGGTACTACAAGATGCTCCAGACTCATTTTTTATGCGCCAGGTCTAAGAACCAGCTCTTTCTCTAAAGATCCCTGATTCCTTTTATTGTAGAATGGTATTAGAACCAAGATATATACTAAAGTGTTGTTAATTTAGGCTCTTGCTCTCATTTGTTTTTCAGATATCACTTTTATTGGTATCTATAACCAACGCATCCAATTCTCTGATTTTTTAAAAAAATACCTCTATTAAGCTGTAAGTTGCAAAGTATCTCAATATATATCAAAATGCATTCAAAATGCACGTCGCATAAAGTAGCAAAAATTTTTTTTGCCACATTTCAAATAGTTACAAGGTTTTTACTGGTGTCATCTCCACCTAACCTGAGTTGAACAAATGAATTTTTTATTTTGAAGCCGGTCACCTGGTATGTAGGACTGAAAGGGCAGGGGAGAAGAGGAATTGCATTTCATACTTTCTAAACTTTGTCCTTGATGTGAGAAACATTTGACCATGTGCATCTGAGGATAGATGTGCTTCCGTATCTCTTTGATTTTTGCAATTGAGGGAGGGAGGGAGAAACATCAATCTATTGCCTCTTGCAGGAGTCCCAGTCTGGGACTGAAGCTTCAACCCAGGCAGTGTGCCCTGACTGGGAATCTACCTGGCGACCTTTTGCTTTGCAGTAGGATACCCAACCATTTGAGCCACGCTGGTCAGGGCACATTTTAATTTTCATTTATCTCATCACGTGATTGTCTATGATTGTCATTTAAACAAGTATTTTTAAGACTCTTTAAGCAGTGTTCAAATATAGAGTCTTCTAAGAGATGCGTAAGATGATTGACGGTCATTTCTGGTTGTATTAGTTTCTTAGGGATTCTCTAACAAATTACCTCAAACTGAGTGGCCTTAAACAACAGAAATTTATTCTTTTACAGTTCTCCAGCCTAGAAGTCTGTAATAAAGGTTTCGGCAGGCCCTGCTGGTGTGCATGCGGGCTCTTGTTCTGTGTCTCTCTGTCTCTCTGTTTCTCTTTCTGTCTTTTCCTTCCTCTCTCGAATCAATCAGTAAAGAAGAATTTAAGAAAAACCTGTAGATTTATATCTAAAAATACACTCATGATAAAATAATTCAAAGAATACAGAAAAATGTAAAATAAAATATCAAAACTCCCTGACCTCTGTTTTTGCTCTCCAGAGCTTAGCAGGGTTTTTAAATTTTATTTTTGTTTATTTTTAAAGAGGGGGAAGGGAGGGATAGAGAGAGGGAGAGAAACATTAATGTGTGAGAGAAACATCCATTGGCTGTCATACATTCCCAGAACAGGACCTGGCCTGTACCCAGGCATGCCCTGACCAGGAATTGAACTGGCAGCCTTTTAGTTTGCGAGATGACACCCATTCCATTGAGCCACACCAGTCAGGGTGAGCTTAGCAGTTTTAAGAGTTCTATGTAATTTAGGAATTTTCTATATGAAATTGCATTCTTAAAAAGGAAGAAAACCTCAAGTGGTATCATTCATGTGCTGTCATGTAAGTTCCCCCCACCCACACACACTTAATACAACTTGTACATCAATATATTTCAGCATATAAAAGTCTGCTTGCCCTGGCTGGTATGGCTTAGCGGATTGAGTGCTGGCCTGTGAACAGAAAAGTCACTGGTTCGATTCCCAGTCAGGGCACATGCCTGGGTTGCGGTCCAGGTCCCCAGCTGGAGGTGTGCAGGAGGCAACTGATCAGTATATCTCTGGCACATCAGTATTTCTCTCGGTTTCTTTCTCCCTCCCCCCTCTCTAAAAATAAGTAAATAAAATCTACTAAAAAAAAAAAAGTATCAGGCCTGGCTTTGTTGCTCAGTTGGTTGGAGCATCATCCCATACACCAAAAGGTTGCGATTTGGATCCCTGGTTGGGGCACATAGATAGGTTGTGGGTTCGATCCCTGGTCCAGGCATGTAGGGGAAGCATCTGATTGATGTTTCTCACATCAATGTTTGTCTCTCTCCCTTCTTCTCTCTCCAAAACTAATAAAAACACATCCTTGGTTGAGGACTTAACAAAAAGAGTCTACCACATTCTTTTGTATGGCTGAATAGGAGTTCACTGTACGATTCACTCTTATCGATTGCCCTTTAGATGAGTGTCGCTAAAAAATGTTCACTGTTAGAAACACACTGCAGGTTTTTTAAGTTTGAAAGACATAGTATCTTCATCCGTGGTTTAAATCGTTGAAGTGGAATTGGTGGGTCACGATTTTTATAGAATACCGTGATCCTGAATTACATTTTCTTCCCAAAAGATTTCTCTAGTTTCACCTCTCCATATTTTTCTCAGCCTAAGTGTACCAAACACTATATTTGAATAGTAGCTTTCATAAAAACCTTTGGGGGAGAAAAGCTTTGGAAAACATAGTAAAAGTAGAAGTGGTTGGTTTTAACAAACAGAAAAATGGCTACAAGTAATACAAATGAAACTCTTGAAAGTATACAAGTAAAAATCTGTGTGTGTAGGAAATTTTTATTTTTTTCTCTTTTTAAATTACAAAGGCTTCCAAATGAAGAATAGGGACAGAAAGGCTCTTTTCCCCCAAAGATAAAATGAAACCTTGGAAAGTCTTAGATTGCTTGTAGGAAAAAAAATGGAATTGAGTAGAAATGGGTTGGCTTGAGCAGCCTTCCCCCCACTAGTTGGAAACTTGAGGAAAGCTATCAAAAATGATGCTAAGACAGTCTTGGTGGTGATACTAACCAATGCTTATTGAAGTTTCCTATGCTGAGTTTTCATGCATTTCTCATTTAATCCTCACAATTACCCTATGAAATAGACACTTATTGTGGCCTCCATTTTACAGATGAGAAAACCAAGGATTAGAGAATAGTTTATTTGCCCACATTCACACAGCTAGTGAGGGGGTATAGATAAGCATCATGAACCAGAGTTTGTGCTCTGAAGTCTAGGTGACAAGTGATGACCAGAAAACTTAAAAGGAGAACTGAAAAAATTATCCATAAAAACTATTAAACATATGTAAAAGAAACTTTGTTTAGAGGGATTTCTAGAAAAGTAAATCTATGTAATGGAAATGATGGTAGGGAGTCTACACATCATTTTCACCATTCAGGTGGCTTTACTAAGTGCATATCTATTTACAACTCCAGTAGGCACTGTATAGTGCTAGTTATAATGCCTGCATTGTATGAGTTTACAACCTACGACAGAAAAGCCTATGTATTGAATTCTAATATGCCATTAGAACTTTGGAAAATACCAAGCTGTGCTTATGCCAGGTTCTTGGTTCTCATAAATGTAGGTCAACAGCTTCTCTGTCATTAACCTTTAAAAGTGAACAGAAAGAAGGAGGTACAGACCATTTATTTGTTTGGTCTTTAGTAACTGCTTTGTGGAGGACGCTGACCTGTATCTTTTGAAATATATAAGCAGATGAATAGATTTGTCTATCAACTTTAGAAAAGCTGTTAATCTGCTGGGAAGAAAATGAATCCATGTGAGGGACAGGCTGTTCTTACCTTGCTGGTGTTAATTTTTAAACTTAGAATTCCATAGAGAAATCTAAATTCATGCATTTTATTACCTTACTTGTATCACTTGAGTTAACACCAGGTGGATGAGATATTCTTTTCAAATTTTTTTTTCCCCTCAGCATATATGACAGTCCCTAAATTGTTTGATGCTATTTTGTATTGTTAATGATCTTTCCAAGTAAATAAAAAAGGTATTTTAAAAGAAGTGTTGCCTTCTCATTTCTGATGTACCTGTTTCCCTTAACCTTATAATGATAAATACTTTCTTATTATAGTTAAAGGAAGAAAAAGTTCCAAATTAATTTAGAGATGATCACATTTTCATGTTACATTCCTAGAATTTATTTTTATGCTAATTTTTCATAATTTAAGAGCATACTTATACTCTTTTTTTCCCCCCCCAGGGCATAAGTAATCTTGCTGCTATGCTTCCAAGTTGTAGTCTGAATCAATCTAAACTTTAAACAGAAGGTGAACCTCTGAGGTCAGTCAAAATAGCAGTTGATCCTACATCTGGGTTTGTTAGCTTTTAATTAAAGTTATAATTGGAATTACTTTTCAAGGGCTATAATGAGTCATTTATCTTTTAAAGGGTTTTAAAGGTATAGTTGGAAAAGAGGGGTGGGGGAGAGCGGGGAGAGAAACAAAAAAATCTGAAGAGAGATTAGAAAAAGTATATTTAGCCCTGGCTGGTGTGGATCAGTGGATTGAATGCTGGCCTGTGACCTGAAAGGTTGCCGGTTTTTTCCCAGTCAGGGCACATGCCTGGGTTGCAGGCCAGGTCCCTGGCTGGGGGCGTGCAAGAGGCAACTGATTGATGTATCTCTTGTACATTGATGTTCTTCTCTCTTTCTCCCTCCCTTCCCCTCTTTCTAAAAATAAATAAATAAAATCTTTACTTAAAAAAAAAAGGAAAGAAAAAGTGTATTTAGCTTCAGTTGTTGACCTCAACTGTGGTGTTATTTAGTGTCTATTTCGCCGTGTTTTAATAATGCCATTATAATAGACTATATTCATGCAACTAGACCATAAATGCACTTGACTCGTAAGTCAAGGTAACAAAGGAATGCATCTTCCCTAATTCTCAGTGTTCTTCAGTTGAGAGGTCAACATCTGCCATTGATAGAATTATAAAACACTCTGAAAGTGCTGCAAAGACTGGGGCTGTAAACTCTAAGAGCCTGAGTTATAATAGCCATTGCTCCATTGGAGGTGGTGTTTCTTACTTCCTTGTTATCTGGCTTCTGTATTTTTTGTGATGCTGCAGTACTAAGGCTTCTGTCTTATTTTTAGAGCTAAGGGTCAGTCTAGAAGGATTTATTTAGTAAACATTTACTCAATGCCTACTTTATTTTATACTAAGCTCTGGGGTACAAAAATGAAGAAACATAATGCTGCTTACCAGATGTGTCGTTGGGTTCTTGAACAAGGTTGTATATCAGTGTTGGATAGAGTACAAAGATATTGGACTGTAGGAATTTAAAATTTTCATTATGAGAGTTTTCAAACTAGTTTACGGAAAGGTAAACTCATGTGACAACCCCCTCCCCCATGCCCATTATCTTGATTTAATAGTTACTAACATATGTTCTCTCCCCCAATCTTTTCTGTGTTGAAGAAACCTGGTCCTGTAAACTGTCTCACCTTCTGGATTTATCTGATTGTTTCTTTTGATACTGTTTATCTCATTCCTTTGTCCCTTTATCATTCCTTCACACTAGAATTGAGACCAAAAAGCTTGGTTGGATTCAGTTAAACATTTTTGGTGAAAATAGTGATTCTGGGAACATAATACTGTATCTCATGAGGAGACACCATTACAGATTATTAAATCTGTAGGGTGATATTTTGACAACCTTTGAGTCTGTGATTTCCCATTACTTCTAAGATTGTCTGAATTGTTTTATTAGATTTGGCATTAGAGCAGCTTTCTAAATCTGTTCTACCTTAAGCATTCATTAGCTGTAATTATTTATAAGGAATAGTTTTCCTTCATTAGCCAGAACTATTTGGTTACTCCCTTCAAGGAATATTAGTTGGGGGAGATTAAATCACATTTGTTCTTACTATTTTCAAAATAATTATATTTCCAGAAATTTATATTGGGAGAAATTGGGCTTTTTCCCTTTTTGAACTAAATTGGTTTGATGCTTACTACCATACTCTGACAATAGTATTAACATGAATTTTCTACTGTTGCTTGCCAACCTAAAAATTCCAGTTGCCTCTGGCAACCTGTTGACCAGAATTTTAGAGCTCTAATCACATAAATGTATCATCATGTAATAATTTCTATGTGAGCTTTTAAAATTAAAGAACTCTCATTCTCATCTTTAACTTGTGTTCATTTTGTTGAAGATAGAAAATCCAATATATTTTTAAAACCAGGATGTGGGATCAAGGAGGACAGCCTTGGCAGCAATGGCCCTTGAACCAACAACAGTGGATGCAGTCATTCCAGCACCAGCAGGATCCAAGTAAGGACACAAACTGAATTTGGAGGGTGGGCGAGGGAAAAATATATAGAGATAAGTGGGAAATACTCAGTGGGATTAAGGGAGATAGAATTGGAATTGGTTTGTTGGATCATTTTATAGTCAGTATCTAATCTTTAAAACTGATTAGTTCTTTTTTTTTTCTAGGAAGGCGGAAAGTCTTTTATTTTCCCCTTTTTTAAAAAAATTTATTGAAATTATTGAGGTGACTTTGGTTAATAGGGTCATAGAGGTTTCAAGTGTACATTTCTATGATACATGATCAGAAAGTCTTTCTTAAATGTGTAATGTAAGTAAAGCATACTTCGATTGTCAATTCTGAATATTATAATTCTGTGTAGATAATAGTTAACTAATGAGTAGTATGCTAAGTCATTTCTCTTTATTATACAACATTTCAAGCATAGGCAGACATAGAAAAAAGTATAGGGAGACCCCATTTGGTTTCATTGATATGACTCTTCCACTGTCTTACCTTTATTGGCGTAATCTTAACCTATTTTTTAAATAACTACATTATATTCCATTATAGCACCATACCATAATTTAATTGATCTACTTTTGGATCATTGATTGATGGTAGTTTTTACATTTAAAAATAATTACCATAATTTTGTATGTATATCATTATTCATGTGTCCAATTATTAGGAAAAAAATTTAAGAACTAGGTTTGTTAGATCCCAGTTGCATATTTGGAAAGTGTTAGACATTGCCAAATTTAACTCCATGTAGATTATTCCGATTTATGTTTTCATCAAAATGTACAAGAATATCTTTTTAATCTTTACTAAACTGAGATGTGAAAAACTTATTTTACTTTTTTCCTTTATTAATATTAAATATTAGATCTTAAAATGTTAAGTATAGATATTTGAGAAGGAAAGGAGGAACTTTAAATTGGTGGGGACAATGAATTTTGAAGAATGACTAATAAGTTGTTAGGAATGTAGTTTGACTCGAGAAGGGAGCTTTAGCTTAAGAAGGATGGCTGTGAGGAGAAACAGGGATAGATAGCTATACTCACTTGAGGTCTGCAGGGTCCAATGTACGCCTGAAGAGGACCTATTTGAGGAATAATTTGTTTAAAAAAAAGAGGAATAAGAGTTTTAAAAACCTCAATAAACTAAGGCTCAGAGGATAAATTTTTTATGAGTTAATATTAGAAAATAATTGGTTAAGAGTATTTTTTGTGGAATCATTTTCAGAAGGTCTCAAGTAGTTTATTTTACTTTGTACCCTGAATATAGATTCTTTTCTGAGCATCCTTTCAGTCAAACATTCAGTAATATTTAAGGAATTGCTGAGATGCTTGTTTTGCTTAGAGGCACTGTTCTTTTAGCTCCTACATTCTGAACGCTAAATTCTTCTGTGTTAAATTACATTAGGCCAGATTGACTGGGCTGCATTGGCTCAAGCTTGGATTGCCCAAAGAGAAGCTTCAGGGCAGCAAAGCATGGTAGAACAACCACCAGGAATGATGCCAAATGGACAAGATATGTCTGCAATGGAATCTGGTCCAAACAATCATGGGAATTTTCAAGGGGATTCAAACTTTAACAGGATGTGGCAACCAGGTTTGTTGTTTATGTTTTCCAAATTTTAGGACTTTTGTAAAATAAAAAAGATTAAAGTTAAATTGTTTAATTTGTTTTAGTCTTGTGACTTCTTGAAATTAATCCTTAAAGAATAGGCAGTTTTAATTAGATTTGACCTTGAAATTTGTGGTTAAAATTATTCTGTACTCAGTCTGCTAGCATTGTGGCACTCAGTTGATTCTTTTCTTGGTTCTTCATTCCTAGGCTGACAGGGGCTGGGAACACTGGAAACCTCACTTGGCATCTAGGGAAGAGAGCATTCTATGGTCTCTCTGTTGCAACCTCTGGCCTTTTCAGAAGCAGGACTGGCAGAGCAAAACATGTCTAGTCTCTAAAGAAAAATTGTGTCACTATGTGACAAGTTAGTTTGTCAAATATACTCTGCCCCTATCATCCACCCATATTTACTTCCCTTTTTTCACATAGTGAAGATCTTCCATAAGTTTTTATCTGTTTTGTTTGTTTGCTTGCTTGCTTTTTTACTTCACAGTATGATATAGATTCCTTGATGCTAGTTCAGTTTTCTATGACTTGTACTATTATTTTTAATAGTCACTTCAATTTATTTATAGAGGAATCTTATGTTTAAGTGTGCTGATTGGTGAAGTCATACATATCTCCCTTTCCCTATTAATAATTATTTTTGTTTCTCAATGTAAGAATGGAAAACTCAAAGTAATTCTCTAATACCACTTTTAAAAGTATAATGAGTATTTTAATATTTGATATTATGAAGGTAGTTCATTTCTAGTTTTCTTGAAGCCATGCAAAATTTCCTCACGTTTGAAAATGTTTTAGTTCCCATGTTCAAGTTTATAAATGACCCACCCTAGCATTTCCATTTCCCCAACTTTGCTCTACTGGTTTTCTTTGTGACCTTGGCAAGTGATTTATTTCTGTGTGCCTCAATTTTCCCTCCTGAAATTGGCAAAAATACTACCTGATTTCTTCCTACCTCACAGGGATGTTGTGAGGATAAATGTGTTCATGGAAGAAAGAAATTATATAAAATCCCTAAGCATTATTTTTATGGTGGTGTTACTGAAAAGAAATAGAAAAGTTAAACAACAAAAAATTGCTTTGAATTTTGTTACATTTATTAAAAATAATTTTGGGCATTCGGTTTCCATTTGTGTAGGATATGAATTAAGTGGAGATTAGCTCACTTGAATTATTTCTTAGATTAATTCATTGCTTATTTTTAAGATATACAAAAGGAATTTGACCAAGAAGTCATAATCTTTATATTTATTTATTTACTGAAAAATCTAGCTTTCTTGAGAGTTTAAAAATATGTGTTGATTTTGTTGTAACTCCCTGTTGAATGTTTTTATGCCTAAATCCTAAATAGAATGGGGAATGCATCAGCAACCCCCACATCCCCCACCAGATCAGCCATGGATGCCACCAACACCAGGCCCAATGGACATTGTTCCTCCTTCCGAAGACAGCAACAGTCAGGACAGTGGGGAATTTGCCCCTGACAACAGGCATATTTTTAACCAGAACAATCACAACTTTGGTGGACCACCCGATAATTTTGCAGTGGGCCCAGTGAACCAGTTTGACTATCAGGTGAAAGATATTTTGTTGCTTTAATATTGTAGATGTGCACATAATCCATTCTTTGGAAGTTTGTCTCACCAAGAGTACCTGAGATATGTGTTTCACTTTTCAGTCTTATGCAGATAAGTGCATATTATGTCTCATAAAAGTTACCAGTTTTTGAGTATTAAAATCATTTAGATTTTTATTCTGATTTGCTTAGGAAAATGATATAAAGGATCATTAGGGAAAAATTTGGATAAAATGAAGATGTGTAAGTGCAAGAGTTATATGATGTTTTGTTTTCTAACTTACAATTTCAAATGGTATATTTAAATGTTCAATAAAGTTTAGAAAATGCACAGCAGTTGAATACATTATTTATCAATAAAATTATGGTTAAGACATGAAGAACATAAGTGATCTTCTAAATGCAGTGCTTTCTGTGTAAAGTTACAACTTTTTCTATTATTTTTTTCTTCCATTCTAACATGACATGTTTGTTAATGGAATTGCACATAATTTCCTTTGTAGCATCTAATTCATTCCTAGGGACATAGAACTCTATGGGGAATAGTGTCATTATTTTCTCAAACCACTCTGCCAGGGTCTCCCCTGAAATTATGCTAGGTGTCATTTTGAAATAACTGATTGTAATTGTTACCTTATAAACTAAGCTATCATAATTTAAAATTTTGAGAAAGAAAACCATACAATATTTCACTAATTATATGGGTAACAAACATAAACAGTAGTCATCTTGTGACAGTAATCTTCCTATTCATGTATATTCACATACTTGTTGCATACTCATACTTGATATACAGATATGATAGTTTTTGTGGCAGGGGGCTTCTACTTGTACCACATTTGCTTGGTACATCCCCTTGCTAACAAGACAACTCTGTTGGCAACTGGCTTAGGAAAGCCTCTGAAAATGGTAAAATTACAAAAAAAAATGTAATATAATGAGCCAGTGAGTTTTATCTTCGCTTAAAAGATATTTCTTGGCAAGATTATAGAAATAACCTAAATTCACAAGAACTCGAAAGTTGAAATTGATTTAAAAATTTTTTTCCTGTATTTTCTAGTTACAGAAAAATCGACATTTTGATTCC
Organism: Pteronotus mesoamericanus; assembly: GCF_021234165.1. NCBI lineage: Eukaryota > Metazoa > Chordata > Mammalia > Chiroptera > Mormoopidae > Pteronotus > Pteronotus mesoamericanus. The sequence goes on along the minus strand of NW_026555085.1, from coordinate 55,703,276 downwards.
TTGGTAGTGAAAGGATTAGTTTATAAACAGATGCAGAATGAAAAAGTTCATATATATCATTTTCTCTGTTTCTTGAAAATATTGTATCAGCTGGATTTTAGATGGCTCTTGCATTTACCTAAGCAGAAAGTCTTTTTCTTAAGAAAAGTTAGCCTAGGTTCTTGGGGCTACAGAAATATCAGTGGGTATTAGAACCGTGGAATTCTTGGATTTGCTGCACACATGGATTTCTACTGTCCCAGTTCATAACACACGTGTGTCCCAGAGTGTATAGTGTATTAATGTGAAGAAAAATAAACTGCAATACTCTTTCAGCATGGGGCTGCTTTTGGTCCACCGCAAGGTGGATTTCATCCTCCTTATTGGCAACCAGGACCTCCAGGACCTCCAGCACCTCCCCAGAATCGAAGAGAGAGGCCATCATCATTCAGGGATCGGCAGCGTTCACCTATTGCACTTCCTGTGAAGCAGGAGCCTCCACAAATTGGTAGCTATTTAAGTTTAGTGAACCACAATTGGCATGATTTCTTGATCATATAAAAAGGATGTCTTATTTTTTAAGTTGTTCTGATACCTCTGGTATCTTAGGAATTGATACTTTAAAACCCTATTATTTTATAGTCGTAAACCTTAACATTTCAAAGAAGAGATTTGTCTAAAATATTTGAAGCTTAATTTCCTTTAAAATAAATCTTTAAACAGATTTGGTGATGAGCTATAAATTTATCATGGCTGTAACATTTTGATCTCTGTTTTCACTGTTGACAGTTTTATTACATTATGCCAGTATTTGAGCCTTTCCCACTTTCAAAACCACCTACTTTTTCTCTCTGGATTCTTTCCATTGTTAGTTCATCTGTTACACTGCTGCCAGATTAATTTTCCTTTCATTATTTCACTTTCCATAAGTATTTTGCAGAAAATTTCATTTTTTTAAAAAAATTATTTTTAGAGAGAAACATCAATTTGTTGTTTCACTTGGTTATGCACTCATTGGTTGATTCTTGTGTGTGCTCTGACCAGGGATCGAACCCACAACCTTGGCATACTGCAACAGCATTCCAACCAACTGAGCTATCTGGTCATGGTGAAAATTTCATGTTTTAAGTAACGTATTAAATCTAATTTTCAATGGTAAATTATATACTTATGCTACTACACATCTGGAAATTGAAATATGGCAAGCAGTTAATGGACCAGAACATTTAAGGCTTTTCCTTACCACAAAGTGGATATTTTAGGGAGATTATTGCTTCTTTTATAACTTAATGGAATAAATTAAGAAGTATTCCATATGGAATACTTGTTAAAATGAATTTTCAGTGTGAAAAGAGACTTGTGTTTGACTCTCTTCTGTCTCAACATTTTAGGAAGCAGTGTAGTGTAAGTTTCTGAAATATCACTACATACTGGCTTTGTAACCTTGAACATATCAGTTAGTTTCTTTGGGTCTCAGTTTTCTCATTTGCAAAAGAGATCAAGTAATGGTAGTGGTCATATACAGCTTTTTTTATGGTTGAGATGATGGTTTAATGTGCTTTCACAGTGCCTTGGCATAAATGTTCATGCTGCTATTAAAAGCATTGATTTTAAAGAAAAGCATGATGTTTAACGGGCTGTTTTTGTTACCACTGTTTGGCTGGACAATGTATATATAGTATTTGTTACAAGTGTTCATATGGCACCAGCATTCTTTTTCTAAAAAATTTACTCACCAGTTTGCTGAAATTTAGGAATAAGGACATGCATTTGATTTTTACTTAACTGACTTATAGATTTTCTTTTTCCCACGTGAAACAGATGCAGTAAAACGCAGGACTCTTCCAGCTTGGATTCGGGAAGGTCTTGAAAAAATGGAACGTGAAAAGCAAAAGAAGTTGGAGAAAGAAAGAATGGAACAACAACGTTCACAGTTGTCCAAAAAAGAAAAGAAGACTACAGAAGATACTGAAGGAGGTGATGGCCCTCGTTTACCTCAGAGAAGTAAATTTGTAAGTAAAATCCTTGAACCGAAAACTCCATTTGGTATCTATGTGTAAAGGTTAATGAAATATTTTAGCTTATCGAAAAGTATTACAGTAATGTTCCTGGGATTACTTTCTGCGGCTATTTTGGGGATTATGTTTTTATATTATGTATGCGTTACTGAGGGTAGAGTAAGGAGACAGGGGCAGTGAGTTTATGAAACATTTCATCCTGGGGAGGAATTACTCAGTGGGTTGCGAGATAGCTCTTACCTTGACAAACATCTGTATTCTTGGTATATGAGGACAGTGCTCTAACCACCTGAGCTACTTGGCCAGGGCAACATCTCTAATCTTTTGTTTTGGTATAATTAACTCCCTAATGGTCGTTTATGAAACAAAACTAGGGGCAGAGAATACATCTGCCCTTTTTGAAGAAATAAATACTTATACCAGAGGATGTAATAGCCTTTATAGTTTTTGACATAAGCACTGAAAGTAACAAAATTTTAAATATTTAAATCTTCACCAGTTAGATGGCATGAGTGGTTTAGAAATTTTTTTGTTTAGCAATAATGTGCTTCTAGCTGGTAGGATAGTCATAGCACTGGCTGGTATCCCACTTACGAAACAGGTCTTCCTTCTAAGGCCATTTTCTGCGTCAAAAATAAATTTCAAGGACAGCAAGGTAACTAGATTTAAGAAGGCATTTATTTTGCTTAAATTCCATAAATTATTTTATTTTTACAAAAGAACCATGCCAAAGATGTGTTCTTTGTTCTGGGTGTTACGAAATAAAACAACAGACTACCACTATTAGAGTTTACCTTAAAATTTTTTAAAAAATCTTTACTTGAAACAGTGGATTTCCAGATGTGGTGGTTTTTTTAGGGTCAAAAAATTGGAGATTATCCTTCTCCTTCCACATGCCTTTGGGCTTGTGTTACAATGAATTCTTCTGTTCAAATGGTCTTGCCATAGTAGCATTTAGGTGGTCACCTAACTATTACTTAGTAGGCTAGCAATGTGACTGGAACACTACTTTACCTAAGGTAGAGTCCCTTCTCTAAGGTACACTGTTTGGATACTGAAAACCTAACACTCATACAGAGACAGACAAACTGCTGGCTTTTCCTCCATCTGAAGTAGACCTCATTTCTAATCTAGCTGTCCATTATACAGCTAAAAAGAAGCAAATTTCACAAAGTTTCAGGGCCAGCTGAGATCAGGAAACTGACTACAATTTTTTCGTTTTAAGTAAATAACTGACATTTACAGCTGAAAAGTAACACTGAATAATATGATTATGGTTTATTTACCCAAAGTTCTACAAACCACTCGTTTCAGCCACCATATATAATGGATATTAGTTCAGCCTCTGGGCATGATGTGTTTCTGGTTATTTATAAAATAATTATATAAAATTAATTATTACAAAATTATTATAAAATGAGCTCAAAATTGACTAAGGAAAAATTAAATTGAAAAAAAAATTAAATTTTAATATCTTACATTTCCTCTCAGGTTACACTTTAAATTACCAAATGAAATCTGTCATACAAAAATATAGTTTAGAAAGAAATTTCATTTTTATAGATTTGATTCATAAACTTTTAACCTAGAGTTTTAAAATAGAATGGGCAAGATAGTGACTTTTACATTATAAACATGAATTTGGGGTACACATCGTATTATCTTTTTTAGGATAGTGATGAGGAAGATGAAGATGCTGAAAATGTTGAGGCTGCAAGCAGTGGCAAAGTCACCAGAAGTCCATCTCCAGTTCCTCAAGAAGAGCAAAGTGAGCCAGAAATGACTGAAGAAGAGAAAGAGTATCAAATGGTAAAAATGTAAATTTCTTTTTTTAATTAATTTTTTGAGGTATAATTGACATAAAACATTATATTACAGGATTTATTTTGTTTATAATTTGTTAAAACTTTGGTATCTTGAACATTTAAACTGAGAACTCATGAAACAGTTATTTATATGTACTTACCTACAGATTTGCTGGGCAATAAAGTCTGCAAAATGCAGGTTATACTTACAGTATGAACTTACAGCTTATAAAGCAGTTGTTAAGCACATTTCCTAATACCAGTGTTATAATTAAACAATATTTTACTATATGAGACCCAAGAGAACACATTATTATTTTCTAAAGTGTGTTTTTTGAATACTGGAAAAGATTAAAAGACTTCATAAAAAATAAGTACAGGAAGCACTGGGTGGGAACATAGGTAAACAAATTTCTTCATTGCAAGACTTCTCAAAGCCTTAATATCTGTAATGTGTTTTGACATTTTTCTGAGATTGGAATAAAAAATGCTGCATTTCTCATATTGAAAGACAAGTTGATGTTAGGAATGTGTTTAGAAGATGCTGATTCAGTGTACTGTCATTTTCATAGATGAGTACTGTGATCTGGAACTCGGAGAGGTGAAGAGACTAACTAGTCGTCTACATTTGAAACAGCCATTGTAGCCAAACCTGAGCTAGGATCCAGATCTGTTTCAAGTCTATTGCACTCTATATTACAGCAATCAAGAAAAAGGGATTTTTATCTCACAAAATGAAATAACTGCCTTTTCCTTATTTTTTCCCCTCAAATTTTACTTTGAGCTGACGGTTAATGTAAATTCCTAAGCTAGTTAAGAAACTAGTGTTGAACTGCTTACTAATAATATTAAATGAAAGGCTACTTTCAACTATGGAAAGTTTTATTAATAGGGACTTCTTAAATGTTTTGTCTCTAGAGTTAGAATTCAGTGTTTCTATACAAATAAACTCATTTTTTTCCTTTAATCCATATAATTTTGAATTTTTTTCAAAGTTTTGATATTTTAGAATAGTTTTCAAGATACTCTGTTCCTTGGAATGACTGATGTGGTCTCTTCTCTAAAAATGTTTTATAAAATGGTTTTGCCTTGTAATTTTTTTGAAAATGTCAAACTATATTATTAACTATAATAATAAATTAGAAACAATGTATATTCCTTAGATGTTACTGACAAAAATGCTTCTGACTGAAATTCTCCTGGATGTCACAGATGAAGAAATTTATTACGTAGCCAAAGATGCCCACCGGAAAGCAACTAAAGGTATATTGTGGGTGTTCTTGGCTTTGTTTTTCTGGGGGTGTTTTGGTTTTGGTGGCTGTTTTGGACCTTTTTTTGTTGTTGTTGTCCTTGTTGAAATACTAGCAGATTTGAATATTTTCTTCTTGCATGTTTTACTCTTTGGGAAAGTTTAGATTTATAGACAACATATTACAACTATACAAGTATTTTTGTTTTATCCAATCTGAGCACAAATTGCTAAGTATACTGTTGTTTTGTAAAATGTATTGTGGAAAATTCTTGATGTTCAATTTATTTCACCTGATTTTTTTTTATAGATACCATGGCATTGGTGTATGACTTCTAATGCAATTTGGTTTTACTAATGAATTATAAACCTTCAGAGTTTTCAAATAGTTTACCACTTAAAATTCCTTCAGAAGCTAGTGATTCTCTCACCCAGCCCCTGTATTTTTAGTAACACTTAAAAAAATATACTGAAAGCAAAATTTAAATTATGGACCATACCTCAAAAATAAAAATAACGATATGCTGTCAACATTTTCCCCTCATTATAAATCAATTTCAACTCACATCAGAATTATACTTTCAAGGCCAGACATGCTACTGGTTTAAAATGAATGTTATGTTTTTAATGTTTCTTCTCTCCCCAAGAAGCAGCCATAGTAGTAGATTTAACAATACCATAGACTCTCATGACTATGAAATCGTGGCTATTTGTGTTAACATGTTGTTCCTGTTGTTGATGTGATACAAAGCTCCTGCAAAACAGCTGGCACAGTCCAGTGCACTGGCTTCCCTCACTGGACTCGGTAAGTGTTCTCCTTATTTGTGAGAGGGCCTTAGAGGGAAAAATCATACTTACCTTGTCTCTACATGTTCTGTTTTGAAACTGTACTGTTCCTACTCAGTTTATAAAACCTAGGTCTTAGGGTTATATGAGTCTCTAAAACATTTGTCTATTTTTTTCTTTGACTGTAGCAGTCACAGTGAGATTATTATAAATGTGGTGACACTCATAGTTTATTAAGGCAAGTTATAATTTAGCCATGACAGTATTTAAGCTCACTTTCAAAATTATTGCATACATGCCTTAAAGGGAAACCTATCTACTAATGCTTTTAAGGACCTTTATTTAGATTGTGTTGCAGCAAGTCAGGTTTACCATAGAGGAAAGGGTTTATCTTACATTAAAATAGTAATGATGTATTCATAATTTGTTATTTGCATGATATATTATCAGGTATATAAAAACTTGAATTTGCCTTTTCCATATCTTGATTTCAAATTAATCTTTGTGAGGATCAGTAGAAATGGCTAGAACCAAATGCCCATGTGATTTTGTTATTACTGTTTAGGTCATTTCAGGGTGGGGAGTAGTTTTAGCATTGTACCATTTTCTGTACAGTCAGAATTACAGTATTCTAATTTTTTTAGGGAAAAATACTTAGCATACTACCTGGGATTTCTAAGCTTTGAACAAAGGAAAAGTACATTGTAAAACTGTTTTCAGGATCCTCATATATTTTAAGGTAGTTGAATTGATTGTGCTTTAGTGAGGCTTTGTTACTACTGCCCTGTTTAATGATTTTATTGGTTAGCATGGACATTAAAACAAAACCATTATCGTGTATGGTGACAAATATATGAAATATTGCAGAAGGAAAAAGATACTATATCAGTTTTCATGAAGGGGGTCTATGAACTCCTTTAGTATTGGAATTTATACTTCTCCCCACCCCGAATAAACATATTCTTCCAACAAAATGCAATGAAAAAAAAAAAAGAAATGAGCTTTCTTCTCGAACCTTAAGAAGTTTTTAGTGCACAGAATGATTTTTCCATATGATAGACTGGGCTTTATGCACACAGGTGGACTGGGTGGTTATGGATCAGGAGACAGTGAAGATGAAAGGAGTGACAGAGGCTCTGAGTCATCTGACACTGATGATGAGGAATTACGGCACCGAATCCGGCAAAAACAGGAAGCTTTTTGGAGAAAAGAAAAAGAACAGCAGCTGTTACATGATAAACAGATGGAAGGTATATCTTTTAGATTCACTTAATTTTTGTCCAGTTTTGTCTGTCTGTATTTTCATTTTTCAACCAGCCTAAAATATCAAAAGATGGGATCAAGGCTAGATTATAAATGAGATGTAACTGAAACTAAGGTTTTTGCTGATACTTAATTTTTTATTAAATATAAAATCAAAATTAATTTTAATATTCAAAATATATAGTTTAGGTAAGGGAAACTTGGGAGATGTTAATTTCAGGGGCCATAAGTTAAGTATTTTAATGTATTTTAATTTCTTGTTAAAGTTCTTAAAATGAAAACTTTTGAAATGGGGGAAATACATTTGTAAAACTATTAAGTAATTTGTAGCTAAGATAATTAAGTATATGTAAAATACTGTAATGAGTACCGTTCTTAACAGCTTATATAATGATACTAGAAATAATGAAAGAGAACACTTACTTAGAGTTTTTTTTTTGAAAATTCTTATTTGGACAATTTGAAAGGTAACTATTAAGAGTTTGCAGCCAGAAAATCCCTATAAATTACTTACTACCTGTAAGTTGCCTTATTTTTTTCTTACTCACGCGTTACCTCTCTCTGCACCTTGATACTCTGTGGCTATACTCTCCAGGAGATTAGCTAACTGCATGTAGTTAATGAGCTTTTGAAATGTAGCTAACCCAAACTGAAATGTGCTGTAGGTTTAATGTATGCGCTAAGTTTCAAAGACTTTACATGAAAAAAAGATATTTCAGTATTTTCTTTTTAATTACATGTTGAAATGATAATTTTTTTATATTGGATTCATAAAATTAATTCTACCTGTTTTTACTTTTTTAATGTAGCTACTAGAAAATTTGGCATTGCTTATGTGGCATGTTTTATTGTTATAGTTTGGTAATATGGGAGTTCTTCATTATACATTTGACTTCTCTTGTTATTTTTGTCTTTTTCTATTTCAGAAGAAAAGCAACAAACTGAAAGGGTTACAAAAGAGATGAATGAATTTATTCATAAAGAGCAAAATAGTTTATCATTACTAGAAGCAAGAGAAACAGACGGTGATATGGTTAATGAAAAGAAAAGAACTCCAAATGAAACTACGTCAGTTTTAGAACCAAAAAAAGATCATAAAGAAAAAGAGAAACAAGGAAGAAGTAGATCAGGAAGCTCTAGTAGTGGTAGTTCCAGTAGCAATAGCAGAACTAGTAGTACTAGTAGTACTGTCTCTAGCTCTTCATACAGTTCTAGCTCAGGTAGTAGTCGCACATCTTCTCGATCTTCTTCTCCTAAAAGGAAAAAGAGACATAGTAGGAGTAGATCTCCAACAGTTAAAGGTAGACGTAGTAGGAGTAGAAGTTACTCTCGCAGAATTAAAATAGACAGCAATAGGGCTAGAATAAAGATTAGAGATAGGAGGAGATCTAATAGAAATAGCATTGAAAGAGAAAGACGGAGAAATCGGAGTCCTTCCCGAGAGAGACGTAGAAGTAGAAGTCGCTCAAGGGATAGGCGAACCAATCGATCCAGTCGCAGTAGAAGTCGAGATAGGCGTAAAATTGATGATCAACGTGGAAACCTTAGTGGGAGCAGTCATAAACATAAAGGTGAGGTTAAAGAACAAGAGAGGAAAAAAGAGAGGAGTCGAAGTATAGATAAAGATAGGAAAAAGAAAGACAAAGAAAGAGATCGTGAACAGGATAAAAGAAAAGAGAAACAAAAAAGGGAAGAAAAAGATTTTAAGTTCAGTGGTCAGGATGATAGGTTGAAAAGGAAACGAGAAAGTGAAAGAATATTTTCTAGGAGTGGTTCTATCTCTGTTAAAATCATCAGACATGATTCTAGACAGGATAGTAAGAAAAGTACTACCAAAGATAGTAAAAAACATTCAGGCTCTGATTCTAGTGGAAGGAGCAGTTCTGAATCTCCAGGAAGTAGCAAAGAAAAGAAGGCTAAGAAGCCTAAACATAGTCGATCGCGATCCATGGAGAAATCTCAAAGGTCTGGTAAGAAGGCAAGCCGCAAACACAAGTCTAAGTCCCGATCAAGGTAGTATACTTTTTAAAGTATTTTGTCTGATTTTTTAAAAATTTGACTGAATTTATTCAAAGTTGAAAGTGTCCTTTCTCTCTCTCTTTAATAAACTCCGTTTGGTACTTGATAAATGATCATAGTCTTTAAGTAATTTTAGAAATCCTTTATAATATTATTTATTTAAAAATTGCGTTCTTTAGTTTAAAATACATTTTTATTTTTAAATTTTGTCTTTTCCCTTTCTTTTTCAGATCAACAACCCCTCCCCGTCGTAAACGTTGAGGAATGATGTGGCAAGAATGCCATGATGTTTAAAAAAATTCCATGAGTTTTAAGGGCTTGTCTCATTATAGAGGCACATTGTGGCTGTGTAGGTGAAACCAGAATTTTCTTTTTATCTGTATATAGGTATACTTTTTCCAAATGCTGCTTCGAGTTAATAGGATTTCTTTGTATTTTTTTTTTTTTTCAAAAAATAGTGCACAATAAGACTATAAACATGCCATTCTCTTTCAGCTGTAATGTTCTTAAAATTATTCTCGAATGTACTGTGATGTCAATAAAGCTCTTTAGTTCATTTTTGTTAACCTCTTGCACCTTAATTTTATGATTTTATTCTAAGGAACGTACTTTTATAAAAAGGCAGCTGGAACTTTGTATAACAAGTTTTAAAGGTACTTCCTCCCATTTGCCCCAAAGAAAATGGTTTTAACTCAGTAGTTTGTCAAAGCTTGTCAATTGTACCCATGGATTTTTGTCAAATTCCAACTTTAAGGGTATGGAAGAGGGCCAGAAACAGACCTTTAGTTTTCATTTGAAATCATTTGACAGCTTTCTAAACTTTTGCTTTTCGGGGGATTTTCAAGTAATATATTCTGTGTGTATAAAGTATGGTTCACTCCTGTAAAATGAAGTTGCTGGATTCAATCAAGCCAGTGTACCAATCAGAGTTACTTATAAGGAATGATTGTGTTTGACACTAAAAGTCAAGTCTGGAACTATATTCGGCAGTTACCCACTTCTGTTTTAGAAGCATATTTTAAACACTTTGAGGTTGTTATAGAAATAAGACTCACAGTTCAATATACTTATTTATATTTTTAAAGTATAATATGACCTCAGCTCAGTGGAGGAATACTGTTTTATGCGGGCTTGTGTCAGTTTCATAACACTGAAATGGTTTGGTTTTGTCAGTTTCTTAAAATTAGGCTCAGTGAGTGGTTTAACAATTTAAGGCAGTTATAACTTATGGATAAAATGAAGGCTCCACAGGCATTTTAATGTTCAACTGCTTTCAGGGTTTGTTTTTATGTGATTATTCACTTATGCCACAATAGATAAATCTCCGAAAACAAATGCTTTTAAATTTTAAAGAGAAAAGAGCAGGTGCGGGTCACAGAAATGTTTTAAAGTATGCCTTTTTACCAGCAATAATTCATTTAAAATAAGCCAGATTTTTGCCAAGATCAGTGTTTCCTCAAAACAAAGGTAGAAAATAGATTTGTATAGTGTGCTCTTGTACCTCTACAAAAGTTCTTGAATAATTTTGAACAGTTTATGCATTTATCTAGAGGAAATAAATCAACTGTGAATAAATGCATGTTTACCAAAATGGTTGTTTTTACAGTGCATTTAGTTCTGATATTTATAACGTTGACATTTCACAGAATAACTTTTAAATAGTTTAGAATTCTATATAGTTTAGACATCAGTCACATCTGGAGACAAAATAAAGTGTGCAATATTTTTTATGTAGGTGAGCTAACACGGTATACCTAATTGTAGAATTATCCAATTAATTTGTAATAGATAAGTTGTATAACATTTTCATATCTTAAAATGTTTTTTAGATCAATCTTCAAGTGAAATATTTTCAAAATAAAATTCTACAGAAAAAGTTCTGCTGGCTATGATATGCACATTTTTGGGCAAGATACGAACTAGAGCCAAAAGTAGTATTTGACAATATAATTTACTCTGCCATACCACACAAGCTTCTTACCATTTAAATCTGTAGATATTTTTAAAAACACAGTCATGATGTGTGTGATTATTAGTAGACACATGAGTGTTATAATTAAATATTTGGGTTTTTCAGATTTTTATGGATAATTCAGAGAATTCATTATTTCATTGACATGTAATGAAGTATGTTTACCTTGAGTGGTAATATTTTATAAAATAGGGCTTCCATGATTTGGGATGTGAATGCTAAAACTTACATATAAGTTAATTAAATGTATAATTTGATTATGAAGTCTTTTTCTAAAATGACACCACCAGAAAATTAATAGATTCGATTTTTGAGACAATCATTGGTCTGGATTGGTTAATAAAAACTGTCTAAGAGGTTCTTTAAAAAATATTTCTAGTGTACTAATCATACTTGTTTTTGTGGAATGGGGATAAACCACACCATTAAGAGAATAAAATGTGATTTGGAAGAGGTAATTACAAGATTTGTTTCAGGCCCCAAAATATAAATAAAGATTGGTGTGGAATCTCAGTGTATATGTTTTCTGCCATTGTAAAATGTCTTATTTAACATCTCTTTCTAATGGTATATACAAAATAGGTGAATTTCCCCAGCATAGTCGATTTTTTAGTGTTTGAGTTACTCTATTTCTTCAAAGAAGCACATGGTTGTATAGTTAATTATAGGTGAGATTTTTTTTTATTTTATGTGGGAATATTTATATAGGAATTAAATAAGTTCCAAAGTCCCTATAATATTGTCTTATGGAAATCCTTTAACTTAAAGTGAGAGTTTTTCTCATATATATGTACATTAAAGTCTATTTTAGTAAAGTTTCTAAGATGGTACTAAGCATGGTTTAATGGAAATAGTGATATTTTGGATTGTCGTGGCTCTGCTGCTTGATATGTTTTGGGCAAATCATTAATTATTACGGGCCTTAATTTCTTCAACTGTATAAGGGTGGAATTAGATTATTTCCAAGATTTTGAACACTTAGAGCCCTTAAGTTCTTCAATGTAAAGTAGAATTTGGTTGTAAAGTCTAAACCTGAGTGAGAAAATGGGCTTTTTATTAGTCCTAAAATAACTCACGTGATGAGTTACATTTATACCATAAAGGTTTATCAGATGCAAAGTTCTATAAACGCATATTGGTTAAATCTTCCACATTATAATTATAGTAAGGTAAAATTATCCTAATAATTCTAGTTACCAATTTTTGTGAAATTTTCTAAATGTGAAAATCTACCAGTTAAACACTGAGTGGATATCAAAGTGTATTATTAAAGGAAAAAAAACTTAGCTGTATGGGAGCACATTACCACTAACTTGAATGAAAAATATATAAAATTGAATGTCAAAATATTAGATTTTTAGTTTTATAGCAAAATTAATTGTAGGCTAGTTTATAACATTTATGGGTGAGACTAAAGTGATGGTCTGGGAAGTAACTCCACCAATGGCTATATACTCCATAACAACTGCTGGCCCTTCCAACACAACTCAGGTTTAAGTGTCATTGGAAAAATCTTCTGATATTTGTAGAGAAAAATAGTGTGAGCTAGTTTTGCTTGAGTCACACTAGTGGGTAGTCAAGAAGCTTTTGTTTTCTGTTGGTAGAGACAAATTACTGATTGTCTTTGTTGTTGAATTGAAAATGTGAGAAAGCTCTGAAGCCCAGTGAGGTGGTACGTTCAAAAAAAGTACATTTAAATAAAGCTCTTAGAATTTCATTTCATTATCCTTGGACTTTGTTTTTTTTTCCCCTTGCATCTGTCACTTCAACAAATATTTATTACACATGCTAAACTTTTGTGGAGAGCCTTCTGCCATCTTGAGAAAGGAGCTCAGAAGAGGAAATGACAGAAGTCCCCAAGCACTCATAGGAGAAGGTCATTATTTTACTAAGAAGCCATAAGTGAAAGACCATTATTGAGCTATGTAAATTGCACTAATTCAAAGCACACTTTACCAACTTCACTCTTCCTGTTGAAAATGTACAATGATATTTTTACCTTTATATTGTTCTTACCCAAGGAAAGGCTTTTAGGCACTTAGGGATAAACTTAGCAAATCACTGCTTTGCTCTAAATGAAGTTTGCCTAACCTGAGTAACAGTCTACTGCTGTGTAATGTGTATTCTGTGTTGAGAATATTTTCAGGTCACTTGGGAAAATTAGACTTCTGGCGCTCTGACATTTGAGTACCTTGAAAGTGGATACATTTGTACCTCTAGAGAAGTGCTTACATGCTTTTATGATTCTAAGAGTGTCTTACAGGAGTATAAAAGCCTCGGAGATATCTGCTATATATGAAATAGAGCTACAGGGGTATAAAAGAAAAGCTAGGTTACATAGCGTGGAGCAGTAGCATGAGATTGATGGCTACTTTGGGCATGAAGTTTGAGGAAGTAATAGGAATAGACATTACAGGCTCTTAAGTTTATGGTAATAGAAACATTCTATAGTTTAAATGCATACACAATTTGACATGTTGAGGGTGAAGAATAACCAGTCATATATATAAAAATAATGTAACATCCACTAATAACGCAACCGTGGTTGACTGACTCCTGACTGCGAGAGAGTGGATCTCGGAACCTTTCTGTTGAGGATCTTTTACGGGAGGGACCGGAAAAGAGGTGGATCCTTTAACGATGTGGGGAGCCCGCAAGCTGAGCTCCTCCGGGAGTCGTTTCTTGGGAGTGTTTAAGTCGGGGTGCCGGCGTACACAGGCTGACTGCTCTCGCTTAACCAGGTCGAGGGGTAAGTGTGGAGTTTCCCGCACGCAGCCCACCGTGCACACCAGCTACTGTGCGCAGGCGCGCGGGATGGTGACGGGCTGCCGCTAGGCTCCGTGCGGGATCCGAAAAAGAGCCTTGCTTGCTTTTGGTGCGGTCCTTGCTCTGCCTTGGATGGCCGGTCTGGGTGTCGCCTTCCCCTTCCCAGAGGCTGGGAAAAATAGCCGAGGACTTGTGCTGGCCGAGGAGAGCGCAGCCTGTGGCTGCCGCCGTAGATCCAGCGACTTTTGTCACACTAATTGAGTTCCTTCCTTAGGAGCCGGCGACTACGCTGGGCCCGCCGGCGTCTCAAGGTCGCGTGCTTTCTTCCTCTGCCACAGCGGGAAGGGACGCCAGCTGCAGTCTCAGAGTTATTAATTACGTTGTATTTCAATCTTGTTTCTGCTTGCCTCTTTTCAGAAAGAGTTTAAGGCAGCAATTCTACGTTTTGATTAATACGTTAATTCAACAAAGTGTATCAAAAAAGCAAAGATTTAAGAAAATAGCGCACTGCACCTGATGTAGAAGACAGTTTATTTGCTCCCAGTGTTAACTAGAAAGTTAAGTTCATCGTTTACATGAAACTCATTTAGTAAACACTGTATGTCAGACACTTGGAACTTTAAAATGAAAATGTTAGGATAAAGCTAAGATTTATATAGCAAGAAAAGAAAGAAATTTAAACACCCTCCACTAGAGTTAAGTTGATATTCTCATACAGTGAAAAAGTATAGCCAAAAAAAGGTATGAGTTAAATCAATGTGTATCCACAAAGAAAAATGATTAGGATATAGTGTTAAGAAAGTGTTACAAATCAGTGTGTATTAATGAATTCAGAGATATATATAGATGGAGATATAGAGGGGCTAGAGATACATAAAAACTTTAGCAGTGATTACCTGTGGCGGAGTTGGTGATCTATCATTTTATCATTCTTTATATACTTTTTGCATTTTTTTCCCAGTAAACATGTTTTTTTATAATCATTTAGAAAAAAATACAGTGTAAATATTTTCAAATAATGGGAGTGAACATAGAAACAGCACATAATACATATTTGGGGATCCTCTTAAACAAATATTTAGGGAGCTGTCTTGAAGGAATCGGCCAGTTTTAGAAGCAATTGTGAATGGCCAACGGCACCAGCTTGAACATCTGTAAGGAGGTTTCGTGGAAACTGCAAGGTGTTCCTTGAAAAGTGTGGTTGGAGGGCTGGAGGTGAGGTCAGAGAGTGGTAAGCGATGAGACAGGAGACTTTTTAGGCCATGGCAAGTCCATGAAAGGCCAGGTACACCTGTGACTGACTGTATTTTGAGGACAGTAGGAAATTATAGAAGGAGGAACATAATCAGCCTTGTGCTTAAGAAATAACACTTAGCATTAGTGTAGAAAGTAGCGCAGAGGCGAGCAAGACTAGGCTCAATGAAGTCTTAGTAATCCAGATAATAAATGAGGATTGCTGGAAGATATTGGCAGGGTAGGGTTCTTGTTTACTGATAGAAGCTGAATAAATGCCTTTGGAGTAAATGAAATTTCTCCCCATTCCTCTAAAATCTCAAATACCGTAATGACCACACATTCAAGGTAGAGAAGGAACTGGTTGCATCCTATTTGTTAATACAAACTGAATTAGTTTCTCCTAATTGTGGTGATGTGGTTTTTAAAGCTCTTGATTGTTCTGGTTTGATGACTGAAAGACTGATTTGCCAGATATTGGGGAGGTGACAGGGAGATAGGGGTCATCACTAAGCAGAGATCAGGAATAGTGTTAAAACCTTTAAGGTTCAGTTTCATAATAATACCCCTTATACATCCCTATCTATGTATTACAGTTTACATATTTCTCTAATAATATCTCATTTACCTACCTAAAGTCATAAAATAGGTGGTATTTGAACTGGGTCTTAAAAGGTGGTACAGCTAAGTAGATAGTTCAGATAAAACAGAAGACATGAAATGTAAATATAAATAACCTTTTGTCTTAGCGCATTGGAACTGCTGTAACAAAATACCACAGACCTGTTTGCGTATTAGCTACAGAAATGCTTTTTTTTCTCTCTCTTTCTCTCTCTGAAGACTGGGAAGCCCAAGTTCCTGTGTCTGGTGAGAGCCCACAGCCTGGTTCGTAGATGGACCTTTCTTGCTCTGCGCTCTTGAGATCTTTTTATAAGGGCACTAAAGCAATCATGAGGGCTCTACCTCCAGATCTAATCACCTCACAAATGCCCATCCAGTGCCATCACCTTGGGGGTTAGAATATGAATTTGAGGGGATAGGGACACAAACATTGAAACCATCATGCCATTAAACTTAAGAAAAGACACTTAACCTCATGGTAAATTAGAACTACACTGAGATACCATTTTCACCTATTAGACTAGCAAAGGTAAAAATGTTTGATAATGCATTGCATGGGTGATTATCAATGTATTACCACTGCGGGGAAACCATCACTAGAAATACTTATCTATTATCCATGGAATTAAACATCTGTGAGTGGCAATTATAAATTTATAAATCAACCTGCCATTTGACACAACAATTCTTGGGATTTTTTCTACAGGTACTCTCAAACATATATATGAAATTGCATATGTAACTCAGTCTTTGTTTTTGAAATAGCAAAAAATTGGAAATAATCTAAATAAATATCCATTAATAGGGGGCTATTTAGTAAATTATGAGACAGACATTCAGCCCTAAAAAAGGATGTTCTTTATGCTCTGTTAGAAAAAAATCTCTTAAGATATATTGATTGGTGAAAAAAAGTAAGGTGCAGAAGAATGTGTATGGTGTGCTATGCTTTGTATAAGATAGGAGAGAAATTGATATACAGAAGTAGTATATGTATAAAATATCTCCAGAAGCTTACATATGAATCTGGTAATGTTGGTTGCCTCCAAAGGGGAAAACTGGATAACTAGAGTCGGGTAGGAGAGGTGCCTTGTAGTGAGCCCCTTTGTAGTTTTTAATTAAATTTTTTTTATTTTGATATAATTTAAGACAAGAAGTTGCAAAAATAGTACAGAGAATTTCCTTATGCCCTTCACCAACTCCTTAGTGATAACATCTTGTCAAAAGTAGTACATTCTCAAAACCAGGAAATTGACATTAATATAATGCTATTAACTGAACTCAGACCTAATTTGGATTTTACCATCTTTACATGCAGTCACTGTGTGTGTGTGTGCGCGTGCGCGCGCGCGCGTGTGTGTGTCCCCACATGTAGAGATTTGTGTAACAACTACTACAATCAGAATATGGAACTGTTTCACAATCACAAAGAAGTTTCCAGGTACCACTCCTTTACAGCCAGGCCCTAATCCCAGCCTTAACCCTTGACAATCACTGATCTGTTCTTCATTAATAGAACATTGCCATTTCAACATGGAATCAATCATAATACAGTATGTACCCTTTGAAATTGTTTTCTGTTCCCCACTCAGCATAACTATGCTTGAAATCTATCCAAATTGTGTGTAGCAACAGTTCATTCTTTTTTATTTCTGAGTTGTATTTGACAATACAGATATACACAATGTTTTTTTTAACCCTTCACCTATTATGGTATATTTTATTTGTTTCCGGTTTCTGACTATTATGAATAAACTTACTATGAACATTTTTGTACTAATTTTTGTCTGGACATAAGCTTTCACTTCTCTGGGATAAGTGTCCAGTGTTGCAAATCCTGTCTTGTATGACAAATGTATGTTTAACTTTATTAGAAATTGCTACACTGATTTCCATAGTGTCTATACCATTTTACATTCCCACCAGAAATATATAAAAGGTCTACTTGCTTCATAACCTGGTCCACACTTGGTAATATCAGGATGATTAAATTTTAGCCATTTTAATAGGTAAGCAGTAGCTTTCCTTTGTATTCCTCTAATGGCTATTGATATTTAACATTGCTTCATGTGCTTATTTGCATTTGCATATCCTCTGATGAAATGTATGTTCATGTCCACTTTATTATTGGATTGCTTTAAAAAAAAAAATGGGAGCTGTGTTTTGTTTTTTACTGTTGAGTTTAAAGAATATCCTTACCTATTCCAGATAATCCCATATCCTCTGTGGGATAGGTGTTTTGGAAGTATTTTCTCCCAGTCGGTGACTTTTCTTTTTCCTAGCAGGGTCTTTTTCAGAGCAAAAGTTTTAATTTTTGATTAAGTTTAATAACTTTTTAAAAAGGGGTTGTTGTGCTTTTGGTGTCAGGTGTAAAAAGCCTAGCCTAACCCTAAGTTATGAAGATCTTCTATATTTTCATCTAAAAGTTTTATAGGTTTGCATTCAGGTCAGTTTTGAGTTAAGATGTGAAATTTATGTTAAGTTTTCTCCTTCCTTCCTTCCTTCCTTTCTTTCAGAGAGGGGAAGGGAGGGGGGAAGGGATGGAGAGATACATTGATCGGTTGCCTCTCGCATGTGCCACCAACTGGGGGCCTGGCCCACAACCAAGGCATGTGCCCTGGGAATTGAACCGGCAACCATTCAGTTCACAGGCCGGCACTCAATCTATTGAGCCACACCAGCCAGGGCTCTTTTTTTGTCCAATTGTTTCAATACCATTTATTGAAAAGACTATTTCTCCTCCATTGAACTGCTTTTGCACCATTGTCAAAAAAAACAGTTGAGTGAATTATTTTTTCATTTATCTCTGGACTCTTTTCTGTTGCATTGATATGTGTGTTTGTCCTGCTCTAACAGCACACAGTCTTCATTATTGTAGTTCTATGGTAAGTCTTAAAATTGCTACTGTGATTCCTGCAATTTTATAATTCTTCTTTAGTATTGTTTTAGCTATTCTATTTCTATTGCCATTTCATATAAATTTTGGAATTAGCTTATTTATATCTACCAAAAAAAAGGCTATTGGGATTTTGATAGGTGGTTTTTTTTCTTTCATCAATGTTTTATATAAATTTTCAGCATATAGACCCTGTACATGTTTTGTTAGATTTATACAATAATGGAAGTAATTCATTCTCTTCTGGACTGATTTTGAATGATACAGCATTTTGAGTTTTGCTTTCCAGTTGTTTATTGTTAGTAGTAGATAGAAACAATTGACTTTTTTTGTTTGTTGATCTCGTAATCTGACCTTGCTGAACTCACAGAATAGTTCCAGGAGCTTTTTTTAAATTTGTTTTGTTGTTAAATGAGGACAGTTTAATTTCTTCCTTTCTATTCTGTATACCTTTTATTTCCTTTTTTCCCTCTTTATTGCACTTGCTATGATTTTTTAGTCCCGCGTTGAACAGGAATCATGAGAATGGGCGTTCTTGCTTTGGTGTTGATGTTAGGGCTAAAGCACTTAGTCTTTCACCATTAAGTACTGTATGAGCTATAGGGTTTTTATGGATGCTCTATAGATTGAAGAATTTCCCTTCTATTCTTAATTTGCTGAGAATTTTTAATCATAAATGAGTATGGTTTTGTCAAATGTTCTGTCCAGATCAGTTAATAAGATGATCATTTTCTTTTTTTGATTATTAATATAGTAAATTACATTGATTTTCTAATATGGAACTAGTGTTGCATAGCTGGAAACAGTCCCATGTGGTTGTGCTACAGTGTTTTTTTGTATGTTTCTGGATTATTTTTACTCATTGTTGAGAATTTTTTATCTGTTCCTGAGAGAAACTGGTCTGTGATTTTCTCTGCTATCCCATCTTTGTCTGGTTTTTGTATCATAGTCATGGGGGCT
This sequence comes from Pteronotus mesoamericanus, assembly GCF_021234165.1. Classification (NCBI taxonomy): domain Eukaryota; kingdom Metazoa; phylum Chordata; class Mammalia; order Chiroptera; family Mormoopidae; genus Pteronotus; species Pteronotus mesoamericanus. The sequence continues at coordinate 55,683,712 of NW_026555085.1, read as the reverse complement.
TAAATAAAATGGGCTGGGAGGTAGGTGTTTCTCACTATTTTATTTCTTGGAAGAAACTGGGTAAAATTGGTTGTATTTTCTTCCTTAAGTATTTGGTAGAAAGAATTCACCTGTGAAGCAACTGAGCCTAGAGATTTGTTTTTCAGGAGGTTTAATCTATGAATTCAATTTCTTTGCCAGTTATAGGACTATTCAGGCTACCTATTTCATCTTGTATGGGTTTTGATAGTTTGTGATTTTCATGGAATTGGTTCATTTTGTCTAAATTGTAGAAAATTCTGTGTAGAGTTTTTAGTATTCCCTTATCATCCTTTTTATGTCCCTTGGGTTCATAGTGATATCCCCTCTTTAATTCCTGACATTGGTTACATAAGTCTTCTCTTTCTTTGTCAGCCTTGCTGGAAGTTCATCAAGTTTATTGATCTTTGAAAGGAATTAACTTCTGGCTTGATTTATTTTATCTACTCTGTTTTTTTTTAAATGTTAATCACTTTTACTTGTATAATTATTTTCTTTGGTATGATTTCTTTGGGTTTATTTTACTTTTCATCTAGTTTGTTGAGACAGTAACTTAGATTATTGACTTGAGACCTTTTCTCTTTTCTAATATGCATATTCAGTGCTATAAGTTTCCCTCCACTGCTTAAACTATGTCCACAAATTTTTATGTTGTATATTTTAGTTTATTTCAGTTTTGTTTCCCTGAGACTTTGTTTCCCTGAGACCCATGGATTGTTTAGAATTGTGTTGTTTAATATCTAACTTTATTTTCATGTTATCTTTCTGTTATGTATTTCTAGTTTGAGTCCACTATCATCAGAGAACATAGTTTATATGATTTCACTTCTTTTATAGTTGTGAAGTTTTGTTTTACATCCCAGGGTATGGTCTATCATTATGAATACTCCATGCATGCTTGAGAGAATGTATATTTTGTTTTTGTTTGGATGGAATGTTTTATAAATTTCTTTCTTAGATCTTATTGGTTGATTGTGTTATTCAGTTCTTTTGTTTCCTTGCTGATTTTCTGTCTAGTGAGACTGTCAATCACTGAGAAAGGTGTGTTGAAGTCTCCAACAATAGTTGTAGATTCACTTCTCCTCTCAATTTTATTTTTGCTTCATGTGTTTTGGAAGTCTGTTGTCTGGTGTGTACACATTTAGTATTGCTTTGTCTTCCTGGGGGATTGTACTTTTTATCATAATTCAATGAGCATGGTGATTTTCTTTGCTCTTCTAAGGCTTACTTTTTCTAAATTGAACAACTGAATGTTCTGCAGCAGGATAAATAGTTTGTAAAGCAGGTCCCTATCTAAGTTTGAACATATAGACTAGATTAGTGTTATTTCGAAGTTTTTATGAGGTTTTTTTGTGTGTGTGAAGGGTGTTGAATATACATAGAAGTCCATTTCATGTAGCTAAATGTAAGTGACAGAATTTGAACAAGTTTTGATAAATAATCTCATAACCAATATTACCCTAGTTTAAAAATTAATGTAGTTTTAATTTTAATATCATTCTTGATAATTTTATGCAGCATAATGTAGATACAAAAATTAATGGCATGAAAAACTTTTACATATGCATTACTTATTTTTGCTAATTACATTTTCAGAAATGTCTGATAAGAATTAGATGGTAGAATGCAAGACCTTTATATTTTAGAATAAAATCCAAAATTAGGGAACAACTCTTTTGTTTATTATAATAACATAAGACTGCCATATAAAATAGTTTCTTCACATACATATATATTAGGGATTCATGCTGTGCTTTCTCTAGACATTTAATTTTTTTTTTCAGTCTATTTAGAGAATCAGCTCAGTTGGACTCTACAAATTAAACCATGGGTTTTCAGTAAATACAGAATTATGTGGTTCAAATCATACAGAATGAATTTTGCCTGCTTGAATACAATGAAAAATTACAGGTAAGTTTATTCATTACTGTGGCAAATATTTACATAATTATGTGATTAATAGTTTTACAATGGCTGTGTTTAATAAACCCTGTCAGTATTTAATAGCTCATATGACTTGATTAAGGTACTTTTTTATCTAAATATTTTTATTTCTCCAGCACCTTTTGAATCTGGAATATTTCAAACCCACAGAAAAATTGTTAATAACATATTCAGTGCATACCCATTATCAATATTCAGGGGTACCTTTGATTTTTAATATAAGACTCTATGACTTGGAGAAGTACTTTTTACTTCCTCATATTATCTTTATGACAGGAGAGAAATAATACAGTGCTTAAAATTATAAATGATTTAGGTGCAACATAAATAGTATGATAAGGTGGATAAGTATACATTTTAGGTAGCAAGATTGAATCAAAGTAATTTCTTTCCATATTCTTATTTTATAAACCAATTTCTAACCTTGTAAAAAATATAGCATGGGATTAAGGTATAAATGCATGCTTTTACTTGTAAATGAGCTAGCTCCCATAAGACTGGGTGTCTGTGAAACCATTCTCATAGTCAGCTGAGCAACCATCTATTGTGAATTAGTCCTTGATTACTGAGCCTTTGCATGAAGCATGGAAAAGGAGGGTAATATTCAAAAGATGGTATTAAAGAGTGACACTTAACTCTGGAAAGGATAATAAATAATCACTGTAGAATGTATTCTATGTAGCTAAGAAAAACATAGTGAATATTTGAACAGTATTGCCTATTTTAATATAACAACCTTATTCTCTTTTACCCAAGAAACTTTGGAGGATTTTCCTATTGTGTACTTTGACATGAAACTTGGTTTAGTTGTCTGTCTGATCCCTGTTTAGTCCCTGTGTGAGCCCATCTGTTTAAAAAAAAATTTTTTTTTAGGTGAATATATACTCTTCTGGGCCTCCTCCCTCAGATTATTCAATTGACAAATGTTTCCTGAGCACCAACTGAGGTGCTCAGGCAATGTGCTAGTCACCAGGAATGACGTGGTGAGCGAGACAGTCCATGCCTGGCTCTCACAGTGCTTATCTGCTGTGGGGAGACAGGATCAAATAATCACATTGCCCCATGAAGAAGTACAAAGTTGTATGGGACTTAAAACGGGAATATGACCAGTTCAGAGAATCAGGGAAGACTTCTTAGATGGCATTCCACTCAAACAAAGAGCTGAAAGATGAGAAGGAATTAAATAGTATGTACAGAAGGGAAGGGGTAATGTGAGAGTAATGTTCCCAGGAGAGGGAGCAGCATATACAAAGGACCTGAGGAAGGAGCAAGCGTGGTAGTTCAAAGACCTGAACGAAGGCCCACATGGCTGAAGTGGGGAGGATAAGGAGAGCAGTGGATAGCGGTGGAGAGAAGATTGGAGGCGGGTGAGCTAGGAAGCAGGCAGATTAATCAGAAGGCTGGGATAATGATTCCGACAAGAAATGATGGGAGCTGGGACTAGGGTGATAGCAGTGGACATGAAGAGGAGAAGGTGGAGGCACCTGCGTTCAAGTCCTGACTCTGCCACTTAATCTCTCTGAGCTCCCCTTTTCTTATCTCTGTAATAGAGATATTAATAGTGGTACAGCCCTACCTCATAAAGTTGCCAGGAAGACTAAATGAGATGACATATGTTCAGTTCTTAAATAATAGTGACATTTTAGAAAATGGTTCAATAAACGGTTACCGATGCTGCTGCTACTACTACTACTATTACTACTACTGTTAAATGTGACTCAGAAAGCCAAGTTTTATAGTTTCATTTTCATTGTAACTTACTTTGAAAGCAAATTAATTTTGTTTCATCTGTGAATAAAGGTGTATTTATAAGCAGTGTGATTATAAGGAAACTTGGTTTTGAAGCATCAAAAATGAGCAATACACATATTTAGAATCTAATAAATTGTAAATTAGAATCTTTCCACGTAATATATTCATGTTACATTTGTAAAAACAGCAGTTTTTGCCTGGCTCTTTATTTTGACCTCTCAGATACCCTTGGACAAGACTGTACAGTACTTCTCAAACCACTGTAGACAGCAACGAGGTGAAAACCTTCCTGACCCTGGCTCACAAGTGGTGGGATGAGCAAGGAGTGTATGCACCTCTTCATTCTATGAATGATCTGAGGGTACCGTTTATTAGGTAACATTACACAAATTCTAAATCTTTTAAAATGCAAGTCTTTTTAATAATTGGTCTTCTTTGCAGTTCATTTTTCTCTTGGTTTATACCTAGGTTCAAAATGCCATGTTTAAGTTCGCTTTAGAAATTAGGGAGATTCTCCTCAATGTCTATTGTTTGAAACCACTAATTTTTAAATATCGTCATCCAACTTTTATGCTGCTTTTGTAAATTAACTTGAAGCATTTTTGGACATTATCTGGTAATTAGAATTACGTCCTTATGAAAAGGAATTAAGATCCTATGGCATCAAGGGCATTTTATAGCAACTTTGATCTTTAGGCAGTCCTGGTAAAGGTACTATTGCTGAGATACTTCAATTCAACAAATATTTATTGACAAGTATTTATTGGGAACTTACCTTGTACAGAGCTTGGGGGGTAGACACTGTAGAAGCTAGTAAGAGTTTCATCAGAACATACTCATATACTTCAGGAACTTATAGTTTACTGTCTGAGGTAAAGGCAAGGATTCATTAGACTCTATTTATTAAGAAATTGTTCATTCATTTTTATGTTTGTTCATTTAAATGATCATTAAATATTTTTGAGCAACCAACATGGGCATGGCACTGTAATAGACACAGAATATCAAGGAACCTCTTGACTGGTTTTTGCTGATGCAAAGGGAAATTGGCACGTTTTTATACCACTGGATTTGTGGATCACTGAAACACTGAAGACAGTGAAAAGCAAGATGTCCTTTTTTATGTTAGATAGTGGTTCTCAAGATATAGGCCCTGGACTAACAACATTAGTATTACCTGGGAACTTGTTAGAAATGCAAAATTCTCAGGTCTCACCCTGGACCTACTGCTTTATGGGGTCATGGACTGTGCTTTAGATTACCTTCCAGATAATTCTCGTATGCTCTCCGCTTGAGACCCACTCTGTTCAAACTACTGGGACACTATTACTTATCAACCACTCTATAACAGATCACCCAGGGCCGTGCAAGTAATGTTTAGAAGTGTAGATTTTATTCTGAGTATAATGGTAGGCCACTGAAGGGGAGTGATATGATCTAAAGTATCATATAAAGGAGTCATTTTGGCTGGCATGTGAAGAATGGCTTGGATTTCATGTGAAATGGGTCCTTTCTGTATGGTACAACATTCTGAAGTTATCTACTTAACTACTACTTCGGTTATTCTTAGAAGTCAATTAATTTTAATAGCAATAAAAGATATCCTGAGATATCCTTATTATATATAACATTTATTTTAATAAATACAATTAAAATTCTTATCTATTCCAACTTAAAAGTTTAGTTTACAATACTGTGTGTGTGTGCACTTACGTTTGCACATGCGGTAAAGCATTACTGTGATTATCTCAGAATTAAGTTTACCTGATTTGGATGCCTGTTTACATGATCATGATAACACCACTCACTTAGAAGATTAAAAGAAACTCAGTTTAGAAGGGAATACAGGCAAATTCCGAAAATAAGAGATTTCCAATCTGCTTCTTCTCAGCCCTGTAAAATAACCCCTCTGTTGCAGGCATGAAATGGGTGTAGCGAGTACTGGCAGCGCAGTTAAGGGGTGACATGGTGTCGGAGCAAATGAATTCGGTTCATCTAACCTAGGATATTTTAAAAGTTTTTCTTTAGATTATGACTAAAATAATAATTAAGTCATAATTATTGCTAGATTATTTCAAGAGCTTTACTTTAAACTTCCTGCTGTTGATTATTAAAAATACCTTGCCCCGGTCAGGTGCTCAGTGGGTTGGAGCGCCGTCCTGACACACCGAGATTGTGGGCTCAGTCCCCATTAGGCGGGACAACAAATTGATGTTTCTCTTGCTCTCTCATGTTCTCTCTCTTGCTCTTTTTTTCCTCTCACTCTCAAATCAATAAGTTAAAAAAATAAAAAGTACCTTATAAACATAGTTTTTTGATGCTGAAAACAAAAGACCTGTTTTCCCCCTAAATCATTAATCCATTTAAAATGAGTTACTATTTCATTGAAAATTACATTTCAAGACTTAATTGATATAATTTTTATATGTTTTGAATTTTTTTAAAAGAGACAATCTTTTAAAAACAGTTGCTAATCACCAGCCAGGAAAACCTTTGTCCGGGATGAAGATTCTTGATGTTGGCTGTGGTGGTGGATTGTTAACGGAAGTAAGTGGTTTACAGCTTTCCTGCCGTTTTTAACTGGGGAAACATTTTTAAGAAGGGGGCTTTTGCCTCATTTATCCTTCTAACAAATAATATTGTTTATTAAAAATGCCTAATGTTTTTCATATTTTTGTGACTATAAAAGTAATATATTTTCTTAAAATATAAAAATTTCAGAAAATTATAGTGAGGGATTTATTTTTACACAAAAATGAGGCACCAGTCATTTGAATAGCTTTGGAAATTTTGTTGTTTCTTCTATTACAAGAGATTGGGCAATTTCCACTGGTGTAGATACTATGATAAGCCGTTCTTTTGCCTTTTCTTCAATATCAAAACCTAACAGAGTTTTGTCTGCTTATGGGACTTTTCCCTTTTCAGGTGCTTTGGAGTACTTGGAAGAATGCTCATTCTATCTGTGAAGATTTGCTTTAGCTTATAGTAAATGTATGCTCTGCAGCTTTATTTTGTATTCTATCAACACAGTAACTTTTTGTTTCAATGCTGCATCATAGTATGATCTTTAAAAGATATTTGAAGCAACAGTGTAGGATATAAATGTAAGTGAAGGTTCAATGGGCTGTGGCACTGTCAAGGTCCATAACAGCAAGTTGAGAATGAGCCTGCCAAAGGCCTTTGATGCATAGCTAAGTTTCCACATGCACAGAAAACATGTTCTTTATATGGTGATGGGCTGGCTTCTCTGATATCAACTATAAAATTTCAGGAAATGTAAAATATGTGAAAATACGCTCTTAGAATCAAGAATAGGTGGTATATCAAATTATAAATAAGATTTTATTATATGTGTTCTACAATCTCAGTGTATTATTGCAAATCTTATGTCTCTAAAGTTAAGATAATTTGATTTATACTTTTAACTTGTTGAATGAAGAGTTGTAAAATAAATGCTATGCAAGTTTGGTAAATATTAAGGCTGTGTTTAAAAACTTGGGCATTTCACAGGAAGTGATTGAATATAAAAGTCAAAAGAAGACATAGCTGTGAAGAATTATTCCTAGTCAGTTGCTGAAAGTTATGAAGAAAATTTGACAATATGAATATCAGAAAATCTGCAGTTTTTACCATGTTACATCTATTGCACTTTAAATATGTCAACCACTATACTATGTGTGTGTTAAATGTGCCTGGAGAACATAAATAATTTTTTAAATTATTTTCAAGTAGTTCTTGATGAATTTTTTGTTGTGATTATTGTTCTCACATTTAAGCTTTTTATTATGGAAATTTTCAAACATGTACAAACTAGAGAAAATGCTTTAACGAACTTCCTTGTACCCATAAATTATCTCCAATAATTATCCCCTCGTGGTTAATCTTGTTGCCTTTTTGATAAGCTTTTTATTGCTAACACATGTTCTATTTTCTTCCTGAGGGTAACAGTTTTTTTACACCATTAGCCTCTAGGGCGGCTTGGGGCTTCAGTTATTGGAATTGACCCTGTGGATGAGAACATTAAAACAGCACAGCACCATAAATCATTTGATCCAGTTCTGGATAAGAGGGTAAAATACAGAGCGTGTTCCCTGGAAGAGATTGTGGAAGAGACTGCAGAAACGTTTGACGCTGTCATAGCTTCTGAAGTTGTAGAGCATGTGATTGATCTAGAAACATTTATACAGTGCTGCTGTCAAGTGTTAAAAGTAAGACTTGTGGAGTTTACTTGTTTGATTTTTCTTTTCAGTGTGTGCATGTAGCCATAGCAATAAATGTTTCGTAATACTTGAAATCAGGAAGCCAGGAGCAGGGAACAGCATCTCTGCTGGAGATTACTTCTGCCTCTCAGCTTGCCTCCCAGGACCGGGGTTTTCCACGTCTAGTGTCTTGATATTCAGGGAGCTTGAAAAATATTGGTTCTGAACATTGTAATATAACCAAAAGATTTATGTGGTATTTTTCCTTTAGTATAGTCTAGATTAAATATCTAAAAGACATTGAATGACAATAACTAAAAAATTGGTTTGGATTAATACTTAAAAATCAGTAAAAATCATTATTAGCGTAAGTTGACTTAGCATTTCTTAAAGTACTCTGTAAGTGATATGTATAACAGTTTTCGGCTTGTAAAAGAATACTTCATGCATATGATCTCACCTGATCTGACCTACAACCAGGTTAGGAAGGTGAGGCAGGCATTATTATGACCTCCTTTGACCAATGAAGATCAGAATTTGGGAAATGTCAAAGGTCATTTCATCTTTAAGTTAAAGGTCACTAGATACTGAAGTGGCATTTAAAGCTACATCCTTTGATTCCAAATCTGGTTTTTCCTATTATTATGCTTATATAATTTGCCACAGACTTAGTCCTCTGAAAGTGATTCCAAATTTTCTTTTAATAAATATCCATGAAGTGTTGTTATTGTTATTACTATATTGACTCTATTGTTTATATATTTAAGAGGTAACACCCTAAAGTTAAGAGCTAAAAGAATGCAATGCTTAGGTCTTACCTAAATAGAGCTTTTTAAAAATGGTTTTTCTTTTGAATAATTTTAGATTATAAAAGAGTTGCAAAAAATAGCACAGAGTATTTGCATATATGCTCCACCTAGTTTCCCCTACATTTAACAATTTTTCCCCTAGCTCTATTATGATATAATCGACTCATAAGTGATTCTTAAGAAGATATTTTAGAATACTAAAGTTTTACAGAGGAAAGTTACAGTGTGTGATGAAATAGTGTTTGATATGTCAGTTTTTAATTTGAGTGTACTTGGCAATATTTCAGGGCCTCCTTTTTCCTATTTTTGGATTTTGGGGTGATATTTGAGATATATTCTCTCACTTTCTCTTTCCTATATATGTACATGCAAGGTGAGGCAAAAGTAGGTTTACAGTTATGAGTATGCAAAACAATTTATTCTTGTATTACTATTTATTAATTATTGTATTATTTTCCATATGAACAACTGTAAATCTACTTTTGTCCCACCCTGTGTATAGTAATGTGATTATTTTGCAGAGACTCTTTGGCATTTATCCTCACTAGGCTAATGAGAATGTGTAAGAAAGAGAGGAGATGCTATCTGTGGGAATAAATATAGGAAGCACTATAAATACAGTCACTAAAAAATTGACAGACTGAACAGCTGCATAAATGGTGTATATTCATCTAAAATACTTATCTTGATCTGTTCATAGTCTTTATAAAAGTGATTTTCAATCTTTTTCATTTCATGGCACACAAACTAATTTATAAAATTCTGTGACACACCAAAAAATATATTTTTTGCCAGTCTGACAAAAAATAGGAATAATTTTGATTTATTCACACTGGATGGCTATTGTTATGTTGGCTGTTGTCATTTTTTTACTTGACAGTCTAAGGGAAAAGAGGTCAGTGCCCCTGACTAAATAGTCAAGCATTGCATGTTTTAAAAATCCTTGCCGCATCCCTGTTGAAAATCTCAGCTTTACACTAATGAAATCAAACAAAACATTTCCAAACCTTAATCATTAATGTTCTTGTCAAAGAACTATTACTGGCGTTACTTGCCTCCATGTGGAGCTGTACACTGTACCAAACAAGAGAGACTGACTCAGCACCCAAAGAGAAAACTGTGGGCCCATATTAAATCATAAATGCAGGCATGTAACAGGGAAGAGCAGCCTGATCTCATTTCTATACTTTTATTATAAAGTATTTGATATGTACAAAGCAATGTATGTAATATAAATATAAGTCATAGTAATGTATGATTTTAAGAGTTGCAAGCACTGTTGGGTAAACTCGGTGAGTGTATCAGTAGTGGATTGCCTTTATTTTTTTATGTTTTATTTTTAAAGATTTTATTCATTTATTTTTAGAGAGGGAAAGGAAGGAGAAAGGGAGAAGAACATAAATGTGTGGTTACCTCTCACACACCCCCTACTGGGGACCTGTCCTGCAACCTGGGCATGTGCCCTGACTGGGAATTGAACCAGTGAGCTTTTGGTTTGCAGGCCAGTACTCAATCCACTAAGCCACATCAACGAGGGTGAATTGCCTTTAGTAATGAATTTCCCAAGAGTAAAAACATGCTATTTTGGTAAATTATATTTTATTCATACTTATGTATCTTAACTACACTTAAATTTTTTGGAAGGAAGAAGGGTGGAAGAAGCTATGCCTTTACCTAACTGATGCTCCTGATGTTTAAAATTTTACTTCTGTACATATGTTTTTTAGCCTGGTGGTTCTTTATTCATTACTACAATCAACAAAACACAGCTATCCTATGCTTTGGGAATTGTTTTTTCAGAGCAAATTGCAGGTATTGTACCGAAAGGTACTCATACCTGGGAGAAGTTTGTTTCACCTGAAAAGCTAGAGAGCATTCTGGAATCAAGTGAGTATTTAAGAATTTTTCCAATTTTCAAGGCCTAGCTGAACTTTTAATGTACCTATAATTATTAATCACATAACATAGCACTTAATTAAAGAGGCCACAGTTCCTTGGATGTTTGTTTCATCTCCTCAACGAGATCATAAACTCTTTGAAGTTAGGATTAAGTATTAGATACCACTTCTCTCTCACCTTGGCACCTAACCCAGAGCCAAGCAAATCACAGATAATCAATGAATACTTTTTGGCTGTTTAGTCCTCACTTGTTTAAGGATGAGATACAAACGTTTATTACTTACATACCCTGAGTTTGTCCTGTTCAGCCCTCCTTGTATTAGCTTATCTTACATATTATTTTTTCTGATTCTCCCATACTTGGAAATATTTTGAACTTCCTTGTCAAGTTTTATGTATTTTATGCTACTTATAACATGTCTTATCTAACGGTTATTCTGGTGTTTTCAAGCCCCATCCTGGCCTGTAAGATTCTTGAAGTCAAACTATGTCTCTTCATTGTTCTCCTTTCAGTGCCTAGCTCTGCTGTACACATCATTAACATTGGGTTTATGTGTTGAATTCCTATCAAGTAATAACATTTATCAGTTTATTTATTTATTTGGCATTTGGTATTCCTGTTAAGTACTTAGATTCATGTATGTCTCATGCTTTTTGTTCATTAAAACAATATATCAATAAACTTGATTTTACATGGAATATTATCAGTCCAATGCAGTAGTAAGTTCTAAAGATTTGTGCAAGTAACCTGTTGAAAATAGAGTAGAAAAAATTCTTTAAAGATGCTTTACAGGAACAATTACTTGTTGGCAAGTATTTTCTTAAAAACAGCTAATGTTTATTGAGTACTTACCAAATTCCAAGTGCTGCGCTACTTTACACACATATCTCATCTAATTCTAACAACTCTATGATATATGTTCTGTCCATGTGAGAAAACTGAAATCCAGAATGGTGAAGCGACTTACCCAGGGTCATCTAATAGGTGCCAGAGCTGGGATTTGAACCCAAGCAGTCGGCTTTAGATTTTATGCTCTATGCTGCAGTAGAGAATGATCAGCACGTGGTTATAAAGTATTTTTTGCCCATTGAGTTAGCAATCTTTTTTAACATGGAGAGTTGCTTGAGACTCTTGGCGTCTGGGAGATAAATATTTATTAAATCTACTCTTTGTGATGTGTTTTTCAGATGGTCTGTCAGTTCAAACTGTGGTGGGAATGATCTACAACCCCTTTTCAGGATATTGGCATTGGAGTGAGAATACCAGCCTTAACTATGCAGCTCTTGCTGTGAAACTGGAAAACCCAGTGCCTGCTGGGTTTGTTTTAAAGGGAGAAACTGAAGAGCTCCAAGCTACTGCCTCCACCAACCCAGCTGTGCACGATGAACTGAAGAAATGAATTGTTTCTAAGGACTGTAGTAATGTGGCTTGAAAGCTTGATGTTTATAAATACAAAAAATATACAGTTTAATTTTTGAGAGATTTTGCAGAAAAGAAAGTCAATAAAAAGGGCCAAAAACCTTGGATAAAAGTTTTTGTTGTTTTGTCTAATAACTGCTTTTAAGGGATTATTTTGTGGATAAAAAAGTTGTGTCCAGGGATTGTGTGATTTAAAAGCTTACATTCCTCAGCCTTTGTTATACAAATAGGATATGCCTATTTCACTCATCTTAAGGATTATTTAAGTATACTTTCCATCACGTATGTACATACATATGTGCTATATCATATGTTTTTAATTTAAAGCAATCTGTGTTATGTGTTCTTTATTTGGGAAGATAAAATATATTTTTTATTTATTTAATTTCTTTATTTTTTAACTCACCTGGAGATATGTTTATTAACTTCAGAGAGAAAGGGGTGGGGGAGACAGAGACATGAGTATGAGAGGGAAACATTGCCCCGTTGCCTCCATACATGCAGAGACCAGGGATTGAGCTCTAAACCTTCTGGTGTTCAGGACGATGCTCCACCCAACTGAGCCACCTGGCCAGGGCTATTTTTTCCTTTAAATTTTAGTTTGTTGGAAAGCAAATGGGTTGTTAAATATGTGCTGGATTTGGATTTAAACATTAAAATTAAGAAATTCAGATTATGCTGAACATACTTCTCTATATTGTTCCATAAATATTTTATGGCACCTTTTTTTTTCAGTAGAACGGATTATTAAAAACTCAATTTAAAGTTTCAGTTATGGAAATTTACTTTTTCAACTAATATTTATAATTAGAAGGGCTGACTCGAAATATATTTTTTGCCTCTTGATGTATGCAAGTCTTTGGCTTTTTTTGAAGTTCATTACTGTGTAAGGACATTCACAGGAAGTGTATTAGGGCACTAAAAATTAGGAGCTCCCATTAGCCTGCACTTACAAGTTTGATTCTGAGTCCTCATTCTGTTAGGAAAAAAAAAAAAATGTTGGTATTAAAGACTAATCTAAGAAAAATGTAATGGAATTGATTAAAAAGCAGTTCCCCCCCAAAAAAGTGCATTTATTTTAGAAAGAAAGTTCTAACTTTCGGATATTAAAAGTATATATTAAATGCTGAGAATTGAGGATCATTCATTCAGTAATAGTTACTTCTGTGTTTCACTTGACTACCTGTGGAAGAACATACGAAAATTGTGTGCCTCCATTTAGAATCTCATCTTTCAGGCCAATTTTAATCAAACTCCAGGAGAAATAGGCTCAAAAATACATTGCACATTTTCTTAAAAGATTTATCTATTTTTAGAGAGAGGGGAGGGAGGGAGAAAGAGAAAGAGGGAAACATCAATGTGTCAGAGAAAGATGGATAGATAGCCTCTCACATTCCCCCTACCAGAGACCTGGCCCGCAATCTAGGCACGTGTCCTGACTTGGAATGGAACCTTTCATTTTGTGGGACAGTGCCCAACCAACTAAACCAGGTCGGTCAGGTTGACACCACACATTTTTTTAAAATGCATCTGTAGGGTGAGGATTGCCCAGCTGGAAAATGTTAATTTTGAGAACTATCTGCTTTTAAAAAGTAGTAATCTAACAATTAGTGCTACGGTGGGAAGTTTAATCTGCAACCCTTCCCTCAGGAACTCTGGGTTCATGAGAGTCCCTTGCAAGAAATAATGATGGAAACTTTATGGCTGATAGTCCCACAGAAGAGATTGCACGCTTGTCTTAGAGTGGACAAGAACAAGGCTGGAGAGAGCAAGAAGGTGAATCTGCCCAGGATCTTGGTTTGGGTTGAAATGAACAATTGGGGGACGCTGGGCCGTGACCCGGACCACCTAGGCTGTGAAGGGAGTCCGATCGCTCAATGCAGCTATGATTATAAGCGCTAAATGGCTTAGGGTTGGCTCGAAGCGCTAGGAGTGCTAGGAGTGCAAAGCTCTCAGCACTTAGAAGTAGCAATAGACAATGGCAGTGAAGGTCACACAGCAGGCAGGTGGGGCGAGAGAGAAGTTAAGTGGTAGAGCTTTTTCCAAAACTCCCATGAGGAACAATAGCACCCTTATGCAAAATTCCCATAGAACCCGAGGAATCTTCTGGAGGCAGGATTCTAGGAACTAGCCTGGGTAGCAGACTAGAAAAGAAAACTGTAGTTGTTACTGAAGCTTTGATTTGTCCTCAAGTTGCTATGTTCTGAGGAAAATAAGTGTTATGCAGGTATGTAAAACTTGGCTATATTTGTGTCTTCTATACTTTTCCTGAAGACAAATCATCACACAAAAAAATCATCTTTAATTCTTTTATTTATGTCTAGAAGTTTGTATGAGGTGCTAGGAATGTCACGTGTATCCCCTAAATTATGCCTGAGTGCTCTCAAAGGGAAATGCCAATACCTTTGCAATGCTGACCTTAGGAAACTTTCTACTTTGTGACGATCATGTTTGGATTTGGAAAATGGATGACATTTGGATAGTAAGGCTGAACATTTTGTTTGATTTGGCTATGCTTTGTTAACAGTCATTTTATAGATAAGCTTAAGTCTCCACAAAGAATCTTTCTTTGTAATCGTGTTGCCTTAGAGATTTGTTAAGGGAGTTCCTATTGTTGCAGTGGATTCCACAGTGAAAAATGGGGAAGCTTGTAGAATGAAGTGTGTCCTTTCCCCACCCTAACACAGCCAAATATATCAAAAGAGTTGTCCCCATTTTTTTCACTTTCTCACTTCTCAACTCATTTTGGTCTGCCTTCCTCCATCATTGCTTTGTTGAAACAGTTCTTGCCAAAGTCACAAATTGACTGAGTGACTATATCCAATTTTCAGCGCTTATCTTACTCTTTTGACATTGGTTAATTACCCCATCCCTTAAACATTCTCCATTTCCATGACTTCACCCTCTTTGACTAACTACTCTTTGTCAGTCTAAATCTCCTTTTCTTCCACTTACCCACCTGTTGGCTTTAGTTGGATGGTTCCCTAAGTCCATACTTTTATAGCCTCATGTAAATAAATCTCCTCAAATTATCTTGACAATGCCATCTGTTTCCTTTTGGGACCCTCTATGGTAAACTGACCCACACCCAACCTGTTCTTAAAAACCTTTCAATTTCTGTTGCTCCTAAGATGAAAGGCCTAAATTCCTCAACATGGCTACCAAATCCTTACAAAGTCTGTTTCTGCCTACTTCTCAAACCTCATTGTTTTTTTTTTTTGACAACTTTGCTTAATTTTAATAACAGAACAGTTCTTCACCGGCATTTTTCATTATTTTAAACTTTAATTTTTAAGATAATTGTAAAATAATTTCAGACTTGTTGGGGACCGCTTTGTGTGGTATTGGAATTGTAGCCCCATGCGAGCCAGGCCCTGCCTGTAAGTCTTGACTGGACAGCCCGGGATGCCGGGAGGCAGACATGACCCGATATTAGCACCAAAGTTTCCAGTGGGAGATCGGACCTAAAGAGTGCATTATATTTACTGAAGCTTGCTCTGCTTAGTACTGCCCTGATAAGGAAAAACCAGGTACCTGACTTCAAAGCAGGGGAGAAGATTCCTGAGCCCCTGAACCTTGGTTTCATGACCATCTGGCTTCAGTATGTCTGATAGACCCTAACCCAAGGCTGATCTATTTGTTCCTTTTATTGTTATCTAGAGTCCTCTGACATAAATTGATAAGTTTTGCATGCACCTATGCTGTATACGCTGGCATGTTTCATTTTCAGTAAAAGTCACCTCAGAGACGGGCTCAGGGAATTCTCCACTAGAGATGATCACCACCCGCTTTTCCCAACAGGCAACTCATATATGATACAATTTATTTCTTTGTCTGTGATTGTTGGGAGAACTCTGCGGGACTGGGCCTCCCTCACAGACTTACAAAAAAATGTCCAAAATTAATCCAGAGGGTTTCCATATACTCTTCACTCATCTAATTTTTTTTCCTCTCTCTCTCTCTCTCTCCCTTTTTTTTTAAATCCTCACCCGAGGATATATTTATTGGGTATGTGCCATGACCGGGAATTGACCTCTCAACCTTTTGGTGTATAAGACAATGCTCCAACTAACTGAGCCACAAAACTTTTTTTTTTTTACAGAGGGGAACGAGGAAGAGAAACATCAATGTGTGGTTACCTCTCTCACACCCCCTACTGAGGACCTGGCCCACAACCCAAGCATGTTCCCTGACTGGGAGTTAAACCAGCAACCCTTTGGTTCACAGGCCAGCGCTCAATCCACTGAGCCACACCAGTCATGGCTACCCTTTGCTCATCTTCCCTAAATGTTAACATCTTTAATCACAATACAGTAATAAAAATCAGAAAATTAACTTTGATCCAGCAAACCTTATTTGATCCACCAAACCTAATCTACAAACCTTATTTAAATTTGTAAATTGTCCTACTAGTGTTTTTTTTTTGGAAACAAGATCCCACATAGTATTAAATTGTCATATCTTCTTAGTCTCCTCTAATTTGGGACAGCTCCTCAGTTATAACTTTGACACCTGAACCTAAATAAATAAAGCTTTTCTTGAAGTTCTGAAAAATATTTAATCTATCTGTCTTTATCCAGCTATTCTCATTTATACCTTATCCTTTTCTAGCAACGTTGCCTGGATCTGAACCCTGGAAGGCTGATTCCCAACCCTGTGCACTTTACCACTTTTATACTTCTACCTAGTGTCTGTGTCTTACTGCACTAAAATACTACATGGTCATAGTAGTAGCATAACCACGCATAACTAGATTACTATCACACACTTGAATTGTCTGTTTTCAAGGTAAATCAAACAAAGGCAAATCAAACAAAGCTTCACAAAGTCTAGAGCCTGGGCTATTTGCCTCAGTTCTCTCAGAGCTTCATTACCCTTCCATGTTTACAATAACTACATGCTATTTATTGCAATTTAGTGCTTTAAATGCCCTGAATAAAATTATACTCTTTCTATGTTATAGTTTATACTATAGTATTAATGATAAATTGAAGAAAAGTATTGAGTTAAAATACTACATATCACAAATAGTCAAGCAAAAAAGTCAAAATTTTGGAGATTATTAGAAATGCCTTTTTGATGTGTGCCAGGGACACTCACAGGGCTTCTGAGCCATCCTTCATCTGGAATACAAACAGCATTGAGAAGCATCAAGTAGAGATTTAGAGAAACTGCTCAGTAACCAGGGGCAAGCCATGCTTGCTGGAAATATTGTTTAAACCCGATTGGTGAGTTTCTTGCAATTCCATAAAATATTTGCATCATTATGGGGTTACAGAAGTAGGTCCAAAACATCTGAGAAACCTAAGGAAATGTTGATGTAGAAATAATGATGGAAACAAGACCAAATAAAAGAAAGTGTTAGTACAGTCACACACAGTTGCTTTTATTAACTTACAATGCAAGATTATGAGAAGGGAGATTTTTATTTGACTTTTTTATTAAATTTATTGGGGTGACATTAGTTAATTCTCATTTGACTATCATTAATGAGGTGCAAATTACATGCAAGCCTCCTCTGTGTCAAGGAAAAAAAAAATCCTGACACTGATGGTTTACATGAAATTCAAGCAAAAGAATTTATTGTGAGATCAATAAACTTCTTGTATCTCAGCAAGAAAAGGATACAATCCATATGAATGAGCCACTGTCTAGAAGCAAAAAGGCACCAGTTGGAACCAAAGAAAAGGATATGTTCTCAAGATGATGTGGGCAGAGCTGAGAATGGGGGATGGAGAGTTACAAAGCAAATACAGACACCAGATGTTTCCACTTCACTGGATTTGAATCCTTCTGTCTTGTTGACAAGACCTAAGGGACATAGAACCACTGACAACACATGAGATCTCCACTGGTCTTTTCCGACCCTAAAGCAGACGCTGTACCTGGGGTGTGCAGAAAGGTTTGCAAGGTTCCAGGAACCACCCCCACCTTGGAAATAGGAAAATCGTGCTGAGAATGTCTCATAGCTTTCGTCAGAGTTTCAAAAGTGTTGGGAACTCTCCAACCTGGTTTCAGGAACTGCAGCTTCACCGACAGGCGAGAGGGCCCCAAGGCTGGAGCTGAGCAAGGAGGCCTTGGGAAAACAGGCCACTGAGGAGACAAAACCTGTCCCTCTGGCAGGGGCACAGCCCCTGCCTCCCTCACATCACCCTGCTTGGCCCCGGAGGATGGCTGGTTAGTCAATGACGGATAAGACCCCTCGATGGCAGGGGCAACCTAAGGCAGGCACAGCCACATAGGGGCCATCAGGGTAGGACTTGGGGGACACAGAGAAGGGGAAAAAGTCCCTCAGCCCTCAGCTTTGTCATGGCCAGAGTCCTCACTCTATCTGAAAGAAGTTTCCTTATCTCTTGGCCCCTCTGCTCTGCCTGCCTGGCTCAGGCTTGAAACAATATTAGAGGCAGGTACAGCCCTAAACTGGATTGGGTGGTTCCCGGGGGGTGGGGGGGTGGGGAATCATGCCTAGAAGTAAATTACACTCCTTGAAGCATGCTTTGTTTTTCCCTCAAGCTGTGATAACCAGCTCATGCTGGGAAGGAAATTTACATTATTCATGGACCCTGACCCTAAATCTTTTGGTGCTCTTATGTTTACCCATGCAAATTGGCGTGTTCCTGCCCTTTGTCTTCTTCAATCATCACCTACACTCTGTAAACTTAAGATACTGCTGTAATTAAATTACCTATGTATTCCTGCTACCTAGTCCCACAGATAACCCTTTCAATAAAAGCCATCGAGCACAGGGGCTCGGGGCTTCTCCACTAGAGGGAATTTCCCACCCCTTCTCCTGACAGGCAAATTGTGTCGGGTACAGTTTTTTTCCCCATCCGTGGCGCCCCGGAGCAGCTCTGCAGGACCCAGTTTCCCCCATCACAAAAGGGTTCATGATCACCCCCCTACACACATAAAAAAGGTTGAAAATTACTGCACTTAAATACTGCTGTAGGGAAATACAGAGTATGTCAGCAAAAGTATGGTCACTCTATATTCTACCTGTATTTGGTAAAAGTTAACATGAAGTCTGTCAAAAGTTATGAAAGACAGAAACTGGGACATGATTTAAGTTGTTTCTTTTTGGTCCTTCTTCAGATATTGAATTGGAGAGGCATTCTGGGATGCTGTTTTGAGACTTAGTTTTGTCAGGATGTCATGCTGGAAGAGCAGTCTGGATTAATAATCAGACTTATGTAATGTTTAAAGAATTTGAACTCATAAAAAAAGAATGCTAAGTTTATTTTATTTTTCTCTCTGTCATAAATGATTTTGAAATGCTGTGTCATGTCACAGTATAATACACTTTAAAGGGTTGAATGAGACAAGGGGTATAATAGTCTGGAAAATATGAATATAATAGTAAAGATCATTGTGTTTTTATTTTTCATTTTTTAAAAGATTTCATTTATTTATTTTTAGACAGAGGGGAAGGGAGGGAGAAAGAGAGGAAGAGAAACATCAATGTGTGGTTGCCTCTTGTGCGCCTCCTACTGAGGACCTGGGCCACAACCCACGCATGTGCCCTGACAGGGAACTGAACCAGCAACGCTTTAGTTCACAGGCTGGCGCTCAATCCACTGAGGCACATCAGCCAGGGCTGATTGTTGTGTTTTTAATTTCCTATATGTAAAAGTAACTTGTCAGGGTCTGAGTATGGGATTTCACTGATTTAGATGTTGAAATAATTGAGCCTCAGTCTTGAGGTGGCTCCTTCTTTCTATCCTTAGTTCTAGGACTTCCGTTCAGCTAGTCTTCAGGTGCTTCTCCAGGTTGATTGTTTTGTAATTTAGTTTTAATTTTGATGTCATGGGAAGAGGCAAGTTAATGGGTAGATAGTGGGGGGGGCATGGACCGAGGGATTCTTAGATGATGAGGGATACTCAGCAACGTTATCAAAGAGCCTACAGGCCTTAGTGCAGTGAGATATCTGAGCAGCTGTTCTCTCCACCTCTACCCACCCCCACCCTCACACATACCACCAGGTGGTATCTGCACCCACCATGCAATGACCAGACCTTTGTCCCCTCAGGCCTCTGCTGTCTACCTGAGCACCCACAGGTCTGGCAGTTTTGCACCCAGTACTTTCCCTGAGAACCAGGCAAATCTCTCTATGTTCTTGAAATAGCATCTTCCTCTGAGATCTTCCTCTGAGTTAGTTTAGGCCTAATCAAAGGATCTGCTGGGGCCCAAAGCTTATGACATTTTTATAGCCTGATGAGGATCCATGCTATCCCTAATCATTGCCCAGGATTTAAACACCCCACACCCATCCTTCCCTATAATCTCTTCCCGAGGCTCTTTCTTGAATTGATCTTTTCTGACTCTACTTCCCACTGTTCCTTCGACATTTTTCTGCTGCAACTTCTGCAAGTCCCGTTTCATGATTTACTAATTGCTCTACATCTCAAGTCTTCATCAAAGTTTCCTTTACTTCCTACATTAACTGAAACCTGGCTTTCCTCTGAGGATATAGTGTCACCTGGAGCCATTTTGAGAGGAAGTTTCACATTTTCTGTGACCCTCAGATTTGGGCGATGACGTTTGTGCCCTCTTCACTCACTGCCATCACTGTTCCATAAAGGCTTCCATGTCTCAAAACTTCAAGTCCAGCTTTCCTGTGCTCTACTTGTCTTCTATTACCAACTCCCACTTCTGGTCACTCCCCTCAGTTGCAGGTCTTTGTTCTTCTTCCCCTCCCTAATTGCTCCCACCTTTCTGAGTAACTCCCATGCCTATGGGGAAGCACATGTCCTACCTCATCAGCAACAGGACATTGTCTCTAGAGACATGTGCCTTCATGATTATGCCCCCCCCCATGAGGTCACCTAAGAACATCTGCAATCATAGATTGTTGGAACATCCCATTCAGAGGAAAAGCACCCCCCCCCCCAGATTTATGATAGAAAAACAAAGAAGCCATAGAAGAAAAAATTAAAAAATAAAAAGTTGGGGGGAATATTTGCAAATCAATTCAGAAACAAAGAGGTGTTTTTCTCTAGTAGGAGCTCATATAAATCTAATAACCCAATTTAAAAATGAACAGTTCACAGAAAAGTCAATACAAATGCATCTTTCAAAAAATATACTCAATCTCACACATAAGAGAAACATAAATTCGAAACTACAACGAGATACTTCTCACTTATCAAGTTAGGAGAGATCAAAACATTTAAGAATATGTGTGGTAAGGGGATGCATGAGGGAACAGTCACTTTCAAAACTGTTGAGAGTGTAAATTGCCCTCTGTGGAGGGCAATCTGGCAACACCTATCACAGTTTCAATGCATGGCTCCTTTGACCCAGAAATTCCATTTGTAGAAATGCACATGTATGTATGCATATTTATTTATTTCTGCTCTATTATTCAGCTATAAGAGAAAGAATCAGGAAGCTTGGAAGTTTTATGTCTAAGATAAAAAAAGAAAAAAGGTTAAGGTACAGGATAGACAGGTAAGTGCAACAATTTGTGTATAAATAATTTAAAACTATATATGTACATTGAGACAGGTGCATGTATATATAGGAAATGCTTTTATAATGCATAGAATATCTCTGGGAATAAACACTGAATCTGATGACTGTATTTGCCTCTGGGGAGGGGACCTGGGGACCTGATTATGATGTAGAATGTGTCCCTTATTTTCCCAGCAGGAAACTGAAGTCATGCTCAAATTGGATATTTGGAGGAGCATTTAATAAAAGGACTATTTGCTAAAGTGCAGAGCCGCAGGGCCAGCAACAGCCGAACACCACTAGTACCCCCATGGCAGAAGGAGAAATGTGTGGACTCAATTCCTGAAACCCACAGAGGGTAGCAACGTGGAGAGCTGCCTGAAAGGGGCCGTGGTGTAGGGTGACTCTGCAGGAAAAGATACCAAGGGTTAGACATGCCTTCCTTACTCTCCTCCTGTCCTCCAATCCCCATCTAAGGCAAACCCCATGAGGGAAGTTGCAGTCCATAACACTGGAAGCCACAGTGCCAGAAAGCCAGTGATGTTCTTCATGCAGGTCAGCCTCTGGGGCAAGGAGCATGGTGAAGAGTCAGTGGCAAGGGGAGAATATCTGGCCTAGAGATATACTTTTCATTGCCTTCTTCTTTGTGGCTTTTGAATTATGTACTGTGTTTATGTATTGATATTAAAAACAAAATCATTCTCTTTTAAAAGGATGAAGGTATTTATTTTTATTATTTATGTTTTAAAGATTTATTTATCTATTTTTAGAGAGGGGGAAAGGAGGGAGAGAGGGCAAGAAACAATGCTGTGTGAGAGAAACACTGACTGGTTGCCTCTCGCATGCCCCCAACTGGGCACCTGCTCCACAACCCAGGCATGTGCCCTGACTGGGAATCCAACTGGCAACCTTGTTTTGGTCTGCAGGCCGGCGCTCAATCCACGGAGCCACACCAGCCAGGGAGGAAAAAAAAAAAGTATTTTCCCCTCTTAACTCTATTATTTTTGCTTTCCTCTTTCACAGCCAAATTTGTTGCAGGTATTACTTGCACTTACATTCTGCCCTTCATCTCTCAAGCCCTGCTTCTGCCCCCTTGACATTTGAGTGCGCTCACCCACCAAGGTCAGCAGTGTCCATCCTGCTGGCTAAATTTGTTTTACTTGACTTTGGGGGAACATATGATACTATTGATACCACCTCACAGTTTCTGAAACAACATCCCCCTTCCTTTGGCTTCTGCCACCCCAGGTCCCTCCTGGCCCTTTCTCTCTCAGTTCCCTGGATGGGCCTCCCTTGCTTTGGCCATACTTCAAATGCGGGGCCATCGGGATTCTGTCCTTGGCCCTTCTCTCATCTCACATAGCATTACCCTCCCATTCTCATGTCTACTCCCTGGCCTTTAATGACCTCTAGCCATCTCAATCCCAGGCCCAAACCTCTTATCTAAACTCAGTGGCAACTGAGCACCTCCCCCCAGGCATTGCACAGGCTATTTGTTATGGGCCAAACTGTGTCCCCCTAAATGCATGTGTTTGAAATCCTAACTCCCAGTACCTCAAAATATTGATTTATTTGGAGATAGGGCCTTCAGAGAGGTAGGTGTTGAAGGTAAAATGAGGTTGTTAGGATGGCTCTAAACCAATATGATCAGTGTCCTTATAAAAAGAAGAGATTAGGGCACAAACATACAGAGGAAATAGTCTGTGAAGACACGGGGCAAAGATGGCCATCAGTAAGCCAAAGAGAAAGGCCTCGGAAGAAACCAACCCTGCCAAACCCTTGATCTTAGATTGCTGAGCTCCCGAACTGTGAACAAATATCTGTTGTTTAAGCCGCCCAGTCTGTGGCACATTGTTATGGCGGCTCTGGCAAACTAATACACTGCATAAGCTGTGTATCAAAATGTCCCAAACCGTGCTCATGACTCGCTTTCTCAATTGCCCCTCACTCATCTGAGCCTGGCTGTTCTTTGCATACCTTTTCTTACCATCAAGTCAATCTTGTAGGTAGTGTTTACTGAGTTATAGAATGACCTATACAATGCCCCAAGTCCAGTGAGTCAGAAAGGAGACAGGCAAAGTCACCTCAGGGATTCTTAATTAGGATTCAGGATACCTCGGTAGGGAAATATGAGATCTCTTCTCTACAAATCAAGCCAAGAAAGCAGAAGCTTTATGATAAAATTCAGGGTAATGCTATCAGGTACATCATTTATTTTTAACATAATGTTGAGATATTTAATAAAATGGCACCATACATTTCATTATGTAAAACTGGCAATAGTGCCAACATCACATCCACTTATTACCACAGCAGCAAGGTCTTAAATCTCTTCAGCTATATTTTGAAACATGAAATACATTCTTATGAAAGAAAATTTCCAGAATCAGTGAAATTGATCAAACATCATATGTATTTATGTTTTTTTTGTGTTGGCACCTGACAAAGGTGCCGTGATATCACAAACCCTCCAGGAGTCCATGTCCTCTCAGTCTCCTCTCGGTTCCCCCGACCCCGCGCCATCCCCCTGCCCACTGGCTTCCTCCACCAGCCCCTGTCACTGGGGCTGGGGACTCTCAGGAGAGATATGCATTGCTCTCTGTTCTAATTGCTCTTCTTGTGTCTTGATTCATTTTCTTTCCATGTCTATTCTACTTCTGAGCCAACCCTTTTATCTGCCTGTCTGGTGTCTAAACTCATCAAGAACAATGACTTCATGCCGATTAAGAACCATCCAACCTGTGGGGTCCCTTTGGGTAGGGTCTTTGATCCTCCGCATAGGCCAGTGATCTCGACCATTGTTAATAAAAGGGTGGTCTGGTCTCATCTGGAAGCTTGTCAGAAACACAGAAACTCAGACCCCACCCTAGAACTACTGAGTCGGAATTTGCATGTTAAAAAGATCCCCATTGATTCACAGGCGCAGTAATGCTTGAGAGACACTGATCTAATTGTCCGTTATTTGATTATTATGGCAGAGCCCTCCTACTCTTTAAAGTTTGGGAAACACTGCTTTAGTTGTTGTTGTTTTTTTTTTTTTTGGTCCTATCATCATGGCCAGTCTTCAGAGTCAGGTGGCACAGACATAGCAATATTTGTATAAGGGACTGTCTTAATGTACCCTCTCAAAAGATGACGCTGTAACTGGTAGGCATTTGAATCTTTGTAGCCATTGAATTTAGACACAGTTCAGAATTGAATGGTGTAAAGAAGACTACCATGGACAGCGCTCCCCCACAGGTACCTGGTAGTGAGAGCTCTCTTGGGCCGTCAAAAGCTGGAAGGGCTGGTGGCCAGAGACACAGGGGGTTTGAATGCTGGGTCCGTCATTACGTAGCTCTGGAGAGTGAACTTGTTCATTTCTCTCTCTGAGCCTCGGTTTCCTTACTTGTAAAATGGAGATGACAATACTTATTTAATACATGTTGCTTTGAAAAGTTACTGAAAAAAAATCACTAGACATGTAGGTGTTTAATAAATATCACTCCCTTCCTTTTTCTTGTCATATTGCAATTAAAGTTGGTAAAACAAAGTCTTTGAAAAATAAGAATAACAAGTTGCCTCTAGCCTGGAGCTAATGTGATGATGCCAAGGCTGTCAGAGCTGGTGGTCGGGGCGGGAGGGCGGGAGTAGAGGTCCACTCTGGCTCCCAAGCTCTTCATTCCCTTTCACAGGCTGCAGGGCCCTGGGAAGGGGATCTGGGTGCAGACATGCTCAGCACCCCCCCAGCCCCCACACTCCACCCTGCAGGGCGGGGCTCCGCACAGCCACTTGCAGGAACCTGGGGTTTGAGCCTGGAATCTCACTCTCCGTGGGATTCTAAGGAGCCATTCTTTGAAGAGCTGGTCTCCTCTGGTCCCTTGTTAACCCAGCTGTGTTCAGTCCCCCCCCCCCACCCCGACGGTTAGTCACACCACGGCCACTCCTGTGGGGCTCAGTCTCTGTCCCTGTGCCACACCCTCCTCCTTTCTGTGGCTAGATTGTACCCGTTTGTGAAGCAGCTTTTCCACGCAGGGCTCAGTCTGATCTTGCATGAAGAGTTGGCTAAGGCTTGCATCGCTGCTTTGCCTTCTCAGCTGTAGCTGCTTTCCTTGCTCCCCAAAATTTTGTTTTGACATTTTCATACCAAACTTTTGCCCAACTCTGAGGTCTCCTCAGAGACTACCCTGCCTCCTTTCACCTTTATACAAGCCCAGGTTCTAATAATATTCTGTATTCTATGCCATGGATCTAAAGGTTAAACATTAATCTGCATCAGGTTGTTTAGGATTATATTTTAGCTTTTCTTATGGGAATTTATTTTACCTACACCTTCATCTTATAGGTGTCCATTTTAGGTTGTCTGTGAAAATGTAAAGCATATTTGAACCAGAGACCAGATAATGCTCAAAGATCATCTGATACTCCCAGGAAGCAGCAGTGGGCCCCTAGCCTCCATGAGTGGGTGTGATACAGAGAGATCTGATCAGATCGCTGGGGAGAAGACGGCAGGGGCCGTAGGAGGAGGTAATGGTAAACAGTTTAGGACGGGACTGGCCAAGAAGCCGAATGCCTCCAGAGTGCACGGCATTGTGGGCTAGAAAATTTGACATAAAAGATGTCTTGCTCTCTGGCTCTCTTCTTCCTCGAGGATGCCTGGGTCATCGTGCTGAAGCTGCCTGCCTTTCCCAATGGATGGTATTTTGGATGGGAAGGAACTCCGGGCACAGCTAGGATCAGGCTGGCCTGGCAGAGGGTGGCAGGGTTATTCTCTGGGTGTTCTAGAGGGAACAGGCTCTGAGGAAGAAGACTGACATTTTCCCAAAATTGTGTAACTTTTGTATATTGTGGTTTTTTGTTTGTAAACTAACCCTATAGAAATAACTAAAAACAGGGGGGAAATGCTCGGAGAACCCAGGTGTTAAACGTTTAGCCTTAATTGATAGGCTTAAGTCACTGCTTTTGAATACAGACTCCGTTCCTTTATCGCCAAAACTTTGCCTCTGGAATTTTGCCTGGAGGGTGGCAGTGGGCAGTGATCATTTCATAGCATATCAAATGATATGAAAATCATTTGATAATGATTTCAAAGAGGAAACACTTGAAGCTGGGTCTGTCAGAAGGAAAAATCTGCCTAGAGGGCAAACCGCTGTTTGGTAACAGGTGGGGCACGTCTGCCTACCAGAGCGGCTGTGAACGGGACGCGCAGTCCGCGGCTCTCCGCAATCAAAGTATCAACCTTCATCTGGTTTCTAACTTGTTTTCGGGCATAGCGTTTGTCACTGTGGATTCTCCCTTTTGCTTTCCTTGTTCCTCCACTCAAGGCGAATTATGCCCATCCCCATGGCTGGCCCTAGACAATCCGGCAAATCATTTGGTATGAAATATCAAACTGATATTCTTTAAATAATGGCTTGACATTTAACGAGAGCAAAGGCTGAGTGGTATGGGGGAAGGACAAGGGAGAAGGGTGGAGAATCCCTGGTGCCAATTGTCCCGTCTCAGCAGAGAGCATTTCTGCTCTCACCCCAAACTGGCCCACTCGGCCTCCTACGGACACAGCCCTGCAGCCTCCTGGTCCCTCTCCCTGGACGACAGGCGGGTGACCATCTCCCTGCAGCAGGCCCTCGAATTCCTCTCCTTGCCACCTGCTCAAGGAAGGTTCGTTTCTAATCACACACCGCTTCTTCCAGGGAGGTCACACACGCTTGTACAGCAGTGTTTGGGACTTCTCCGGTGCTAGTGTTTGGCCATCAGCCTGGCCAGCCCCTCCCTTTACCTCAGGGCTGGCAATAAACCCATATTCTAACCCTATGACTGCACTCACTGCCTGTTTTAAGGGCTGTGGGGTCAGAAGCAGAAAGGAAGTCCCCCTTCACCACAACTTCTGCTCCCTCAGGCACAAGCCTGGCGGCGACCTCCCTCCTTTCCCCCTTAGGAGGGATAAATCCCCTGCTTGATTTTTTTTTTTTTTCAGTTCCTCTAAACAATCCTCAATTGCCCATGCTCTTGCTAAAATTTGTGTGTCCATCACAAACTTGTGTGAAACGTGATTACTATTCTTTGTACTTACAAGCCTTAAAAAAAAAAATGAAGTTAAAAGGAAAAAATTGAACTCACACACAGTTTGACAGATTTTCCCCACCGAAGAGGAAAGGAAAAACAAAAACTCCCCACATTAGCGAGTTTCATGATAATGATTTCAAAGAGGAAACACTTGAAGCTGGGTCTGTCAGAAGGAAAAATCTGCCTAGAGGGCATTTTTGGTATTTGTTACACCAGATAGCCTTCCTTGAGCACCTGGCCAAGACCTAAGTAATTGTGTAATGTAATGAGAGTGTTTTGACGAGTTATGCAAAAAACACACAAAAAACAAAACAATCCAGCGCTTTGATGATGGCCAGAAAAATCTAATTCCCGACCGTGATCCGGGTCCTGGTGACCAGCCCCGCCGGGTGGCGTTTCCTGCCCGCAGCTCCGCGCGGCCCCAGGTGAGTCTTGCGCGCTCCCCTCGCTCGGGCCTGCGGGAGGGGCTGGAGCGTAGGCGGAGGGCGGGCCGCGGGTTGCGGGGACCCAGATCCGGGCCCAGACTGCAGCTTCCCTTCCTCGGAGCCTCATTTGCAGCCACATCCTCATCCCTTTCCAGGGCGTGCCGCCTGGAGGCGCGGAGCCCGCCCGGCGCGCCCCAGCCCTGTCGCTCCGGCCGGGGCGGAGGCCGCCGGACCGCGGAGATGCAGGGCGGGGGCAGGGCGCGGGGTAGGTGACTTTATCCCGCCTGTTTCCCTGCCCCGGGGAGCAATGACATCACGCGGCCTTGTCCAGGCGCCGACACAAAGAGAGGCGCGGAGAGGCCGCTGCGGGGGAACCCGGCGGCCGCCCCTGCCGCCCTGGACCCTGGGGTCCCACCGGCCAGGCCCGCCGCACGCGGCCCAAGCCCTTTCAACTTCT
Organism: Pteronotus mesoamericanus; assembly: GCF_021234165.1. Taxonomy (NCBI): domain Eukaryota; kingdom Metazoa; phylum Chordata; class Mammalia; order Chiroptera; family Mormoopidae; genus Pteronotus; species Pteronotus mesoamericanus. The sequence goes on along the minus strand of NW_026555085.1, from coordinate 55,655,294 downwards.
CCTTTGCCGCCACCGCCTCGGTCGCCGCTGCCGGCGCCCGCAGCGCGCCGCTGAGCCCGCGCCCGGCCGCGCCGGCCCCTTCTCATGCGGGCGCGGGCCCTGGGAGGGGCGCCCGCAGCCAGCCGCGCAGCATGCACTGGGGGGTTGGCTTTGCCTCGTCCAGGCCGTGCGTGGTGGATCTGAGCTGGAACCAGAGCGTCTCCTTCTTCGGCTGGTGGGCCGGGTCCGAGGAGCCCTTCTCCTTTTATGGGGACATCATCGCTTTCCCTTTGCAGGATTACGGTGGGATCATGGCAGGGCTGGGCTCCGATCCCTGGTGGAAGAAAACACTTTACTTGACCGGGGGAGCTTTGCTGGCCGCAGCTGCGTATCTGCTCCACGAACTCCTGGTCATTAGGTGAGCCGGAGAGGGCCCCGCGTAGGGGCGCCAGAGGGGCTTGGCTACGGCAGGGCTGGCGCAGGGCGGGTGGGGGGCGTGCCAGCCCCTCGGTCACGCTGCCGAAATGACCAGAGGCAATCCATGGGCACCTGGTCGTGAGGGGCAGTTTAGAGTTGACAGGAGAATTAAACTGGTACTGGGAGGGAAAAACGTATGTCTCCCAATCTTTCGGTGCTGAAAGCAAAAAGACTCTGGGTTGTTTTGGACCGAAATAGTCTAATTTGAAACGCCCTTCGGAAGATCCTAAGTGTAGTGTTTTTGCAACAATAGAATTAGGCCCTGTAGGAATACTAAGTTACACTTTTATGAAATGCCTTATTTGTTTATAGATAATAATGCTCGAAAGTTAACCACTAACCTTAGCTTTTACTTAAAGGTTAGTTCTCCACTGCCCCTCCTCAGATGTTAACATCATGAAAAGGCTAAAATTGCAAAGGTCCAGAGACCTCTGTGCCCCTGTGTAGGGATGTATGGCCAGGTGCAGTGGTGTGCAGTTTGCTGTTTTGATGCAGCCTTAACCTGGGTCTCTGCTAATCTGATATTTAAAGCTGAACACCATCTTCAGGTTTAAGTGCCATTGTTGTGTGAGCTGTAGGAGATCCGAGGACAGGGCTAGCACATGGGCCTGCTTGACAAGAACACGGGAGTCGCCAGTGCCATAAACGGTTGCATCGGCTGCCTGCTGCAGAATGTTTACAGGATTGACTTGGGAATACCAGAAAATGGAGGCCCTGCTGTTGGTACATCCAGCTGGACACGAGATCTTTGTCTGACTAGGGTAACACCATCGGCTACTGAGATAGTCGTATGGCTAATTGCTATACTGATTTGTCATTAAAATTTCTGTTCACTTGAACCCTCTGTCACTGAGAAATGACCAGAAATGAGCAGTTTTCAATAGCTTAGAATGTCCCTGTTGGCCAGTATTTTGTAAATACTGAGAAATGGGTCCACACTGCCTTTTTCCAGTGAGTCCTACACAATAGGTTGTAAACAAAGATGGTGACAGGTGACCTTTAATAGGCCTGCAGGCGTTCCAGAAGGACATTGTGACAGGCTAACTCAAGTATGGTGAATATTTCTAGTCTCAGAGGGAAGGAAATCACCTAAGTCTGGGGAAATGTATTGGCTTTCATATTATTTAGTCATAATTGAGAAGCTTTATTTTCACCTTATTATACATTGAATGCCCTCACTTAGCACAGTGCCTTGAATCTAGGTGAACCAAATAAATTTTTAAGTGAACTTATCTCTAGATTATTTAATGTTTTTGCTGCTTCTAAAACCATTTCAAGTTAGGTTTCAAGCTATATGAAAAACTAAACCATTTGTGCAGTAATTTAAACGGTAACCCCATTGTTTCTCAATTATATTCCAGCCCAAAGACTTTTCAGGATCCCAAACCAAGTGGCTTCTCACCAGTTGTCCACTTTGTGGAGGGAGTGAAGGCACAGCTTCACAGGAGTGAGTCCAAACCTTGCTTAAATGACCTTGCAGAAATAGCAAGGAGCTCAGAGCTCACCCTGGGAGCAGGCCACACCCTGGTAGGTGTGGTCGCTGGACACAGGAAAGGCCTTAGGACACAGGAAAGGCCTTAGGACACAGATGTGTCCTTCCCTTCGTAGGGGACTCCTTGGATACTTAGTTGAGATGTTTTCAATCCTTGGTTTATTCACTTTTGTTCTTTGACAAATGCTTAAATTGAGTTGGAAAATCCTGTTACAATGGAAGTAATAAGAGTGCCTGCCCATTTTTGAGCCCTTAGCAGGGTTTCTGCATAGAAATGCTTTATTTGCATGATTGCATTTATTCCTTAAAAAACTAGCTTTGGATGCCTATTCCTCATTTTATGGGTAAGGAAAGTGAGGCCCAAGATGGTTAAGCAACATGCCCAAGATTACACAGCAAGAGTCGTGGGATCCGGATTCAAATCTGAGAATGTGCATCTGCTGAGTCTGAACTTTTCCACCACTGCCTCCTAGAGAGTACCAAGTCTGCAAGAGGTTTCAATGCGGGGAGAGAAAGAGAAATGTAGAGAATTGGGGCATTGCTCCAGGAAGACAGGCCTGTGGTAAGGACCTGAGTTTTTGACAGCCTCTAGGGGCACAGAGAGAGAGGGAAAAACAGACTGGGGAGAGGTTCCGAGGTTGCATAATAAGAGACCTCCACTTAAAGTGAAACCCGTCAGTTATCTGTGTAGTTTAGGGAAAACACAAAACAATGCGATATATGTGAAATGGACAATACACCTTGAAATGGTTACACTAAGTTCACTGGCAGGCGTGTAGTCTTCACCACCCTGCTTGGATTTGCTCCTGTAGGGACTTAACCTTAATGTATGGCTATGTCTCCAGAGTGGAAGGTGAAGTCGTCAGGTGAGAGTTATTTATGAAGTTTCATTAATGAGTATAACCTAAGTAGGTATTTTGGATTTTATTCATGTTTTCCCCACCACAATATTTTTAAACAAGTGTAGTTCCAACCCCATGTTTTTCTCCCTGAGTGGAGGTAGCGTATGTAGCAACTGTCTTTAATTCAATTTGGCATTCGGAAATGTATTGTTTGTAAGTTGAATGACTAAATGAATGACTTTGTTCCTGGCAGCTCATTTGCATTTAAGGCACAGGGGCTCAGCCTGTACTAGAAAACTTAAGGAATCAAGAGCAGTGTCATCTGATCTCCACAAACAGCTCGCCAGCCATACTCAGCGGCCTGGTCCCTGGGCTGTGTTTCACCACGGGAGTAGGGGCGAGTCTCGCTGCTCCACGGGTGTTCTCACAACCCTCATCATAAGGTCACTTGATGAAATACAGCTGTCCAGGAAATAGGTCACCTGCTTCTCTGATCCTAAGCGAGAGAGGTTCCTGATGTGTGGAGGGAGGGCTCTGGGGCCAGGTTGGGTTCAAATTCACTCCGCTCTTAATCAATCATGGGATCTTGGATTGGAGAGTAACCTTTTTGACTGCTGGGTTTTCTCATTTGTAACATAAGGATGGTAACAGTAGCCTTCCTCACAGAGTTGATGAAATGAGTTAACACATATGAAGTGCTTAGCACACCGTTTGACATATAGTGAGCATACAACAAAAGTTGGATATTAGTTACTATAGACATTCATCAGAAAGTTCCAGGCTTGAGTGATCTGAGTCAAACTGGCTCTTTTAATAAAAATAACTGAGGAATTGTCCGTTTTTGTGTAGTTGAAGTGCTTAAGAACTGGGGAACTGGAGCTATAACAACTTGATCTTAAAATGATATTCCTTGGGCAAGTTATTAAGCTCTCAGAGCTTCAGTTTCCTTGTCTACTGCAAATATAAGTATGGTGTAATATACCAAGTTTAAAATATAATATTCATTCTATAGTGTTACTGAAGTCATTTAATATGTGTGTATGCAAAGTCATTGGCATATATGCTTGTCACATAGTTAGCATCTATTCTTATGACATGGCCCAAGTTAACCATTAGAATTAGATTGTTTTGGCCAGTGGCTCAGGGGATTTTATATTTATCTCCTAACCTTTCAGTTCTTAAAATTTTGCCTGGCTAATCTGCATGAAAATACCACTCCATGACTTGAATTATTTGACTGGAAAAAAATCAGTTAGTTGTCAAATCTACCATGTACACTTTCTAGGAACATCGCCTAAATGGCTTCCTAATGTTAATATCTGGTCTTTCAAATATGTCATTGAAGTGAAAAACTTTGATTCATGGCAAATACTGCCAGGAAGCAGCCAATATTTTTATTCTTTTGACCAGTATTTTCAAAATGAGCCATTATCTCTTGAAGTGGAATGGGCACTTGAGTGGTAAACTTCTCCAAAAGAGTTTGTTATATTGAGTGGAGATGCCGCCCGAAGTGGGCACCCGAGTGGTGAGGACACGAAGAGCTTGTCTTCGCTTGCTTAGATAGGAGTTCTGGAGGGATTGCCCTGGGAACAACTGAGGGAGCCAGGGCTCAGGGAAGGCCAGGGAGAAGAGTGGAAAGTTGGTGGGTAGAGTGAAAGATGGAAATTGCAGAAGGTTCCTGTGGTGTATGAGTGGAGCTGTGTGGAATGATGGGATTTTATAGCATAGGGGAATAAGACCATATCTCTCTGAATAAGAATAAAGTATTCTTATGTAATGCTTGATAGCTCACCAAGTGTTTACAGATATTAATTTACTTAATTCTCAGGATAAGAATCTGTACAGGAGAGGTACAATCCTCACTTTTCCTGTGAGAGGAGAGAAGAGGTTGAGGGTCACATGGCCCGGAGAAGGCAACACTTGGACTTGATCCCAAGTGTCCAGATGTGGAATCCAGTGTTTATTTTGCTTTTTGATGGCTATTGAAAACATGTATGAGGGAAGTCCTCCCCACCCAAAAAAAGCAGCCAAAGAAAAAGATAGATGTGTGGCTGAGATGAAGAAGGGGACAAGGTAGGGGCACTCATATAAATGCTGTGTAGTAGAGGTGGGGACCATGTGAAGGTAGAGAGGGTGAGAGAGCCCAGAAGCCAGGTTCCTTGGCACCACAGGTGAAAGGCCAGGTGAAGGCACAGAGAGTTTGAGAGCGGGACCAGAGTGCTCAATGTCTCAGATTCCCTGAAGACTTGGGTCATCTGCACTGTTATTGCAGGGGTCTGTGGCTGAATGGACTGTTTCACGGTGTAGTCTAATGGTCAAGAACATAGGCTCTGACTACCTGGTTCAGTCTAGGTTCTGCCATTTACTAGTAATGTGGCTTTGGGCAAGTTAATCCTATGCCTCAGTTTCCTCATCTATAAACCATGGATAACAAAAGCACCTACCTCATAAGGTTATTGTGGAGGTTAAATGAGATAATACCTGTGAAGCCCTCAGAACAATGTCTGACACATAATGAGCCCAGAATATCATTTTTATCCATCCAACTTGTCCCTGACAGGTGAACAGAGACAGTAAGGGGAAGAGGGGGCCCTGTACCCAAAAGTACTCTTCCTGTCCATTGGTATCAGAGGGAGGTTGATACATAGTTACTTTTCTGAGCTTTTGGGATATGGTAATATCAGAGTTTGTAAGGTTATTTTGTGTTTCAACCAAGCTTCCACTCTAAGTGCTTCTGGGTGAGGTAAGCCCCGTGCCAAACCGATCAGCTTGTTCATTGAGGAGCTACAGCCCAGCAGCGATCTGAGAAACTAAAGGAACTGCATGTATAACACGTGGGTTGTTCTTTATTTCTGTTCTGGTTTTAACAGGAAACAGCAAGAGATTGACTCCAAAGATGCTATTATTTTGCATCAGTTTGCAAGACCTAACAATGGTGTCCCCAGTTTATCTCCTTTCTGTTTGAAAATGGAAACTTATTTAAGGATGGCTGACTTACCCTATCAGGTACTTGTGTCCAAATATGTTTTATTCTCCTGACAGCAGTATTGATTAGAGGGCGGCACCTAATCTCCCATGGTGGGAAGGGCTGGCATTGGTGCTGGGGGGCGAGTATGAAAGCAGCAGTGCCCAGTCCTTGCGTGCGGGGGCTGTTGGTTTTTACACCTAATTTAATGTGGGATCAAAAGGGTTATGAACTTTTGTAGGGTTCAGGGCCATGTTATTTTTTCCTGACATAGAGTACAATTTGGTTAATAGTTTGGATAGGCTTACTGAGCAGCTGTCATCCAGGTGGGAGCACCAATGGCTGACGGGGTGTTATCCCTTAGGTTTCTATTTATTGACAGCATTGGATTTTGTCTCATGCCTCCCGGGGGCAGAGCACCCAGCACGCCACCAGAGAAATACGTACAGATTTTGTGAGAGTTTTCCCAGAGTGTTCCATGTTTTGTGTGGGTGACTCTCAGGGGAACGCTAGCCCAGTTCGGCATTAGAGAGTGAACAGAGGAAGTATAGGGTGAACATTTTCCTCTGAGTAATGCTTGAGCAGTGTCTCACAAATTTGACGGGTTCTCGTTTTCATTGTCATTCAATTCTATGTATTTTTTAAAAAATTCCTTTGTTTTTCTTTTTTACTTAAGTTCTAGCCAAATGCAATTTTTAAAGCTTTATTTTTGTTATTTTTTTTTAATTTTATGATCAGAGCAGGTAGACTTTGTGCTATTAATTCCTTGGAATTTACTGACCCTTTAGCCTAGTATGTGACCTTGTTTTATGAATGTAAAAAACAACTATGTATTCTCTGTGTGGGTGTATAGCTCTCTATGTACTTGCTCAAGCATATTTAGTGTATTGTTTAGACCTATATCTCTGCTTATATTTTGTCTGCCTGTTCTAGCAGTTTCTGAAAGGAATGGGTTAAAATATTAAAGTGTATTTGTTTATCTCTCTTTTTCCTGTCACTCTGTCAGTTCTTTCTTTAAGAGTATTTATATATTTGAGGTTGTATTGTTGGGTTCATTTAATATGAAAGATCATATCTTTTACTGTTTTGTTTCTTTTTCCAGTATACATCGCCCATCTTTTTTCCTTATGACTTTTTTAACCTTGAATTCTGTAATATCATTTATTGAGAATGATTCTTGAGCTTTCTTTTGACTCCTATTTGCTTGGGATATTATTCTTCATCCTCTTTCTTTATATTTTTATTTTTATTTTTTGTCTATTTGTCTCTTTTGGGCAATGTATTACTTATAACCAATCCGAATTGATGAATTTAATACATTTATACTTATTATTGTCTTATTAGGAGTTATCTCTAACATCTCATTTATTACTCTTCTCCTCACTATTCTTAATTTTCCTCATTTCCTGCTTTCCAATGATAGCTAAAATTGTTTCTGTCATTTAAAACAAATTCTATTTTTGTTGTTATGATGGTTGCTCTTAAGCTCCTAATGTGTGTTTATTTATCCCTATTTCTTAAATGTATCCCATTCTGTATTTGTCCTCTAATGATACATGCATGTTAGCAGGTTCATGGGAACCTTGGGTCAGTTTCTCCCCAACCCTCATCCCATTTGCGTTGCTGTTATGTAATATTTTACTTCTGGAATTTTGGAAATGTGTGTGCGCGCGCGCTCTCTCTCTCTCTCTCTCTCTCTCTCTCTCTCTCTCATCCTTTGTCAGACAACAAGCCTTACTAAGTTATTTGACTAGCTTAACTTCCTGTATCTCTGGTCCTACAGGACCTGTTTAGTTTTTATTGGAGTACTTCCTTGATGAGTATTTTTGGCGGGAGCCTTTAAGAGGCAAACTGTCAGTAGCTTTGCATGCCTGAGAACATTGAAGGGCAGACCAAAGAGGTTTGCCCTCATAGATGATAATTCTGTGTTCAAAATTCTTTTCAGTGACTTAAGAATTATATTTTCTTTTTAATATAAAAATTAACAATATAACTCCATTGCCTTTTTGCATCCATATTGCTGTTGAAAAATCTGATATTCATCTGATTCCTTTTCTTTCTTTTTTCCTCTGGAAGTTTTTAGAATTTTCATTTAATCTTGACATTCTTAAATTTCACTATAATGTGCCTTGGTGTGGGTCTTTATATATCTTGTTTTGTTCTTTATAAAGTCTTTTAATTTGAAATCTTTAATCTTTTTAATTCTGGGGAATTATCAATTTTCTTCAGGTATTTCCTTTTCTTTTTTTCTTTTTTATTTGTTTTCCCTCTTTTCTCTCCCTATTTTCTGGGTCCTGAAGGCTCTTCTTTTATTTTCTGCATCAGTGGATGTATCCCTTCATTCTTTTCTTCTTCCTTCTGGGAGAATACATCTCTCTGAGCTTCCATGGCCCTGTTCTTGAATCCATCGTACTATTGCACTCATTTATTGTGTTCAGGTTTTATTTTTCTTCTTAGTATTTCTCCTTGGTTTGTACTGCTGATCTCTACTGTTATCTCTTAGATAGAGGATATTAATAATGCCATTTAAAACGTTTTGTTCTGTCCCAATAACTCTGCCTCATGTTGTAAATATCCAGTCTGTTGCCCTTCTCTTACAGTGGTTGTACGCCTCTGGTTTCTAGTTATTTTGGTTTGAGGTCTTCTTTCACCAGAAATGTCAGCTCGTCTGCCTGCGAATTTGTACTGAGCAAGGGCTAAAGCTCAGGCCACAGGTTGTGTACCTTGCAGGGAGTAGAGAAAGGGAAGATGAGCCTCAGGCATTCTAAAGCAGTGTGGTCTCTCTGGCTTGCTGTCTCTTCTCCAAGTGACTTCCACTGATTGGTCGTTCACCTTCAAGTGCTTACAAAATAGCAGCATTGAGAGAAGGTGATCTCCTTGGATGGAAACAGACCAGCAGAGAGTTTTGACCAGAAGAGCTTCCCTACCCAGCCAAGCTTTGGTCTGCCCTGATAACGATATCCTGCCCCCCAACCCCCCTATCCCCCAACTTTTGACTCCCTGTGGCCATGCTTTCTGAGCCAGCTTCTCCACAGAAGAGGGGTCAGCAGTGATTCTTCTAAGGCAGCACTGGGACAAGATGAATGTCATGCTCTCCGCTTGGTAAGTGCTATTACGGCGGTCCTGTGGGAATATGGTGGAGTGGCACTGAATCCTGGATGTTGGGGGACCTGGGAGGGCATGAGGTCTTTATGGCTGGGAACTCAAATGCAAGTGTGAGTCTGGACAGAGGAGCAAGAAGAAGATTATTCAGGACTTTCTAAGCCAGAGATGGAGGAGAAAATAGCAATAGAAATCAACAAGGCTTGAGTTATCTAAATGCAGTGGATCAGATCTGGAAAATCACTGTTCAGCTTGGTGTTGACAGTCAGTTAAAGGTGAGTGTCACTGAGGGGCGCAGATTGGAGGAGGCTGCTTCCAGCAGCTGCCTGCCTCTTCCTCATCACTCTAGACCAGATTGCTTCCTGTAGCCATAATAGCTTTGAGACAGTTACGGTCCTACACCTGAATTTTGTGCTTCGATTTTCTGGCTGCTTTTGCCTTCATCCCCATGAAGGGATCCTGAGCTTCATTCTGCCCTTTCCTTTCTTGCTTTCCGGCCATTGACCGCTGATTGCTGCCAGCCTGTCTTTACGCGCAGCTTAACTAACTGCCTTTTTTCATGTTTTGGAACAGCTGCTTTTCAGGTAGTATATCTGAAGCAGCAGGGCTTGTGCCTCACTGTGAAGCCTGGAGCTAATACAGGGAAAGGAAATGCTTACTGCCTTCCAAAATTTTTTTTCCAAAAAAGCATTTGAAGCTTTTTTATTTTTTAACCTAAATGAGACTGGAATAAATATTTGATGACCATTAATAAGCACTCACGAGGCTTTTTTTAAAAGCCTGATTTGTGGTCATAGTTATTATCTTTTAAAAATCAGGATATAAATATCAGTAGATAAATTTTTAAAGCTTTTCATTTGGAATTATTTCAGATTTATAGGAAGTTGCAAAACATGCATAGGGAGGTCCAGCAGATATGGTTAATCTTTTTAAAAACAGTTTATTACTTAACATTTTTTCTGTCATTTATTGATTTCAGGGAGAGACGGAGGGAGAGAGGGGGAGAGAGAAACATCAGTTTGTTGTTCCACTTATTTATGCATTCATTGTCTGATTCTGGTATGCACCCGGATTGGGCATTGAACTTGCAACTTTGGTGTATCGGGACGACACTCTAACCAATTGAATTACCTGGCCAAAGCTAGTTAATTTTTTAAAAAACAAAAAGAGTTTTAATATTTTTTTCTGATTACATGTATTCAACATATGGTTCTTGTAAGGATTTCAGAAAACAGAAAAAAGTGTAAGTGGAAAATGAAAATCACATATCTACTAGCTAGAGATATTTGACTGTCCTTTCATTCATTTCTCTAGACATATATGAAGACACCTACATCATTTGCAATAACTGGTTGAGTAAGAAGCTCCTATTTCACACAATAACTGTTTTTAAATAAGATAAAGAAAATAGAAAGACAGTGGCTTCTTTGGAACTCACTGCTCTGGCTTTCAGTTTTAACTTTTGATGTTCTATTTATTTGCTGATATTGCCTTTTTTCCCCCTCATGTCTCTTAAAAAAGTTTCTATGCTATAGTCAAGTTGAAAGAATGGTAGAGTGAACACCCATATGCCCTTCACCTAGGTTCAACAGTTGTTAACATGTTGCTTTCTTTGCTTTATTTCTCATTATATAGACATTTTTGGACAATTTTTTAAATGAACCAGTTGAAAGTAGGTGGCAGAAATCATGGCACTTCATCCCTTGCTATTTCAGTTTGCATGTCCAAAAAATAAGACCTTCCTCTATAAAACTATAATACATATTGAAAATTATTATATAATATGTAATAGAATAGTGGGTGCATGAATCTATTCAGTGTGTTATAACCCACAAAAGTTCCTCAAATTATTTCAAATTTAACCAGTGGGAGACCTTTCAAGATGGCTGTTGCGATGTGAGAGAGAGGAATTTAGCTGAAAATTTGGGGGCAGCATGGCTGTGTAGCAAATCAAAATGACAAGACTTTGGGATTTCTTTGAAGGTCTCAAGTTCTCCATCTACGAATGGTGATGGTGATGTTATTCCTAATGATAAAGCACTTTGTCAAACACTCTATGAGCTTTTTCTCATTTGATTCTAGCAACTGTTATTGTATTATCCCTATTTTACAGATGAGGAAATTGAGGCCCAGGGAGGATTAGGGAGACACAGGGAGGTACAAGGTCACACACCAAATAAATGATGGAACCATACATTTATGCCCAAAGCCTGTGCTAATAATGCAGTGTAGGTGTAGGTGCATTAATCTCACCTGAGACAGATTTGCAGTGGGAAACATCAGGTTGGAAAAAATGTAGGGATTTACCTCTTCATCTTTCCAAAATTATTTTCAGAAACTACTCTCAGTGAGTTGGTCAGACTCCAGTTGCTTAAATAAAAATAGACCAGAAGTTCTTTAATATATTTAAGGAAGTTAAGGACATTATTGTATATATATGTGCATACACACACACACACAGGGGTGGACAAAAGTAGGTGTACAGTTTGTATGGAAAATACAATAATTATAAATAATAATAAAGGGATAAATTGTTTTGCATACCCACAAATGTAGACCTACTTTTGCCTTCCCCTGTATAATATAATATATACCTATATGAATATGTATTATTATTTTTTATTTTAAAAGTAATGTAACCACACTTAGAAAAATTGAAATGAATGGAAAAGGTCACCCGCATCTACCTGTAGTCTTACAATGACTTTTGACATTTTTGTGTTTCCTTTTTAAAATATTTTTTAAATCATCTAATTTTTAGTTATAGAGATAATAGTGTCTCTGAAATGTTGTCTTCTGCTTTTTTTACTCTAGTAAACAAAAGAAAACTTTTACATACATTTTATTGATTATGCTATTACAGTTGTCTCTATTTTCTGCCCTTCACCGCTCTCCACCCAGTCCCCATTCCCTCCAGCAATCCCCTCCCTTAGTTCATGTCCATGGATCATGCATGTTCATTGGCTACTCCATTTCCTCTACTGTTCTTAACATCCCTCTATTTTGTACCTACCAATTCTTAATCCCTGCATATTTTCCCCTATTCTTCCCCTTCTCCCTCCCAACTGAAAACCTTCCAAATGAGATCTCCTATTTATGATTCTGTTCCTATTTTGCTTGTAGTGTTTTTTTAGATTCAATTGTTGATAGTTGTGAATATTGCCATTTTAATGTTCATAGTTTTGACCTTCTTTTCCTTAGATAAGTCCCTTTAACATTTCATATAATAATGGCTTGGTGGTGATGAACTCCTTAAGCTTTGCCTTGTCGGGGAAGCACTTTATCTGTCCTTTAATTCTAAATAATAGCTATGCTGGATAGAGTAATCTAGGTTGTAGGTCCTTGCTTTTCATTACTTTGAGTACTTCTTGCCAATCCCTTCTAGCCTGCAGAGTTTCTTTTGAGAAATGAGCTGACAGTCTTAATGGGATGCCTTTGTAGGTAACCACCTGCTTTTTTCTTGCTGCTCTTAAGATTCTCTCTTTAACTTTAACCTTTGGCATTATAATTATGATGTGGTGTGGTCTCTTTGGGTCCATCTTGTTTGGGACTCTGTGTTTCTTGGACTTGTATATCTATTTCCTTCACAAAATTAGGGAAGTTTTCTTTCATTATTTTTTCAAATAAGCCTTCAATTCTTTGCTCTTTCTCTTCTTCTTCTGGCACCCCTATGATTCTAATGTTGGTACATTTGAAGATGTCCCAGAGGCTCTTTAGCCTATCCTTGTTTTTTTGGATTCTTTTTTCTTCTGTTTTGATTGAAATTTTTTTCTTATGTCCCAAATAATTGATTTGATCTCAGCTTCATTTACTCCACTGTTAGTTCCTTGTAAATTTTTCTTTATTTTACTTTGTGTAACCTTCATTTCTGCCCAGGTCTTTTTTATGCAGTACCCAATGGGTTCCGTGAGCATCCTCATAACTACTGTTTTGAACTTTGCATCTGATAGATTGCTTATGTCCATTTCATTTAGTTCTTTCTGGAGTTTTGTTCTGTTCTTTCATTTGGGCCATATTTCTCTGTCTCCTCATTTTGGCAGCCTCCCTGTTTGTTTCTGTGTATTAGGTAGAGCTGCTTTGAATCCTTGTCTTAGTAGTGTGGCCTGTTGTAGAAAAGCACATAGTTAGCTGGATGGGCTGAAGCCTTAGTTAATTGCCAGGGTGGAGCAACCTGACTCACTGCTCTGTGGCTCTTTGTGAGGGAGGGCTCAGAGAGGGGACAATGCTGCTGCCTGGCCTCTGGAGTTTTGTCTGGAGGAAGCTGCCTTTGGCACTCACCTGGATGCCAGACACTTCAGTTTCTCCCTGTGTGCCACTGGTGCCCTTCCAGCTGTTCCCCTGGTGCTGAAGCCCAGAGGGAATGAGTCTGCATAAGTCCTAATTCCACTGCGGGCCCTTTAAGAGAGATTCCTGAGAATCCTGCTGTTTGATCTCCTGCCCCAATCTCCACTGATTTGCACAGCCAGAAGTTATGGGGATTTATCTTCCTGGCACTGGAACCCTGGACTGGGTGGTCTGGTGTGGGACTGGAAGGGATGGAGGGATCCTTCCCAGTTTTTATCTACCAGATGTAGGTGTGGGACCGCCTGTTATGTGTCTCCGCATCTCTGCGCCTATCCCAGCGGCTCTGCATCTCCGCCCCTCCTACCCATCTGGATGATTGTGGCTTCTTTAACTTCTTGGTCGTTGGGCTTCCATACCGTTCGATTTTCTGATGATTCTGGGTGATATTTGTTTCATAGTCTACTTGTAATTTTTTGCTGTGGTTGTGCGAGGAGGCCAGCTGCATTTACCTACATCTCCATCTTAACTGGAAGTTCTACTTCTCACAATAAAATTTTTGATGAAAACATGCTAGAGCTTTATTTCTGGAAGAGTTGATCATTAATTTTTATGACTACATTTTAAAAGAGTGGTTGAGATAAAAATGCACCAGTACCCAGGAAGAGGGTGTTCTAGAGAGAAAGGCAGATGTGTAAACAGAAATTCTGTAAGAGGCGGGAAGTACACTCTACAGTGGAAATGCAGAAGAAAGGCAGAGAATGGTTGATTTTGGGGAAAGAGTTCACTAACAAGGTGATATTTGATCTGAATTTTTGGGACGGATAAGACTTTGCAGAGAATGGGGACAGGATTTCTGTAAAAAATAAAGAGTCTACAAAGTCAGAGAGGTGGCAAAGAATTTGACTTGGGAGGGTGCACGTAATTTGGAATTCAGGAGACCAGAGGGACTGATAGCGAGGAGGCTGGGCAGGTGGGCAGTGGCTGGATGGTGTGGGCCGAGACTGTATGTGAAGGGAGTTAGGTTGGATCCATTAAAGCCATTGGGTAATTTTGAGCAGCAGAGGTCTTATAACTTATTTGTATTGCAAGCTGTTCCCTCTGATGGTAGTGTGGAGGATGGATAGATTACATTTGTGAAGGACAGACGTTGAGAAGGGGATGTGTTAGATATTTAAGGGTGTGTCAAGAGGAATTTGAAACTAGTGCTATGTTATATGGCAAGTTTACATCTTTACGGCACAAATGGGATGTACTGGCAACTTTTAGAGGTACATGACATGGCTTCTGGTCAGCATCAGGGGTAATGTCGAGGGCTGCTGTGTATGGTTGTGCAGATTGTTCACTGCTCACCAGTGCCTGGCGAAGGAGAGGGCCAGGAGGACTTGCCAAGCTGTGAATCCTGGCACGGGCTGTATCCACCAGAGGAGATTCTGGTTTCCTAATAGCACAGAAGCTAACAGCAGACGTAGCTAAAAGCAAATAGCTAACGGCAGCCCCATTAACTCCCTTTTCTCAGACTGGGCCCAGAATGAATTTCTTTAGAATAAGCAATGAGATAAAGTATCAAGGCAACAGTCAAAGTTCCCAATACGCTTCATCCGAGAGAGCAGTAAGCAACATTAAGCTGCTCTGCTTTGAGCCTTCCAGAAAGGTGTTATTTCCTCAAAGGTCTGAGAAGCCTGGGATCCTCAAGCAAAGTCCAAGCCCAGTCCTTGTGGGAACAACTGGACAGCTACCATTAGGAGTCGTGATGCCTAGCCATAAGCCTGTTGCCTCACTGGAGGCCCATTCAGTGGTCATACATACAACATCCAACATGCAAGCAGTCTTCTTAGACCCAGAGAGAACTCACTCAGAAATTTTGTAATATTCTATGTTTTGTCTCCCTTGTGGTGAAATGTATGGTTTGGTTGTGGGGAAAGGCACACACAAATCTTGGTGTGATTTAGGTGAGAACAATTAGAGCAATAGTCACCTTTGTTAATCCCAGTGATTTCTCACAAAAAAACCCCAAACGGTAATTTTTTAATTTCTTGGCAAATTTTGGTTTCTCGTCTAAAAGAAGGTATGACCGGGGTCTCCTGGAAGGGACCCTTACAGAGTTTGCCATCATCAAGCACTGTTACAAGGAGGTACCTTCTTGGGCAGGGCTTGATGTGTATGGTTACTTGCACTTAACTTTGTTTCTCTAGGATGTAACCAGGCAGAGGTGGGCAGGCTGTGGGTCTGCCGGCCCAAACAGGCAGCCCTATGAGCTAAGAGGGATTTTCACATTTTTAAAGAGTTGAAAAAAGTCAACAGAATAATATTTTGTATTATATCATAGTCACATTCCAGTGTCATAAACAACCCACAGGATTTCTTTTCGCCCCTTTGTAATCCTGCTCTTCTGTTATTTCCTGTCCCTTGTCCTCCCTAGCAAACCCTGATTGGTTTTCTGGTACTATAGATCAGTTTGAATTTTCTAGAGTTTTATGTAAATGGAATCCTACGGTAAATACTTTTTTTTTTTTTGGTCTGGTTTCTATCACTTAGCAATGTTATTTTGAGATTCGTCCATGTTATCGTGTGTATCAGTAGTTCATTCCTTTTTATTGTAAGGTTATACCAGAATTTGCTTATTCATTTACCTCTTGATGAGCATTTGCCCTTTTCCCTGTTTTTGACATTTGCAAAACAAAACTTCTATGAATATTTTTGTACAAGTCTTTGCTTTCTTTTCTTTGGCTCTCTCTTAACAATAAGCCAGAGCCCATGATAAAATCTGCTGGAGTAAAGTAGTGTTTTCATGTGAAGTAAATCTTTTTTTTTGTTCAAGAGTAACCATTTATTCTCTTTAAGAGTTTATGTGCTGAGTCCATTTACTTGAGTAGTACAGTCACTGTCAAATATACAGTTGGAATGTTTGTTTCTGTTAATCATATAGTGAAATTTAAATAAAACATTGCTTTTCTCTCTTTAAACTTTACTCTGTTTAGAACTATTTTGGTGGAAAACTCTCTGCTCAAGGAAAAATGCCTTGGATTGAATATAATCATGAAAAAGTTTCTGGCACAGAATTCATAATTGACTTTCTGGAAGAGAAACTTGGAGTGAATTTAAACAAAAACCTTGGGCCTCATGAGAGAGCCGTCTCCAGGGCGGTGACCAAGATGGTGGAGGAGCACTTCTACTGGTGAGTCCCCGGGGTGTTGGGCGGGGCTCAGTGCCTGGCCCCACCCCCCAGAATAAGCCAAGTTCTGTGGTGCTTTTGAGATACTCCCCAACCCTTTCCTTTTGAAAGTAAAACTTTTCAAAAGTTTTCTGCACTCTGACTGACTTAGGAATCAAACCTATGACTGTTAATTTTCTAGGTATCTAGAGCAGGGTCAACGTTTTCTGTAGAGGCCCTGCTAGCACATATTGTAGGCTTTGTGCACCACATGTCTCTGTAGTAACTACAGTTGACCCTTGAACAATGTGGTGATTAGCAGCACCAACACTCCGCGCAGTCGAAAATCCACATGTAATTTTGACTCCCTCAAAACGTAACTACTAATAGCCTACTGTTGACTGGAAACTTTACCGATAACATGAACAGCCAATTAACACATATTTTGTATTGTATACTGCATTCTTACAATAAAGTAAGCTAGAGAAAAGAAAGTGTATTAAGAAAATCGTATGGCAGAGAAAGTACATTTATTGTACAGTACATATTTATTGAAAAAAATCCACATGTTAAGTGGGCCCATGCAGTTTAAACCCATGTTGTTCAAGGGTCAACTGTACTCAACACTGCCCTATGGTTGTCCTGGGGAAGTGGCCGTAGATGAGATGCAAATGAATAAGCGTGACTGTGTTTCAATAAAAACACAAATTTGAATTTTATTTAATATAAAATGTTATTATTTTTCATTTTTTAGCCTCAACCATTTAAAAATGTAAATTTCTTACCCTATGGGCTATAGTTGGCTGACCGTGATCTAAACTGGCACTCACTGAGGTGAGGGAGATATGTTAATAGGCTGGGCTGTTCACCAGTACAAGCTGCTGAATTAAAATAACATTGCATCAGATACCCAGAGGAGGGAACAGAAAACTAAGACAGAAGAAAAGTCTTAGGTGAAATAAATTACACAAGCTTTGTAAGATTATGGTGAGTTTTACTTAGAGGACGAGAGCACCTCTATATCCAGGAGTAAAGCATGCTGCTGCTTTCTGCGTGTCTTTGCCCTGATTACCCGACTGCTGGCTTGTAGTCCCCAAGTCTGAAGCGTCACACACTGTGCTGATGAGTTGCCCGTCCTGCACATGGCGCTGTGCTGGCTGTGACACCGTGGGAGTTAAATAGACACGGTTATTCTTGCTTTACAAACTCATTGTCATCTGGGTTTTTTTTTCCCTTTTCTTTCATCCATTTATTGGGAGTCATAGTACCCTTCTATATCCCAGTAGATAAGAGAAGTCTTTTCTCAGATTCCTGCCAACTTTATCTTGTTCCAAAGATTGAATTAACAATTGTTAAGCTTGCATTTTTGGCATTAATTGTTCCTCTTGGGTCAGCAGCTCACCCAGTAGCTTTTTCCTCCCCCACTGGGAGATGCGCTCAGTGTGGGGGTGACTGTGGAAGGTTCTTCCTCTTCACCTTCCTATTTCATTCACTCAGCTTTCTAAATAGAAAACTTGTTTTGTCTTTTGGATTTTCAGTGACCCTCTATTTCTCTTTTCATCTTTCTGCTTTCAATTCTTGCTCACTTCATTCCAGGGCCGACCTGAAGACCCAGGCACTGCTCTTCCCCTGTCACGACAGCGGCGAGGTGGGCGGGAGCAAGGAGGGGAGCAGGCAGAGGTGCGGGTCTGTGTGGGAGAAGTGGCAGGCTGTGTTCCGGAAGGAACCCGGCTCTTTTGCTTATGGTAGCACCTGTCGAGAACTGCTGGGCTTCCCTTCCCAAAGACTCTGCAGGGTTTTGCAGTGAGGACCAAAATGTATGACTACGTGTGACATGCGTAGCTTCAGGGAAAAGCCTGTGGGACTGAGCCAGTCTCACCTGTTTGCCAGGTTCCAGTCACTGCTTTGCAGCGCTTAAGGGAAATGAAGAACCAGCACGGGGCCACCCTGACCCTCGTGCCACCGTCTTTGATTGATGGGCCCATTAATGGGGAAAGCTAGCACTTTGTCAGCTGCCTGAAAGGAAGCCTAAAGCTTTATATTGGTTGGTAGTTTTGTTATAACTCTTTGATTTCTGAAGCGGTTCATTAAATTTATATTCCAGTTGGAAAGACTTCTATTCAGAAAGATTCCTAAGTACTCCCTGTCACTGCTGCTTTCTCTGGGTGTGTGGGCCATTTTATATATATTTACTTCATGGTAGAAGTTCATCATCTGCTCGTCCCTCCCCTTCTCTCTCTACAAGGGACTCGGCTAATACTTGCTGGGGGTGGGGTATGGTGGGGTATGTTGGGGAGGGAAGGGCACTTGTGGGAGGGATGGGAGGGAGAGATGGCAGGTGGTATCCTGGTAGGGAGGTATCTTAATTTTATGGACCACAAACCTCCAAGTGTTTGGGTCATAGATAGACTCTTCTCTCTTTTTAATTAGAAAAATATATTTTTGGACGGCTAGCTACTATTTCTCATTTGTGCTCTTCAAGAGTTAATTTGAGGAAGAAATAGTTAAGATGGAGGTTAGGCCTTGATTGAGGTGCACTTGTATACAGCAAACTTTTAAAAAAAAAATCCTAATTCATCCAATTCCCTTAAGTCCCTAGTAACAGAAGGAAAAATGGACCTTCCTCATTTTCATAAGTTTTCCAAACCTTTAGCCAATTTCTTGCTTTGGGGAGATGCTGAGCAGGCTTCCCTGAAAGCTCTAAATCCCAGAGGGGAAAAGCCCTGAGAGAATACGTGACACAGAGCACACATGGACTCTCCACCCTCAGGCCCCTCTCCTTCTTCCCCTTTCCAAGTTTCAGAGGCAAAACACCAAACGTGCACCCTAGGAAACCAGAACCAGCATAGGGGACTGATCACAATATGTAGGAAAACAGTGTAAGTGTGAGCTTTCTCTCCATGAGAGCCTGTTAAACTTTGACGATCCGTAAGCTCCCAGGTGGTGTCTGCACTTACAGCGGTGGAAGAGGAGGGATCAATTGTTTGACTCAATTGATTAAATTGTCTGGAGTTTTCAGATATGTTTTATTTTGGTCTGAAACTTTAAAAATATCCCAGGTATGATTTTCCTGAAGAACAAAAACAATGGCAAGCTCTCACTCTTATATAACAGCACGTAATTCTGAAGCTCTGTTTTAGGTCTGCTCAGATAAGCACACTCAGCTATAAAGTGGGTTTTTTCTTACACTTGAAAGCCATAAAATTATGTCCCACTTGCTTTATAAAGCTATTATGGAAGATGAAGAAGGCAGGTTTTTATCTTCTTTGTTCCACTGAATGCTTCAGTCAGATCTCATGCAGGGTAGCCCATGTAAGGGGAAGTCTGAGAGACACAGGATCAAATTACTGGAGTGAAATTGATTTTGGTTAGCAGATACCACAGCTTCTTCTCTGTGACATACTGCCCCCTTGTGGACACCAGTGTCTTAAGAGTCTTCCAAGCACGTAGGGAAATGTGCAGGGGGCACCGTTGTCAAACTAGTCATAACATCACCTATGAATATATAGGTGTTAGAACAGGAAATTCAGGTTTGCTTCTAGATTGGCCATACTTTTAAAATTTTGAGTTTGTCAGTGAATGGGGAGATGGGAACCTTTAATAAAATGACTTAACACCAAAATCTTCTGATTACAACTTGATGTGTTCTCCTGTGATATGTCCCCTCCCCGTTTTAGTTGTAGTGAGGGCTCCTTTTGGGAGGAGCTAATCTCATGCCTGTGAAACTTAGGAAAATATAGAAACTTATTATCACATGCTTCTGCACCGTTGAGCATTTAGAAAACAAGCAAAATATGGCAAGGGTAGCAGAACGTGGAGAAAGGCGTTTTCATGGTCAGGAAGGCCCCATGCAAAGACTAACTCATCAAACAGTAGTTTGCCATGGCTTGCAGTTTCCCACTTGTTGATGTTTGTTTCTGCTATGGGCCAGGTGTCATATTAAGTTATAACGAGACATATTCATTTAAACATCCACGGTCAGTTTTCCTTTCTTGTCTTCTTGATCTCGTTTAAAAATGTTTGAGCACCCTGACCAGTGTAGGTTGGGTATCGTTCTGCAAGGCAAGGGGGTCACTGGTCCCATTCCTGGTCGGGGTGCATGCCTGAGTTGCGGGTTTGGTCCCTGGTTCAGGTGTGTGCAAGAGACAACTGATTAATGTTTCTCTCTCACATCAATGTTTTTCTCTCTCTTTCTCCCTTCATTCCCTTTCCTCTCTAAAAATAAATCAATACATTCTTTTAAAAAATGCTTGAGCAGGGTTTATTCTTCTGTTCCAAGATAATCATTCTTTAAAAAAAGAACCTTCTTTGACCCCATTTTGCAGAAGAGATCAGATCCATCAGTAGCAATAAAGAACACAAGTATCAACTTCCTGAAAGAGGCTCTCAGAATGATAGATTATTTTAATTGCTTAGCCTAGTCTAGTTTCCAAATGGCCCTCCTTGGCCTCTCCAGTTAAGAATTCATGACTCCTTGTGCAGAGGCCTCTTCCCAGCGGAGAGAGACACAGATCGAAGAAGAGACGGTGGCAGCCTCTTCTTCGTTCTCCATAGGCACTGCAGCTCTTTCCACTTTTTAATTTAAACATTGTCATCCCTTAGAAACACTGCTTAGCAGTGGCTGGCTCAGGAGTGAAGCCTTTTTTTCATTCAATCAGTAATTCATTTCTTCAGCGATCTTAGTGAATGAATGACTACTAGTGGCCAGGCACCATGCTGGACAGCCAGGTAGGGGTACGTGGAGGGGGGTGGAAAGCAAGGTGACGAGATGCTGTTCTGTCCTCAAGTGGCTCCCAGGCTGGAGGGAGACATGGAGCCTTTCTATTGCCCATGCTGAGGAAGAGTTTGAAGAACCAAGGAAAGGCGGCCAGAACCAGCTAGAAGGATGGGGGAAGACTTCCCACAAGCGAAGGTGCCACAACAGAATCTAGGGACAATTAGAGTGGCAGGTGAAGGGGCTGGGTGCTAGGGAAAGATCATGATATCGAGGCAGAGGGAGCAGCGTCTGCAAGTTTCGAGGTTCAAAAGAGGCGTTTGGGAGGCATGTGTATTCTGTGTGGTGGTACATGGGAGGTGAGTCACGGTGATGGGTCACACTGTGGGGGGCGGCCTGGTGTGCCAAGCAGAAGAGCTAGAGGGAGTTAATGAATGACTCGGAGAAGCAGCACCATTCTAACACATAATTACATTTGTGTCTTAGGAAGCTCTTTGTGGCTGCCTTGGGGCAAAGGGATTTATGGATGGCCTTGAAGGGGATGTCAAGAGGCCACTATCCTCAGGGTTGAGAGTGATGAAGTGTGGAACTCCACTGTTAACTGAGTTGGAGGAAAGGGTGAATTCCCAGGGTGATTGGCTGTCAGGAGTGAGGGAGGGGGAGCAGGGAGGAAAACTCCAGAGCTGCTTTGGCCGGGGCGAGGAGAAGCAGATCAGAGGGGAAGGAAGAGGATGAATCCAATTGTACAGCTGTTGGTTTGCAGTTCCCAAGGGTTCCTCACGAGAGTCTGTGCATCTCAGGACAGAGGACTTGGCTGGATATGGAGTTGGAGGCATCACTTTGGAATCATGGGTGGGAAGTAGGTTATTCTCTGAGGGAGAAGATAGAAGGAGTAAAGACAAAAATCTTGGGAACATGTAAGACATGAGAGGAAAAGCAGTGGAGATGTTAGCTAAGGAAGAATTGTAAGACAGATGCCAACATTGTTGGATGCCATAGAGAATTCAAGAAAGATAAATATGGAAGAAGGTTGATTTGAATTTTGCAGTAAAGGAGGGATTGTGGACTTGAGCAAGGTGGTTTTGGTGGAGTGTTATGGGTGGAAGCCCCGCCACGTGGACAGGAATTTTCAGGAAGCAGGGTTGCAGGAGGAGGTGGATTCGCAGTTGTAATGACATGGAAGCATGTGTCAATAATGTCAGTCACCTGTAGTAACTGATTTAGGGATTCATGAAGCACCCCTTTTGTTTGGTATTTAAAGTTTATACACACTTCATGGGGCTGGGCCCTGAAAGAGCCTGCCTGGCTTTCATTATCTCCTCTTTCCTAACACATAAGAATGAAAGAGAGGAAAGAAGTCAAGAGTAGGGCCGGAAAGAGAATGGAGGAAGATCAGAGAGTTTCTGAGGTTACTCTTAACTGCAAAATTCTAAATCAACCCAGTGCTGCTTCTTCTGTGTCCTATAGTCAACCAGCTAATGCAGGTAGAGAACTTTACACATTTCTTTTCATTGGTGGGGGCTCCTGCCTGCTCAGCTGTGTGGCGCAGATACCTATCTCTCCCACCCCCACCTGCTGCTCTACCCATTAGTCTTCGAAAACTCCCCATTGCTGCATCCTTATCTTCTGCATCTGCCCTCGTCTCCTGCTCTACAGAGGAAACTGAAGTCGTCAGGCAGGAGCCCAAACCTCTCTTCAGTTTCTCACCTCTTGCAAGTGGTGCCCCTACTCTTTTCTCTCGCAGAGAAAGCCATGTCCCCTACTTGTCTCCAGGCTGGCCCTTCGAGCCCAGCTCTCTCCTCTTCTAACTTTTCCTTGAACTGTGGTTTCCCCAACACCGCTCCTTACCCTCGAAACTTCCTTAGGCAACCTCATCTCCTCTCACAGCTTTAAAACTGGCCTTGTTGCTCCTGCCCACAAATTCTCTATCTTGATCTAAATCTATCTTCTGAGTTCTTAGACTGCTGGACTCCTCACTTTGGGGGTTCCATGGAACTTTCAAATGCAGCAGGTTAATTCATCTTTCATCAACTAAGACTGTTCCACCTTGTGTATTGCCCTTATTGGGTAATAGCATTATCACCCACAAAAGCCATTGGCCTAGGAGTAAATGCCTTATATCTAAGTTCTCCTTATACTTAAGCCTGTATATCCATTGGCCCTTTTCTCAGGTCTCAGTATTTCCCTGTGCATTCCCTGTTTGCTGTTCCCTCCGCCATTGCCTTAGTTCAGTGCATCATTTCCTGCCTGGTCTTGCTGTGGTCTAGCCAGCCTTCCTCTTCCAGTTTCTCCATTTTCAGCCCTTTCTTCACCACAAGTCTGATCATGTTTTCTGTCTGCTTTAAACCCTTTCAAGTGGTTAAACTTTGATTTCAAAATAAAGTTTAGCCTCCTTTGCTTCTGAACCCTTCCTGACTGATCCTTGTCCACCCTTCCAGCTTCAAGCTCTTATAAGCTTCCTTCCAGCTGCAAGCTCTTATAAGCTTCCTCAGGCATCCGGTCCACCACCCACCTGTCCTGAGTTCTTGCCATTCCTCCACCAGCCTGTGCTCCTCCTGCATGGAGCTTCTCCCCCAGCTCTGCCCAGGGAGCTTCTGCTCATCCTTCAGCATCAGTCAAGCTTGTGACAAAACCTATGAAATTTGCTTACCAAAGAATGCATTTTTTCCCCCCCACATCAACCTGTTAGCTTAGAGCCACAATATTCCTCATTTTTATACTTTAGATGCTTCCTGGATACTGTTATTACCTGGTTGTGCTTAATTTAGAACAGGTTCGTGTTATTCTCAGATCACTGTCTTTCAAAATAATCAAGGACGGTAAAGCCCATTTATTGTGAGTTTAGATGTAGTTCAATAAGAATGAAAGTGCCACATTATTATAAGAGAATATGAAAGTTGACTTAATTGCCAAAGCAAAAAGAAGAGTAAATAGAAAACATTTAGTGTGAATATTTTTAAATTATTTACTAGAATAAATGTGAGATTAAAAAAAAATTATTGATTTTTAGAGAGGAAGGGAGAGAGAGAGAGAAACTTGGATTTGTTGTTCCCTTATTTATACATTCATTGGTTGATTCTCGTGTGTCTCCTGATCAGGGATAGAACCCACAACCTTGACTTACTGGGGCAATGCTCTAACCTACTGAGCTATGCGGCCAGAGCAGATGGGAGATCTTTTATATCAAAAGCTCCATTGACTACTCTGACAGTACATATTAATTAGTTACCATTGTGATATACTTTTTCCTCTGTTCACCAAAATCTATTTCTTGACTCCTTGATACTTTATTTTAAGGAGACTCTTAAAAAAGAGGTACTCAAATCTTTCTAACAAGACTTGTCGGCATTGCTTTTAAAAAGTAACAAGAGTTATGACTGCCGTACAGAGAGTGTGTTAAAATTGGTGGTAGGATCTTTCAGTAAGCATTAGGAATGCTTAAAACTTCTAGAGAAATCTAGTTTTTTCCCCTAATTTTTATTTTTATCCCTTAAAAAAAGAGAACAACATAAACTGGTAAAAATTTCCATGCCTTTTAGAGCTTTTTTTCCCTTGAGGTGGAAAGTAGCTGTAACTTACTATCATCCCTTGTGCTCTCTCTGTAAAAATATTTTTTACTCTTCTAATTATTTTAAAGTGGCCATTACAGCTATATCAACCAGCACTAGGAGTAGGGGTGACTGCTAATTTATCTTTATTGCTCATTATGAGGAAAAAAAACTAAATATCTTAAGCCTGTACACCCACAGCTACATTTTTCTCAGCCTTCGGTAAGAAACCCTTTAATTTGTATCTACCAACGCTATTAACCATAAAGACATTGCTGCAGTTGCACAGGTTCAGAGAACAAGATCAGCAAAGGCGTGGGTATTGCAGCCAGCACATAACACATGAACAGTGAATAGCTGCTTAACTGTCCATACTTATGACATAGGAACACCTGGACAGATGAGAAAGCCCCTCCAGATGCAAAAAAATGATTCTACCAGGTTCCTTTGGTATTTGTATCCACTTTAGAGTTCTGGAGAGCAAACTGAGGCAGAGAATTGACTTTCTGGAGGGTGAATCATGAATGTAGTATTTATAATTTATATACTTTACAATAAACGTGAATAGGTAAACTTACTCCCTAATCCTTTCACAAAGACAAAAGGCTTCTTTAAAAAAAAATCCTTTGATATCATGAAATATAAAATGCATACACAAAGTGTACAAAACAGAAATGTGCAGCTTGATTAACAGAACATGTCACTGTGTAACCATTGCTTTGATCAAAAAAGAGAACGAAGCCAGCACCCCCTGCACTGCCGCCTCCTCCCACCGCCCCTGAAGGTATGCACTGTGCTGCCTAAACCCCTTTGAAAGTGGGCGTCTGCTTGTTTTCTGTGGGGTTGCCTAAGAGAGCTGGAGCAAGGCCGCGGGACTAGGAGAGGGGCCGGTCGGGGGGTGGGCGCCAGGCGGGGTTTGGTGGAGTTGAAGCGTGGCACCAGTATCTGGATCTGCTACCATGTCCCTCACAGGCCCGAAGTCCAGACATCCCCCAGGGCCCGTTGTCGTATCTGCCATGCAGACTGCTCTGTACCAAAACTACAATGATTCTGTTCCTCCAGAGTGTCCTCAGTTCTGAACCACTCACTGGAAATTGACCCTGTGGAGCGGCTATGTATCTAATGCGCAGTAGTAACTTGTTTCCACACACTTCCAGGACGTTAGCTTATTGCCAGTGGGTGGACAATCTCAATGAGACCCGGAAGATGCTCTCTCTTAGTGGTGGTGGTCCCTTCAGCAACCTGCTGAGGTGGGTCGTGTGCCACATAACGAAAGGAATTGTGAAACGCGAGATGCATGGCCACGGCATTGGCCGCTTCTCAGAGGACGAGATTTACATGCTGATGGAGAAGGACATGCGCTCTTTAGCAGGGCTTCTGGGTAATGTACCACACCTTCTATTCTATATTTTCTAACCTTTTTGCATGATTAGTAAAGAACTGTTAGCTTATGGATTTAAAGTGTGATTTTGGTTGGTCGCTTTGCATCCACTTGTAGGCTGCAGCCCCACCATGGGTTTAACTGTGCTCGGGAAGCCCCTCCCAGGGAAGCTGTGGTGTCGGTGGGCATGGGCGGGAGAGGAGGCTGAGAGGGGGGTGACCCGCCCTCGCTCACCTGATTGGCTTCAGGTAGCTGGGCTGATGTGAGTGTGAGCTAGGCAGAGCCTGAGTCTTAGCTGTAATGATTCTTAAATATCATTTGAATTTAGGAGCTTCTATGTGTGAAATGATGGCCTCTCCTGGGGACAACGAATGTTTAGGGAGCCAGGCTCTCTTCTGCGACTAGTCGTATGTCCTAGTCCTTCGGGGCTGCTGATTCTGTTTGAGGAAGATGGGTTTTCATGGCCCTCTCTCGGCACCCTCGTCTCCATTGTGGAGCACATTAGGTACCTCGCCTCTAGGAAGTGGGGTTTGGGATTTGTTTTGTTGGAACCCGCCTGGCGCCCCAGGAACTGGGGGCTGTGCTGGGTGTAACCTGCCCCCTGCAGGGTGACCCACTCTGGCTCCTTCCTGCGCCACATTCCAGATGCCTCTTGGACCTGGAGTCCTCCCCTGAACCCCAGCTTGCAGGGGGAGATCCCGATAGCACATCCCGCACTCTCATCCAGTCTCGGCCAGCTTTGTTATATGGGGGTGCATGGGGGGCGATGCTGGCTGGGCTCCTACTCTAAGCAGACATTGGAAAGCACGGCCTGGCTTGAAGACTGACACTGTCTGGACCTTCTGGCGCTTTTCCTCTCTGAGCCCGGGTTGGCCTGCCTGATGTAGATATGAGTGGAATTAGCCTCAAGTTTGTCTCATTCATTAGGAATGTCGGACTGGACCCCCAGCCTCACGGAGCAGGTGTGCAGAGGATCATTGCCTCCTTAGCAATAGCTCTGCCTGCCCCTGGCTTCTTCCCCTTCCTCATGAGCTCAGCTGTTGGGCGCCCCAGCAAGCTAGGCACTGAGCCCTTGAAGTTAGGACAGAGATTATGTCAGTGAAGTGCTGCTGATCTCTCACAGCTTTACCGTGTGGCTCTTCAACCAGAGAGGGGTGATCTTGACCTTTCTGGAGCATTTCGGATTGGGAGAACCAGGACCAGGGTCCTAGCTGTAATAAGGATAATTGCCGATACCAATGTTTTTCTGGCACTTAATGACTTAGAAAAATGCTTTCTCCCCAATTGTGGTGAGTTGAGAGGTGGATGAATCATCAATAGCTAGGCTGGATGCCTGGCAAGCGTTCAAAATAGCATCACACGTCTAGATGAATTTCTGCAATGAGAAACTGAGTGGGTTGCTCAAAAGCTGAGGTAGCCGGAGTTAGATTCTGTACGGGGGCCCAGGGAGCAGTCCGCTCTCTCATAGAAGCACTTTCCTTGCATTGGGGACAGGCTCTTTGGCTGAACATCAAAGTTTTTCTTACTAAATAAGGCAAAATTATCTACTTCTCCCTTTATCCAGGGATATAACTTTTATTGCCCAGATGCCTAAGAGACTCAAAATGCAAAATGACTTTCTGTTGAAATTGTTCAAGATTTGGGGAAATTGTCCATGGATGTATTTGATTCATCACGATAAAATAGATATTGTTATTTCTGTTTTACTGTCGTCAATGATTTGAACACCTCTATGTCCAGGAGCTGGGGAATAACAAAGGTGAATTAGAGGTCATCCCCACTCTCAGGGAGCTTACAGTCCAGTGGGAGAGATGAAACTCTGAAGTATGAGTAAGCAAATTAATGGGCTCGCTGGTGGCCTGCTATTTTTATGGCCTGTGAGTTCAAAATGGTTTTTACATTGTTAAAATATAAGGGCAAAAATGAAACCGATATTAAATATGGCCTGGGAATCCTAGAATGTTTACTGCCCAACCCTCTGGAGAAGTCTCTGGGCCCCTGCTCTAAAAGTGACCATGCGCAGGTGGGGCTGGGGCAGGTCACGTGATAGAGGCCTACACTCGGGGCTTTGGGGACCCAGCAGACGGTGGGGAGAGCTGGGGAGGGCCATACAGGAGGTTGCAGTCATGTGAGCCCAAGAAGGTAAACAGTCGTCCTAATGAAGAAAATAAGGAAGGACCTTCCGGGCAAATCATGAGAATAGGACTTATGAGTGAGGGGCATTTCGGGACAAAAATGGTTGGAATGAACATTAAAAGGTGGTTGGAGCCATGTTATAAGGGATGAGAATTATGCTACGAGGTAGGTACTTTAGCATACAGAAAACGTGGAGGTTTCTGAGTGTAAGAGAAAGAGCTGTAGCTGTGACTTTGAAAGTGGCTCTTCTGGCGCCATAGAGGATGGATTAGGCCCAAGGAGGAGGCAGTAGAGACTGGAGACAGGCAGTGACTGTCTATGCATGTGGTTTAAAGAATTCTAATTCAAATGAAAATAAAAAAATAAATCTGGAATGAAAATTAAAGTTAGTTACCTTTAATTTCTAGTTACTTTTAATTTTGGTGTATAAAATAGTCTTCACATCCTGACCAATTAAAAACAGAATTGAAAATATGATTTGAAATATGAAACACATTAATAATACTTGCTATGAATAGCTAGGAGGAAGACCATAATTCTCTGACCACTGAAAAGGTATTTGATGATGAAATCCAGTATCTGTTTCTGATAAAAACTATTAGTAAAAGAGACTTGAAAACTAGTTTATTAACATGAGGAAAGGATTCAGCCAATAGCCGGCGGTACAGTTCATGATGAGCCACAAGGATCATCTCCACCAGACCAAGGATGCCTGCTCTCACTAGTTAGTGTAGTTTGCAGAGAGCCTGTCAATGAAAGAAACATGAAAAAAAGATATCTCCAGTGTTGGAAAGAGCAGACAAAGTGATTAACTACAGAAATTAAGGGATTATGTAGCTAAAAGAATGGGGAAACAACTACAGGGATTACTGTTAATGAGAGAACTCAGTAGCTGCAGGTTAATATGACAATTTTTTTGAGCATCCAAATAACAAGTTAGAAATATAATTTTAAACATTTCACTCGCTACAGCAATAACATTTTAAAGCATTAGAAATATGATTTATGAGCCCTGGCTGTTGTGGCCCAGTGGGTTGGGTGTTGTTCCGCAAACCGAAAGGTTGCTGGTTTGATTCCCGGTTGGGGCACGTGCCTGGGTTGTGGGCCAGGTCCCCGGTTGGGGATATGCGAGAGGCAAACAATCAGTGTTTCTCTCACACATTGATGTTTCTCTCCCTCTCTTTCTCCCTCCCTTCCCCCCTCTCTAAGAATGAAAAAAGAAAAAAATCTTAAAAGAAAGAAATGTGATTTATGAGAAATATTCATTACCTACAGAAATAAAATCAAACAATCCTAATAAGAGGTAGGCTATTTTTTTTTTTTAAAGAAAGTGGAGAGTGTACCTTCATTCATTCATTCATTTGTTCATTCAAGATTGATGTCTCTAGAGCCAGAGTCAAAACCCAGTTCTGTCCTTCACTGGCTTTGTGAAGTGGAGCAAGTTTCCAAACTTTTCTGGGCCTCAGTTTCCATATGTGTAAAGTGGGGACAATAATGGTGAGAAGAAAACTAATATACGTTAAGTGCTCAGACTAGTGCCTGCCATGTAGCAAGCAAACAGAAAATGAGCAAATGTAAAATTCGGTTATGACGGGGGTCAGGAAGGAGCAGGTCACCGTGCTGTGAGCCTGCAGTGCAGGGTTGTCTCCTCGTCAGTGCTGTTCCCTGTTTGTTTTGCACATTCCCACGTCTCCTTTGGGAAGGTATGTGTGTTTAAAGCAGAGATTCCATGTATGCAGTGATTGACTCATTTTCACCTCATGCAATGCATACACATATTGTCTATTTCCATCCCCCTCCCAAAAGGATGAGAGTCAAGAAGAGTATGGAAAATGTAAAAGTCAAGAACAAAAATAAAAAAGGGTTGGGTTTTGGGGAAGCAGTGTGGGCAGAGGCAAGAAGCCTGGTGGCCCTCACATGAGAGAGTGAGCTCTGCATTCAGATCTCCTGTGTTCATCCCTTGGACCCTACCAGTTATTAGCTGTCTGACTTCGTATGAATAACTTGTTTTTTCATCTGCAAATGGGGTCAGGACAATAACTACATCATAAGGTGTGAGGACTAAATGAGAATTTAAGTAATGTACTTACTGTAATGACTGGCACATCATAAATGCCAAATAAGTACTAGCTATTCTCATTATCACTTTCACAGATTTTGTGTGTAATGTAACTACTTTAGGAACATTGCGTTCTGGTGGGGGGGAAGGTCTTTGGGGGAAAAAAAAACCTTCTAATTTTTTAAAAAAAGATTTTATATATTTTTAGAGAGAGAGGGAGGGAGAGAAACATCAATGTATGGTTGCTTCTCATGCGCCCCTCACTGGGGACCTGGCCTGCAACCCAGACGTGTGCCCTGACTGGGAATCGAACCGACAACCCTTTGGTTTACAGACTGACACTCAATCCACTGAGCCATACCAGCCAGGGCACCTTTCTTCTGATTTTAAAATTTATTATTTAATTGTAGAAATCTGGGAAGGTTCAGAAAAGCACAGAGAAGGGAAATGTCACCCCAATCTTATAACCTATTACTAACCACAGTTACCATTTCGATGCATATCTTTCCAATATTTTTATGCATAATTTTGAATTATATATGTACGTTTGTGTGTGTGTGTGTGTGTGTGTGTGTGTGTATATATATATATATACACATATATATATATATATATATAAAATTTCTTGACCTGTCTTCCCCCACTTAATATATTGCAAGTGGTTCCTTTTGCTGTTAGGTGTTCAGCACCAATCAGTTTTATGTATCTGGGAGAACTCCTGATGATGATCTAAGACTCATCAGCCAAACTGCACTTTGCCCTCTGCTTCTTTTATACTTTTGTTCTGTTATTAATCCTGAATCTACAGGTACTATATTGAGGCAGAAGGAAAATAAGACAGAATGAAAATAAGAAATATATAGTTGTGTCCTGTGTTAGCACGTAGATCCCCAACTGTGCCTTCAGATGTGAGTTTAAAGTGAAAACAGGAGAGGAAATCCAGTACGAAGTCAGAGTAACACCACCCATTGGCCACTAGAGGAAACGGAGACACGGAAAGGTTAGGTGACGTGCGCCCAGTCTCACAAAGAGTCAAAACTGGAGTCAGGAATCAACTCCAGGCTGTCGGACTCCAGATCCCTGTGATTTCTAGCCCAACAAGCACCCCGAAATTCCTTATGAATTGTGACTTAAAGTGGAGTTGTGTTTATCAAGATGACTCCTTTTGAGAATTTTCTAAAGTTTCCAGAACTAAGCGAGTTAAAATGTGGTTTTCAGCCCTGGCTGTTGTGGGTCGGTGGACTGAGCGCCAGCGAACCAAAGGGTTGCCCGTTCCATTCCCAGCCAGGGCCCAGGCCTGAATTCCAGGCCTGGTCTCCAGCCGGGGGCACACGAGAGGCAACCACACATTGATGTATCTCTCCCTCTTTTTCTGCCTCCCTTCCCTTCTCTCTTGAAAAATAAATAAATATAACTTTTTAAAAAATATAGTTTTCCAAGCAATTTTTAAATGTGTTTAACAGTGTGCTCCTGGAGGCCAAGTAGAGAATTAAATATGGAGTTTTATCATTGATCCAGATTTCCTGGGCTGTGTGAGTTGAGGTCATACCCTTCTTTACTTAGGAGGCTGGCTCCCCAGCAAAGAAAT
Organism: Pteronotus mesoamericanus; assembly: GCF_021234165.1. NCBI lineage: Eukaryota > Metazoa > Chordata > Mammalia > Chiroptera > Mormoopidae > Pteronotus > Pteronotus mesoamericanus. The sequence goes on along the minus strand of NW_026555085.1, from coordinate 55,623,576 downwards.
GTGTTAAAACTTCAGTCGGAAGTGCATAAATACTTGAGGAGAAATGATGTCTTTTTGAAGCTGCTACTGAAAGAGCCAAGTAATAAAGTGGAATTCGTTAATGGAAGTGAGAAAAACAAGCGGATTGCCAGCCAACTTCCCTTGACTAACGACAAATGTAAAACACTCCTCCTAGCCCTCAACTCCTTCCCACCCAGTCTGAAGGCTTTTGTTAACACATGTTGGCACATGTCAAGGAGCTAAATCTCTTGGTTATTTTGAATAAACATCAGTATGTGGTCTCAACTATTTAATAAAAAGTAAAGGGAGGCGAAGTGGTGCCTCCTTTCAAAGGTAGTAAAAATGAGTCACCTACCACGTGTACTTCACATCACCCTTGTCACCGTGTCTAGTTACAATGCAGTCTAGTTTTTCAGGATGAATTAAAACAAAATAATTTTTAAAGTACATAGATATTTGATCATTTAGTTCTTAGTTAAATAATATATAGAAGATTAAAAGGAATTTTGTGTTTAGTCATAGAAAAATTCTAGCCCACTGCTAACCAAAAATGCCTTTGGGGTTCCATACCTCCAGACTGGGAAGCCTTACTCTGCAGCGAAGGTGATGCGGCTCAGGAAGGAGGTGGATTGCGGGCGAGTCGGGACTCAGGGAGGGGCGCGTGTCGAGGGAGAGGTAAAGAGAGCACGGCTGCAGTTATGCATGCAAGTCCAGGCCAGAAATCTTTGAAGGACAAGGTGCCACTTGGCATGCCAGGCACGCCTGGTACGCCAGGAGGGGAGAGAGTTAGTCTCAGGGGGCTGGGACTCCAAAGGGGTAAGCAGGACTCTTCCAGGAAGACTCAGATGAGGGGAGGGATGTGGTCACTACAGCAAGGGAGCTGCCCTCTTTGGGGAGTGTGCCGCTGGTTGTTGCCAAGCCCTTTTGGCAGGTTTATACTCCTCATCTTGTTCTCACACTTCTCCGAGTCGCAGCACAAGATTATATTTTAATGCTTTTGGAAGGCAGTTTTCATAGAGTTGAGCTAAGCCTTATTAAGGAAAGCTGAGGTGAGGTCCCCTTGTGCGTGGGTCAGGGTGGATTGCTGCTGGGCCTGAGTTTCCTCTCTTGTCTCTACTGACCCTGGGGCTCAGGCTGGGGGAGCAGCCTGCAGGATGAGGGGGTGTCATAGGAGAGATTGTTACAAACAAGACTCAAGGAAGCTGTGCATTTATTTGATTGCAGTGAGCCGGCAGAGACTACCAAAATCTACTGTTTCTTTGTTATAGATCCTGTGTGGTGACACAGCAGTTATCTCATGGGGAAAACAAATGAATGATTGGTAAACAGATGGTTTGGGAGAGACAATCATATCGGGGGAGAAATAAAAATACAGTTTCAATTATGAGGCTCAGCTGTGCACCGTTGGTAAGCGATAAATATGTGCCGGATGAACAGGTAATCTGGAGTCTAGGATCTGTGGATCTAGGAGTACTTTCTGAGTAAAATACTGAAGTTTGTGAATGCGTTTAAGAAGTGGAATCCGAAATAGTAATGGGGTCTTCAGGGGACATTTGCAGTTTCCAGTCAAAGAATGTAATTTCCAGTCACAGCTAGAGACTTAGGAGAGAGAGAATACTGGTAACAATTGGGATTCAGACAGAAGGGCAGTGCCTTTGACTGAAGACTGTATGGGTGAACCTGTATGGACAAACACACAGAGGTGTGCCAGGCTCTTTGTGAGCGGCTGAAGAGACAGTGGTGAACAAGTTGGGCACAGTCCTGAGTGACCAGAGCTGTTACCCGAGGGAGAGATTGTCAAAAACATTATTAATATAACAACATTTAGGAGAAGTGCCACCTGGAAAAGTGTACAAGGTGCAGCAAGGCATTTTGCAGGGGAAACTAATTTGGCGGGGCGGGGAGGGGGTTGCAGAAGGCCTCTCTGAGGGGATGATGTGTAAACTGGGCTCTGAAAGATAGGCTGGAGTTAGGTAGGGACGTGCGTGGGGAAGAGGAACCAGGGTGGACTGGAGAAGATTAGCTTGGAACGTACAAGGAACATCGCATGGGGAGGCTCTGAGATCAAGAGTCCCTGGGATTCTTTAAGGAACAGAAAGATGGCCAGTGTGTCTAGAAACTGTGCAAGAGCTGAAGTGTGGCAGGAGGTGGAGGTCCGCAGGGGCTAGATCACGCAGGCCTTATATGTTCCCTAAATAATTTTGGGCTTTGTTTCTAAGAGCAATGGAAGCCATGAGAGGTTGAAAGCAGGGAAGTGGCATGACTTTATTTATACTCGATGTGCCAGAGGGGCCAAGAATGGATATGGTGAGGAGGCTGTTGTAGTCCAGGAAAGATAAGATGGCATTTTCAATGATAGCCCTGGCGCTAGAATTGGGCATAAAATGATGGATTAAGGATATATTTTAGGGACAGAATTGACTAACACTCAGTGATTTGATATGGGGCAGGGTGAGGGTGTTGATAGAGAGGGTAGGAGTCGGGAATAACCAAGTGGTTGACAGGAAAACTTACTAAACAAAAAAGTCAATAGACTTGGACACTGGAGAAGAGGAAGGGTTTTGACTTTAAGTTGTGGATATGTTGAGTTTGATATTCCTGTGAAATAGACATGTGGGTGGAGACAAAGAATATGACAAAGGCAGCCATTTCTATCTGTGGAGAAAAGACAGATTAATTCAGTAAATGGTTCTGGGACAGCTAGCTAACCATTTGGAACAAAATAAGTACAATCTTGACTTTATGTCATGCACCTGAATAAATTGCAACTGGATTAAGCATTTGTGTAAAAAATAAAATTATAAAGGTGTCAGGATAAAATGTAGAAAAATTTTTATATAATCTTGACCTTGGGAAATTTTTTCTAAGATGGCATGAAAGAGGGAAACTGTAAAAAAAAAAGTTGAATTGTTAGATTACATGAGAAAAAGAAAACCAACCCTCTCTATGTCAAAAATCATCATAACTAAAATTAAAATTGAAATGGTAAGCTGGAAAAATGTTTGCAACATGTGACCAAAGAATTAATATTATAAAATATAAGAGCTTCTACAAATCAATAAGAAAAATGAGTACCCGAAGGCGAGAATTGGGCAAAAGAGATACAAAGATAATTTGCACAACACTACAAATGATGAATTAGTACATTAAAAATGTTCACCCTCTTTAGTATTGGGTCAGCCAAAAAGTTCGTTTAGCTTTCTCCATAAGCTTTAGTAGTGCTTATTTCATTCAAAACAATTTTGTTAGATTGTATTGTGACAGCTGTCATATCAGCATGCATTTTTAAAAGACATCAAAATTGGTGAGTTTTTGTACATTCATTTTAATATTGAAGATGCAAGAAGATATACAACATTTTTGGTGTACTATGCTTTATTATTTCAAGAAAGGTAAAAACACAACTGAAATGCAAAAAAATATTTTTGTGGTTCTGTGACTTACTGAATGTGTCAAAAGTGGTTTACAAAGTTTCTTGGTACTATTGACGTTTTGGCCAAATAATTCTTTGCTGTGGGGCTGTTTTATGCATCGGAAGATGTTTAGAAGCACTCTTGGCCTATACCCGCTAAAAGTCAATTGTGGGAGACAGCTGACATACTCAGAATATCCAAATCAATAAACTTATTGGTGAAAATTAAAAATGTGCTTCCCAGCACTTGTCATCAGTTTGGCTCAAATAAAATCTTATAAAAATTAAAAAAGAAAATAACAAGTGTGTCTTTTATTTTACAAAAAAAACTAAGCAGACTTCTTGGCCAACTCAATAATAAGAGCAGTGCAAGTTAAAAGATGAGGTACCACTCTCAAATTGGTCAAGTTTTTTTTTTTTTTTTTTTTTTTTTAATAATGTGATGTATTGCCAGGGGTTTGGGGGATGCACTGACATTCTGCTGGTAGGAATTAAAACTAGTACATACTTTCTAAAGTTGCATTCCACAGTTTTAAAAGTCATAAAATTTTAGTAAATTATGATTTATCTATAAAGAAGATTATAATATTAAAACATTGAGATCTTACAGTTGTTACTGGTATGGATTTTTTTATCTTGTGACCCTGGCTTTTGCTTGAAGTGGTAACAGGAGACTTAATTATTTGAGGCACTTGGCTGCGCTCCCTGTCCCTGCCCTCCTCCCACCCCCTTACATTGTCACCTTTAGCTTCTTTCAGGCGGAGGTATAAAGGTTTAACCATGGCAGAACACACGTACACTGGGATATCTTTAGGTGCCAACTCGTGGCTCATTTGTGAGTAATTTGCATTTCTCTTGGGAAAAAGGATATCATTTCACTAGCTCTCTTTGGTCACAGACACGCCTAAAGAAATTGCTGGCGGCTGCAAAGGAAGCTCTGACGAGCTGAGCAGTGAGCTGAGGTGTGAGGGGATGGACAGTAGTGGGCACCTGCAGGTTTTTTTAAGGGTTCAAAGTTAAGTGACAACAAAGAGAAAGTCAAAACACTCAACTCCTGATTTGCTTCTAGGTAGGTAAGAATTGAAATACAAACTAAGTGAGAAGGTCGCCAGAGAACACTTCCATATTTTTAAATGACTGACTGACTAGTAAGCAAACTCATTATTTAAACATTATTTCTGTCTTAGTTATAAACTGGTGCTAGGCTCGGCTCTTGGGAAACAAAGATGAATGAGAATGGTCTCTGTCTTCAAGAAGCTTATAATCTAGTGATGCTGAGGCCCTAGAATGTGAAAAATTTCCCATGTGACCTTAGAACTCTGATTGTAGTCTTCCAGAAATGGGAAGGATAGGGGAAATGTCAGAAGATGGAGATAGGAAATTGTCCCGGTGTCTAAAAGGGGAGGGAGAAATAGAAACTCATAGTGAAATAATGTACTAGAATGAATTATTAAGTAGATAGTTTTCATGAAGGACTTTTCATTGGTTTATAATGAAGAAGTCATACCAAAAAGTGACCACTGTGTCTTCTTGATTTGCTGGACTTATTGGCTGGATGGACCATCTCTTGATTTCTTCAAGCCACTGGATACCATCTCATGATATTCTCGTGGGGAGGATGGCCGGCTTTCAAAGGGGCTCCATGGATGTGGCAGCAAAGTGTGTTGAGTGCTCTGGTGGGGAGGAGAGGGTCTCTCTCCACTCCTGCTTCACCTACAGCAGCTCCTCTGTTATGTTTATACAGAATAGGGCAAAAGGGTTTACAGTTGTTCATATGAAAAACAGTACAGTAATAAATAATAATTCAGGAGTAAACTCTGTGTTTCACATACTCGCAACTATAAACCTACTTTTGCCCCACCCTGTATGTTGGAAATGTGTTTTTCGTTTGACAGACAACTTCCCCTACCAAATAAAAAAGTGTGGAAGTCCCTGGATTAATTGTGGTGGATTTGTGGCTGGTTGAGTGACTGTGTCCTCACAGTGCCGATTAATAGATCGATACAGCCTGAATAGAGCTCGCCAGGGTCTCTGCTCTTGATTTTTCTCAATGTCCCGTTGGCAACTTCAAAGGCATACTTATGGGTTTTTGAATGACTCTAGGTTGAAGGATAGCTAAAAAAAATCGGACAGGAAAACCAGGAATCAAAGCTTTCAATCTTAACAAGAAGAAACCTAATAGGGATGTGTCAAGTTCTGTACCAGGTCCCCAAATTGAATTGCACAAATGCAGGATGAAAAGAGATATGTGAAAAAAGACATTATTTTAGTTGATTTTAATCTCAGGATGTCACCAGAGTGATGGGCTGCTGAAGAAGCTGATAAAAACCTGGCCTGTTTAAACAGAACACAGTGTCCTTTCTGGCATTTTCTCCCAGAGTGTGTCAGGCAAACTTGTTCCATGTTCCCAGGCACCTGATGCTTTCTCCCTCAGAGCACTTCCTGCCCTGCTGCACCTTCTGGCAGTGATTTGGATTGACTGTCTCCTCAGCTGGACTTTGCTCTGCATCAGCTGGATTCATTTCTGTCTCCAGGGCCTGACCGAGTGCCTGGCACACATTAGGTGGCCAACAATTGTTTGTTGAACCAAGAAGTGCATATTCAGTTCTGGGAGCCATCTTCTAAACCTTTTCTAAACCTTATAAAAGATAGTATTTATTTACTTTTAGAGAGAGGGGAAGAGAGGGAGAAAGAGGGAGCAAAACAATGTGCGAGAGATATATTGGTTGCTTCTCACATGGGCCCCTCACTGGGGACCTGGCCCACTACCCAGTCCTGTGCCCCCAAGTGGTGACCTTTCAGTTTGCAGGCTGGTGCTCAGTCCACTGAACCACACCAGCGATGGCTGGGATCTATCTTTTGAAAGGAACTTGGCCAAACTAGGGTATATCCAGAGAAGGTGGTTAGGAAGATGCTTAGTGTCAAAATAATTTTATGTGAGGAATTTGAGAATCCTGGGGGTGGATAGTCTGGAGAAGTGAAGATATATGGGTCATATATTAGTTTCTTTTTTCTTTTTTCTTTTTTAATGTTGAAAATGGGGAGCGACTTAGGTTCCTGCAGATGATGAACACATTTGGGGAGAGGAGGACAGAGAGGAGGATGGAGCATGTATGTGGAAAAATGAGGATGGATTACAACTCAGGGTAAGGTCTTTGAAATAGACCTGCCCAGAATTGGAAGGACTTGTCTTGTGTGCTTAGAGCAGATTTCTTTGGAATACCCCAACGTGTGGGTGATGGATAGGAGAGCTGAGGAGTCTTTTTACAGATGATGAGAGGTTTAACTAGACATGGCCTCTGGGGTTAACTAGACATGGCCTTCCATTTCTGATGGTTTCATGATTTTTATATTCATTCTCTGGAGAGGCGCAAAGATAGCTTTCTAAGTTATCAAACAAGGCAAAATCCAAAGTGGAGATTCAGTCACTTGTTTTGGCTGATTGTGATTTATGTTTAGGTGGCTACTCATGTCTTCTGGAGGCACAGTGCTTTCAAGTGGTCCAAGTTTTCTTTGTATCTTTTGTTATGAAATCTACTTTTGAACAACAGTTGGTTTCTCATAAATCTCCCTTCTAATTTTCTTCTTTTAAAAAGACTTTTACTCAGAGGCTTTGGACACTAGCAAACTTGTTTTTGGTTTTAAAGAACTTGGGAATAGGCTATTTTAATAGCTGTTCTTCCTATCCTGTTCAATTGCATCCTGCAAACGGCACTGCATTCACATTAGGCCCTCAGGCCTAGGAGGGGGTCGCAGGGGGCACCTGGAACACAGCAGCTACACACCAGGCCTCTCAGTGAGTGACGGGGGAAGCTTTCAGGCCTAGGTGGTAGAAAAGGATGAGAAACATTAGGTTATATCTATGCACATTTTAGCACAGTTAGCATATGCTGAATAATTATCAACAGAGGGCTGAGGAGGGGAATAAAGACATAGAAGTAATTTTGCCTGTCAATCTAGGTAGAAAGATGACATCCACAGATACAGAAGAAAATAAACGACAATATGAAGCATGTTCTAGAACCTCAAAGCAGTGTTTCCTTATTGCAGGTTCTACCCTTTCCGAATGGCCTGCCTAGAACAGTGGCTCTCAGTCCTGATTGCTCGTTAGAATCCCCTGGGCGGCTTTTCGAACACAGCTGCACAGGCCTGTGCCAGGCCACATCACTGGGTCCCTGGGAGTGGTGTGGGGCGGGGGAAGGTGCTTTTTAAAACTCAGCAGGTGATTTGAAGGTGTTATCTAGTATAAGGTGAGGGGGAGGACTGAGGGAGGAAGGGCAAAGGGGAGGCCGGAGTGCTGGGAGGAGGACAGTGGGGGAGGAGCCGTGCCTTGGTTTGGGCAGGTAGGAAAGGGGGGAAACTCTAGTCTTCATAAGAGAGACAATAAAAATCAGAACAAACCAGGCCCACTATACAATTTTATTGAGAGGATAGCCCTGCTTGGATCTGTTTGCATGGTACTTAGCCCAGTCCTTCCTGATTTCTGCATCAAAAACCTGTTATGTAGACTGCAGGATTTTTGTATGGGTAAATCTTAGACCCTCTTTCTAACGGCATCTTGAGATGTTGTAGTCTTATAGTGCCTCTGGGAGTGAGTTATCTCACAGGTGAGAAAGCCCAGTGAGGGTCCGAGTGGCTAGAGACTGGTTCTCAGGCCGCTTAACTACTGACTGTGCTTTTTTTCCTTTTCCTGTGCAATTTCTGTGTGTTTGCTTCGGTGCTTCATTAAAATGCTATGCAAGGATAGTAATAATTTGACTTGGAAACCATAAATTCTATTTTTTACCTTTATTAATTTTTTCCATGAGAACCTTAGCTTTTTACGAGTCCATTCTGGAGTCCTGTTCTCCCCAACTCAATTGGAAGGGATTCACACTGAGAGGTCTTCGCATTTTATTCTGTAACTCTAACTTGTTCGATGCTTACTAACAGAGAGGACGATTAGATCAGGTGCTCAGAAAGCATCAACCCTTCTTTTCAAGCATCCTGTCCACTCCAGCCTTCCTGAGGGAGGAATGGATGGCCTGGGGGCCTGGACATCTTTAACTGGCCAGGGATTGGTGGGGACAGGCCCTGCTCGTATTAAAACGATTGCCGCTGTATGGGGATTAGGCAGTGACGGGCCAGAGTTGTGGCTCCCTTCCCATTTCGTTGTGGCCACTAGAAGAATAAAATTAAATGCGAATCAGTACTGAGTTCTGAGACATCTTTGTGGCTAATTTAGAAACCCAAATTGGTTGGTATAATTCTGTCTGAAGCGATCTGGTCTCTACTTTAACCTGGGGATGGTCTAGCTGTTTCTTCCAGTGAGAGCAGCGACTTTGTGCTTAAATTTTCAGGCTTCCAATTACTGAATGATAGACTAAAACAAAGAAAAAATTATAGGATAGCAACATGTAGACAATAGGTTTTTAAACCTATCGGCAAACATTTTGTAGGTGTTTATGCACTAGACTGACACAGACTGAGAAGGCTCAGTGGTTTCCTAGCATGCCAGTGTGGAAGGCCTCCCCATTTGTGTTCTGTTGGCTGATTTTCCCGGATGAAATTCACTGAGCAGACTGCCCAGCTCAGGGAGAAATGATAGATAAATGACCTGATGTGTCCTAATATATTAAGTGCATTGTTTGGTCCTTGGTGAACCCAACAACATATTTTTATTTATTGAAGTTACTCAGTTTGTATTGAAAAAAACTATAATCAACACATAAAAACTTGAAAAGAACTTAGGTATGTTCATCCCATAATTCTATCACTTAACTCAGTAGCTATTTTGTATTTTCCCGCATCTTCCACATGCATATTTTTTATAAATTTTTTTGATGTATACATCTGTTTGTATGCCATTCATTTTTTAAAGCAAACTAAACATTTTAGTGCTTGACATACTTTATAAATTTATCTTTTTAAATAGCTGCATATATTTTATTATGTCGTTAAGTATTACTAATTCCCTTAGACTTGGTCCTATTTTTTTAATAGATAACTCTAAATTAAATATCTTCATGCATTACTTTTGAGGAATCATAGCGTGAAATCCCTGGGTGAAAGGTTATGAACATCGTTAAGTCTGTTCCTAGGCATTGCCATGGTTTTCCAAAAGGGAAGTACAGAATTAGCAAGTGACCAGTAAAGGATTGAGTTTAAAGGCTCACCAGTAACAGGTCTTATTACTGAAAAACTGTTTACCACTTTGTTCATTATAAACTGTTATTTTAAGATTATTTTGTTTTCTGATTCTTTAATCACTTCCAAGAAATGTTTTTTTTTTAAATTTTTTCCTAATTATGTTTCTTCTGTGAATGAGTGTTCCAATCCTTTGTACATTTTTTAAATTGAATTTTAAAGTTTTCTTTAAAATGTAATTGTTCTATTTATATCTCACCGATAGAGTCTCTGAGTGGCATTTGTGGCAAATATTTTCTCTGCCTTACTTGAAATCTTAAAGATTTACGTGAATGGACAGTCTTACTCATGGTCATCCTATTCATTCCCGTCCCACTGAAGGCATTCACAGTGCTCGTGTGGACATTTTGGCCAACACCTTACAGCCTTGCACCCCATCCCTGCAGTGACTTCTGCTCCTCCTATTGAGCCGCCTTCTGCCACAGGCCAGGTCCAGACTCGGACAACCCGTGGGCTGTCCGACATCTGACCAGGACCTCACAACTGCCAGCCTGCTCCTTCTTATACTCTCACTCGATCACTGACTGCCTCCAGATCTCAAGCTTCATACTCCGTCGCCGCTCGCCATTTTATTCATTCCTTATACTGACTTTCCTCTCAGCCAAGCCTGAGACAAAGGGAGCTACTTTCTTCCTCAGTGTCCCCCATCCCTTGGGCCGGTCCTTCACCTTCGTCATCCAGCAGTGCCCCAGTCAGCTCCTGTAGCCTCGTCAGCCTCTCTCTCCTCTCTGCTGAGTCCCAACCTGTCCACCCATGCCTCTCTTCAGGAGACCAAATTCTCTCTCATCTCTTTAACCTTTATTTGTTTATAGGCTCCTTCTACTCACTGTGGTAAGTCTTTCCCATCTTTAAAAATACCACTCCCGCCCTGGCCATGTTGCTCTTTTGATTGGAGCATTGCTCTGTGCACCAAAAGGTTGAGGGTTCAGTCCCTGAATAGGGCACATACCTAGGTTGTGGGTTCGATCCCCAGCGGTAGTACGTATGGGAGGAAACCAATACATATTTCTTTCTCACATTGATGTGTGTGTGTGTCTTTCTCTCTCTCTCTCTCTCTCTCTCCCCCCCCCTTCCCTTTTCCTCCTTTCCTTTTTCTCTCATCAATAAACATATCCCTGGTTGAGGATTAAAAAATAATAATAAATGAAAAAATGACACTCCAATTCTGTCCTAGCTCTTGCTTTTCCTTCACGCAGAAGCTCACTTGAAATGTAGCAACAACCATATCCTTCACCTATCTTCCATTTACTCTTGAGCCGCTGCTTCCTGACTCTTGCCCAGCTCCCAAATTATTTGTGAAGGGGTAAAGAACACACTGCCCATTGCCAGATCCATCTAAAAGCCTTTTATTTTAGTTCTTTTATTTTGACCTTTTGGAAGTAAGAAACTTCTATCTGAGGGAGGGACTTTGAGGAATCTCTTCCTTTATGTTAAGGCCAACGAAAATGAAGTTTATTTGGTGATTGAAATACAAAGGTTTCAGGCTTTCTCTTCCCCATCTTTAAGTCTACAGATTCCCAGGTACCCCGAGGAGGCATTAGTCTCTTGGTACTACAGGTGATGCTTGATCCTGGTTTTTGGGTGTAACCTACTAACACATGTAGGGACTTACTTTTCATACATTGCCTCATTTTCTGCATACAGTGGTCCTGTCCATGAGGAAGTTTAGGCCCAAGAGGTAATGTCCATGGACACCTCGCTAGTAAATGGTGGGGCTTGGATTTAAACCTGAAGTTGTCCAGGAGAAGCCAGAAGTCATTGCTGAACACTCTTTAGCCTTTATCTTCCTCATTGGATAAGTAACTATTTCTAACCATTCTTTCCTGCTTTTCCTTTTCAGGTTTTTAAAGTCTTGATGGTTCTTAGTATTCCCTCCCACCACCGACCATTCCTCTCCTGAGTCCAGCTGTTTTCTATATTTTCACTGAGATGTCCCACAGCTGCCTCAAATTCAGTACATCCCAAAATAGAACTCCTCACCCTCCCACCAAACTAGCATCCCTTCTTGTAACTTCTCTTGGTGAATGACACCATCGTTCATTTAGTTATTCAAGTTGGGTGCCAAAAACTCATCTTAGATTTCTCCTACTCCATCACCTTCCATGTGGCTTTCAAAGCCCCAGCTGCCTGGGCCCTGCCTTTTTTCTAATCTCATTTCTTAACCCTGACCCTTTGCTTACTGTGTGCCAAATATACTGGTCATCTCTCAGCTTCATAGACCCACCATGACCTTAGGGCATTTGTCTTAGCTGTTTCTTTGCCCTGCCTAAAATTCTTATCCTCAAGATCTTTCCATTGCTAGATCCTGACATCTATACCTCTGTGTAAACATCACCTCCGCAGAGAGGCCTTCCCTTTCCACCCCGTCTAAGGTGACTGTCAGTAACCCTCTATTACATCACCTTCCTGCAATTCTCTGCATAACACACCCCCAACTAAAAAGCTTTCTTATGGATTGATTGATTTGTTTATCATCTCTCCATGTGGAGTAGACTCTGTGAGAGCAGTGACTTTGTCTATTCTGTTTGTCCCTGTATTGCAAGCACCCAGAGCTCTTTTTTGCATATAATCAAAATAATATTGATAGGAGCTGACATTTATGGAGCATTTCCAACATCCCTTTACAAAAAGTAGTACAATATATAATATCCTCATATGGTAGTATAATATAAACTTACATAATATACGTGATGTATATTATACATTAATTATATAACATACAATATAAAAATTATAGCATATATAACACACATGTATGTATATGTAAGTGAAATAACTGCTATATATTTGTATAACGTGTGTGTGTGTGTGTGTGTGTGTGTATCGCCTCATGGTAATATAATAACAATACTTATAAGGTTTTGGAAAACTACATTAGCTAGAAACTATTCTCAGAAATTCTCACACATGCCACATGAGGCTGGTATCATCATCATCATCATTGGTATTATTATACCTGGTTTGTGAGTGAGGAAACTGAAGTACTGCACATAATGGTTAACTAACTTACCTGAGAACACATGGCTCAGGAGTAGCGGAGTCAGGCTTGGGCCCGGGAGCTGCCCGGCTCCTTAATCTCCCACCTCCTTTCTGCCCCACAGCCATAGTAGAGGCACCCAATGTCTCATGTCTGGATTTTGCCACAGCTATTTGGCTGGTGTCCCAGCCTCCACTTTTGCTTTTAAATTCCAGTAGAGTGTGGTTGATCTAAAATGTAAATCAGAAGTGTAGGTTCCCAGTTGTTTTAGACTAAAATCCAAACTCCTTTTCGTCACAATCTGAATTCTACTTACATCTCTCTCCTCATCTCCCGCTTCTCCCCCATGCGCACCTTCATTCCTACCACACCACGGAACCCCTGGATTCCTGAAGCCCACGTGCTGTTTGCAGCTTCGGGTCTTTGCACTGGCCTCCCTTGCCTTGCTCAGTGTCACAGTCTCAAGACTTACTTCCACTTCCTTAAAAACTTCTGAACGTCCTCTCCAAAATCCTCTAACCCCATGGGGCTACCCACATCAGGTGTTTCTCTTCTCTCCTGTTCCACTCTCTGCATGCTTCCATGGTGGAAGTACTGCATTGTACTTGCCTGGGCTCTTCCTGTGCTTCCTCCCTCCCCCAGCTTTCCCCCAGCCTTGCCTGTGGACATCATCATCTTGAAGGAATTGGCTCTAACCATGGTACCAACAGGAGGCCTGGTAAATAGTAGGCACTCAAGAACTATTTGCTTAATGAATACTAACTTCCAAAAGGTATTTGAGGCAATCCACATATAAGACAGGGCAGTATAATATATTTAACATTAATACAAAAATTTTAGGAACAAATTTAGAAAAAAAACTCATGTTTTTGGAATGAGTATTTCTGTAATTGGGCACAATTTAACTTTGAGTTTTTCGGCTATCAAGATGAAATGGGAAATGTATGGACAGATTTGTGTTTATTTTCTAGGAAAAGGAAACACACAGGTTCTTCAATTAGGACAAAAAAAATTTTTTTTGGTCCTGAATTCTAGGAATAAATTCTTCTATGGGTGTTACATAAGGGATTTCCTTATGGACAGTGCTTTTGAATATAAACACTTGTGAACAATTGTCTTAATAAAGCTCAAGGTTTAACATTGAATTGCAACTCCAAAGGCATTTGTTTGGAGACTACTTTAATATAATTCCAATATCTTTTTCCTGATATAATTTGTTTTAGGGGTGGAGCTTAGAGGACCTAGAAGTTTTTATAACTTGCCTTACAACCATTGCACAGACACCTCTTAGACCCACTCTGATGTGTTATATTTTTCAGGAAGGGGTTGAGGGCAAGCTTTGGCTAGTCCTGAGTCAGCTATTTACATTTAATTCTTTGATGACTACCAGACGTATAACTCTTCCATGTTGTTGGGTCAAGAGAGCTCTCCTTGCATTACCCAAACTTGGTCCAGCCCCTGGTCCAGCCTTGGATATTCTCTCAGGAGAACTTGAGGGTTGACTTCCTGTGCCACCGGGTTTGAAGGCCATCTTGCCTTGGTGGAAGGTGAGCTATAGAGGTGCAGGGCAAGACCAAAATATTTCTTCAAGAACTACTGCCTCAAGCACATATACAAGCCCCTGGATGACCTCCAGAATTCTGCATCCTAGAGTCCTATACTGTGAAGTGTTGGGAGGGATAATTTTGGTCTAAAAGATTTAAGGGCAAGGTAGTACAAGGTAATCTACAAGGTAATCTTATGGATTAAGGGCAGTATCATCTTCTTGTGTAACCTCCTCCACTGGAGTGCAGGCTGGACATACTGGTTGCTTCTAACAGACTATAACAGAAGCGATGGGATGTCCCTTCCAAGATTAGGTTACAAAAAGACAGTAGCTTCCGTCTTGGGCATCCTCTGTCTCCTGCTCTTGCTCCCTCACCTGCTCTAATGGAAGTGAGCTCTGTTATGAGCTGCTCAGTGGAGAGGTCCACCTGGCAAGGACCTAGTATCTCTGGCCAAGAGCCAGCAAGGACCTGAATGAGTTTGGAAACAGGTCCTCCCGAGTTGGACCTTGAGATAACTGCAGCCTTGGGTGACATCTTGATGGCAGCCTGTGAAAGACCCTGACCCAGGGGCACCCTGCTCAGGCTGCATAAATTCCTGACCCGTGGAAACTGTGAGATAATAAATGTTTGTTGTTTCAGCTGATAAGTTTTGGGTAATCTGTTATGCAGCTAGCAGTAACTAATATACCTACAGAGCTCCAATCCCAGTAATCCCATTAAATGGTGCCTCCTTGAGCTGCTGTTGAGTGTGAAGAGCAAAGCCAGGTGTCAGCAGAGTAAGTTCTTCTCCTGCTAAGGTGGGTGGTGGGCACCAGACTCAGTTGCCTCAAGTTATTTAGATGAAAGATTTTATATCATTTAGAAGTAGAGTCTTATCTTTCAGTCTCTCAAGAGATGAACATTATTACCTGTTCTGATTCTAACAGGAGTATTCTCATTTTAGCAGTGAAGAAACTTGGATATGTTCCAAGATTATGGAACCGGGCACACAAGAGGTTCCTATCTCTGGATTCACTGACCCTGGAGGAAGCAGACAGCTCTGGGAAGAGTTACAGGGGACATTTGTCACCATTTAATAGTCAGGATGCATGGACAAGAGCTTTCAGTAGGGAAGTAACAAGGTTTCCCACAGAGTAGGAGATTAAAAAGTCCTGCACTTGACAAGAAGCATCACACAGAATTTTATTCTGATGCGCAGCATACTCATGGGTATATCATTTGAGAAGGTATAGGATTTCCATTTTTAAAAATGAGGGTGATAGCATTTTGATTTCTTTCCAAGGGACTTGTATCTTGAGTAAATAAGTAAGGTCCACCGTATTTAGGACTCTGGGCAGGTCCTAAACAGTGCTGATGGTTAAAACTATTTACCAGTTTTTAATGATGGTTCAGATGTTTGAAAGTGGATGAAGATCCTAGGATCCATAAAATAAAGTCCTTCGGGAATGTGGAGTCTGCTTGCACTGCCCTGATGCCTGAACACCCAACCTCCCATTAGAATCTATTACTATTTAGGCTCCTTAAAAGGAGGATAAGTTTCTTATAAAAGGGTTTGAACTTAAGTTTCAACTTGACATTGAGTTCTGTCTGATGCGTTGTTTCATTAACTAAACCAGATTCTGGGAGCTACCAGATATTCTTTATTGACTAAAGAGATAGAATGGCTCATTCTTCTGATTGCCCAAATATAGGACAACCAAGACAGAAATGAAATTAAGGGAGAAACTTCCTCTGGGATGTAGTTTGAATTGAGTACTCTGTGTTCTTTACCCTCAGAAGATGCATTTGGGAAAGTGAAACTGGGGAGCCCCATATTACTTTTATACCCTTTAAATCTCACCAAGAATCAATTATGTAGTCAGACTCAGAAATAACAATGTAGCAGCAACCTCAGGAAGAGAGACAAATAAGAAGGCTGGTTATCAGTGGTTCAGTATCATCGCGTCATCGTTAGAGATGCTGTTCTTTAAGACTGCTAGGAGCTGCTGTTTAATGATACTAATTATACTAATGAGTGAGTCTGAGCATGCATTTGCCTTCTCTTCAGAATGCTTTCCTAATCTAGATTTCTTGTGTGTGACGTTTTTCCACAACTGCCACAAAGTTTTCTAAAATTACAATATATGCCCATGGATGCTCTGAGTGGAGTTCAGAAGGTGCTCGGGGGAGTTCAGAAGGTACAGAGGAGCAAGCACAACCTGTCCCTTGTAGTAGGGAATGTACATACTTCATCTCATCATAGGGAATTGTAGGAGCCAGGATGTCAACAAAGAGAAGACTGGGAGGAAGAGGTGAGATGATTGGTTTTGGTGGTCAGTGGGGAAGGGGTCGGGATAGTTCATCCAAGCTGAAAAAGAAATTCTCTCTTGGGTGTGCTTTCAAAGAGTCTGACAGAAAATTGCAGGAATATCTAGTTGGTTTCCATAATGAAATCTGAGGAGAGATTAAATTTAGGGGCTTCTGTTAGTCCTCCATCCACCTTTATCTTTTCTTAGAGTGTGAGCCAATTGGTGCAACTAGTAGATGTCAGAAAGTTGTCAAAGTTGATTATTTTATTACTAAGATTTCCCCATAATCTCACATATAAGATAGCTAACCTCCCCTCTCCCCCACCCCCCATAGCGGAAAGAATCATGTACTCAGTGATTTTAGCTGGGACTATGAACAAGAGCTCTTTAAAGAGAGTCTGATCAGGAGTATAAGAGAGAACAGAAAGTAGATTTGACTTTTTCCAGTAGCTTTGGGAGATTCACACAAAGAAAATGAGCTTATTATTGAGTGAGTGTCTTCTTTGAAGGTTGACTGGCAAGATTACCGTGACCTGTTCTGTCCTTGGGGAAAGTACTTACAATCTTTTGTTTCTCAATTTTTAAAAAATTCCCAATTAATTAAAGGTGAGAGGAACAATTAGAACTATGAATGGTGTCCACATTGACCCTGGAATTACCTGCTTATAAATTGTATCCATGCCCTCTTATAGAGGACTCTATGTAGGTGAAAGATATAATTACTCTTTATTTCTTAGATTAATAGGAAAAAATGAGTGCTTGAAAATATGATTATTCTCTTTAATGTCTCTCTTGAACTTATATTTTCTAGCAAAGCCAGCCTTTTATCTTTTGCACTTAACAGCACTTGAACATTTAGCTAAATGGCATTAGTGGTGCTGATAGTGACCGTTAGCTGATAGTGACTAATTCTGGGAACAGAATTGGTAATGGAGGAAGCAGATGTGATCCCGAGGGTCATTTCTCTAGCAATTTCAGTTCTCTGAAATAACCTTTCTACCCACTCTCCCACAATGATATGTGTGAAAACAAGTAATCAAATTTTACTTAGAAGTACGATAGTAGAGGCTTACTTTCCTAGGAACAGGAAACATGGCCTTAAGTTCTTTGTGTGATTCCAGGGGAAAGACTGGGGATCAGTGGTGGAGGCGCTAAGAAGACGTTTTGTCCCAGTGTCAGAGCTTTGTAGCCACACAGTAGTTTGCCCTGTCCAAGAAGGAAGGGAGAAATCCCCAGCAGGGTTGGGGTCGAGGTCTATGTGGTAGGGAAGTGGGAAAAGGGATTTCTACACTGGCAGAGACGCTGGACAGCTTTTCCACAGGCAGTGCTTGTTTTGATTTTTAGTGATGAGTATAAAATACCTGATGTTAGAATAGCACCTTCTAGTTTGCAAAGTGCTTTCACTTTAGCACCAATACATCTTTTAATTCCTCATGCTCTCTTTTTTTTTTTTTTTTTTTTTTCCTTTTCTTGCCACCATTTTCTTCTCCCCCACCCACCCCCACCTCCCACCCTCAATCCTTCCCCACTTTGGCTTTGTCCATGGGTCCTTTATACTTGTTCCTTGGTTTGACCCTTCATCTTCATTTCCCCATTACCTCCCTCCCTCCTTCCCTCCACTGTTGGTTTGTTTTTTCTTTCAATGTTGCTGGTTATATTTTTCTTGCTTGTTTGTTTGTTACACTTACAGGTGAGATCATATGGTATTTGTCTTTTACCCCATGGCTTATTTCACTTAGCATAATGCTCTCCAGTTCCATCCATGCTGTTGCAAAGGGTGGTAGCTCCTTCTTTCTGCTGCATAGTACTCCATTGTGTAAATGTACCATAGTTTTTTGATCCACTCATTTATTGATCGGCACCTAGGTTGCTTCTAGCACTTGGCTATTGTAAATTGTGCTACTATGAACATTGGCTGTATAGGTTCTTTTGAATTGGTGTTTCAGGATTCTTAGGGTATAATCCCAGCAGTGGAATGGCTGGACAGAGATCAAACATAATTAAGGCTCTCATCACCTTCACTGATGGTTTCTACGCTGATAGGTATCAGATGGACAGATGTGGGGGACTCTATCCTGTGGAGTCCTCCAATTCGCTGCGGAGGAAATAACGAGTCATTCCAGACATGAATTGTCTGTTGAGGAAAGGGGACAGGACTTTTAAGATCCATATGGCTCTCTGTTTTTCTCTTCTTCCCTTGGTTCCCGGCTTACCAAAGCCAGTGTGTATCAGCTCTGTAGCTTGCTTGTTCTCTCAGTTTGGCTTGTATCTTCAGGCTTGGATTCTGGCCATTCTCCTCAGATTCCATGTTGATTTAGTTCTCCCTGGACAACTGTGTGGCTTTGCTCTCTGCACTCTCCCTTCCCTCACATCACCCAGCCATCACCTCAGTCAGTCCCAGTGGGGAGCGGGTAGGAAACAGGGGTGAGGGACCTAGGTGACATGCTCAGTCTTCTTCCACATACTCTCACCCTTGTTGCATCCTGGTGTCTCCTGGTCAGCCCTGTGTTGCCACTCATGATAGAAGTGGAAGACAATTTGGGAAGGGCCAGAGGTCAGGCTTGGAGGTCAGGATAAGCGACCTGGGGTAAATGGGTCACTTAAGGTTTTGACCAATGATTACTGTATGGTCATACCTGGGGTATAAAGAGTAAATATCCTTCAGGGCCCCAGAACATTCTTGTTATTCATGACTTAGTACTCAATTTTGATTATCGTTGTGTACCGCAGTGGTTCTTGCATCCACAACATAGCCTTTCTCATGGGGAGGAGCTGCCCAAATCATCAAGGAGAGGTAGGATCAGATTCTAGAAACACCAAGGACCAGCTATTATTATTTCCTAGCCCTCAGTGCAGCCAACTCCTGCCTCGGGCTCTCCTCCAGGTCCACAGGGCTCCTCCCCTCTGGCTGCTTGGTCATGGTTCTTGCATTTTCTTACTGGTCTCTGCTACTTGAAGTTCCAGCCACGGAGGTCTGTGAAATCACTCTGGGCACCTGAAGTGAAGTCACCCCGCCTCATTGGCTGGGTATGCTGCATGCCCTCTTGTGGTGTGGAATCATGTTCCCAGTCAAGAGGGCTCTGCACCCTCAGGGATGGGGTCTGGGTGCTTGGAAGCTGCTGGTGGAGCATCTCTCGGGGAGTCTGATGTAGCCTGAGTCCCACATCTCCCAGGGTTTCTGGAATATTCAACCTTTATTTGCCCTCACCAGCGGTTCCAGTCCACACTTCCCACCTGGAGACTGACAGGGAGTTATATCTAGGTGCTTAGATATTCCTCAGCTACTTCTGTCCATCCCAACAGAAGCTGGTGGGGTTGTTCAGCTACTGAAAATGAAACTTGAGTTGCGTTATCACCCAAGCCTGCTCCTTCAGTGCCCTTCATGTTTTGTTTCTGCTAAAACCCTCTGATCATGAGATCTGGGATCACTTGATGAAACTTGGGTATCCTACAGACTTGAGACTTCAGCTTGGTTGGTTTGTCTCTAAACAGTCAAATCTAAATGCAAGTTTCCTCTTAAAAAACACTTCCTACCAATGTCCAAAAGCCGCCAAAGCTGAAACAATTTGAGCAACAAAATGAATAATGAGAGTATTGGATTATAAGCACAGAATAAAATAACTATTTGTAAGTGCATACTTAAATAAATAATTGAATGCATTAGTAAATAAGGGATGAAGTGAACAGTAGAATTCTAATCAATACATGTAGAAGAAATAAGATAAATAGAAAACCTTAATTAGGCCAATGCTGCAGTAGTAATTATTTCAGATAACATTCACCAGTGGATGCTAAAATCAGAGGGCCCAAGTTTGTGGAGAAACAGGATGTTTATACAGTTTATTTATTTTATTTTTTTATTTTTTATTGTTCAAATACATTTGTCTCCATTTTGCTGCCACCACTTTCCCCTGCCCCCCTCCCTATACAGTCTCAAAATATTTTCTCCCAAGATTATTAATTGCAAAAAGGAAAAATAGTACCATTACAGTGAAGAAACCTCACCGACACCCCCTCTAACATGGTCGAGGCTAACATCTCCAGTGATAAGACATGGACATTATGGACCCTTGGATTCAATGCCCTGCGAAGGTGTATTAGGATTCCCCAGAGAAAAAGACCAATAGCATATATGAAATTTTTTTTTTTAGTATAACGATTTAGTATAAGGAATTGGCTCATGAAATTATGGAGGCTGACATGTCCAAAGATCTGCAGGCTGAGTTGGCAAACTGGGACCCAGGATAGCTCATGGTGTAGTTTGAGCCTGAAGGCCAGCAGGCTTGAGACCCAGGAAGAGCCATGATTTCAGTTTGCATCCAAAGGCAGGAAAAAGCCCATGTCCCAGTTTGAAACCAGTCAGGCAGAAGGGATTTTTTTTCTCAGCTTGGAAGAGAGTCAACCTTTCTGTTTTATTCAAACCTTCAACTAATCAGGTGAGGCCCACCCACAGTAGAGAGGGAAATCTGCTTTAATTAGTGTACCACTCAAAGGTTAAACTCATCCAAGAACACCCCACAATAGCACTCAGAATAATACTTGACCAAATAACGCAGCACTCCATAACCTAGCCAACTTGACACACAAAATTAATCACCACAGAAGGGTCCGGTATTACTTACGTGGTATTCCTGCCAAAAATGCATGACCTAATATAATCATAAAAACCTTAGACAAACCCAGATTGATGAACATTTTACAAAATAACTGACTGATATTTTTAAAAAGTGTCAAGGTTATAAAAGATAAGGAAAGACAACAATTTCACAGGTTGTGGAGACTGAGGAGACACAACAGCTAAATGCAATGTGAGGTCCTGGATTGGTTCCTGGATCAGAAAAGAACACTATTTGAAAAACTAATAAAATTTGAATGAAGTCTATAGTGTAGTTAATAGCATTGTATTAATGTTAATTTCTTAATTTTGATAAATGTACTGTGATTATGTAAGATGTTAATATTAGCGGAAGCTAATACAGCAACTCTGCTATTTTTATAACTTTTCTGTGAGTCTAAAATTATTTTGAAATAAAAAGTTTTAAAAAGTTTCCTGCCATTTGGTACTCTAAGGACTTTTTAATAACAGGATATTTTTATATTCTTAAAATTTATAACCATTTTGTGAATATACACATATAATTTTGTATCTGTCACTCATTGTTTCCACAAATGATAAATTCCATTAATTTTGTTTGCTAGAAAACACTGAGACTTTTGTTATTTCTTTTTCCCCTTATATTCCATATTCCTTTCTGGCTAAAGTATCTTTCTGTAAATATTCACAGCTTGACCCTCTTGCTGTTCCATGAATCTTTATCTCTGAGATGATGGCCCACTTGGCATATTGGGCAGAGCAAAGAACATTGGGCTAGAAGTCAGGAGGCCTGCGTGCCAGCATTCTTAGTTGGGTTCTGTTATTAACTAACTTAGTGTCCTTCCAGTTTCAGTGTTCTGAGGCCAATGGCAAATTTGGGCTGAATATTACATGTACTAGTTCATGTATAGTTTCAAATGATTATATTTTAAAATTATTTTTTCTTTTTATCAAGGTCCTATGTGTTCTATTTCTAGGTTTCTGAATTTTCTTTTTATTCATATACATTTATCCGCTTGTCTTTGGATTGTACAGTGGACTTCACAATTCACAGACTTTATTCTGGCATTTCCCTGAGATGTTTTAGCAATTTGAGGAGATTTATGTTTTGTTTGTTTTGTTTTTCTTCTTTTGATTACAAAGAAGCTCCCCTCTATATTACCTTCTCTGTGAAATGGTGTGTAGGCACCCCTTCTCACAATACTCTTTAAAATTCTCTTGTGGCTTCCACCTGGTGGGCTTCCCACATGCAGACCCTGAGTGGGCTGAGCCATGGCATAGTTCCCCGGGGCAATGGCTGGCACACCCCTCCTGTACTTGCAGGATGATGGTCCAGGAGCTTGGGCCGGGGTCCCTCTGCCTACCTGCATCACTGGTGCCAGTAGGGGTGTGGCTGAGACACGGAGCCAGCAGGATGCACCATTAAGAAGTAACTAACACTCTTGAGGACAAATGATATACTTCGTTTTTCTTTGTTCTTTTTCCCTGGGTAGTAATTTTCCCTTGTATTCCCAGTATTTGGGTAGTAGGTTTAGATCCCAGATTAAGACTCAAATGATGGAGAAGTTGGTTGACAACTGAAAACACCTAAGGGCTCTAGCATGGACAACTTGCTTTTGTCCTTACCGCAAAAGACAACTCAGTTAGGTCCAGCAAATTGTACTAGTGTAGGTTATTCCTTGGTCTGTGCGGAAAATAGAGTGGAAGAGATTTTTTTAAAAAACATCTCCAGCTTCATAGAGTGGGCTTTTTGTTGTTTTACTTTTTAAGATTGAGATATAATTGACATATAATATTGTAGAAGTTTAGGGTATACAACTTGTTGATTTGATTTACGTCTCTACTGCAATATGATCGCCACCACAGCGTTCACCAACACCTCCATCAACCTCCGGTTCATGTGCGCCAATCCGTTCACTTGCATTCCCCTCCTGGCTTATGCATTGTCACCAGATACTTAATTTTCTCAGCTTGCCTCTCAAGAACTGGGCAGATATTTGTAGAGTATAGCAAGTAGAACTGTGCCTGGCATGTAGTAAACACAGTATTAGAGTTTGTGGATAAAAATAGGAGATTACACTTACTTTTAAAGGGCTCTCCATTAAGTTGGGAAGAGAAAACGAACACAGGAAGAACAACCAGTATGTAGAGCAGAATGGAGAAAATGCCACTCGAGGGGCCTGGATGAGAAGAGGCAGGACCTCTCTGCTGTGTGCTCTCCTCAAGATATCGCATTTGATTTTTTCCCATTTCATGGTTCAAGAAACTGAGGTTAATGGGCATTAAAAGACTTAAAGTTCTCTACGGTTGTACATGTAAAAGTGAAATTTGAACCCAGGGCTGTCTGAACTGAAAGCTCCTGTTGCCACCAAATAGATGAATGCAAAAAGCTTCAAAAGGAGGCTAGAGCCAGACCTTGAGGGATGAATGGGATTTATCATGTGTAGAGAAGTGGGCAGCACATGGGTTTTGGGGGACAGGGAAAGGCGTAAACATAGCATGAGCCAAGGTGTAGCAGTAGGGAACATAAAGTGTCCTGGATATTGGGGGGTGTTCCCTAGATTTGCTAGGG